>NC_136322.1:9082008-9817008 GCF_964198595.1 Lampetra fluviatilis | reverse complement strand
GAGACACACAACACAGACACACAGAGACAAACACACAGAGAGAGAGACACACGGAGACACACAGACAGACACGCAAGCAGAGAGGGACAACACAGAGAGACAGAGACACACATCACAGACACACAGAGAGAGACAGAGAGAGAGAGACACGGAGACACACAGACAGACACGCAAGCAGAGATAGACAACACAGAGACACACAACACAGACACACAGAGAGAGACACAGAGAGAGAGAGACACACACGGAGACACACAGACAGACACACAAGCAGAGAGAGACAACACAGAGAGAGACAGAGACACACAACATAGACACACAGAGAGAAACAGAGAGAGAGAGAGACACGGAGACACACAGACAGACACGCAAGCAGAGATAGACAACACAGAGACACACAACACAGACACACAGAGAGAGACACAGAGAGAGAGAGACACACACGGAGACACACAGACAGACACACAAGCAGAGAGAGACAACACAGAGAGAGACAGAGACACACAACATAGACACACAGAGAGAAACAGAGAGAGAGAGAGACACGGAGACACACAGACAGACACGCAAGCAGAGATAGACAACACAGAGAGAGACAGAGAGACACACAACACAGACACACAGAGAGAGACACAGAGAGAGAGAGAGAGACACACGGAGACACACAGACAGACACGCAAGCAGAGATAGACAACACAGAGAGAGACAGAGACACACATCATAGACACACAGAGAGAAACACACAGAGAGAGAGACACACGGAGACACACAGACAAACACACAAGCAGAGATAGACAACACAGAGAGACACACACAACATAGACACACAGAGAGAAACACAGAGAGAGAGAGAGAGACACACGGAGACACACAGACAGACACACAAGCAGAGAGAGACAACACAGAAACACAGAGACACACATCACAGACACACAGAGACAAACACACAGAGAGAGAGACACACGGAGACACACAGACAGACACACAAGCAGAGATAGACAACACAGAGAGAGACAGAGAGACACACAACACAGACACACAGAGAGAGACACAGAGAGAGAGAGAGAGACACACGGAGACACACAGACAGACACACAAGCAGAGATAGACAACACACAGAGAGAGACAGAGACACACATCATAGACACACTCCAAGTTTTTTGTTCGCATTGTTCGCAGGTGAAATTAGGTGGCCAGGCTTTGCTTAGATCCTTGACAGGCATGCCAAAATATGCCTTGTAGGACTCACACATCTTTCTAGACTTGAAGCTTTCGTGACTGCAAGGATTCATATTCCTAGGTTTTGTCGGTAAAGTCACCGTGTAGGTAAAAAAAAAACATTGAAATTAATAAAAGTAAAATAAAATAAAAAAAATCACGACGTTTCGGAGGCAACACAAGCAGCTTCCGTCTTCGGGTGGAACCGTCACAGCCACGACGGCTGTATCAAGTCAAATGTTATTTTACTTTTATTAATTTTAATGTGTTTACCTACGTGACTTTACCGAAAACAACCTAAGAATAATAGTAGGTTTTTACCCTTTTAACTGGTACAAAACTGACACCTTTATTCAAGGCATCATGTTTGCAATGACTACAACACAAGTAGTCAATAAAGCAAACAAAAAGAAGCAACTCTGATAAGGATAATAATATGCACTGTCCTTGAAGTTGATTGGCCCACACCCGAGACGGCTTTCTTTAGAGCCTAGTCCCCATTGGTGTAGGGCCAGATGACACCAGAAGGCGTACAACTCAAATATGCCTTGTAGGACTCACACATCTTTCTAGACTTGAAGCTTTCGTGACTGCAAGGTAAAGTCACCGTGTAGGTAAAAAAAAAACATTAAAATTAATAAAAGTAAAATAAAATAAAAATCACGACGTTTCGGAGGCAACACAAGCAGCTTCCGTCTTCGGGTGGAACCGTCACAGCCACGACATCTGTATCAAGTCAAATGTTATTTTACTTTTATTAATTTTAATGTGTTTACCTACGTGACTTTACCGAAAACAACCTAAGAATACTGACGCATCTTGGCAGACACTTGCACAGGGCACTTTTAGCGCTCTCGTCTTGATAAATTGGCCGCAAAATGCTCGCAGCCTCTTGATGCCATCTTATAGTAAGTATAACCCGTAAAAACAACGTTTTTCACTCTAAATCCTTTATATGCGTGGCGGCTAGAGTCCTCTCGTCCTCTGGCTTGAGATGGCTGCCACCTATGGGTCAGATGATTGCATTGCACCGTTAAGCAATTGGTAATTCAATATAATATTTTTGTCCTAAAGAGTGTAAAATTTTGGAACAAAAATTTTGTCACGAACATTAATTGTCACGCACAACGAGTCTGTGTGGGAAAATGTCAGCTCGATTGGATCACGGGAAGTGGGTTAAAAAACGACCGAAAGATTTGCGCGGTCGTAAGCGCGCAAGCAAGCGAACTTAATATAAAGGATTTAAAAATGCAGATTTGTATCCACTTGGGCAGCTGGAACTAAACTGAACTGGTGGGCTTAAAGGCCCCCTGTATTCATACGACTGTTTATATTACTGGAAAGTTCTAGAATGTTCTAGAAGTTAGTCCAAGTTTACTCGGCAACTGAATCTATCTGGAATGTTCTGGAAAAGAGGTACATTTAAAAATTTACACTGTCCTGGTCACAAAAGCAAAGTTTGTGGGTAATAATAATGGCCATTCTGATTTAAAGCTTTCGTGACTGCAGGGATTCATCTTCCTTGTTTTTTCGGTGAAGTCACGTAGAAGGGAAGTAATAAAATAATAAAAATAAAACATAATAAAATAATTCTCACGACGTTTCGGCTACGTGACTTTACCGAAAAAACCAAGAAAAATGGCCATTGTCTGTACTTTTGAGGCATCACCAATTAGGAAATAACACTTAACTACTCAGGGACAAACATAGTGTTACATAGTGTTATGAGACTAGGGGTGGGGTTTATTGGCAACTGTTGGAACACACACATGTGTATGAATTTATATAACTGTGTGGGTGTGTGTGTGTGTGGGTGTGTGTGTAGGTGTGTGTGTAGGCGTGTGTGTGGGTGTGTGTGGATGTGTCTATGTGTAGGTGTGAGTTGGTGTGTGTGGGTGTGTGTGGGTCTGTGTGTGTGGGTGTGTGTGTGTAGGTGTGTGGGTCTGTGTCTGAGTTGGTGTGTGTGTAGGTGTGAGTTGGTGTGTGTGTAGGTGTGTGGGTGTGTGGGTGTGTGTGTGTGTGGGTGTGTGTGGGTGTGTGTGTGTGTGTGTAGGTGTGTGGGTGTGTGTGGATGTGTCTATGTGTAGGTGTGTCTATGTGTAGGTGTGAGTTGGTGTGTGTGGGTGTGTGTGGGTCTGTGTGTGTGTGTGTGTGTAGGTGTGTGGGTCTGTGTGTGAGTTGGTGTGTGTGTGTAGGTGTGAGTTGGTGTGTGTGTGTGTGTAGGTGTGTGGGTGTGTGTGTGTGAATATATAACTGTGGGTGTGTGTGTACGTGTGTGTGGGTGTGTGTGTGTGTGGAGGTGTGTGTGGGTGTGTGTGTGGAGGTGTGTTGGTGTGTGTGTGGGTGTTTGTGTGTGGGTGTGTAGGTGTGTGGGTGGGTGTGTGTGTGTGTGTATCTATGTGTGTGGGTGTGTGTGGATGTGTCTATGTGTAGGTGTGTCTATATGTGTGTCTATGTGTAGGTGTGAGTTGGTGTATGTGTAGGTGTGAGCTTGTGTGTGTGGGTGTAGTGGTGACGTCACCGCCACTTAGTGGCAAATGGCGGTTGTTGTTGTGTGCGTGTCTCCGTGTCTCCGTGTCTCCATGCGTGTCTCCGTGTCTCCATGCGTGTCTCCATGTCTCCATGCGTGTCTCCGTGTCTCCGTGTCTCCGTGCGTGTCTCCGTGCGTGTCTCCGTGTCTCCATGCGTGTCTCCGTACGTGTTTCCATGCGTGTCTCCGTGTCTCCGTGCGTGTCTCCATGTCTCCGTGCATGTCTCCGTGTCTCCATGCGTGTCTCCGTGTCTCCATGCGTGTCTCCGTGCTTGTCTCTGTGTCTCCATGCGTGTCTCCGTACGTGTTTCCATGCGTGTCTCCGTGTCTCCGTGTCTCCATGCGTGTCTCCGTGCGTGTCTCTGTGTCTCCATGCGTGTCTCCATGCGTGTCTCCGTGCGTGTCTCCGTGTCTCCGTGCGTGTCTCCGTGCGTGTCTCCGTGCGTGTCTCTGTGTCTCCGTGTCTCCGTGCGTGTCCCCGTGTCTCTGTGCGTGTCTCCGTGCGTGTCTCCGTGTCTCCGTGCGTGTCTCCGTGCGTGTCTCCGTGTCTCCATGCGTGTCTCCGTGTCTCCGTGCGTGTCTCCGTGTCTCCATGCGTGTCTCCGTGTCTCCGTGCGTGTCTCCGTGTCTCCATGCGTGTCTCCGTGTCTCCGTGTCTCCGTGTCTCCATGCGTGTCTCCGTGTCTCCGTGCGTGTTTCCGTGCTTGTCTCCATGTGTCCATGCGTGTCCCTGTGCATGTCTCCGTGTCTCTATGCGTGTTTCCGTGCGTGTCTCCGTGCGTGTCTCCATGTCTCCGTGCGTGTCTCCGTGCGTGTCTCCGTGTCTCTGTGTCTCCGTGTCTCCGTGCGTGTCTCCGTGCGTATCTCCGTGTCTCCATGCGTGTGTCCGTGCGTGTCTCCGTGCGTGTCTCCGTGCGTGTCTCCGTGTCTCTGTGTCTCCGTGCGTGTCTCCGTGTCTCCGTGCGTGTCTCCGTGCGTGTCTCCGTGTCTCCATGCGTGTCTCCGTGTCTCCGTGTCTCCGTGTCTCCGTGTGTGTCTCCGTGCCTGTCTCCGTGCGTGTCTCCGTGTCTCCATGCGTGTCTCCATGTCTCCGGGCGTGTCTCCGTGCGTGTCTCCGTGTCTCCATGCGTGTCTCCATGTCTCCATGCGTGTCTCTGTGTCTCCGTGCGTGTCTCCGTGTCTCTGTGTATCCGTGCGTGTCTCCATGCGTGTCTCCGTGTCTCCATGCGTGTCTCTGTGTCTCCGTGCGTGTCTCCGTGTCTCCGTGCGTGTCTCCGTGCGTGTCTCCATGTCTCCGTGTCTCCGTGCGTGTCTCCGTGTCTCCGTGCGTGTCTCCGTGTCTCCGTGTCTCCATGCGTGTCTCCGTGTCTCCATGCGTGTCTCTATGTCTCCGTGCGTGTCTCCGTGTCTCTGTGTCTCCGTGCGTGTCTCTGTGTCTCCGTGCGTGTCTCTATGTCTCCGTGCGTGTCTCCGTGTCTCTGTGTCTCCGTGCGTGTCTCTGTGTCTCCGTGCGTGTCTCCGTGCGTGTCTCCGTGTCTCCGTGTGTGTCTCCGTGTCTCTGTGTCTCCGTGCGTGTCTCTGTGTCTCCGTGCGTGTCTCCGTGCGTGTCTCCGTGTCTCCGTGTCTCCATGCGTGTCTCCGTGTCTCCATGCGTGTCTCTATGTCTCCGTGCGTGTTTCCGTGTCTCTGTGTCTCCGTACGTGTCTCTGTGTCTCCGTGCATGTCTCCGTGCGTGTCTCCGTGTCTCCGTGTGTGTCTCCATGTCTCCGTGCATGTCTCCTTGTCTCCGTGCGTGTCTCCATGTCTCCGTGCGTGTCTCCATGTCTCCGTGTCTCCATGCGCGTCTCCGTGCGTGTCTCCGTGTCTCCATGCGTGTCTCCATGCGTGTCTCCATGCGTGTCTTCGTATCTCCGTGCGTGTCTCCGTGCGTGTCTCCGTGTCTCCGTGTCTCCATGCGTGTCTCCGTGTCTCCGTGCGTGTCTCCGTGTCTCCGTGTCTCCATGCGTGTCTCCGTGTCTCCGTGCGTGTCTCCGTGTCTCCGTGTCTCCATGCGTGTCTCCGTGTCTCCGTGCATATCTCTGTGTCTCCGTGTCTCCATGCGTGTCTCCGTGTCTCCGTGCGTGTCTCCGTGTCTCCGTGTCTCCATGCGTGTCTCCGTGTCTCCGTGCGTATCTCTGTGTCTCCGTGTCTCCATGCGTGTCTCCGTGTCTCCGTGCGTGTCTCCGTGTCTCCATGCGTGTCTCCGTGTCTCCGTGCGTGTCTCCGTGTCTCCGTGTCTCCGTGCGTGTCTCCGTGTCTCCGTGTCTCCGTGCGTGTCTCCGTGTCTCCGTGTCTCCGTGCGTGTCTCCGTGTCTCCGTGTCTCCGTGCGTGTCTCCGTGTCTCCGTGCGTATCTCTGTGTCTCCGTGTTTCCATGCGTGTCTCCGTGTCTCCGTGCGTGTCTCCGTGTCTCCATGCGTGTCTCCGTGTCTCCGTGCGTGTCTCCGTGTCTCCGTGTCTCCGTGCGTGTCTCCGTGTCTCCGTGTCTCCGTGCGTGTCTCCGTGTCTCCGTGTCTCCGTGTCTCCGTGCGTATCTCTGTGTCTCCGTGTCTCCGTGCGTGTCTCCGTGTCTCCATGCCGTTGGTCGCTTTGCAGAGCCCCAGAACCCGTCGCTGATTTTCCAGCAGCAGATGGAGGATGCCTTCCCAGGGCCGCCGTTCTCACCGCATCTTCACGCTCACGAAGCTCACGAAGGCTGCCCGCACGGTCAGCACCTCCCGCGATCGTGGGTTCGATCGCGACCCCTTTGACCCCACGGATGTCTATGAGATGTTAACTACCTCGCCTTGAATACAGGAGGCCGTGGGTTCGATCGCGACCCCTTTGACCCAACGGCTGTCTATGAGATGTTGACTACCTCGCCTGGTCTACGGGAGGTCGTGGGTTCGATCCCGACCCTTTTGACCCCACGATTGGCTAGGAGATGTTAACTACCTCGCCTGGTGTACAGGAGGTCGTGGGTTTGATCGCAACCCTGACGATGCCTGCTGCTGCTGCCTTTAGATTTGGAGTCTGCGTCTTTCTCAACTCTCTCTTATCATCATCACGGTGGCTATGAGATGTTGACGACCTCGCCTGGTCTACAGGAGGTCGTGGGTTCAATCGCGACCCTTTTGACCCCAAGGTTTGCTAGGAGATGTTGACGACCTCGCCTGGTCTACAGGAGGTCGTGGGTTCGATCCCGACCCCTGACCCCAAGGTTTGCTAGGAGATGTTAACTACCTCGCCTGGTCTACAGGAGGTCGTGGGTTCGATCGCCGCCTTTGTCTCCCCCAGTCGCGACGGTTGACCACACGCCGCGACGGTTGATCACACGCCGCACCAGGCCCTCACTCGAGGCCGAGTCGACCTAGGGGAGGTCTGTTTCCCCCCCTCCCCCCCCCACCAGAGCTTGCGCCCTCCGTGCCCGCGGTGGACTTCCCGGCCGGCCGACCGAGCGTGGAGAACCTGGAGAGCGTGTGCCGTGCGGGCCGCCCGAACCTGCGGGCGGGCGTGCGGGCACCCGCCTCGGGCCACGGGTGGCTGGTGCGCCGCCTGGACTCGCTGCGCCGTCTGGAGCGCGCCCTCGAGCGCTGCTGCGGGCGCAGCCGCGGGCAGCTGCGGTGTGCCGGCAACGTCGTGAGTGACCCGGACGAGCCCCCGGCGAATCGCGGGAGCGTGGACCAAGGGGCCGTCCGCCGCCTACTTTCAATTCTAGCCCCGCCCACCTCCCCTTCTAGCCCCGCCCACCTTCCCCTTCTAGCCCCACCCACCTTCCCCTTCTAGCCCCGCCCACCTTCCCTTCTAGCCCCGCCCACCTTCACTTCTAGCCCCGCCCACCTACCCTTCTAGCCCCGCCCACCTTCCCCTTCTAGCCCCGCCCACCTTCCCCTTCTAGCCCCGCCCACCTTCTCTTCTAGCCCCGCCCACCTTCCCTTCTAGCCCCGCCCACCTTCCCCTTCTTGCCCCGCCCACCTTCCCTTCTAGCCCCGCCCACATCCCCCTTCTAGACCCGCCCACACCCCCCTTCTAGCCCCGCCCACATCCCCTTCTAGCCCCGCCCACTTTCCCTTCTAGCCCCGCCCACCTTCCCTTCTAGCCCCGCCCACCTTCCCTTCTAGCCCTGCCCACCTTCCCCTTCTAGCCCCGCCCAACTTTCCATTCTAGCCCCGCCCACCTTCCCTTCTAGCCCCGGCCACCTTCACTTCTAGCCCCGCCCACCTTCCCTTCTAGCCCCGCCCACCTTCCCCTTCTAGCCCCGCCCACCTTCCCTTCTAGCCCTGCCCACCTTCCCTTCTAGCCCCGCCCACCTCTCTCTTCTAGCCCCGCCCACCTTCCCTTCTAGCCCCGCCCACCTTCCCCTTCTAGCCCCGCCCACCTTCCCTTCTAGCCCTGCCCACCTTCCCTTCTAGCCCCGCCCACCTTCCCCTTCTAGCCCCGCCCAACTTTCCATTCTAGCCCCGCCCACCTTCCCTTCTAGCCCCGCCCACCTTCACTTCTAGCCCCGCCCACCTTCCCTTCTAGCCCCGCCCACCTTCCCCTTCTAGCCCCGCCCACCTTCCCTTCTAGCCCTGCCCACCTTCCCTTCTAGCCCCGCCCACCTCTCTCTTCTAGCCCCGCCCACCTTCCCTTCTAGCCCCGCCCACCTTCTCTTCTAGCCCCGCCCACCTTCCCCTTCTAGCCCCGCCCACCTCTCTCTTCTAGCCCCGCCCACCTTCCCTTCTAGCCCCGCCCACCTTCTCTTCTAGCCCCGCCCACCTTCCCTTCTAGCCCCGCCCACCTTCCCTTCTAGCCCCGCCCACCTCTCTCTTCTAGCCCCGCCCACCTTCCCTTCTAGCCCCGCCCACCTTCTCTTCTAGCCCCGCCCACCTTCCCTTCTAGCCCCGCCCACCTTCCCTTCTAGCCCCGCCCACCTCCCCCTTCTAGCCCCGCCCACCTTCCCTTCTAGCCCCGCCCACCTCCCCCTTCTAGCCCCGCCCACCTCCCCCTTCTAGCCCCGCCCACCTTCCCTTCTAGCCCCGCCCACCTTCCCTTCTAGCCCCGCCCACCTCCCCCTTCTAGCCCCGCCCACCTTCCCTTCTAGCCCCGCCCACCTTCACTTCTAGCCCCGCCCACCTTCCCTTCTAGCCCCGCCCACCTTCCCCTTCTAGCCCCGCCCACCTTCCCTTCTAGCCCCGCCCACCTTCTCTTCTAGCCCCGCCCACCTCCCCCTTCTAGCCCCGCCCACCTTCTCTTCTAGCCCCGCCCACCTCCCCCTTCTAGCCCCGCCCACCTCCCCCTTCTAGCCCCGCCCACCTTCCCATCTAGCCCCGCCCACCTTCCCTTCTAGCCCCGCCCACCTTCCCTTCTAGCCCCGCCCACCTTCCCTTCTAGCCCCGCCCACCTTCCCTTCTAGCCCCGCCCACATCCCCTTCTAGCCCCGCCCACCTTCACTTCTAGCCCCGCCCACCTTCCCTTCTAGCCCCGCCCACATCCCCCTTCTAGCCCCGCCCACACCCCCCTTCTAGCCCCGCCCACCTTCCCTTCTAGCCCCGCCCACCTTCCCTTCTAGCCCCGCCCACATCCCCCTTCTAGCCCCGCCCACACCCCCCTTCTAGCCCCGCCCACCTCTCTCTTCTAGTCCCGCCCACCTTCCCTTCTAGCCCCGCCCACACCCCCCTTCTAGCCCCGCCCACCTTCCCTTCTAGCCCCGCCCACATCCCCCTTCTAGCCCCGCCCACACCCCCCTTCTAGCCCCGCCCACCTCTCTCTTCTAGTCCCGCCCACCTTCCCTTCTAGCCCCGCCCACATCCCCCTTCTAGCCCCGCCCACACCCCCCTTCTAGCCCCGCCCACCTTCCCCTTCTAGCCCCGCCCACCTTCCCTTCTAGCCCCGCCCACCTTCCCTTCTAGCCCCGCCCACCTTCCCTTCTAGCCCCGCCCACCTTCCCCTTCTAGCCCCGCCCACCTTCCCTTCTAGCCCCGCCCACCTTCACTTCTAGCCCCGCCCACCTTCACTTCTAGCCCCGCCCACCTTCCCTTCTAGCCCCGCCCACCTTCCCCTTCTAGCCCCGCCCACCTTCCCCTTCTAGCCCCGCCCACCTTCCCTTCTAGCCCCGCCCACCTTCTCTTCTAGCCCCGCCCACCTTCCCCTTCTAGCCCCGCCCACCTTCCCCTTCTAGCCCCGCCCACCTCTCTCTTCTAGTCCCGCCCACCTTCCCCTTCTAGCCCCGCCCACCTTCCCTTCTAGCCCCGCCCACCTCTCTTCTAGCCCCGCCCACCTTCCCTTCTAGCCCCGCCCACCTTCTCTTCTAGCCCCGCCCACCTTCCCTTCTAGCCCCGCCCACCTTCTCTTCTAGCCCCGCCCACCTTCCCCTTCTAGCCCCTCCCACCTTCCCTTCTAGCCCCGCCCAACTTTCCATTCTAGCCCCGCCCACCTTCCCTTCTAGCCCCGCCCAACTTTCCATTCTAGCCCCGCCCACATCCCCTTCTAGCCCCGCCCACCTCTCTCTTCTAATCCCGCCCACCTTCCCTTCTAGCCCCGCCCACCTTCCCTTCTAGCCCCGCCCAACTTTCCATTCTAGCCTCGCCCACCTCCCCCTTCTAGCCCCGCCCACCTTCCCTTCTAGCCCCGCCCACCTCCCCCTTCTAGCCCCGCCCACCTCCCCCTTCTAGCCCCGCCCACCTCCCCCTTCTAGCCCCGCCCACCTTCCCTTCTAGCCCCGCCCACCTCCCCCTTCTAGCCCCGCCCACCTTCCCTTCTAGCCCCGCCCACCTCCCCCTTCTAGCCCCGCCCACCTCCCCCTTCTAGCCCCGCCCACCTCCCCCTTCTAGCCCCGCCCACCTTCCCTTCTAGCCCCGCCCACCTTCCCTTCTAGCCCCGCCCACCTTCACTTCTAGCCCCGCCCACCTTCCCTTCTAGCCCCGCCCACCTTCACTTCTAGCCCCGCCCACCTTCCCTTCTAGCCCCGCCCACCTTCCCTTCTAGCCCCGCCCACTTGCCCTTCTAGCCCCGCCCACCTTCTCTTCTAGCCCCGCCCACCTCCCCCTTCTAGCCCCGCCCACCTTCTCTTCTAGCCCCGCCCACCTTCCCTTCTAGCCCCGCCCACCTTCTCTTCTAGCCCCGCCCACCTCCCCCTTCTAGCTCCGCCCACCTTCCCTTCTAGCCCCGCCCACCTTCCCTTCTAGCCCCGCCCACCTTCACTTCTAGCCCCGCCCACCTTCCCTTCTAGCCCCGCCCACCTTCCCTTCTAGCCCCGCCCACCTTCCCTTCTAGCCCCGCCAACCTTCCCTTCTAGCCTCGCCCACCTTCCCTTCTAGCCCCGCCCACCTTCCCTTCTAGCCCCGCCCACCTTCCCTTCTAGCCCCGCCCACCTTCCCTTCTAGCCTCGCCCACCTTCCCTTCTAGCCCCGCCCACATCCCCTTCTAGCCCCGCCCACCTTCACTTCTAGCCCCGCCCACCTTCCCTTCTAGCCCCGCCCACCTTCCCTTCTAGCCCCGCCCACATCCCCCTTCTAGCCCCGCCCACCTTCCCTTCTAGCCCTGCCCACCTTCCCTTCTAGCCCCGCCCACCTCTCTCTTCTAGTCCCGCCCACCTTCCCTTCTAGCCCCGCCCACCTTCCCTTCTAGCCCCGCCCACCTTCACTTCTAGCCCCGCCCACCTTCCCTTCTAGCCCCGCCCACCTTCACTTCTAGCCCCGCCCACCTTCCCTTCTAGCCCCGCCCACCTTCCCTTCTAGCCCCGCCCACCTTCCCTTCTAGCCCCGCCCACCTTCTCTTCTAGCCCCGCCCACCTCCCCCTTCTAGCCCCGCCCACCTTCTCTTCTAGCCCCGCCCACCTTCCCCTTCTAGCCCCGCCCACCTCCCCCTTCTAGCCCCGCCCACCTCCCCCTTCTAGCCCCGCCCACCTTCCCTTCTAGCCCCGCCCACCTTCCCTTCTAGCCCCGCCCACCTTCCCTTCTAGCCCCGCCCACCTTCCCTTCTAGCCCCGCCCACCTTCCCTTCTAGCCCCGCCCACCTTCCCTTCTAGCCCCGCCCACCTTCCCTTCTAGCCCCGCCCACCTTCCCTTCTAGCCTCGCCCACCTTCCCTTCTAGCCCCGCCCACCTTCCCCTTCTAGCCCCGCCCACCTTCTCTTCTAGCCCCGCCCACCTCCCCCTTCTAGCCCCGCCCACCTTCTCTTCTAGCCCCGCCCACCTCCCCCTTCTAGCCCCGCCCACCTCCCCCTTCTAGCCCCGCCCACCTTCCCTTCTAGCCCCGCCCACCTTCCCTTCTAGCCCCGCCCACCTTCCCTTCTAGCCCCGCCCACCTTCCCTTCTAGCCCCGCCCACCTTCCCTTCTAGCCCCGCCCACATCCCCTTCTAGCCCCGCCCACCTTCACTTCTAGCCCCGCCCACCTTCCCTTCTAGCCTCGCCCACCTTCCCTTCTAGCCCCGCCCACCTTCCCTTCTAGCCTCGCCCACCTTCCCTTCTAGCCCCACCCACATCCCCTTCTAGCCCCGCCCACCTTCACTTCTAGCCCCGCCCACCTTCCCTTCTAGCCCCGCCCACATCCCCCTTCTAGCCCCGCCCACACCCCCCTTCTAGCCCCGCCCACCTTCCCTTCTATCCCCGCCCACCTTCCCTTCTAGCCCCGCCCACATCCCCCTTCTAGCCCCGCCCACACCCCCCTTCTAGCCCCGCCCACCTCTCTCTTCTAGTCCCGCCCACCTTCACTTCTAGCCCCGCCCACCTTCCCTTCTAGCCCCGCCCACCTTCCCTTCTAGCCCCGCCCACCTTCCCCTTCTAGCCCCGCCCAACTTTCCATTCTAGCCCCGCCCACCTTCCCTTCTAGCCCCGCCCACCTCCCCCTTCTAGCCCCGCCCACCTTCACTTCTAGCCCCGCCCACCTTCCCCTTCTAGCCCCGCCCACCTTCCCTTCTAGCCCCGCCCACCTTCCCTTCTAGCCCCGCCCACCTCCCCCTTCTAGCCCCGCCCACCTTCACTTCTAGCCCCGCCCACCTTCCCTTCTAGCCCCGCCCACCTTCCCTTCTAGTGTGGACCAATCAACTTCAAGGACAGCGCATACATTATCAGAGTTGTGTTTTTTGTTTGCATTACGACCGCAGGTATTGTGGTCTATGCAAATTACACAGCGCAGCAATTATTTTTTTACAGCAACATATTGGGGGGGGGGGGGACATTTTGAGCATATTTCAATATTAAGGGGGAGGGGATGTAATTCTAATATATATTACAATTAAGCCCTTGACGTGAACACATCCTCCCCATGTCCCCCACCCCGACCCCGTCACCGCGCGTGCCAGTGGGAGCGCTCCATGGACGCGTTCTGCTCCGAGGAGTCGATGGTGAAGGACCGGCAGCACCGCTGCTGCGTGGAGCACTCCGCCCGCGTGGCCGCGCGCTACTCCTGTTTCGCCGCCGAAGCCCCCGACCCGGCCTACGGCGGCCTCCGTGAGGCCCACGCGGCCAAGGGCGGCCGTGTCCGTCGCGGCGGGGGCAGCCGTCGTCGAGGACGCGGCCACCACCGTCGCCGCAAAGGCGCCAATCGCAATTTCGGCCGCATGGGCAAACGCGGCCGCTGCGTTGGATGCCATCACCGCAAAGGCAAGGGGCACTCAAGTATGATTAAGCTAGAGGGTAAACGATGAACCATGAACTAAACTATCGTACTAAGCTTCATATTCTTAGGTTGTTTTCGGTAAAGTCGCGTAGGTAAAAAATGTAAATTAATAAAAGTAAAATGAAATAAAAAATCACGACGTTTCGGAGGCAACACAAGCTTCCGTCACAGCCACGACAGCTGTATCATTTACTTGATACAGCTGTCGTGGCTGTGACGGTTCCACCTGAAGACTCCGTCACAGCCACGACAGCTGTATCATTTACTTGATACAGCTGTCGTGGCTGTGACGGTTCCACCTGAAGACGGAGGCTTGTGTTGCCTCCGAAACGTCGTGATTTTTATTTTACTTTCATTAATTTTGATGTTTTACCTACATGGTGACTTTACCGAAAAAACCCTAAGAATATGAATCCTTGCAGTCACGAAAGCTTCAAATCTAGAAATATCGCCTAAGCTATCAACAAAGCAATAAACTAAAACTAAACTATAAACAAACGAAAACTAAACTATGAACTAAACTATGAACTAAACTATCAACTAAACCATTAACTAAAACTAAACTATCAACTAAGCTATCAACTAAGCAATAAACAATACTATAAACACACGAAAACTAAACTATGAACTAAACTCTAACCTAAACTATCAACTAAACCATTAACTAAAACTAAACTATCAACTAAACTATCAACTAAGCAATAAACAAAGCTAAACTATAAACACACGAAAACTAAACTATGAACTAAACTATAACCTAAACTATCAACTAAACTTTAAACTAAAACTAAACTATCAACTAAACTTTAAACTAAAACTGAACTATCTTCTAAACTATAACCTAAAACTAAACTGTCAACTAAACTGCAAACTTCACTAAAACTAAACTATAAACTAAACTATGAACTAAACTATTGCCTAAGCTATCAACTAAGCAATAAACAAAACTATAAACACACGAAAACTAAACTATGAACTAAACTATAACCTAAACTATCAACTAAACCATTAACTAAAACTAAACTATCAACTAAACTATCAACTAAGCAATAAACAAAGCTAAACTATAAACACACAAAAACTAAACTATGAACTAAATTATAACCTAAACTATCAACTAAACCATTAACTAAAACTAAACTATCAACTAAACGATCAACTAAGCAATCAACAAAGCTAAACTATAAACACACGAAAACTAAACTATGAACTAAACTCTTCTTGGTTCTTTCGGTAAAGTCACGTAGAAGGGAAATACTAAAAGAATAAAAATGAAACATAATAAAATAAAAATTAATTTTATTATGTTTTATTTTAATATTTCATTATTTTATTATTTCCCTTCTACGTGACTTTACCGAAAGAACCAAGAAGATGGATCGCTGCATTCACGAAAGCTTTAAATCGAAAAATATGAACTAAACTCTAACCTAAACTATCAACTAAACCATTAACTAAAACTAAACCATCAACTAAACTTTAAACTAAAACTGAACTATCTTCTAAACTATAACCTAAAACTAAACTGTCAACTGCAAACTTCACTAAAACTAAACTATAAACTAAACTATGAACTAAACTATTGCCTAAGCTATCAACGAAGCAAAAAACAAAACTAAAACTATAAATTCTAGATTTGAAGCTTTCGTGACTGCAATGATTCATATTCTCAGGTTTTTTCGGTAAAGTCACGTAGGTAAAAACATTAAAATTAATGAAAGTAAAATAAAACAAAACAAAATAAAATTACATCTTGAATCATTGCTTCACTTGATGCAGCTAATTCGGCTGTGACGGTCCCACCTGATGACGGAGACTTGTGTTGCCTCCGAAACGTCGTGAATTTTATTTTGTTTTGTTTTATTTTACTTTCATTAATTTTAATGTTTTTACCTACGTGACTTTACCGAAAAAACCTGAGAATATAAAACTATAAACTAACCGATCAATTAAACTTTAAACTAAAACTAAACTATCTTCTAAACTATAACCTAAAACTAAACTGTCAACTACACTCAGAAATAAATCTAAACTATCTTCTAAACTATAACCTAAAACTAAACTCTCAACTAAACTGCAAACTTCACTAGAACTAAACTATGAACTAACCTATGGGAACCTCATTTGCCAGTAAAAATATGATAATTGTTTTTTTACCCTTCTATCTGGCATCTGGTCCAACCCATGTGAGACTAGGCTCTAAGAAAAGCTGTCTCGGGTGTGGACCAATCAACTTCAAGGACAGTGCGTACATTATCAGAGCTGTGTTTTTTGTTTGAATTATGACTGCAGGTATTGTGGTCTATGTAAACATGACTCCTTGTAAAAAAAGGTGTCAGTTTTGTTGCCAGATAGAAGGGTAAAAAAAACAATTATCATTTTTTGTTACTGGCAAATGAGGTTCCAATGGTGTAAATGCTTGCCCCGAGCTCTCATACTCTGATGGTGCATTGTCTTTGAGTTATGCACCTTTTGGCGTCATCTGGTCCAACACCATGTGAGACTAGGCTCTAAGGAAAGCTGTCTCGGGTGTGGACCAATCAACTTCAAGGACAGTGCATACATTATCAGAGTTGTGTTTTTTGTTTGCATTATGACTGCAGGTATTGTGGTCTATGCAAACATGACTCCTTGTAAAAAAAGGTGTCAGTTTTGTTGCCAGATAGAAGGGTAAAAAAAACAATTATGAACTAACCTCCAAACTAAAACTAAACTAAAAACTCAACTACCAACTAAACTTTAAACTAAACACGTCATTTATGGACTGCCCCAAAGATAACAAAAATAAAAAATCATAAAATAATTCCCACGACGTTTCGGCCACAACGCAAGCAGCCGTCCTCAGGTGAAGACCAGGTCTGTCGAGAAGACAGACTCTGAATGACACACCCCAGACGCTGTCTTCTCGACAGACCTGCTCTTCACTCGAGGACGGCTGCTTGCGTTGTGGCCGAAACGTCGTGAGAATTATTCTATTATGTTTTATTTTTTTTATTTTATTACTTCCCTTCTACGTGATGACTTTACCGAAAGAACCAAGAAGATGAATCCCTGCAGTCAGGAAAGCTTCAAATCGAGAATTATTTAATGTTTTATTTTTATTATTTTATTATTTCCCTTCTACGTGACTTTACCGAAAGAACCAAGAAGATGAATCCCTGCAGTCACGACAGCTTCAAATCGATAATTATTTTATTATGTTTTATTTCTATTATTTTATTATTTCCCTTCTACGTGACTTTACCGAAAGAACCAAGAAGATGAATCCCTGCAGTCACGAAAGCTTCAAATCGAGAATTATTTAATGTTTTATTTTTATTATTTTATTACTTCCCTTCTACGTGACTTTACCGAAAGAACCAAGAAGATGAATCCCTGCAGTCACGAAAGCTTTAAATCGAGAATTATTTTATTATGTTTTATTTGTATTATTTTATTACTTCCCTTCTACGTGGCTTTACCGAAAGAACCAAGAAGATGAATCCCTGCAGTCACGAAAGCTTTAAATCGAGAATTATTTAATGTTTTATTTTTCTTATTTTATTATTTCCCTTTTACGTGACTTTACCGAAAGAACCAAGAAGATGAATCCCTGCAGTCACGAAAGCTTCAAATCGAAATTGTGGATATTCTCATGTCTCTGTCTGTCTTGCAGGTGCTTAAAGTCACGGTGGATCGGGGCATCTTGAGAGGCGCCATAATCATCATCGTCATCATCATGAACATCATCATCATCATGATCAACATCATCAACATCATCAACATCATCAACATCATGAACATCATCATCATCATGATCAATATGATCATCAACATCATTATCAACATCATCATCAACATCATCATCAACATAATTATCAACATTATCAACATCATCATCAACATCATCATCATCAACATAATTATCAACATCATCAACATCGTCATCATCAACGTCGTCATGCCGGGCTCAGTATACACACGTAGACACACACACACACACGTAGACACACACACACACACGTAGACACACACACGTAGACACACACACACACACGTAGACACACACACGTAGACACACACACACGTAGACACACACACGTAGACACACACGTAGACACACACGTAGACACACACACACGTAGACACACACACACGTAGACACACACACGTAGACACACACACACACGTAGACACACACACACGTAGACACACACACACACGTAGACACACACACACACACGTAGACACACACGTAGACACACACGTAGACACACACACACACACGTAGACACACACGTAGACACACACGTAGACACACACGTAGACACACACACACACGTAGACACACACGTAGACACACACACACGTAGACACACACACACGTAGACACACACAAGTACACACACACACACACGTAGACACACACGTAGACACACACACACGTAGACACACACAAGTACACACACAAGTACACACACACACACACGTAGACACACACACACGTAGACACACACACGTAGACACACACACACGTAGACACACACACGTAGACATACACACACACACGTAGACACACACGTAGACACACACAAGTACACACACAAGTACACACACACACAGGTAGACACACACACGTAGACATACACACACACACACGTAGACACACACGTAGACACACACAAGTACACACGCACACACACGTAGACACACACACGTAAACATACACACGTACACACACACACACGTAGACACACACACGTAGACACACACAAGTACACAGACACACACACGTAGACACACACACACACACGTAGACACACACGTAGACACACACACGTAGACACACACACACACACGTAGACACACACGTAGACACACACAAGTACACACACACACACACAGGTAGACACACACACACACGTACACACACACACATACACACACACACACACGTAGACACACACAAGTACACACACACACACCCACGTAGACACACACACACATAGACACACACACACACGTAGACACACACACACACGTAGACACACACAAGTACACACATAGACACACACACACACACATAGACACACACACACACGTAGACACACACACACACATAGACACACACACACACGTAGACACACACTGCACGCTGCATGGCACGCGTATGATAGTCACTCTGGCGTTGCGATCTTCTAGACGAGGGGTGCAGAACGTCCGGCCCGCGGGCCACATGAGACCCACGAAATAATTTGGGTCTGGCCCTGCCAAGACCACCGCACGCGGGAATCAATCTAGGAGCAAATCTGGAAAAGCAGCTGCGAGTAGCATCATCATCACCATCACCAGCAGCTGCGAGTAGCAACATCATCATCATCACCATCACCAGCAGCTGCGAGTAGCAACATCATCATCATCAGCAGCTGCGAGTAGCAACATCATCATCATCACCAGCAGCTGCGAGTAGCAACATCATCATCATCAACACCAACAGCTGCGAGTAGCAACATCATCATCATCATCACCAGCTGCGAGTAGCAACATCATCATCAACACCAGCAGCTGCGAGTAGCAACATCATCATCATCACCAGCAGCTGCGAGTAGCAACATCATCATCAACACCAGCTAACATCATCACCACGCCTCGCCTAAGAGAAGCAGTTCCAGAACCATCGCATTCGGGGCGAGTTAATGAAATGTTTGACCAAATATAACGGGCTAATTTTTAAGTTGATCATTTTGTATGGCCCCGCGAATGATGTTACATCAATATCCAAATGGTTTTTTGGCAGAAAAATGGTTCTCCACCATTGTATCGAGACCAGAGGTCGCAATCGGGTACCCGATACCCGTACCCTACCCGATACCTGGCTACCCGTACCCGACTCTGATGCCGCCGGGTACGGGTAGGCCGTGAGTCACTGGTGAGTCACCGTTTGTCGCTCATTTCCCAACGTCTTGTCTCTTCTCACAATTCAAGTTCCTAGAATCAACCCACCCGCGCCTGCAACGTGGCTTCATCCCAGAGGTCGCAATCGGGTACCCGATACCCGTACCCTACCCGATACCCGGCCGGGTACGGGTAGCCGGGTATCGGGTAGGGTACGGGTACCCGATTGCGACCCTGGTGTGGCCGGGTACGGGTAAGGAATCAAAACCCATTTGCGACCTCTGATCTAGACCCTCCTAAATGCCATCGCTGATGAGACGCCGCTTTTAGGCTTGCCAGTACCATTCATAATCAACGTTTTTGGGTTTAGATCGCGTCATTTATAAACGTGTCGTAACCCTCCACCACCCGACACGGCCAATCAGCAAAAAAGTGTCACGTTGACAAAAGACAAAATAGTTCACCGCTTTAGCCCACCAGTGTGTTGAAGAGTGAGACCACAACATTTACAATTTTTTCGTAGTACGACGTTTCGCTGGTAATTGACATCCAGCATCATCGGGCAATTCGCCAGGATGGTGAGGCTCTGCCCTTGCTCCCGATCTTAAAGAAAGCAGAAGCAGCAGCAGGGTGACATCATCAACACACCGGTGGGCTAAAGTAGTGAACTATTTTGTCTTTTGTCAACGTGACGCTTTTTTGCTGATTGGTCGTGTCGGGTGGTGGAGGGTTACGACACATTTATAAATAACGTGATCTCATCCAAAAAACGTTGAGTATGAATAATATTGGTCGCGAAAGCCTGCTACGTGTTAAACTTGCCAGTACCAGTAGGGGCTTAGTCCTCGCGTCAACGGTCCGTTCGCTACATCGCCCCCCCCCCTCCGAATTTGACTTCCCTTGATTCGGGAAGTCAAACTCGCCATGAGGTTCATTCATGCAGCCTCAACGGCTATTTCACAAATCAACCAAAGCTTCTCCGATTGGAGGAAAGAGGCCCCTCCATTGCGATTGGTCGGGAGGACCGGCTCTTAAAAAGGGATTGGAGAATGAGGAGGGGTTGAAGGTTGAAGGAGGGAAAACACGCAAAAAGGATCCGTTGAAGGGAAAAGGATGGGGATCGGCGTGGGGAAATAGGGCGAGGGAGCATTCCAGAAAAGGGGGGCTGACGGAGATTTTAGGGGGAAGAGAACGAGGAGTGAGGGACGCTCGGAGGACGATACAAGCTGAGAGACAGGCCGAGAAGCCTCGCGTCACATGGGTGTGTAATCTATGCTCGGGTTCCTTATGGTGAAACTAATAAAAGTGGCTCTTCTTATATTCTTGTCGTCGGAGTCATTACACCTCGTACACCTCCTGGTATCGAGCACGGTGAGAACACGCACATATACAGCAGGTGTCAGGATGGGGATCTAACTCACGACCTCCTGCACAGCAGGCAAGGTAGTTCACATCTCCTCGGCCCCCTTAACTGGAGGAGGGAGCTGTGGATGGAGGAGAGAGCTGTGGATGAAGGAGAGAGCTGTGGATGAAGGAGAGAGCTGTGGATGGTGGAGAGAGCTGTGGATGGAGGAGGGAGCGGTGGATGAAGGAGGGAGCTGTGGATGAAGGAAAGAGCTGTGGATGGTGGAGAGAGCTGTGGATGGAGGAGGGAGCTCTGGATGAAGGAAAGAGCTGTGGATGAAGGAGGGAGCTGTGGATGAAGGAGGGAGCTGTGGATGGAGGAGGGAGCGGTGGATGAAGGAGGGAGCTGTGGATGAAGGAGGGAGCTGTGGATGAAGGAGGGAGCTGTGGATGAAGGAGGGAGCGGTGGATGAAGGAGGGAGCTGTGGATGAAGGAGGGAGCTGTGGATGAGGGAGAGAGCTGTGGATGAAGGAGGGAGCTGTGGATGAAGGAGGGAGCTGTGGATGAAGGAGAGAGCTGTGGATGAAGGAGGGAGCTGTGGATGGAGGAGGGAGCAGTGGATGAAGGAGAGAGCTGTGGATGAAGGAGGGAGCTGTGGATGAAGGAGAGAGCTGTGGATGAAGGAGGGAGCTGTGGATGGAGGAGGGAGCGGTGGATGAAGGAGAGAGCTGTGGATGGAGGAGGGAGCTGTGGATGGTGGAGAGAGCTGTGGATGAAGGAGGGAGCTGTGGATGAAGGAGAGAGCTGTGGATGGAGGAGGGAGCGGTGGATGAAGGAGAGAGCTGTGGATGAAGGAGGGAGCTGTGGGTGAAGGAGGGAGCTGTGGGTGAAGGAGGGAGCTGTGGATGGTGGAGAGAGCTGTGGATGAAGGAGGGAGCTGTGGATGAAGGAGAGAGCTGTGGATGAAGGAGGGAGCTGTGGATGAAGGAGGGAGCTGTGGATGAAGGAGAGAGCTGTGGATGAAGGAGAGAACTGTGGATGAAGGAGAGAGCTGTGGATGATGGAGCTGTGGATGAAGGAGGGAGCTGTGGGTGAAGGAGGGAGCTGTGGATGGAGGAGGGAGCTGTGGGTGAAGGAGGGAGCTGTGGGTGAAGGAGGGAGCTGTGGATGAAGGAGGGAGCTGTGGATGTAGGAGGGAGCTGTGGATGAAGGAGGGAGCTGTGGGTGAAGGAGGGAGCTGTGGATGTAGGAGGGAGCTGTGGATGAAGGAGGGAGCTGTGGATGAAGGAGGGAGCTGTGGATGAAGGAGGGAGCTGTGGATGAAGGAGGGAGCTGTGGATGTAGGAGGGAGCTGTGGATGAAGGAGGGAGCTGTGGGTGAAGGAGGGAGCTGTGGATGGAGGAGGGAGCTGTGGATGAAGGAGGGAGCTGTGGATGAAGGAGGGAGCTGTGGATGAAGGAGGGAGCTGTGGATGATGGAGGGAGCTGTGGATGAAGGAGGGAGCTGTGGATGAAGGAGAGAGCTGTAGATGAAGGAGGGAGCTGTGGATGAAGGAGAGAGCTGTGGATGAAGGAGGGAGCTGTGGATGAAGGAGGGAGCTGTGGATGTAGGAGGGAGCTGTGGATGTAGGAGGGAGCTGTGGATGAAGGAGAGAGCTGTGGATGAAGGAGGGAGCTGTGGATGAAGGAGGGAGCTGTGGATGAAGGAGGGAGCTGTGGATGAAGGAGAGAGCTGTAGATGAAGGAGAGAGCTGTGGATGAAGGAGGGAGCTGTGGATGAAGGAGGGAGCTGTGGATGAAGGAGAGAGCTGTAGATGAAGGAGGGAGCTGTGGATGAAGGAGAGAGCTGTGGATGAAGGAGGGAGCTGTGGATGAAGGAGGGAGCTGTGGATGAAGGAGGGAGCTGTGGGTGAAGGAGGGAGCTGTGTGTGAAGGAGGGAGCTGTGGATGAAGGAGGGAGCTGTGGGTGAAGGAGGGAGCTGTGGATGAAGGAGGGAGCTGTGGATGAAGGAGAGAGCTGTGTGTGAAGGAGAGAGCTGTGGATGATGGAGGGATCTGTGGATGAAGGAGGGATCTCTGGATGAAGGAGAGAGCTGTGTGTGAAGGAGGGAGCTGTGGATGATGGAGGGTGGTGGAATAAACGGATCAGAACGCTTGCCTGCCTCCGCGTGTTGGTGAACAGAGTCTGCGGCGTTGTAAAGCCCGTGGATATATCAACCGATTTCTCGCACCGTACGTGGCCCGCCGTGCTAATCGGAGGTGCGGGGGAAGCAGAAATAGCAGTTCTAAAGAAGGGCGTTCTCAACGGAGTATCGTGATGTCGTGTATTGTAGCGGAGTGGACAATTGTGTAGTGTATAATGTAGCGTAGCCATCGGTCCCTCGGGCGGGTGGTGGTTGTGGTGGCGACGGTTGTGGCGGTTGTGGTGGGAGTGTTTGTGGCGGTAGTGGTGGAAGTGGTTGTGGCGGTAGTGGTGGGAGTGGTTGTGGCGGTAGTGGTGGGAGTGTTTGTGGCGGTAGTGGTGGGAGTGTTTGTGGCGGTAGTGGTGGGAGTGTTTGTGGCGGTAGTGGTGGGAGTGGTTGTGGCGGTAGTGGTGGGAGTGTTTGTGACGGTAGTGGTGGGAGTGTTTGTGGTGGTAGTGGTGGGAGTGTTTGTGGTGGTAGTGGTGGGAGTCTTTGTGGCGGTAGTGGTGGGAGTGTTTGTGGCGGTAGTGGTGGGAGTGTTTGTGGCGGTAGTGGTGGGAGTGTTTGTGGTGGTAGTGGTGGGAGTGTTTGTGGTGGTAGTGGTGGGAGTGTTTGTGGTGGTAGTGGTGGGAGTGGTTGTGGTGGTAGTGGTGGGAGTGTTTGTGGCGGTAGTGGTGGGAGTGGTTGTGGTGGTAGTGGTGGGAGTGTTTGTGGTGGTAGTGGTGGGAGTGGTTGTGGTGGTAGTGGTGGGAGTGTTTGTGGTGGTAGTGGTGGGAGTGTTTGTGGTGGTAGTGGTGGGAGTCTTTGTGGCGGTAGTGGTGGGAGTGTTTGTGGCGGTAGTGGTGGGAGTGTTTGTGGTGGTAGTGGTGGGAGTGTTTGTGGTGGTAGTGGTGGGAGTGTTTGTGGTGGTAGTGGTGGGAGTGGTTGTGGTGGTAGTGGTGGGAGTGTTTGTGGCGGTAGTGGTGGGAGTGGTTGTGGTGGTAGTGGTGGGAGTGTTTGTGGTGGTAGTGGTGGGAGTGGTTGTGGTGGTAGTGGTGGGAGTGTTTGTGGTGGTAGTGGTGGGAGTGGTTGTGGTGGTAGTGGTGGGAGTGGTTGTGGCGGTAGTGGTGGGAGTGGTTGTGGCGGTAGTGGTGGGAGTGGTTGTGGTGGTAGTGGTGGGAGTGTTTGTGGTGGTAGTGGTGGGAATGGTTGTGGTGGTAGTGGTGGGAGTGTTTGTGGTGGTAGTGGTGGGAATGGTTGTGGTGGTAGTAGTGGGAGTGTTTGTGGCGGTAGTGGTGGGAGTGGTTGTGGCGGTAGTGGTGGGAGTGTTTGTGGCAGTAGTGGTGGGAGTGGTTGTGGCGGTAGTGGTGGGAGTGGTTGTGGCGGTAGTGGTGGGAGTGGTTGTGGTGGTAGTGGTGGGAGTAGTTGTGGCGATTGTGGTTGTGGTGGGAGCGATTGGAGTGGCGGCGATTGATCTTGCGGTGGTTGTGGCCGCACACAATCGAAATAGTTCTTCTGCAGGCATGTCCGTGGGTCCGACCGCGACTACCGGCCGTTTATTTAATTTACAACGAGACGTATCGAACATCGACTTCGAACCAAAACAACAACAGCAGCGACGCCGCCGACACCACCGACAGCGGCTTGGACGGATGCTCAGGAGGTCGCAGGTTCGACCCCAATCTCCCAGTGAGGGGGGGGGGGGGAAGAGAGAGAGGAAGAAAAAAAGAAAGAAAAAAAAGAAAGAAAAAAAAGAAGAAAAAAAAGAAGAAAAAAAGAAGAAAAAAAAGAAAAAAAAGAAGAAAAAAAAAGTGAGGGTGGGGAGAATGGGCCAGAGATCCGCAGACTTCCACAGACAAAGATCCCCCGTGTAGCCTCATCAGACTGTTGGGGCAAGTGCTGTTAGGGAGTAACCGCACCTGTGGCCAGCACCACGCCCGGCCGCCTGTCTTCACCCAGCGGCGGACGTTTACCCCGCACCGCGCCAGGTACTCATTTGAGGCCGAGTGGACCTAGGGGGAGGCCTAAGGACCGGCTCAGGTAATCGTCGCCTGGAATCGAGACTGGGGTCGCCAGGTTCGTAGCGGCCCGTAGGCTTACACGGAGAGCCGCCATGCGATTGACGGCTTCGTTGAGCGATCGATTTGACGGCTTGGTCGCTTCAGAAAGAATTAGCGATTCCTTTGACCTTTCCCGGACTTTGCACACAGTAGAGGTCGCAAACGGGGACCCGATACCCGTACCCTACCCGATATCCGGCTACCCGTACCCGGCCGGGTACGGGTAGCCGTTTGCGACCCTGGTGCGGCCGGGTACGGGTAGAATGTGAGTCACTGGTGAGTCACCGTTTGTCACTCATTTCGGGTAGGGACGGGTAGGGAACGGGTACCCGTACCCGGCCCATTTGCGACCCTGGTGCGGCCGGGTACGGGTAAGGAATCAAAACCCGTTTGCGACCTCTGGTTGGTGGGTGAGTAAGTGGGTGCGTGGGTGAGTGCAAGGGTGGGTGAGTGGGTGAGTGAGTTTGTGAGTGGGTGAGTAAGTGGGTGGGTGAGTGAGTGGGTGAGTTTGCGACCCTGGTGCGGCCGGGTACGGGTAAGGAATCAAAACCCGTTTGCGACCTCTGACCCCCAGTCTCCGCCCACCCACGATTACCAATGAGGACCATCGACAGTTGACCGGGTCTGGGTATCGGCCCCAACAAAGATCAGAAATTGGCAACGACTTGAACACGCAGAGATTTGCTCCTCCATCATCATCATCATCGGCGGAAGCGCCCACAGCTAAACTAGGGGGCGTTGCTCATTAACGGAGCGACGTCACTTCCTGTCAGCTCCCGCCCGATGACATCACTTCCTGTGACATCACTTCCTGTGTGCTCACCGCCGGACTGCGACATCACTTCCTTTGCCATCCCCCCCCCCCCTTCACCCGGAGTGCGACGTCACTTCCTGTCCGCTCCCGCCCGATGACATCACTTCCCGTGACATCACTTCCCGTGTGCTCGCCGCCGGACTGCGACGTCACTTCCTGTCTTTGTGACCCGCCGACCGTCGATCGACGCGACGTTGGAGGTCATCTCCGATTGGCTACGCTGACAAGGCCACGCCCCCCTTCACCGTCGAGGGCAGCTGGGCTGTCAAAATCCTCTGCGAGCGTGAGTGTGGGGGTCAGAGGTCGCAAACGGGTTTTGATTCCTTACCTGTCACGGGTAGGGTACGGGTATCGGGTACCCGATTGCGACCTCTGGGATGAAGCCAAGTTGCAGGCGCGGGTGGGTTGATTCTAGAAACTTGAATTGTGAGAAAAGACAAGACGTTGGGAAATGAGTGACAAACGGTGACTCACCAGTGACTCACGGCCTACCCGTACCCGGCCGCACCAGGGTCGCAAACGGGTAGCCGGGTATCGGGTAGGGTACGGGTATCGGGTACCCGGCCGCGACCTCTGGTGTGGGTACCGCATACTGGCCTCTCTGCAATAGGCACCTCTGTCATTACGACGGACGGACGGACGGGCTTGAGGTCGCCGTGTAATCCACGCGCGTCTCCGCCGTCCCTTCACCGCGCGCGACCGCCAGCGGTGAACGGCACGGCAAGGATCGGCACCGGCCCGCCTACCCCACCACCGAAACCGTGCCGTGCCGGCCACAGACACCCGTGGGCTCCCAGGGTCCCCCGCTAACGACGCGATGCCGAATTGGCTGTATATATGTAAATAACGCGGCGGCGAATGCGCAGTGCTTCGAACAAATGTTGACACTTATACGGGACTATCGTTATTAATGGTGGACGGATGACAAACGTGATGTTCTTGGTTCTTTCGGTAAAGTCACGTAGAAGGGAAGTAATAAAATAATAAAAATAAAACATAATAAAATAATTCTCGCGACGTTTCGGCCACAACGCAAGCAGCCGTCCTCAGGTGGCCGAAACGTCGTGAGAATTATTTTATTATGTTTTATTTTTATTATTTTATTACTTCCCTTCTACGTGACTTTACCGAAAGAACCAAGAAGATGAATCCCTGCAGTCACGAAAGCTTTAAATCGAAATTTAAACGTAACGTTGATAGCTTCATAGAGTCAAGAAGTCTCCCACTTACACCATCGGAACCTCATTCGACAGTAAAAAATATGATAATTGTTTTTTACCCTTTTATCTGGCAACAAAACTGACACCTTTTTTTTTGTTTTACGAGGAGTCATGTTTGCATAGACCACAATACCTGCAGTCATAATGCAAACAAAAAACACAACTCTGATAATGTATGCACGGTCCTTGAAGTTGATTGCTCCACACCTAAGAAAGGCGTCATCTGGTCCAACACCATGTGAGACTAGGCTCTTAGGAAAGCTGTCTCAGGTGTGGACCAATCAACTTCAAGGACAGTGCGTACATCATCAGTTGTGTTTTTTGTTCGCATTATGACCGCAGGTATTGTGGTCTATGCAAACATGACTCCTTGTAAAAAAGGTGTCAGTTTTGTTGCCAGATAGAAGGGTAAAAAGCAATTATCAGTCTCCCACTTGTCGATTTAATGCCTCCGTGACTGCAGGGATTCATATTCTTGGTTCTTTCGGTAAAGTCATCACGTAGAAGGGAAATAATGAAAATAATAAAAAATAAAATTCTCACGACGTTTCGGCCAAGTAGCTGCATGCGTTGTGGCCGAAACGTCGTGGGGATTTTATCGCGTTTAGATTTTTATTATTTTATTATTTCCCTTCGACGTGACTTTTAACCGAAAGAACCAATTCTCACGACGTTTCGGCCACAACGCAAGCAGCCGTCCTCAGGTGAAGAACAGGTCTGTCGGGAAGACAGCGTCTGAATGAAACACCACCAGGCTTGGTTCTGTTCTTCACCTGAGGACGGCTGCTTGCGTTGTGGCCGAAACGTCGTGAGAATCATTTTATTATGTTTATTTTTATTATTTTATTATGTTTTATTTTTATTATTTTATTATGTAAAATTTTAATTATTTTAATATGTTTTATTTTTATTATTCTATGAAGTTTTATTTTATTATGGATTATTTTATTATTATTTTTATTATTTTATAATGTTTAATTTTATTAATTTATTATGGTTTATTTTAATATTTTATTTTTATTATTCTATTATGTTTTATTTGTATTATTTTATTGTTTTATTTTTATTACTTTATTATTTCCCTTCGACGTGATGACTTTGCCGAAAGAACCAAGAAGATGAACCAAGAATAAGTCTCTCACTTGTTTCGCCGGCATTGTCAACGGTCTCCAGAGCCCGGATGGTACGTTTTTTCGTGGTACCATTGCAAATTCTCAGCAGTGTTAACATGTTTTTGAAGCACCCATGTGGATGTATATATATAAATAAATAACGCGCCAGCGGCGAATGCATTATAGGGGAGCGCGTACAATTTTTTTAACGCGACGCGTCAAGCCAACGGAACCACGTCGCAGCGCGAGTGGGAAGAAGCGGTCCTAACTACATGGCCGCCCTCGGCACGGCATCATCATCGTCGTCGTCGTCATCATCGTCGTCGTCATCGTCGTCGTCATCGTCGTCGTCATCATCGTCGTCATCATCGTCGTCATCATCGTCGTCATCATCGTCGTCATCATCGTCGTCATCATCGTCGTCGTCATCGTCGTCATCATCATCATCATCATCGTCGTCATCATCATCGTCATCATCATCGTCGTCATCTTCGTCATCGTCGTCGTCATCATCATCATCATCGTCGTCATCATCATCGTCATCATCATCGTCATCATCGTCGTCGTCATTATCGTCATCATCATCATCGTCATCATCATCGTCGTCATCATCATCGTCGTCGTCATCGTCATCGTCGTCATCGTCGTCATCATCGTCGTCATCATTGTCGTCATCATCTCGCGTGTTACAATGTTGCACGTTACTCATCATGACGCGATGTTTTCCCATAAAGCAGCGTTCTTCAGGAACGCAACCACCACCACCGCCGGGTTACAGGAGGGCAGGCCGCATTGTACGTGTGCATACACGTGCTAATCAGAGGTGCGGGGATTAAGGATGAAAACCTATGGGTCTATGGGTCTCTGTGTGAGTCTATGGGTCTCTGTGTGAGTCTATGGGTCTATGGGTCTCTGTGTGAGTCTATGGGTCTATGGGTCTCTGTGTGAGTCTATGGATCTATGGGTCTCTGTGTGAGTCTATGCGTCTCTGTGTGAGTCTCTGGGTCTCTGTGTGAGTCTATGGGTCTATGGGTCTCTGTGTGAGTCGATGGGTCTCTGTGTGAGTCTATGGGTCTCTGCATGAGTCTATGGGTCTCTGTGTGAGTCTGTGGGTCTCTGTGTGAGTCTGTGGGTCTCTGTGTGAGTCTATGGGTCTCTGCATGAGTCTGTGGGTCTCTGTGTGAGTCTGTGGGTCTCTGTGTGAGTCTATGGGTCTCTGCATGAGTCTGTGGGTCTCTGTGCGAGTCTGTGGGTCTCTGTGTGAGTCTATGGGTCTCTGCATGAGTCTGTGGGTCTCTGTGCGAGTCTGTGGGTCTCTGTGTGAGTCTATGGGTCTCTGTGTGAGTCTATGGGTCTCTGGGTGAGTCTATGGGTCTCTGTGTGAGTCTATGGGTCTCTGTGTGAGTCTATGGCTCTCTGAGTGAGCCTGTGAGTCTCTGTGTGAGTCTATGAATCTCTCTGTGTGAGTCTGTGTGAGTCTGTGGGTCTCTGTGCGAGTCTGTGGGTCTCTGCAGTGTTCCCGTGTCCCGTATGATAAATCGACTTAATGCCCGCAGCCTTCTCACACGTAAGGTGCACTCCGCGTACGGTACACGGAGACCTACTGCACGCCCAGGTGTCCTGTACACCACTAACTTCTCGCTGGACTGCCCGTCCGTGTGACATGTCCTGCATACAATACCCCGTGTCCTGTGCTACATCGTATCTCCTGCATCATGTTGTTGATTATAACCTACCTCCTACGTCATGCTGTATGTTATATCATGTGTCCTGTATGATGACGTGTACTACATCATGTGACCTGTATGATGGTGTGTACTACATCATGTGACCTGTATGATGGTGTGTACTACATGTGTCCTGTATGATGGTGTGTACTATATCATGTGACCTGTATGATGGTGTGTACTACATCATGTGACCTGTATGATGGTGTGTACTACATGTGTCCTGTATGATGGTGTGTACTATATCATGTGACCTGTATGATGACGTGTACTATATCATGTGACCTGTATGATGACGTGTACTACATCCTGTGTCCTGTATGATGACGTGTACTACATCCTGTGTCCTGTATGATGACGTGTACTACATCCTGTGTCCTGTATGATGACGTGTACTATATCATGTGTCCTGTATGATGTGTACTACATCCTGTGTCCTGTATGATGGTGTGTACTACATCCTGTGTCCTGTATGATGACGTGTACTACATCCTGTGACCTGTATGATGACGTGTACTACATCCTGTGACCTGTATGATGACGTGTACTACATCCTGTGTCCTGTATGATGACGTGTACTACATCCTGTGACCTGTATGATGACGTGCACTACATCCTGTGACCTGTATGATGACGTGCACTACATCCTGTGACCTGTATGATGACGTGTACTACATCCTGTGACCTGTATGATGACGTGTACTACATCCTGTGACCTGTATGATGACGTGCACTACATCCTGTGACCTGTATGATGACGTGTACTACATCCTGTGTCCTGTATGATGACGTGTACTACATCCTGTGTCCTGTATGATGACGTGTACTACATCCTGTGTCATGTATGATGACGTGTACTACATCCTGTGTCCTGTATGATGACGTGTACTACATCCTGTGTCCTGTATGATGACGTGTACTACATCCTGTGTCCTGTATGATGACGTGTACTACATCCTGTGTCCTGTATGATGACGTGTACTACATCCTGTGTCATGTATGATGACGTGTACTACATCCTGTGTCCTGTATGATGACGTGTACTACATCCTGTGTCCTGTATGATGACGTGTACTACATCCTGTGACCTGTATGATGACGTGTACTACATCCTGTGTCATGTATGATGACGTGTACTACATCCTGTGTCCTGTATGATGACGTGTACTACATCCTGTGTCATGTATGATGACGTGTACTACATCCTGTGTCCTGTATGATGACGTGTACTACATCCTGTGTCATGTATGATGACGTGTACTACATCCTGTGACCTGTATGATGACGTGTACTATATCATGTGTCCTGTATGATGACGTGTACTACATCCTGTGTCATGTATGATGACGTGTACTACATCCTGTGACCTGTATGATGACGTGTACTATATCATGTGTCCTGTATGATGTGTACTACATCCTGTGTCCTGTATGATGGTGTGTACTACATCCTGTCCTGTATGACGTGTACTACATCCTGTGTCCTGTATGACGTGTACTATATCATGTGTCCTGTATGCCGTGTACTACATCCTGTGTCCTGTATGCCGTGTACTACAACCTGTGTCCTGTATGCCGTGTACTACAACCTGTGTCCTGTATGACGTGTACTACAACCCGTGTCCTGTATGATGCCATGTACTACTACATGTGTCCTGTATGATGTGTACTACTACACACGTGTGTGTAGGTTCCCCCGTGCTCGCTCCACTGCTCTACTGCTGCCCGTGCGCGTGACCTGCCCCGCCGGTCGCACCGTCGTCGCCCCTGGCAACCACCGCCGGCACCGGTCGACCCCCGTCACACCCGGTATCATCAGCGGGCAGGGAGTGGGGGTGTCCCGCTTGCGAGGGGGCGGAGTCAGGGTGGCTGTGGGCGGAGTCGGGGTGGATGTGGGCGGAGTCGGGGTGGCTGTGGGCGGAGTCAGGGTGGATGTGGGCGGAGTCGGGGTGGCTGTGGGCGGAGTCAGGGTGGATGTGGGCGGAGTCGGTGTGGATGTGGGCGGAGTCAGGGTGACTGTGGGAGGAGTCAGGGTGGCTGTGGGCGGAGTCGGTGTGGATGTGGGAGGAGTCAGGGTGGATGTGGGAGGAGTCAGGGTGGCTGTGGGCGTGTCCGTGGGGGCAGTGGGCGTTGCCACAGCCGGCTCCGCCCTCCTCCGACTCGCTGTCCGAGGAGCTCTCGCCAAAGTCACGTGGCTTCTGGTAGACGCAGCAGCCTACCGTGAACACGCAAATACACACAGACGTACACACACGTAGAGATACACACAGATATACACACACATACAGATACACACACAGACACACACACACGTAGAGATACACACAGATATACACACACACACACAGACACACACACAGACGTACACACACGTAGAGATACACACAGATATACACACACATACAGATACACACACACAGACACACACACAGACGTACACACACGTAGAGATACACACAGATATACACACACACACACAGACACACACACAGACACACACACAGACGTACACACACGTAGAGATACACACAGATATACACACACACACACAGACACACACACAGACACACACACAGACACACACACAGACACACACACAGACGTACACACACGTAGAGATACACACAGATATACACACACACACACAGACACACAGACACACACACAGACACACACACAGACACACACACAGACGTACACACACGTAGAGATACACACAGATATACACACACACACACAGATACACACACACAGACACACACACAGACGTACACACACGTAGAGATACACACAGATATATACACACACACACACAGACACACACACACAGACACACACACAGACGTACACACACGTAGAGATACACACAGATATACACACACACACACAGACACACACACAGACACACACACAGACGTACACACACGTAGAGATACACACACATACAGATACACACACACAGACACACACACAGACGTACACACACGTAGAGATACACACAGATATACACACACACACACAGACACACACACAGACACACACACACACAGACACACACACAGACACACACACAGACGTACACACACGTAGAGATACACACAGATATACACACACACACACAGACACACACACACAGACGTACACACACGTAGAGATACACACAGATATACACACACACACACAGACACACACACAGATACACACACAGACGTACACACACGTAGAGATACACACAGATATACACACACATACAGATACACACACACAGACACACACACAGACGTACACACACGTAGAGATACACACAGATATACACACACACACACAGACACACACACAGACACACACACAGACGTACACACACGTAGAGATACACACAGATATACACACACACACACAGACACACACACAGATACACACACAGACGTACACACACGTAGAGATACACACAGATATACACACACATACAGATACACACACACAGACACACACACAGACGTACACACACGTAGAAATACACACAGATATACACACACATACAGATACACACACACAGACACACACACAGACGTACACACACGTAGAGATACACACAGATATACACACACATACAGATACACACACACAGACACACACACAGACGTACACACACGTAGAGATACACACAGATATACACACACATACAGATACACACACAGACACACACACAGACACACACACAGACGTACACACACGTAGAGATACAGATACACACAGATATACACACACACAGACACACACAGATACACACACACGAAACACACAGATACACACACACATACACAGAGATACATACACACACACTCACACACACAGATACACACACACGAAACACACAGATATACACACACATACACAGAGATACATACACACACACTCACACACACAGATACACACACACGAAACACACAGATACACACACACACATACATGTACACACACACGTACACACACAGATACACACACACAGATACACACACATACATGTACACACACACGTACACACACAGATACACACACACATACACACACAGAGATACATACACACACACGCACACACACAGATGCACACACACACGAAACACACAGATACATACACACAGATACATACACATACATACACACAGATACACACACACACAGATACACACACGTACACACACACAGATACATGTACACACACACACAGATACACACAAACACACAGATACATGTACACACACACACGCAGATACATACACGTACACACACACGTACACACACACGTACACACACACGTACACACACACACGTACACACAGACACACGTATATACACACACATACATGTACACACATACACACAGATACACACAGATACATGTACACACACATACACACAGATACACGTACACACACACACGTATATATACACAGATACATACACACACAGATACACACACAGATACATACACACAGATACACACGCACACACACACACACACAGATACACACGCACACACACACACAGATACACACACACACATACAGATACACACGCGCACACACACACACAGGCGAGGTAGTCAACATCTCCTAGCCACCGTGATGATGATGATGAGAGAGATGGAACCCACGACCTCCTGTAGACCAGGCGAGGTAGTCAACATCTCCTAGCCACCGTGATGATGATAAGAGAGATGGAACCCACGACCTCCTGCTGCGTACCAGGCGAGGTAGTCAACATCTCCTAGCCACCGTGATGATGATGATGAGAGAGAGATGGAACCCACGACCTCCTGCTGTGTACCAGGCGAGGTAGTCAACATCTCCTAGCCACCGTGATGATGATGAGAGAGAGAGAGATGGAACCCACGACCTCCTGTAGACCAGGCGAGGTAGTCAACATCTCCTAGCCACCGTGATGATGATGATGCTTCAAAGAGTCAGGATCGAACCCACGACCTCCTGCGTACCAGGCGAGGTAGTCAACATCTCCTAGCCACCGTGATGATGAGAGATGGAACCCACGACCTCCTGTAGACCAGGCGAAGTAGTTAACATCTCATAGCCACCGTGATGATGATGAGAGAGAGAGAGACATGGAACCCACGACCTCCTGTAGACCAGGCGAGGTAGTCAACATCTCCTAGCCACCGTGATGATAATGAGAGAGAGAGAGACATGGAACCCACGACCTCCTGCACACCAGGCGAGGTAGTCAACATCTCCTAGCCACCGTGATGATAATGAGAGAGAGAGAGACATGGAACCCACGACCTCCTGTAGACCAGGCGAGGTTGTCAACGACCGAGACTCACACTTGGAGGAGCGCCGACCCAGGTGCTCGTTGTCAATCGTGTCGCTGGTCCACACGACCCGCCGGTCGCCCCGTGGCCTCGTCAACCTCAAGGTGAGACCATGGTCGCCTGGCTGTGACAGGGCGGAGGGGGTGGGTAGGTGAGGTGGGGTAGGTTAGTGGGTAGGTCGGTGGGGGGGGGTGGGGTGGGTAGGGTGGGTGGGTGGGGGGGTAGGTGGGGAGGTAGGTGGGTAGGTGGGTGGGTAGGTGGATGGGTAGATGGGTGGGTAGGAGGGTGGGTAGGAGGGTGGGTAGGAGGGTAGGTGTGGGTTTGGGTGGGTAGGTTATTGGAGGGGTAGGTGGGTGGGGTGGGTGGGTAGGGTGGGTGGGGTGGGTGGGTAGGTGGGGGGGGTAGGTGGGGGGGTAGGTGGGTGGGGTGGGTAGGTGGGTGGGTGGGTAGGTAGGTGGGTGGGGTGGGTAGGTTGGGTAGGTGGGTGGGTAGGGTGGGTAGGGTGGGTAGGGTGAGTGGGTAGGTGGGTGGGTAGGTGGGTAGGGTGGGTAGGGTGGGTAGGTGGGTGGGATGGGTAGGTAGGTGGGTAGGGGGGTGGGTAGGTGGGTGGGTAGGTGGGTGGGAGGGTGGGTGGGTAGGTGGGTAGGTAGGTGGGTGGGAGGGTGGGTAGGTGGGTGGGTAGGTGGGGGGGTAGGTGGGTGGGTAGGTGGGTAGGGTGGGTAGGTGGGTGGGTGGGTAGGTGGGTGGGTGGGTAGGTGGGTGGGTAGGTGGGTGGGTGGGTGGGTAGGTAGGTAGGTAGGTGGGTGGGTGGGTAGGTGAGTGGGTAGGTAGGTGGGTGGGTGGGAGGGTGGGTGGGTAGGTGGGTGGGTGGGAGGGTGGGTAGGTGGGTAGGAGGGTGGGTGGGTAGGTGGGTAGGTAGGTGGGTGGGTGGGTAGGGTGGTTGGGATCAATGCGAGAGGTGGTGCAGCGGCAGAGGTCGCAAACGGGTTTTGATTCCTTACCCGTACCCGGCCGCACCAGGGTCGCAACCGGGTACCCGATACCCGTACCCTACCCGATACCCGGCTACCCGTGGCCGGGTACGGGTACCCGTTTGCGACCCTGGTGCGGCCGGGTACGGGTAGGCCGTGAGTCACTGGTGAGTCACCGTTTGTCACTCATTTCCCAACGTCTTGTCTCTTCTCACAATTCAAGTTCCTAGAATCAACCCACCCGCGCCTGCAACGTGGCTTCATCCCAGAGGTCGCAATCGGGTACCCGATACCCGTACCCTACCCGTACCCGGCTAGGTACGGGTAGGGTACGGCCGGGTACGGGTACCCGTTTGCGACCCTGGTGCGGCCGGGTACGGGTACGGGTAGGCCGTGAGTCACTGGCGAGTCACCGTTTGTCACTCATTTCGGGTAGGGTACGGGTAGGGAACGGCTACCCGTACCCGGCCGGGTACGGGTAGCCATACCCATTTGCGACCCTGGTGCGGCCGGGTACGGGTACGGGTAGGGAATCAAAACCCGCTTGCGACCTCTGCTAACAAACAGGCCACGGACCGGTACCGGTACACGGTCCGGAGTTTGTGGACCCCCCCCTGCTTTAGACAGAAGCCAAACCGACAACGCAGCCTAATGGCGGCGGGGAGGGGGGAGCAGGGCTCATGCGAGTTTGCGTCCGAGAATTAGTTCTACGAGAGCCGCTTCCTCGCGGGCGAAGGGACCCCCCTCCCCCCCCACCACACGCTTCGTACGAGATAATTAACAAACAAAATGAAGAAACGAGACGGGGCAGACTTCCACCCCCTCACCCACCTCCGACTTCAAAGCCTGCCAGATTGCTCCCGGCTGCAATGGTACCAAAGTCCATATTTTCTCACCTTTACACTTCCATGTGCCGTCGATGAGCACTTGCGGAGTGGTTTTGGAGTTTGCACAATCAAACGATTGATCACATCTGGAGGTTACGCGTCTCTCCGTCTGCCTGCCGCACCCACCCCATGTCTAAGCCACCAACATCAGAGATCGAATTGTCTTTCTATAACCGTACAGAGACTTTTCGTTAGTAATCGGTTTTTACCCTTTTAACTGGTACAAAAACTGACGCCAAAAGGCGTCATCTGGTCCAACACCAATGGAGACTAGGCTCTAAGAAAAGCTGTCTCGGGTGTGGACCAATCAACTTTAAGGACAGTGCATACATTATCAGAGTTATGTTTTTTGTTTGCATTATGACTGCAGGTATTGCGGTCTATGCAAACATGACTCCTTGGAAAAAGGTGTCAGTTTTGTTGCCAGATAGAAGGGTAAAAAACCAATTATCACTCTTGTATGTTGTTTCGATTTAAAGCTTTCGTGACTGCAGGGATTCATCTTCTTGGTTCTTTCGGTAAAGTCACGTAGAAGGGAAATAATAAAATAATAAAACACAATACAATAAAAATTCTCACGACGTTTCGGCCACAACGCAAGCAGCCGTCCTCAGGTGAAGAAACAGGGCTGTCGGAAAGACAGCGTCTTAATGAACACCGCCAAGCTTGGCAGCGTATATTTAATCTGGGTTAGAGGGGGAAGAGCGCCTTGACAAAGGAGTTTACATATCAACAGCGGAATTAAGCATGTTGATGGCAAATGCAGATATGAGATTAAATTTCGATTTAAAGCTTTCGTGACTGCAGGGATTCATCTTCTTGGTTCTTACGGTAAAGTCACGTAGAAGGGAAGTAATAAAATAATAAAAACAAAACATAATAAAATACAATTCTCACGACGTTTCGGCCACAACGCAAGCAGCCGTCCTCAGGTGAAGAATGAAACACCACCAAGCTTGGGGCGTATATTTAAGCTGGCTTGGAGGGGGGGAGGTGTTATGTGTTATGTTTTGTTTTTATTATTTTATTACTTCCCTTCTACGTGACTTTACCGAAAGAACCAAGACGATTATGAGATTATTCACTCCTTGTGGAATGTGTAGGTGGTGGTAGGGTGGTCTCAAAGTCATATTCTGCTAGTGTATTGTGTAGGATTAGCAGTGATAAAGGGAGGAACATTTGTAATCGTAAGGAGCTGTGTGGTACAGGAGGACGTGGAGCTGAGTGGACTTGCCGATGACTGGTACCAGCGGTGTCAAGATCGGCCTCAGTGGAGGAGGCTCGTGAAGGACGCTACTGGGCAGTTGGAGGCAGTCGCCCTCCAACAACAACGGAGGGCGGAGGAGCGACGCTCACAACAACGAGCGGAGCGCCGGGTGGCTAAAGCACAGCACGTTGGCACAGTAGGGGGCACAGGTGGTGCATCGGCCAGTCATCTCGGTCATCTCGGTCAGTCGACCCGTGGCACCTGCTGGGTCTGCCCCGTGACCTCCTCCTGCACCTAGCCTGGCACAGCAGCAGTCAACCCATGGCACCTGCTGGGTCTGTCCCGTGACCTCCTCCTGCACCTAGCCTGGCACAGCAGTCAACCCATGGCACCTGCAGGGTCTGTCCCGTGACCTCCTCCTGCACCTAGCCTGGCACAGCAGTCAACCCATGGCACCTGCAGGGTCTGTCCCGTGACCTCCTCCTGCACCTAGCCTGGCACAGCAGTCAACCCGTGGCACCTGCTGGGTCTGCCCCGTGACCTTCTGCCAGCGGGTGTTCGACACTTCACGTGGCCTCAAGGTGCACCTAGCCTGGCACAAGCGTCGTGGTGACGTCACCGCCACTTAGTGGCGAATGGCGGTTGTTGTTGTTGTGTCTGTGTGTGTGTCTGTGGTGATGGTGATGGTGGTGATGATGATGGTGGTGGTAGTGATGGTAGTGATGATGATGATGGTGGTGGTGATGGTGGTGATGGTGGTGGTGATGGTGGTAGTGATGATGATGGTGGTAGTGATGATGATGGTGGTGATGGTGATGATGATGGTGGTAGTGATGATGATGGTGGTGGTGGTCGTGATGATGATGGTGGTGATGATGGTGGTAGTGATGATGATGGTGGTGGTGGTGGTGATGATGGTGATAATGACGATGGTAATGATGGTTGTGGTCGTGATGATGGTGGTGATGATGATAATGATGATGGTAGTGCTGATGATGGTGATGATGATTATGATGATAATGATGGTGGTAGTGCATCATGATGATGCTAGTAATGATGATGATGATGACGACGAGGCCATCACCACCACAGTGGATTGACACGCGGCCCGGCACTCACCTGCTGCTGCTGCTGCTGTGTGAGCGTGAGGCTTTGCTCGCCTCCACACGACTCGGACATCGCCTCCATCGCCCTCCACCACCTCCACCACCTCCTCCACCTCCTACGCGTCTCCCTCCGCGTCTCTCTCACACACACACACACACGGACAGGCGTGACGTCACCCGTGCCTCGGACTGGCGTGACGTCACCCGTGCCTCGGAGTAATGTGACGTCACCTGTAACTCGGAACGGCGTGACGTCACACCCGTGCCTCGGACCGGCATGACGTCACACCAGTGCCTAGGACTGGCGTGACGTCACACCCGTGCCTGGGACTGGCGTGACGTCACACCCGTGCCTAGGACTGGCGTGACGTCACACCCGTGCTTCGGACTGGCGTGACGTCGCCCGTACCTCGGACTGGCGTGACGTCACACCCGTGCCTCGGGGGAGGGGGGAACGGGTGTTCGTGACGTCACGCGGGTCGAACACGCCGACGGGATGACGTCACCCCCTCACCGGCCACGGACGGCGTTGGGATCTGCGCGCGGGTGACGTCACCGCGGCAATCGACGTTTCAAGCGCTTGCTTGTGACGTCACCGCGCAATCGACGCAGGCGCGTGGTGACGTCATCGCGCAATCGACTTCAAGCGCGTGCTGTGACGTCATCGCGCAATCGACTTCAAGCGCGTGCTGTGACGTCATCGCGAAATCGACTTCAAGCGCGTGGTGTGACGTCATCGCGCAATCGACTTCAAGCGCGTGCTGTGACGTCATCGCGCAATCGACTTCAAGCGCGTGCTGTGACGTCATCGCGCAATCGACTTCAAGCGCGTGCTGTGACGTCATCGCGCAAGCATGGTGGTGTTCATTCAGACGCTGTCTTTCCGAAAGACCTGTTTCTTCATCCTGAGGACGGCTGCTTGCGTTGTGGCCGAAACGTCGTGAGAATTGTATTTTAATATGTTTTATTTTTTTATTATGTTTAATTTTTCTTATTTTATTATGTTTTTATTTTATTACTTTATAAAGTTTTATTTTATAATTTTATTATGGTTTATTTTATGATTATTTTATAATGTTTTATCTTTATTATTTTATTATGTTTTCTTTTTATTATGTTAAATTTTTATTAATTTATTATTTTTTATTTTTTATTTTATTATTTCCCTTCTACGTGACGACTTTACCGAAAGAACCAAGAAGATGAATCCCTGCTGCAGTCACGAAAGAAGCTTGAGATCGAAACCTTTTAAGCGCCTGGAATCTTCACCAGTGTTACCACGTCAAAGAGTCGTTACGCGTGTATAAGATGTATCAACTGTGAACAATGATTAATAATTTCGATTTTAAAGCTTTCGTGACTGCAGGGATTCATCTTCTTGGTTCTTTCGGTAAAGTCACGTAGAGGGGAAATAATAAAATAATAAAAATAAAACATAATAAAATTATTCTTATGAGAATTATTTTAATTCTTATGAGAATTATTTTATTGTTTTGTTTTCATAATAAAAAAAAATCTTGTGAAAATTATTTTATTGTTTTATTTTTATAATAAAATAATAAAAATAAAACGTTTCGGCCACGACGCTGTCTCCCCGACAGACCTGTTCTTCACCTGAGGACGGCTGCTTGCGTTGTGGCCGAAACGTCGTGAGAATTGTATTTGATGTTTTATTTTTATTATTTTATTATTTCCCTTTGTGATAATTGTATTTTATGTTTTCTTTTTATCATTTTATTATTTCCCTTTGTGATAATTGTATTTATTATGTTTTATGTTTATTATTTTATTATTTCCCTTTGTGAGAATTGTTTTTTATTATGTTTTATGTTTATTATTTTATTATTACCCTTTGTGAGAATTGTATTTTATTATGTTTTATTTTTACTGGTAGCAACGAAGTGGACCAGACCACCAATAGATTATATCGTCCGTCCGTCCGTCCGTGTATCAACATCGCCCCCTACTGCAAACACTTGGCATGACCCTGTCCGACAAGATGGCCGCCCGCTCCCCCTGCGATCTGTGAATTAAACAAGATGGCCGCCCGCTCCCCCTGCGATCTGTGAATTAAACAAGATGGCCGCCCGCTCCCCCTGCGATCTGTGAATTAAACAAGATGGCCGCCCGCTCCCCCTGCGATCTGTGAATTAAACAAGATGGCCGCCCGCTCCCCCTGCGATCTGTGAATTAAACAAGATGGCCGCCCGCTCCCCCTGCGATCTGTGAATTAAACAAGATGGCCGCCCGCTCCCCCTGCGATCTGTGAATTAAACAAGATGGCCGCCCGCTCCCCCTGCGATCTGTGAATTAAACAAGATGGCCGTCGCTTCCGGCGCCTCACGGCGAAACTTTGTGATCGACTGACTATGGGCGAACTCTTTTATTCTGGTGGGTGAACAGTGGCGGGGGGAGGGGTGGAGGAGGAATTGATGATAAAAACAAACTTGCACCATCGTTACAGCTGCCGCGACGAGAGATGTGGGAGGAGAAGCGGCGACCACTGCCTTGCAGGTGAGAGGTGCGTGTGTGTGTGTGTGCGTGTGTGCGTGTGTGTTTGCATGTGAGCGTGCGTGTCTGTGTGTGCGTGTGTGTGTGCGTGTGTGTATATGTGTGACTGTGTGCGTGTGTGTGCGTGCGTGTGTGCGTGTCCGGCCCACTCGAGCGGCGTGATGAATGGGCGCTATTGGGCTTCGGATCGTTATTCACGGCGAACTGGAAGCGTAGCAACACAACTTCATTACGTGTGCGTGCGTGCATGTGTGTGTATGTGTGTGTGTGTGCGTGCGGTGTGTGTGCGTGCGTGTGTGCGTGTGTGTGTGCGTGTGTGTGTACGTGTGTGTGTGCGCGTGTGTGTGCGGTCGATATCCCTGTACCGGTATTAGTATTATTCCTACCAGCCCACCCCGCAGGGTCCTGTTATTATTTTATTATTTCCCTTTTTGAGAATTGAATTTTATAATGTTTTATGTTTATTATTTTATTATTTCCCTTTGTGAGAATTGTATTTAATGTTTTCTTTTTTGTATTTTATTATTTCCCTTTGTGAGAATTGTATTTTATTATGTTTTATGTTTATTATTTTATTATTTCCCTTTGTGATAATTGTATTTTATTATGTTTTATTTTTATTATTTTATTATTTCCCTTTGTGATAATTGTATTTTATTATGTTTTATGTTTATTATTTTATTATTTCCCTTTGTGAGAATTGTATTTAATGTTTTCTTTTTGGTATTTTATTATTTCCCTTTGTGCTTTCTCACCGAGACATTTTCGGAGATTGTTGCGAAGGGGGTGGGGTGGGGAGACGAAGTGTGGATGCAGAAATGTGGAAATCTTGCGGCAGCGACTTTCAAGGGGAAGTCCATTAGGGGCTATCTTATCACAATCGGTCCTCGACTTATGAACACCCCGTACTTACGAACACCCCCACTTACGAACACCCCCACTTACGAACACACCACCCTTACGAACACCCCCACTTACGAACACCCCACACTTACGAACACACCACCCTTACGAACACCCCGCACTTACGAACACACCCCCACTTACGAACACACCCCCACTTACGAACACACCCCCACTTACGAACACCCCCACTTACGAACACACCCCCACTTACGAACACCTCCACTTACGAACACCTCCACTTACGAACACACCCCCACTTACGAACACACCCCCACTTACGAACACACCCCCACTTACGAACACCCCCACTTACACACACCCCCACTTACACACACCCCCACTTAAACACACCCCCACTTACGAACACACCCCCACTTACGAACACACCCCCACTTACGAACACCCCCACTTACGAACACCCCCACTTACGAACACCCCCACTTACGAACACCCCCACTTACGAACACCCCTACTTACGAACACCCCCACTTACGAACACCCCTACTTACAAACACACCACCCTTACGAACACCTCGCACTTACGAACACACCCCCACTTACGAACACACCACCCTTACGAACACCCCGCACTTATGAACACACCCCCACTTACGAACACCCCCACTTACGAACACCCCCACTTACGAACACACCCCCACTTACGAACACCTCCACTTACGAACACCCCCACTTACGAACACACCCCCACTTACGAACACCCCCACTTACGAACACCCCCACTTACGAACACCCCCACTTACGAACACCCCCACTTACGAACACCCCTACTTACGAACACACCACCCTTACGAACACCCCGCACTTACGAACACACCCCCACTTACGAACACACCACCCTTACGAACACCCCGCACTTATGAACACCCCCACTTACGAACACCCCCACTTACGAACACCCCGCGCTTACGAACACCCCCACTTACGAACACCCCCACTTTACGAAGACACTGACACACAGACAACAACCGCCATTCGCCACTAAGTGGCGGTGACGTCACCACGACGCTTGTGCCAGGCCATGTGCACCTTGAGGCCACGTGAAGTGTCGAACGCCCGATGGCAGGAGGTCACGGGGCAGACCCAGCAGGTGCCACGGGTCGACTGACCGAGATGACCGAGATGACTGGCTGATGCACCACCTGTGCCCCCTACTGTGCCAACTTGCTGTGCTTTAGCCACCCGGCGCTCCGCTCGTTGTTGTGAGCGTCGCTCCTCCGCCCTCCGTTTTTGTTGGAGGGCGACTGCCTCCAACTGCCCAGTAGCGTCCTTCACGAGCCTCCTCCACAGAGGCCGATCTTGACACCGCTGGTACCAGTCATCAGCAAGTCCACTCAGCTCCACGTCCTCCTGTACCACATCACTCCATCTCTTCTCTAGCCCGTGCCGCGCCCGTTTAGCCCCCTCGATCCGGCCAAACAAAAGCTGTTTAGGCATGCGGTGGCTGGGCATGCGGGCTACATGACCCAGCCAACGCAGCCTTGCCTGCCGGAGGAGCTCACCGATGGGATTTTGCACAGATCTTTTAAGGATTTGTGAGTTCCACACACAATCCAGTCAACATCTACCACGACCTCCTGCGTACCAGGCGAGGTAGTCAACATCTACCACGACCTCTTGTAGACCAGGCGAGGTAGTCAACATCTACCACGACCTCCTGCGTACCAGGCGAGGTAGTCAACATCTACCACGACCTCTTGTAGACCAGGCGAGGTAGTCAACATCTACCACGACCTCCTGTGTACCAGGCGAGGTAGTCAACATCTACCACGACCTCTTGTAGACCCGGCGAGGTAGTCAACATCTACCACGACCTCCTGTGTACCAGGCGAGGTAGTCAACATCTACCACGACCTCTTGTAGACCAGGCGAGGTAGTCAACATCTAGACGACCTCCTGCGTACCAGGCGAGGTAGTCAACATCTACCACGACCTCTTGCGTACCAGGCGAGGTAGTCAACATCTACCACGACCTCTTGTAGACCAGGCGAGGTAGTCAACATCTAGACGACCTCCTGCGTACCAGGCGAGGTAGTCGTCAACTCACGCAACTCAATCAGCCACGGACCAGACACAGCGCCCCCATTGACATCGACTCGTCATTTATTTCCCGTGACACCCCACCGCGTGGACACGTGACACACCACCGCGTGGACACGTGACACCCCACCGCGTGGACACGTGACACCCCACCGCGTGGACACGTGACAATCACCGCGTGGACACGTGACACCCCACCGCGTGCACACGTGACACCCCACCGCGTGCACACGTGACACCCCCCCCCCCATATCGCGCCGCGTGGTGGGTGGTGGTGGTGGGTGGTGTTGGGGGGTGGGTGGTGGTGGGTGGGTGGTGGGTGGTGGTGGATGGTAGGCGTGGGTGGGTGGTAGGGCTGAGTGGTGGGTGGGCGGTGGGGGGGTGGTGGGTGGGTGATGGGTGGGTGGGTGGTGGTGGTGGGTGGGTGATGGGTGGGTGGTGGGTGGTGGGTGGGTGGTGGGTGGGTGATAGGGCTGAGTGGTGGGTGGGTGGGGGGTGGGTGGTGGTGGGTGGGTGGGTGGTGGGTGGGTGGTGGTGGGTGGGTGGGTGGGTGGTGGGTGGGTGGTGGTGGGTGGGTGGGTGGGGGGTGGGTGGGTGGTGGGGGGTGGGTGGTTGGTGGGTGGTGGGTGGGCGATAGGGCTGAGTGGTGGGTGGGTGGTGGTGGTAGGCGTGGGTGGGTGGTAGGGCTGAGTGGTGGGTGGGCGGTGGGGGGGTGGTGGGTGGGTGATGGGTGGGTGGGTGGTGGTGGTGGGTGGGTGATGGGTGGGTGGGTGGTGGTGGTGGGTGGGTGGGTGGTGGGTGGGTGGGCGGTGGGTGGGTGGTGGTGGGTGGGTGGGCGGTGGGTGGTGGGGGGAGTCGTGGCAAGAAGCGTGGAGTGTTTTTTTTAGAGAGAAAACGTAAATCGTTAATTTAAATCAGAAAGTTAAAAAGTTTTACCTACTCCCCCCCCCCACTAACTACCCCCCCACTAACTACCCCCCACTAACTACCCCCCACTAACTGCCCCCCCCCCCACTAATTACCCCCCCCCCCCCCACTAACTAAAACTAAAACGTCTCAAAGGGCGCGCTCTGCCCACTAATCGGTCCCGGGTGAGGTGACAGGCGTCCAGGTGAGTGAGTGAGTAGCAGGGTGAGTGGGTGAGTGACTGGGTGAGTCAGTGGGTGAGTGAGTGGGTGAGTGAGTGGGTGAGTGGGTTGGTGAGTGAGTGGGTGAGTGGGTGAGTGAGTGGGTGAGTGAGTGGGTGAGTGAGTGAGTGGGTGAGTGAGTGGGTGAGTGGGTGAGTGAGTGGGTGAGTGAGTGGGTGAGTGGGTTGGTGAGTGAGTGGGTGAGTGGGTGAGTGAGTGGGTGAGTGAGTGGGTGAGTGGGTGGGTGGGTGAGTGAGTGGGTGAGTGGGTGGGTGAGTGGGTGAGTGAGTGGGTGAGTAAGTGGGTGAGTGAGTGGGTGAGTGAGTGGGTGGCTGGGTGAGTGGGTGAGTGGCTGGTGAGTGAGTGAGTGGGTGGGTGGGTGAGTGAGTGTGTGTGAGTGACTGGGTGAGTGAGTGGGTGAGTGGCTGGGTGAGTGGGTGGGTGAGTGCCTGGGTGAGTGAGTGAGTGAGTGGCTGGATGAGTGGGTGAGTGAGTGGGTGAGTGTCTGGGTGGGTGTCTGGGGGGGTGAGTGGCTGGGTGAGTGGCTGGGTGGGTGAGGGGGTGAGTGGTTGGGTGAGTGAGTGGGTGAGTGGCTGGGTGAGTGGGTGAGTGGCTGGGTGAGTGGCTGGGTGAGTGGCTGGGTGAGTGAATGGCTGGGTGAGTGGCTGGGTGGCTGGGTGAGTGGGTGAGTGGCTGGGTGGGTGAGGGGGTGAGTGGCTGGGTGAGTGGCTGGGTGAGTGGCTGGGTGAGTGGCTGGGTGGGTGAGGGGGTGAGTGGCTGGGTGAGGGGGTGAGTGGCTGGGTGAGTGGCTGGGTGGGTGAGGGGGTGAGTGGCTGGGTGAGTGGGTGAGTGGCTGGGTGAGTGGCTGGGTGGGTGAGTGGCTGGGTGTCTGGCTGGGTGAGTGGCAGGGTGAGATTTACTCCACTTACATCGATTGTTTAATTCGCTCTGAAACGCTACTCAGTGGCACCGCTGACCACCACCACCACCACCACCACCTTCACCACCACCTTCACCACCACCACCACCACCACCACCTTCACCACCACCACCACCACCACCTTCACCACCACCACCTTCACCACCACCACCACCACCTTCACCACTTCCTCCTCCCCCCCTCCCTCCTACACGGTATATATAGGTGTGTATATAGGTGTTTGTGTATATAGGTGTGTATAGGTGTGTGTGTGTATATAGGTGTGTGTATAGGTGTGTGTGTGTATATAGGTGTGTATAGGTGTGTGTGTGTGTATATAGGTGTGTATAGGTGTGTGTGTGTATATAGGTGTGTGTATAGGTGTGTGTGTATATAGGTGTGTATAGGTGTGTGTGTGTATATAGGTGTGTGTGTGTATATTTATATGTGTGTGTCTGTGTGCGTGTGTGTGTATATAGGTGTGTGTGTATATAGGTGTGTGTGTATATATTTATATGTGTGTGTCTGTGTATATAGGTGTGTGTGTATATAGGTGTGAGTATATTTATATATGTGTGTGTGTGTGTCTGTGTGCGTGTGTGTGTACACGGTGTGTATGTGTGTGTACACGGTTTATATATATACGTGTGCGTGTGTGTGTACACGGTGTGTGTCTGTGTGTACACGGTTTATATGTGTGTGTGTGTCTGTGTGTGTGTGTGTACACGGTGTGTATGTGTGTGTGTACACGGTTTATATATATACGTGTGCGTGTGTGTGTACACGGTGTGTGTCTGTGTGTACACGGTTTATATAGATGTGTGTGTGTGTGTGTCTGTGTGTGTGTGTGTGTACACGGTGTGTGTCTGTGTGTACACGGTTTATATATATACGTGTGTGCGTGTGTGTGTACACGGTGTGTGTCTGTGTGTACACGGTTTATATAGATGTGTCTGTGTGTACAAGGTTTATATATATACGTGTGTGTGTGTATTTGGAGCCGTAGCAGAGGATTCTGCAATGGTCTTCATCCGTACAAAAAGAAAAAAATGTCCCTCCACTCCGGTCCTGCGACACAGAAACACATACACACAGACACACACAGACACACACAGACACACACAGACACACACACAGACACACACACACAAACACACACAGACACACACACACACAGACACACACAAACAAACAAACAAACACACACACAGACACACACACAGACACACACACAGACACAGACACACACAGACACACAGACACACACAGACACACACACACACAGACACACACACACACAGACACACACAGACACACACAGACACACACAGACACACACACACACAGACACACACACAGACACACACAGACACACACAGACACACACACACACAAACACACACAGACACACACACACACAAACACACACAGACACACACAGACACACACACAGACACACACACAGACACAAACAAACACAGACACACACACAGACACACACACAAACACAAACACACAAACACACACACACAAACACACACACACAAACACACACACACGCTGGGATTAGTGCGGAGTAAACATCACCACTGGAGGGGAGACAAAGGCGGCCGGGCGTGGTGGTAGAGGTGCTGCTACTCGCTACTAACAGCACTTGCCCCTACAGCCCTGCTAGAGGCTACACGGGGGAGCTTTGTATTTGTGTATAGGTGTAGGTGGTGGTGTAGGTGATGGTGTAGGTGATGGTGTAGGTGGTGGTGTAGGTGGTGGTGCAGGTGGTGGTGCAGGTGGTGGTGCAGGTGGTGGTGCAGGTGGTGGTGTAGGTGGTGGTGTAGGTGGTGGTGTAGGTGGTGGTGTAGGTGATGGTGTAGGTGATGGTGTAGGTGGTGGTGTAGGTGATGGTGTAAGTGTTGGTGTAGGTGAGGGTGTAGGTGGTGGTGTAGGTGAGGGTGTAGGTGATGGTGGTGGTGTAGGTGGTGGTGTAGGTGATGGTGTAGGTGGTGGTGTAGGTGGTGGTGTAGGTGGTGGTGTAGGTGGTGGTGTAGGTGGTGGTGCAGGTGGTGGTGTCGGTGGTGGTGCAGGTGGTGGTGTAGGTGGTGGTGTAGGTGGTGGTGTAGGTGATGGTATAGGTGGTGGTGTAGGTGGTGGTGTAGGTGGTGGTGTAGGTGGTGGTGTAGGTGGTGGTGTAGGTGGTGGTGCAGGTGGTGGTGTAGGTGATGGTGTAGGTGGTGGTGCAGGTGGTGGTGTAGGTGGTGGTGCAGGTGGTGGTGCAGGTGGTGGTGCAGGTGGTGGTGTAGGTGGTGGTGTAGGTGGTGGTGTAGGTGATGGTGTAGGTGGTGGTGCAGGTGGTGGTGTAGGTGGTGGTGCAGGTGGTGGTGTAGGTGGTGGTGCAGGTGGTGGTGTAGGTGGTGGTGCAGGTGGTGGTGTAGGTGATGGTGTAGGTGGTGGTGCAGGTGGTGGTGTAGGTGGTGGTGTAGGTGATGGTGTAGGTGGTGGTGTAGGTGGTGGTGCAGGTGGTGGTGTAGGTGGTGGTGCAGGTGGTGGTGCAGGTGATGGTGTAGGTGGTGGTGCAGGTGGTGGTGTAGGTGGTGGTGCAGGTGGTGGTGTAGGTGGTGGTGATGGTGGTGGTGTAGGTGGTGGTGTAGGTGATGGTGTAGGTGAGGGTGTAGGTGGTGGTGTAGGTGATGGTGTAAGTGATGGTGTAGGTGGTGGTGTAGGTGATGGTGTAAGTGATGGTGTAGGTGATGGTGTAGGTGAGGGTGTAGGTGGTGGTGTAGGTGGTGGTGTAGGTGGTGGTGTAGGTGATGGTGTAGGTGGTGGTGTAGGTGGTGGTGTAGGTGGTGGTGTAGGTGATGGTGTAGGTGATGGTGTAGGTGGTGGTGTAGGTGGTGGTGTAGGTGGTGGTGTAGGTGATGGTGTAGGTGATGGTGTAGGTGGTGGTGTAGGTGGTGGTGTAGGTGGTGGTGTAGGTGGTGGTGTAGGTGATGGTGCAGGTGATGGTGTAGGTGGTGGTGTAGGTGGTGGTGTAGGTGGTGGTGTAGGTGGTGGTGTAGGTGGTGGTGTAGGTGGTGGTGTAGGTGATGGTGTAGGTGGTGGTGTAGGTGGTGGTGTAGGTGGTGGTGTAGGTGGTGGTGTAGGTGATGGTGTAGGTGGTGGTGTAGGTGGTGGTGTAGGTGATGGTGGTGGTGTAGGTGATGGTGTAGGTGGTGGTGTAGGTGGTGGTGTAGGTGAGGGTGTAGGTGGTGGTGTAGGTGGTGGTGTAGGTGGTGGTGTAGGTGGTGGTGTAGGTGGTGGTGTAGGTGATGGTGCAGGTGATGGTGTAGGTGGTGGTGTAGGTGGTGGTGTAGGTGGTGGTGTAGGTGGTGGTGTAGGTGGTGGTGTAGGTGGTGGTGTAGGTGATGGTGTAGGTGGTGGTGCAGGTGGTGGTGTAGGTGGTGGTGTAGGTGGTGGTGTAGGTGGTGGTGTAGGTGGTGGTGTAGGTGATGGTGTAGGTGATGGTGCAGGTGGTGGTGTAGGTGGTGGTGTAGGTGGTGGTGTAGGTGGTGGTGTAGGTGGTGGTGCAGGTGGTGGTGTAGGTGGTGGTGCAGGTGGTGGTGCAGGTGGTGGTGCAGGTGGTGGTGTAGGTGGTGGTGTAGGTGGTGGTGTAGGTGGTGGTGCAGGTGGTGGTGTAGGTGATGTGTAGGTGGTGGTGTAGGTGGTGGTGTAGGTGGTGGTGTAGGTGATGGTGTAGGTGTAGGGGTGTAGGTGGAGACTGTAGTTGATGGGTGTACCTGGCACGCTGTGTCCAGGCTGTGTCTAGGCCTAGATGCAGGTGATGGTGTAGGTGTAGGGGTGTAGGTGGAGACTGTAGTTGATGGGTTTACCTGGCACGCTGTGTCCAGGCTGTGTCTAGGCCTAGATGCAGGTGATGGTGTAGGTGTAGGGGTGTAGGTGGAGACTGTAGTTGATGGGTTTACCTGGCACGCTGTGTCCAGGCTGTGTCTAGGCCTAGATGCAGGTGATGGTGTAGGTGTAGGGGTGTAGGTGATGGTGTAGATGATGGTGTAGGTGCAGGGGTGTTGTTGATGACTGTAGTTGATGGGTGTACCTGGCACGCTGTGTCCAGGCTGTGTCTAGGCCTAGATGTAGGCTCGGCTCTGGCGGATGGCACAGCACAGCAGCATGCTGAACACCATGCCAAACACCTGCCGGGGGGGGGGGGCACACACCAGCCACGTGTCAGTGACGCTGGCCATGCTGATGATGATGGTGATGATGACGATGATGATGATGATGGTGACGATGATGATGACGATGATGATGACGATGATGATGATGGCGATGATGATGGTGATGATGGTGACGATGATGATGACGATGACGACGATGACGACGACGATGATGACGATGACGACGACGATGATGATGATGATGACCATGATGACGATGATGATGATGATGACGATGATGATGACGATGATGACGACGATGATGATGACGATGATGACGACGATGATGACGATGACGATGACGATGATGACGACGATGACGATGATGACGATGATGACGATGACGATGATGACGACGATGACGACGATGATGACGATGACGACGATGATGACGATGATGACGACGATGACGACGATGATGACGATGATGACGACGATGACGACGATGATGACGATGATGACGATGATGACGATGACGATGATGACGACGATGATGACGATGATGATGACGATAATGATGACGATGATGACGACGATGACGACGATGATGATGACGATAATGATGACGATGATGACGATGACGACGATGATGACGATGATGACGATGATGACGACGATGATGACGATGATGACGACGATGATGACGATGACGATGATGACGACGATGATGACGATGACGACGATGACGACGATGATGACGATGACGATGATGACGACGATGATGACGACGATGACGACGATGATGACGATGACGATGATGACGACGATGACGATGACGATGATGACGACGATGACGACGACGATGATGATGACGACGATGATGACGATGATGACGACGATGACGATGATGACGATGATGACGACGATGATGACGATGACGATGATGACGACGATGACGATGACGACGACGATGATGACGATGATGACGATGATGACGACGATGATGACGATGACGATGATGACGATGATGACGATGATGACGACGATGATGACGATGATGACGATGATGACGACGATGATGACGATGACGATGATGACGATGACGATGATGACGACGATGACGACGATGATGACAATGATGACGATGATGACGACGATGACAATGATGATGACGACGACGACGACGACGATGATGACCATGATGATGACAATGATGACGATGATGATGACGATGATGACGATGATGACCATGATGACCATGATGATGACGATGATGACGATGATGATGACGATGATGACGATGATGACCATGATGACCATGATGATGACAATGATGACGATGATGACGATGACGATGATGACGACGATGAAGACAACGATGATGACGACGACGACGACGCTGCTGATGTAACCGCACCATCACAACGCCGACGCCAATGCCGACAGCGGCGATGATGTAGACCCTCTGGGAGAAGATGTCATCGATGCGGCTGTTGCAGTCCTACAAGAACAGGGGGCGTCAAACTCACGGAGACTCAAAGACTCACCCACATACTCACTCACACACTCACCCACACACTCACCCACAGACTCACCCACAGACTCACCCACAGACTCACCCACAGACTCACCCACAGACTCACCCACAGACTCACCCACACACTCAGCCACACACTCAGCCACACACCCACACACTCACTAACCCACAGACTCACTCACTCACTTACCCACACACTCAGCCACACACTCACTCACCCACACACTCAACCACACACTCACTCAGCCACTCACTCACCCACACTCACACACACACTCACCCACACACTCACCCACCCACAGACTCACTCACTCACCCACAGACTCACCCACACACTCATCCACATACTCACCCACACACTCACCCACATACTCACCCACACACTCACTCACTCACCCACACCCACATACTCACACACTCACCCACCCACACACTCACCCACCCACCCACACACTCACCCACAGACTCACTCACTCACCCACAGACTCACTCACACACTCACCCACACACTCACCCACTCACCCACACGCTCACCCACACACTCACCCACACACTCACCCACAGACTCACTCACTCACCCACAGACTCACTCACTCACCCACACACTCACCCACTCACCCACACACTCACCCACTCACCCACACACTCACCTACAGACTCACCCACAGACTCACCCACACACTCACCCAGCCACACACTCACCCACCCACTCACCCACACACTCACCCACAGACTCACTCGCCCACTCACCCACCCACTCGCTCACTCACCCACCCACAGATTCGCTCACTCACCCACCCACAGACCCACCCACTCACTCACCCACCCACCCACCCACCCACTCCACCCACCCACTCACCCACAGACTCACCTACAGACTCACCCACACACTCACCCACCCACCCACACACTCACCCACCCACCCACACACTCACCCACACACTCACCCACACACTCACCCACACACACACTCACCCACCCACACACTCACCCACACACTCACTCACCCACACTCACTCACCCACCCACACAGCCACACACCCACCCACCCACACAGCCACACACCCACCCACCCACACACCCACTCACCCACAGACCCACCCACAGACCCACCCACAGACCCACCCACTCACCCACAGACCCAATCACCCACCCATCCACCCACCCACCCACCCACTCACCCACCCACCCACCCACTCACCCACCCACCCACTCACCCACCAACCCACACACTCACCCAACCACCCACCCACCAACCCACCCAACCACCCACCCACCAACCCACCCATCCACCCACCCATCCACCCACCCACCCACCCACTCACCCACCCACCCACTCACCCACCCACCCACTCACCCACACACTCACTCACCCACAAACCCACTCACACACTCACCGACCCACAGACTCACCCACACACTCACCCACCACAACTCACCATGTCTGGGTTGACCACCGCCTCCAGGAAGTTCTTGGCGTTGGGGCAGAGTCCCGGATCCAGCGATGAGAAGGCGCTGGAGAGTTTGCCAGTGCCACAGCAGTTGAGCTGCGCGGAGAGAGAGAGATACACGGGCAGTGAGTGGGTGAGTGGGTGGGTGGGTGAGTGAGTGGGTGGGTGAGTGGGAGGGTGAGTGGGTGGCAGGGTGAGTGGGTGGGTGGGTGAGTGGGTGGGTGGGTGGGTGGGTGAGTGGGTGGGAGGGTGAGTGAGTGGGTGGGAGGGTGAGTGGGTGAGTGATTGAGTGGGTGAATGAGTGAGCAGGTGAGTGATTGAGTGGGTGGGTGAGTGAGTGGGTCAATGAGTTAGTGAGTGGGTGAGTGGGTGAGTGGGTGAGTAAATGAGTGAGTGAGTGGGTGAGTGAGTGAGTCAGTGAGTGTTTGGCTGAGTGAGTGAGTGAGTGATTGAGCGGGTGAATGAGTGAGCAGGTGAGTTGGTGAGTGGGAGGGTGGGTGAGTGGGTCAGTGAGTGAGTGGGTGAGTGTGTGGGTCAGTGAGTGAGTGGGTGAGTGGGTGAGTGATTGAGTGATTGGGTGATTGGGTGAGTGAGTGAGTGAGTGAGTGGGCGAGCGAGTGAGTGAGTGAGTGGGCGAGCGAGTGAGTGAGCGAGTGAGTGGGTGAGTAATTGAGTGGGTGAATGAGTGAGCAGGTGAGTGAGTGAGTGGGTGGGTGAGTGAGTGGGTCAGTGAGTGAGTGAGTGGGTGAGTGGGTGAGTGAATGAGTGAGTGGTTGAGTGAGCGGGTGAGTGAGTCAGTGAGTGAGTGGCTGAGTGAGTGAGTGAGTGGGCGAGTGAGTGAGTGAGTGGTTGAGCGGGTGAATGATTGAGCAGGTGAGTGAGTGAGTGGGCGAGCGAGTGAGTGAGTGGGTAGATGAGTGAGTGGGTCAGTGAATGAGTGAGTGGGTGAGTGAGTGAGTGGGTGAGTGAGTGAGTGGGTGGGTGAGTGGATCAGTGAGTGAGTGAGTGGGTGAGTGGGTGAGTGAATGAGTGAGTGGTTGAGTGAGCGGGTGAGTGGGTCAGTGGGTGAGTGGCTGAGTGAGTGAGTGAGTGATTGAGCGGGTGAAGGATTGAGCAGGTGAGTGAGTGAGCGAGCGAGCGAGCGAGTGAGTGGGCGAGCGAGTGAGTGAGTGGGTGGATGAGTGAGTGGGTCAGTGAATGAGTGAGTGGGTGAGTGAGTGAGTGAGTGGGTGTGTGAGTGGGTGAGTGAGTGAGCAGGTGAGTGAGTGGGTGGGTGAGTGAGTTTGGTCAGTGAGTGGGTGAGTGGGTGAGTGAATGAGTGAGTGGTTGAGTGAGTGAGTGGCTGAGTGAGTGAGCGGGCGAGCGAGTGAGTGAGTGAATGAGCGGGCGAGCGAGCGAGCGAGCGATTAAGCAGGTGAATGAGTGAGCAGGTGAGGGAGCGAGCGAGCGAGCGGGCGGGCGGGCGAGCGGGCGGGCGTGCACTCACCCCCTTGTGGAAGGCGATGAGGGCCGTCTTGATGGAATCCGACTTATCCTTCACGTACTGCAGATACAGGCTGCTGTAGTATTCCTTGAACTCCTGCGGAATCTGTGGGGTGGGGCGAGCGAGCGAGCGAGCGATCCATCAGAGAGCGCTTCCCAGCGAACGTCGGCATTTGGTGCTGGGCACAACGTTGGGTCAACGTCGTCTGTCTGACGTTGGCGTTTTGCACCAGGCCGGTGTGGGGGGTTGATGGGGGGGGGGGCAGTGGAGCGTGGCTAGGAGATGTTGACTACCTCGCCTGGTCTACAGGGCTAGGAGATGTTGACTACCTCGCCTGGTCTACAGGGCTAGGAGATGTTGACTACCTCGCCTGGTCTACAGGGCTAGGAGATGTTGACTACCTCGCCTGGTCTACAGGGCTAGGAGATGTTGACTACCTCGCCTGGTCTACAGGGCTAGGAGATGTTGACTACCTCGCCTGGTCTACAGGGCTAGGAGATGTTGACTACCTCGCCTGGTCTACAGGGCTAGGAGATGTTGACTACCTCGCCTGGTCTACAGGGCTATGAGATGTTGACTACCTCGCCTGGTCTACAGGGCTAGGAGATGTTGACTACCTCGCCTGGTCTACAGGGCTAGGAGATGTTGACTACCTCGCCTGGTCTACAGGGCTAGGAGATGTTGACTACCTCGCCTGGTCTACAGGGCTAGGAGATGTTGACTACCTCGCCTGGTCTACAGGGCTAGGAGATGTTGACTACCTCGCCTGGTCTACAGGGCTAGGAGATGTTGACTACCTCGCCTGGTCTACAGGGCTAGGAGATGTTGACTACCTCGCCTGGTCTACAGGGCTAGGAGATGTTGACTACCTCGCCTGGTCTACAGGGCTAGGAGATGTTGACTACCTCGCCTGGTCTACAGGGCTAGGAGATGTTGACTACCTCGCCTGGTCTGCAGGGCTAGGAGATGTTGACTACCTCGCCTGTTCTGCAGGAGGTTGTGGGTTCGATCCCTGATGCCTGCTGCTGTAGATTTGGAGTCTGCGTCTCTCTCATCATCATCATCACGGTGGCTAGGAGATGTTGACTACCTTGCCTGGTACACAGGAGGTCGTGGGTTCGATCCCTGATGCCTGCTGCTGCTGTAGATTTGGAGTTTGCGTGTCTCTCATCATCATCACGGTGGCTATGAGATGTTGACTACCTCGCCTGATCTGCAGGAGGTCGTGGGTTCGATCCCGGACCCTGACGATGCCTGCTGCTGTATATTTGGAGTTTGTGTCTCTCTCTCATCATCATCATCATCACGGTGGCTAGGAGATGTTGACTACCTCGCCTGGTACACAGGAGGTCGTGGTTTAAATCCTGACACTGCGTGGATTTTTTATCCTGGTTCTCTGTGTCTCTATGGGTCTCTGTGTATCTGTGTGTCTCTGTGTATCTCTATGGGTCTCTGTGGGTATCTATGGGTCTCTGTGGGTATCTATGGGTCTCTGTGGGTATCTATGGGTCTCTGTGGGTATCTATGGGTCTCTGTGTATCTCTATGGGTCTCTATGTATCTCTGTGTGTCTCTATGTGTCTCTATGTGTCTCTGTGTATCTCTATGTGTCTCTGTGTATCTCTATGTGTATCTGTGTATCTCTATGGGTCTCTGTGTATCTGTGTGTCTCTGTGCATCTCTATGGGTCTCTATGTGTCTCTGTGCATCTCTATGGGTCTCTGTATATCTCTATGTATATCTATGTATATCTCTATGTATATCTCTGTGTGTCTCTGTGGGTCTCTGTGGGTCTCTATGCATCTCTATGTGTCTCTATGTACATCTATGTATATCTCTATGTGTATCTCTGTGTGTCTCTGTGGGTCTCACCTTGTCCTTGTTGTTGATGGAGTAGATCCCGGCTGCCACCTCCGCTGCAAACACGACCAGCAGGCAGAAGAAGAACTAGGGGAGGAGGAGGGGACGACAACACAGCAGGTCACTGACCCAGCCACTAACACCACCCAGGGGTAGAGGGGGTTATGGGATCAGGGGTTATGGGATCAGGGGTAGAGGGGTAATGGGATCAGGGTAGAGGGTTAATAGGATCAGGGGTAGAGGGTTATGGGATCAGGGCTAGAGGTGGTAATGGGTTCAGGGGTAGAGGGGTTATGGGATCAGGGCTAGAGGGTTAGTAGGATCAGGGCTAGAGGGGTTTAATAGGATCAGGGCTAGAGGATTAATAGGATCAGGGGCTAGATGTTTAATAGGATCAGTGGGCTAGAGTGTTAATATGATCAGTGGGCTAGAGGTTTAATAGGATCAGAGCTAGAGGTTTAATAGGATCAGGGCTAGAGGTTTAATAGGATCAGTGGGCTAGATGTTTAATAGGATCAGTGGGCTAGAGTGTTAATATGATCAGTGGGCTAGAGGTTTAATAGGATCAGAGCTAGAGGTTTAATAGGATCAGGGCTAGAGGGTTAATAGGATCAGGGCTAGAGGGGGTTATGGGATCAGGGCTAGAGGATCAATAGGATCAGGGCTAGAGGTTTAATAGGATCAGGGGTTAGATGTTTAATAGGATCAGTGGGCTAGAGGTTTAATAGGATCAGGGGCTAGAGGTTTAATAGGATCAGTGGGCTAGAGGTTTAATAGGATCAGGGCTAGAGGGGGTTATGGGATCAGGGGTAGGGGGGGTTATGGGATGAAGGGTAGAGGTTTAATAGGATCAGTGGGCTAGAGGTTTAATAGGATCAGGGCTAGAGGGGGTTATGAGATCAGGTGTAGGGGGGGTTATGGGATAAAGGCTAGAGGTTTAATAGGATCAGGGCTAGAGTGGTTATGGGATCAGTGGGCTAGAGGTTTAATAGGATCAGTTTTGCGAGCTCCTCTCACCGTTCCCAGCATGCACTGCGACTCCTGTATGGCGCCGCAGCAGCCGAGGAACCCAATGAGCATCATCAGAGCCCCGGCTCCGATCAGGACGTAGACACCTAGAGGCACAGGCAAAGGTCCCCCGTGTAGCCTCGTCAAGCCGAAGGGGCAAGTGCAACCTCTAAGAAACGTGGAACCCCACACACCACACAGGCAAAGGTCCCCCGTGTAGCCTCGTCAAGCCGAAGGGGCAAGTGCAACCTCTAAGAAACGTGGAACCCCACACACCACACAGGCAAAGGTGCCCCGTGTAGCCTCGTCAAGCCGAAGGGGCAAGTGCAACCTCTAAGAAACGTGGAACCCCACACACCACACAGGCAAAGGTCCCCCGTGTAGCCTCGTCAAGCCGAAGGGGCAAGTGCAACCTCTAAGAAACGTGGAACCCCACACACCACACAGGCAAAGGTCCCCCGTGTAGCCTCGTCAAGCCGAAGGGGCAAGTGCAACCTCTAAGAAACGTGGAACCCCACACACCACACAGGCAAAGGTCCCCCGCGTAGCCTCGTCAAGCCGAAGGGGCAAGTGCAACCTCTAAGAAACGTGGAACCCCACACACCACACAGGCAAAGGTCCCCCGTGTAGCCTCGTCAAGCCGAAGGGGCAAGTGCAACCTCTAAGAAACGTGGAACCCCACACACCACACAGGCAAAGGTCCCCCGTGTAGCCTCGTCAAGCCGAAGGGGCAAGTGCAACCTCTAAGAAACGTGGAACCCCACACACCACACAGGCAAAGGTGCCCCGTGTAGCCTCGTCAAGCCGAAGGGGCAAGTGCAACCTCTAAGAAACGTGGAACCCCACACACCACACAGGCAAAGGTCCCCCGTGTAGCCTCGTCAAGCCGAAGGGGCAAGTGCAACCTCTAAGAAACGTGGAACCCCACACACCACACAGGCAAAGGTGCCCCGTGTAGCCTCGTCAAGCCGAAGGGGCAAGTGCAACCTCTAAGAAACGTGGAACCCCACACACCACACAGGCAAAGGTCCCCCGTGTAGCCTCGTCAAGCCGAAGGGGCAAGTGCAACCTCTAAGAAACGTGGAACCCCACACACCACACAGGCAAAGGTGCCCCGTGTAGCCTCGTCAAGCCGAAGGGGCAAGTGCAACCTCTAAGAAACGTGGAACCCCACACACCACACAGGCAAAGGTCCCCCGCGTAGCCTCGTCAAGCCGAAGGGGCAAGTGCAACCTCTAAGAAACGTGGAACCCCACACACCACACAGGCAAAGGTCCCCCGTGTAGCCTCGTCAAGCTGACGGGGCAAGTGCTGCTATTAGCAAAACGTGGAATCCTAGAGGAACAGGCAAAGGTGACCCGTGTATCCTCGTCAAACCGACGGGGCAAGTGCAGCTCTAAGAAACGTGGAACCACCCACCACCCACCACCCCACACACAGACAAAGGTGCCCCGTGTAGCCTCGTCAAGCTGACGGGGCAAGTGCTGCTCTCAGAAACGTGGAACCCCCCCCACCCACCACCCCACACACAGGCAAAGGTCCCCCGTGTAGCCTCGTCAAACTGCCGGGGCAAGTGCTGCTATTAGCAAAACGTGGAATCCTAGAGGAACAGGCAAAGGTCCCCCGTGTAGCCTCGTCAAACTGACGGGGCAAGTGCAGCTCTCAGAAACGTGGAACCCCACACACAGACAAAGGTCCCCCGTGTAGCCTCGTCAAACCGCCGGGGCAAGTGCAGCTCTCAGAAACGTAGACTCCTAGAGGAACAGGCAAAGGTCCCCCGTGTAGCCTCGTCAAACTGTCGGGGCAAGTGCTGCTATTAGCAAAACGTAGACTCCTAGAGGAACAGGCAAAGGTCCCCCGTGTAGCCTCGTCAAACCGTCGGGGCAAGTGCTGCTATTAGCAAAACGTAGACCCCCCCCACCACCACCACACAGGCAAAGGTCCCCCGCGTAGCCTCAGCAGACCGACGGGGCAAGTGCTCTTGAACGAGCAGCACAATCGCTACACCAGGTGACTTATTTGAGGCTGAGTCGACCTAGGGGGGGGGTCAGCTACGGTGGTGTTGGTGGCCGTGAGCGGAGATGGAACTCGGGTCGCCGGGTTCGTAGGGCAGCGTAGCGCTAACCGCTGCGCCACCGCTCCCTACATATGAACACAAAGATCCCCCGTATAGCCTTAACAGACTGTAGGGGCAAGTGCTGTTAGCGAGCACCTATGAAGGCCGGAACGGTACACGAGGGGGTGGGTTGCCAGCACCACGCCCGGCCGCCTTTGTCTCCCTAGTGGCGATGTTTACACACCGCACCAGGTTCTCATTTAAGGCTGAGTCGACCTAGGGGATGCCCAGGACCCGCTTCAGATAATCGTCACTGGGTGTTAGCCGTGTGCGGGAATCGAACCCGGGTCGCCAGGTTCATAGCGCAGCGCGCTAACCACTACACTACCGCTCCCCACTATATATGAACACACACACACGTACACACACACATCACTCACCATTAGACATACACACATACACACACCACCACTACACACCACACACACACGAACACCACACACACACGAACACCACACACACACGAACACCACACACACACGAACACCACACACACACGAACACCACACACACACGAACACCATACACACACCACCACACCACACACACCACACGCACACGAACACCACACACACACGAACACCACACACACACGAACACCACACACACACGAACACCACACACACACGAACACCATACACACACCACCACACCACACACACCATACACACCACCACCGCCACACACACACCACCACATACACCACACACACACACACCACACACACACACCACACCACACACACCACACACACCGCCACCACCACACACACCATACACACCGCCACACACATACCACCACATACACCACACACACACCACACACACACCACACACAAACCACACACACCCCACACCACACACACACCACCACACATACAGCACACACACACCACACACACCACCACCACCCCAAACACTCCACCACCACCACCACACACACCGCCACACACACACACCACCGCGACACACACCACACACACACCACACACACACCACACACACACACCACCAACACACCATTGCCACATCCACACCACCACACACACACCACCACCACATACACCACCACCACATACACCACACACCCTCACACACCACACACACCACCACACACACCACCACACACCACCACACACACCACCACACACCACACACACCAGCACACACACACCACACACACACACTACCACCACACACACACACCACACACACACACCACCACCACCCACACACCACACACACACACACCACCACCACACACACACCACCAGCACACACACACCACACACACACACACACCACACACACCACAGACACACACACCACATACACCACCACACACACCACACACACACACACCACACACACCACCACACACACCACACACACCACCACACACACACCACCACCACACACACACCAGCACACACACACACCACCACCACACACACACACCAGCACACACACACACCACCACACACACACCACACACACACACACCACCACCACACACACACACCAGCACACACACACACCACCACCACACACACACCACACACACACACACCACCACCACACACACACACCACCACACACACCACACACACACACACCACACACACACACCACCACCACACACACACCACCAGCACACACACACCACACACACACACCACCAGCACACACACACCACACACACACACCACCACCACACACACACACCACACACACCACACACACCACCACACACACGCCACACACACGTCACTCACACGCCACACACACACACCAAACCACACACCCTCACACACACACACACACACACACACACACACCAAACCACACACCCTCACACACCACCACGCCCTCATTTGGGGGTGACGTCACCCGGCCAGGCGTAGTGGAAAACGTGTGCGTGTGGCCACGTGATTGCGTGATTATGATTCATGTGTGTGCGTGTGTGTGTGCGTGTGGCCACGTGATTGCGTGATTGTGATTCATGTGTGTGCGTGTGTGTAGCTGTGTGTGTGTAGGTGTGTGCGTGTGTGTAGGTATGTGTGTGTAGGTATGTGCGTGTGTGTGTAGGTATGTGTGTGTAGGTATGTGCGTGTGTGTGTAGGTATGTGTGTGTAGGTATGTGTGTGTGTGCGTGTGTGTGTGTAGGCATGTGTGTGTAGGTATGTGCGTGTGTGTGTAGGTATGTGTGTGTAGGTATGTGCGTGTGTGCGTGTGTAGCTGTGTGTGTGTAGATGTGTGTGTGTATGTAGGTGTGTGTGTAGGTATGTGTGTGTGTAGGTATGTGCGTGTGTGTGTGTAGATGTGTGTGTGTTTGTAGGTGTGTGTGTATGTATGTAGGTGTGTGTGTGTGTATGTAGGTGTGTGTGTAGGTATGTAGGTGTGTGTATGTAGGTGTGTGTATGTGTGTGTAGGTGTGTATATGTGTGTAGGTGTGTGTAGGGGTGTGTAGATATGTGTGTGTATGTATGTGTGTATATGTGTGTGTATGTGTGTATGTATGTGTGTAAGTAGGTGTGAGTGTTGTCAGTGTATCGGTTAGCAACGTTGTTAAGGCTACACGGGGGATCTTTGTCTTGTATGTGTGCAGGTGTGATTGTGTGTGAATGTGTGTGTGTGTAGGTGTGATTGTGTGTATGTATGTATGTATGTGTGAGTGTGTAGGTGTGATTGTGTGCGCGAGTGTGAATGTGTGAGTGTGTGTGAATGTGTGTGTGTAGGTATGTGTGTGTATGTGTGTATGTGAGTGTGTAGGTGTGATTGTGAATATGTGTGTGTGTAGGTGTGAGAGTGTGTGTATGCATGTGTGTAGGTGTGTGTGTAGGTATGTGTGTGTATGTGTGTGAGTGTGTACCAACCACCACCACCCACTACCACCCCACCCACCACCACCACCACCACCACCCACCCACCCACCAACCACCACCACCACCCACCCCACCCACCCACCACCACCCACCACCACTACCACCCCCACCACCCACCACCACCACCACTACAGGAGGTCGTGGGTTCGATCCCGACCCTGACGACGCCTGCTGCTGCTGCTGTATATTTGGAGTCTGTGTCTCTCTCATCATCATCATCACGGTGGCTAGGAGATGTTGACTACCTCGCCTGGTCTACAGGAGGTCGTGGGTTCGATCCAGACCCTGACGACGCCTGCTGCTGCTGTAGATTTGGAGTCTGTGTCTCTCTCATCATCATCATCATCACGGTGGCTAGGAGATGTTGACTACCTCGCCTGGAAAGCAGGAGGTCGTGGGTTGCATCCCGACCCTGATGCCTGCTGCTGTAGATTTGGAGTCTGCGTCTCTCTCTCTCCGTGGTGGTCACTGCGTTAATTTGTCTCCGGATTTTCCCTTCCACATTTAGAATCGACCACGCGTCTAGAGTGTTCGGCTGCTGCTATAAATGTCCACGTGATGGTGGTGATGGTGGTGGTGATGGTGGTGGTGATGGTGGTGGTGATGGTGGTGGTGATGGTGGTGGTGGTGATGATGGTGGTGGTTGATGATGATGGTGGTGATGATGGTGGTGATGATGGTGGTGATGATGATGGTGATGATGATGGTGGTGATGATGGTGGTGATGATGATGGTGATGATGATGATGAAGATGGTGGTGATGGTGGTGATGGTGGTGATGGTGGTGATGATGATGGTGGTGATGATGGTGATAATGGTGATGATGATGGTGGTGATGATGGTGATGATGGTGATGATGATGATGGTGATTATGATGATGGTGATGATGGTGGTGGTGGTGATGATGGTGGTGATGATGATGGTGATGATCATGATGATGAAGATGGTGGTGATGGTGGTGATGATGATGGTAGGGATGATGGTGATAATGGTGATGATGATGGTGGTGATGATGATGGTGGTGATGATGATGATGGTGATGATGATGATGGTGATGATGATGATGGTGATGATGATGATGGTGATGATGATGGTGATGATGATGATGGTGATGATGATGGTGATGATGATGGTGATGAAGATGGTGATTCTGAAACACAGCAACTACACGGCACAGTGGGAGGGCTTTTACAAAAATAAAAAATAGAAAATTAAAAATAGTTCATAGTTTTAGTTTGAGCTCGGCACCACCGCTCCACACATTCACACACAAAGACAAAGATCCCCCGTATAGCCTGTGACAGACTGTAGGGGCAAGTGCCTTTGCCTCCCTTAGTGGCGATGTTTACCGCACTACTCCGCTACACCAAGTACTCATTTGAGGCCGAGTCGACCTAGGGGAGACCCAGGACCGGTTCAGATAATCGTCACTGGGTGGTGTTGGTTGTGAACGGGAATGGAACTCGGGTCGACAGGTTCGTAGCGCAGCATAGCGCTGACTGCTACTAAACACAGACACACACCCACACACAAAGACACACAGACACACACACAGACACACACATACACACACAGACACACCCCCACACACAAAGACACACACAGAGACACGCAGAGACAGACACACACACACAGAGACACTCAAACACACACACAGACACTCAAACACACACACAGACACACACACAGACACACACACAGACACTCAAACACACACACAGACACACACACAGACACTCAAACACACACAGACACACACACAGACACACACACAGACACACACACACAGACACTCAAACACACACACAGACACACACAGACATACACACAGACACTCAAACACACACACAGACACACACAGACAAACACACAGATACTCAAACACACACACAGACACACACAGACAAACACACAGATACTCAAACACACACACAGACACACACACAGACATACACACAGACAAACACACACACAGACACACACACACAGACACTCAAACACACACACAGACACACACAGACATACACACAGACACTCAAACACACACACAGACACACACAGACAAACACACAGATACTCAAACACACACACAGACACACACAGACAAACACACAGACACACACACAGACACACACACAGACAAACACACACATTGACTCCACACTGACTCCACACTGACTCGTTAACGGATCTCTCTTTGGTGCCTCAACTTGCACGAAATGAGTCACCCTGATAACCACGCCCGTAACACAGCACACACACACACACGCACACACACACACACGCACACACACACACACGCACACACACAGACACACACACACGCACACACACGCACACACACGCACACACACGCACACACACAGACACACACACACGCACACACACGCACACACACACGCACACACACGCACACACACATACACACACACACAGACACACACACACGCACACACACACACAGACACACACACACACACGCACACACACGCACACACACAGACACACACACACAGACACACACAGACACACACACAGACACACAGACACACGCACAGACACACAGACACACACCACAGACACACACCACAGACACACAGAAACACAAACAGAGACACACACAGACACACGCACAGACACACACAGACACACGCCACACACACATACACACAGACACACGCACAGACACACAGACACACACCACACACACAGACACACAGAAACACAAACAGAGACACACACAGACACACGCACAGACACACACAGACACACGCCACACACACAGACACACAGACACACGCACAGACACACAGACACACACCACACACACAGACACACAGAAACACAGAGACACACACAGACACACGCACAGACACACACAGACACACACCACACACACAGACACACAGAAACACAAACAGAGACACACACCACACACACAGACACACGCCACACACACAGACACACAGACACACACAGACACACACAGACACACGCCACACACACAGACACACATAAACACAAACAGAGACACACACAGACACACGCACAGACACACACAGACACACGCCACACACACAGACACACGCCACACACACAGACACACAGAAACACAAACAGAGACACACACCACACACACAGACACACGCACAGACACACACACACTGAGATAGACACAGAAACACAAACAGAGACACACACAGACACAAACATACAGACACACACCCACACACAGACACAAAGACACACTACACACACACACACAGACAGACTACAACACACACACACACAGACACACTACACGCACAGACAACACACACACCACACACAAACCACACACAGACACACACACATACAGACACACACAGACACACTACAACACACACAGACACACAGACACACACAGACACACTACAACACACACAAACACACTACAACACACACAGACACACATACACACACAGAGACACACACACAGACACACACATAGACATATAACAACCACGCACACACAGACACACACGCGCACAGACACAAATACAAAGACACAGACACACACACACCCACACACACCCACACACACACACACCCACCCACCCACCCAGACACACACACACAGACACGCAGACACACACACGCAGACACACAGACACACACACACAGACAACAACAACAACAACCGCCATTCGCCACTAAGTGGCGGTGACGTCACCACGACGCTTGTGCCAGGCCATGTGCACCTTGAGGCCACGTGAAGTGTCGAACGCCCGCTGGCAGGAGGTCACGGGGCAGACCCAGGTGCCACGGGTCGACTGACCGAGATGACCGAGATGACTGGCTGATGCACCACCTGTGCCCCCTACTGTGCCAACTTGCTGTGCTTTAGCCACCCGGCGCTCCGCTCGTTGTTGTGAGCGTCGCTCCTCCGCCCTCCGTTGTTGTTGGAGGGCGACTGCCTCCAACTGCCCAGTAGCGTCCTTCACGAGCCTCCTCCACTGAGGCCGATCTTGACACCGCTGGTACCAGTCATCGGCAAGTCCACTCAGCTCCACGTCCTCCTGTACCACATCACTCCATCTCTTCTCTAGCCCGTGCCGCGCCCGTTTAGCCCTCTCGATCCGGCCGAACAAAAGCTGTTTAGGCATGCGGTGGCTGGGCATGCGGGCTACATGACCCAGCCAACGCAGCCTTGCCTGCCGGAGGAGCTCACTGATGGGACTTTGCCCAGATCTTTCAAGGACTTGTGAGCTCCTCACACAATCCAGCCTGGTTAAACCCAGGATGGATCGTAGGCAGGCCAGCCTAAATGTTTCCAACCGGCGAAGATGCTCACACACACACAGACACACACATACACACACACATACTCACACACAGACACACCCACACAGACACACACAGACACACAAACACAGACACACAAACACAGACACACACAGACACACACACACAGACACACACACACAGACACACACACACAGACACACACACAGACACACACACACACACACAGACACACACACACGCACAGACACACACACAGACACACACACACAGACACACAGACACACACAGACACACACATACACACACATACACGCACAGACACACACAGACACACAGACACACACATACACACACACAGACACACACACAGACACACACACCCCCACTGACGCCTCGTTAACGGATCTCTCCTGGTGACCACAGCTCGCACGAAATGCGTAACCCTGGGCACCACGCCCATAACACAGCACACACAAAGACACACGCACAGACACACACACAGAGTCACACACAGACACACACACAGACACACACACAGACACACATACAGACACACACACAGACACACACACACGCACAGACACACGCACAGACACACACACACACACAGACACACGCACAGACACACACACACAGACACACACACAGAGTCACACACAGAGTCACAGACAAATACCCACGCACACAGGCACTCACACACACGCACAGACACGCAGACACACACACACAGACACACACACACACACAGAGACTCACACACACAGACACACACAGAGACTCACACACACAGACACACACACAGAGTCACAGACAAATACCCACACACGCACAGACACACACACAGACACACACACACACAGAGACTCACACACACAGACACACACACACAGAGACTCACACACACAGACACACACACAGAGTCAGACAAATACCCACACACGCACAGACACACACACACACACAGAGACACACACACAGACACACAGACACACACACAGACACACACAGAGTCACAGACAAATACCCATACACGCACAGACACACACAGACAGAGATAGACACAGAGACACGCACAGACACAAAAACAAAGACACACACGCACAGACACACACACATACACGCATAGAGACACACACAGACACATACAGACATACACACACACAGATTCACAGACACACGCACAGACACACGCACAGTCACAGACAGAGTCACAGACAGAGTCACAGGCAAACATCCACACACAGACAGACACACAGACACACAGACACACACAGACACACACATACAGACACACACACAGACACACACAGACACACACAGACACACACACAGACACAAAGACACACAGACACACACACAGACACAAAGACACACAGACACACACAGACACACACACAGAGACGCATGCCACACACAGACACACACACAGACACACACACAGACACACAGAGACACACACACAGACACACACACAGACACACGGAAACGCATGACACCCACCCACACGTGTGCCCCCCACTCACCTACCCACTCGTGTGGCCCCCCAACAACAACCGCCATTCGCCACTAAGTGACGGTGACGTCACCACGACGCTTGTGCCAGGCCATGTGCACCTTGAGGCCACGTGAAGTGTAGAACGCCCGCTGGCAGGAGGTCACGGGGCAGACCCAGCAGGTGCCACGGGTCCACTGCTGTGCCAGGCTAGGTGCAGGAGGAGGTCACGTGACAGACCCAGCAGGTGCCATGGGTTGACTGCTGTGCCAGGCTAGGTGCAGGAGGAGGTCACGGGACAGACCCTGCAGGTGCCATGGGTTGACTGCTGTGCCAGGCTAGGTGCAGGAATAGGTCACGGGACAGACCCTGCAGGTGCCATGGGTTGACTGCTGTGCCAGGCTAGGTGCAGGAGGAGGAGTTCACGGGGCAGACCCAGCAGGTGCCACGGGTCGACTGACCGAGATGACCGAGATGACTGGCTGATGCACCACCTGAGCCCCCCACTCACCCACCCACACGCGTGCCCCCCACTCACTCACCCACCCACACGCGTGCCCCCCACCCACCCACCCACACGCGTGCCCCCCCACTCACCCACGAGGAAGTTGGAGGGTGAGTCGGGCGAGCTGAAGATGTCCTTCGTGTTGGGGTCAAAGCGGAGCCACAGCGCCACCCCCAGCACCGCTGAGCCGCAGATCTGCAGAAGGTGAGAAGGTGAGTCGCGCCATGTGGTCTTTCAACGCAAGGTTGCGGTGGGGGGCAAGGGCTCTTAGTGAACACGCACACACAACAACAACAACACCTACACACAACAACAACAACAACACCTACACACAACAACAACACCTACACACAACAACAACAACACCTACACACAACAACAACACCTACACACAACAACAACACCTACACACAACAACAACAACACCTACACACACAACAACAACACCTACACACAACAACAACACCTACACACAACAACAACAACACCTACACACAACAACAACAACACCTACACACAACAACAACACCTACACACAACAACAACACCTACACACAACAACAACAACACCTACACAGAACAACACCTACACACAACAACAACACCTACACACACAACAACAACACCTACACACACAACAACAACACCTACACACACAACAACAACACCTACACACAACAACAACAACACCTACACACAACAACAACAACACCTACACACAACAACAACACCTACACACAACAACAACACCTACACACAACAACAACAACACCTACACAGAACAACACCTACACACAACAACAACACCTACACACAACAACAACAACACCTACACACAACAACAACACCTACACACAACAACAACAACACCTACACACAACAACAACACCTACACACAACAACAACAACACCTACACACAACAACAACAACACCTACACACAACAACAACAACAAAAGCGGACTTGGGGCAAATGTTGCTAAGAGAACGCACACAACAACAACAACACCTACACACACAACAACAACACCTACACACACAACAACAACACCTACACACACAACAACAACACCTACACACACAACAACAACACCTACACACACAACAACAACACCTACACACACACAACAACAACAACAACAGCAGACTGTTGGGGCAAGTGTTGCTAAGAGAGCACCTACACACACACAACAACAACACCTACACACACACACACAACAACACCTACACACACACAACATCCACACCTACACACAACAACAACAATGGCGGACTGTTGGGGCAAGTGTTGCAAACAGAGCACACACACACACACACAACAACAACAACAACCATTCGCCACTAAGTGGCAGTGACGTCACAACGCTGCCTGTGCCAGGCTAGGTGCACTTGAAGGCCACGTGAAGTATCGAAGGCTCGTTGATAGGAGGGTCACGGGACAGACCCAGCAGGTGCCATGGGTCGACTGACTGAGATGACTGGCTGATGCACCACCTGTGCCCTCTACTGTGCAAATTTTCTGGATTTTAGCCGCCCGGCGCTCTGCTCGTTGTTGTGAGCGTCGCTCCTCCACCCTCCGTTGTTGCTGGAGGGCGACTGCCTCCAACTGCCCAGTAGCGTCCTTCACGAGCCTCCTCCACAGAGGCCGCTGGTACCAGTCATCGGAAAGTCCACTCAGCTCCACGTCCTCCTGTACCACATCACTCTATCTCTTCTCTAGCCCGTGCCACGCCCGTTAAGCCCCCTCAATCCACCCAAACAGAAGCTGCTCGGGCATGCGGTGGCTGGGCATGCGGTGGCTGGGCATGCGGGCTACATGACCCAGCCAACGCAGCCTTGCCAGTCAGATGAGCTCACCGATGGGACTTTGCCCAGATCTTTCAAGGATTACTGAGCTCCTCACACAGTCCAGCCTGCTGGTTAAACCCAGGATGGATCATAGGCAGGCCAGCCTAAATGTTTATTTAGGGGGGGAGAGAAGGGTCCACGTTTCGCAAGCGTCGAGAAGGCAGGGAATGACTGTGGCCGAGAAGACCCGAAGCTTCGTGCAGAGCGACAGACCAGGTAGCTTCCACACAGCAGCGTTACGCAGCTGATGAAATTATAACGCCGCTCGACTGATTCGGAGTGAGAGCCCTGCTGTAAAACTGGGGCCTCTCCACAACTGCCTCATCACCGATTGGGAGTTGTGGGGGTGGAGTGTCCGATGGTACAAAATACCCAGGCAGGTGCTTAGTTTTGGTGGGGCTGATGGTAAGGCCCCACCTCTTAGTGGCACGCTCCAGTCTCAGCAGCAGCGCCTCCAACTCCTCCTCTGAGTGAGCCGCAATTACCAGGTCGTCAGCATACATAACGTGATTGACCAATAGGGAGCCATCCCTTGACCGCACCCGGGCATCGATCAGCCTCCCACTGTATCTATACCAGATGGATATCCCTTCTGTACAGCCATCGAAAGCTTCTCAAACTATGGGGTAAAATACGATGTGAAATAATGTGGGAGCCAGAGGACATCCATGTCACACCCCAAGGTGAACAGGGAATGGCTCCGTCTCCCGGCCACGTAGTTTTACCCAGGGCTGCATACCATCATGAAGGTCCTTAATGATCGTGAGCAGAGGGTCAGGGACTCCAAAAGCACGAAGAACAACCCAGAGCCCAGGCCTACTGATGGTATCATAGACCTTGATCAGGTCAATAAAGCAGAGATGTAGGTCTTGTTGGAATTCCCTACACCTCTGCTGTAGCAGACGGACAGAATATATGGCATCTGTGCACGATCACCCTTTCCTGAAACCGCATTGGGGCTCCGCAAGCCTCTCCTCAACGTGCCTAGCAAGGCGATGTTTAATAATCCTTGCCAGGACCTTTCCCGGCACAATGAGGAGTGAGATGCCCCTGTAGTTGTTACAGTCTCTGCGGTCTCCCTTCTTAAAGAGTTGGACCACCAGGGCATCCTTCCAATCCTGCGGAACCCGTCCTGTGGTCCAGACTGTTGTTATGATGTCATGTAGTAGTGCAGTCTGTGCACACCCAATGCCACCCTCCCTCAGCAGTTTCGCTTGGGAGATCATCTCTGCCCGGCGCTTTTCCTAGTCTGAGATTGCAGACAGCCCTGCAAACTCCTCCCATAGATGGCACCTCCGCCAACCACTGAGAATGGGTGACTACTTTTTCCAATATTTGAGGCACGGCAACCTCGGCAGGGTCATCCGCAGTTTGCCCCACAAAGTTTTCGAGGCCGAGGGATTTCCCCTCCCCCCCCAAGGACCTCACGAAAATGCTCAGCAAATCTGCAAATCTGTTTCTGGGGGTCGGAGATTGGATCACCGTTCCTTCCCCTAATGATGGGGATAGGTGTGGTGATGCAGGTTACTTTTTTGATGGAATTAAAGAGCGATTTGTGATCGCGGGCCGTTGAGGCAGACTCCATCTCCTCACCAGCCCGCAACCACCACCCATCATCCTTGCAGCGCCTCACGGCTCTCCGAACCTCCGAGCGAAGGCTGCGGTAAAAGCCCCCTCATTCTCTGACGTGGGATGCTGTAGCCGATGAGAGTGGGCCTGTCGCTTTTTCTCAGCCAGCCTGAACACCGGCCTCTGTCAGCCAGGGTCTCTGCGAATGTTTGGACCGTGTACCCAAAGCAGCCATTGCAGCTGCATGAGCCACAGTCCTAAAACCTCACCCATTTCCCATTAGCCAACCCCCAGCTGCAAGCAATGTTGAAATTCTCGCTTGCAACTAACCTCAGCTAGTCGAAACCAGGCTACGGTGGATTTGAACGGGGTCCTGGGTGTAACACCCAACACCGGAGTGGAAGAATGCCAGGTGCATCTGACAGGTGACTAGTCGATGGTCAGAGGGCAGATCAGCTCCACGGTAGGTCATTGTGTCAAGGACATGGGCCCGCATCCGCTGTTCCGTCACTACGCAGTCCAGCAGATGTTCTTGGTTCTTTCGGTAAAGTCACGTAGAAGGGAAATAATAAACGTCGTGAGATTTATTTTATTGTTTTATTTTTATTATTTTATTATTTCCCTTCTACGTGACGACTTTACCGAAAGAACCAAGAAGATGAATCCCTGCAGTCACGAAAGCTTTAAATCGAGAATTATTTTATGTTTTATTTTTATTATTTTATTATTTCCCTTCTACGTGACTTTACCGAAAGAACCAAGAAGATGAATCCCTGCAGTCACGAAAGCTTCAAATCGAAATTTAGTCCAGCAGATGTTCTTGCTTGGACCCGGCGTGCATCCACGATGTTGTGTGGATGCGCCGATGCCGGAAGAGCGTGTTGGTAATTACAAGCCCATGGGCTGCACAAAAATCTAGCAGCCTCCGTTGATATTGAGCTGATCTGGCCCATGCCTTCCAATCACTCCAGACCAGGTGGCCAGCGTCATAACCAACTCGGGCATTGAAGTCACCCATGAGGATGACTCTATCCCGAGGGGCCACTTTAGCCAGCGCCTGTGACGTGTGGTTATGAAAGGCATCCGACTCATCGGCCTTGCCTGCATCCCTCCCCGCTGATGATCATCTGGAGTGGCGGGGTAAGTAACCACCACCACCACCACCATTCCTCGCTTCTTGTTGATAAGGAGGCGAGCCAACAACATGCCTGGAATGTACAGTTTCCCGCACCTCACCGCCACGCTCCGACGCACCCTTCATCCTTTTGCTTACAGGAAGTGTCACTCCCCCCCTCCCTGTTGTTTGGCAATTTCCTTGGCCCTAGTGGAGGACTGTCCACCCCTCATGGTGGCCCGGAGCCAGACCCGGTCCGTCGGACCTCCCGTATTCCGCAGAGGTGCAGGAGGTACCGATCCGTCTCCCAAACAAAGAAGCGGTAACATCTTAGTACGTGACGAGTGGCTGAGTGAGTGGGTTGGTGAGTGGGTGAGTGAGTGAGTGGGTTGGTGAGTGGGTGGGTGGGTGAGTGAGTGAGTGGCTGAGTGAGTGGGTGAGTGAGTGGGGGAGTGAGTGGGTGGGTTGGTGAGTGGGTTGGTGAGTGGTTGAAGGAGTGAGTGGGTTGGTGAATGGGTGAGTGAGTGGGTTGGTGAGTGGGTGAGTGAGTGGCTGAGTGAATGGGTTGGTGAGTGGGTGAGTGAGTGGGTTGGTGAGTGGGGCAATGAGTGGGTTGGTGAGTGGGTGAGTGAGTGAGTGGCTGAGTGAGTGGGTTGGTGAGTGGGACAATGAGTGGGTTGGTGAGTGGGTGAGTGAGTGGGTTGGTGAGTGGGTGAGTGAGTGGGTTGGTGAGTGGGTTGGTGAATGGTTGAATGAGTGAGTGGGTTGGTGAGTGGGTGAGTGAGTGGGTTGGTGAGTGGGTGAGTGAGTGAGTGGCTGAGTGAGTGGGTTGGTGAGTGGGTGAGTGAGTGGGTTGGTGAGTGGGTTGGTGAGTGGGTGAGTGAGTGGGTTGGTGAGTGGGTGAGTGAGTGGCTGAGTGAGTGGGTTGGTGAGTGGGTGAGTGAGTGGGTTGGTGAGTGGGTGAGTGAGTGAGTGGCTGAGTGAGTGGGTTGGTGAGTGGCTGAGTGAGTGGGTTGGTGAGTGGGTGGGTTGGTGAGTGGGTAAGTGAGTGAGTGGCTGAGTGAGTGGGTTGGTGAGTGGGTGAGTGAGTGGGTGGGTTGGTGAGTGGGTGAGTGAGTGGGTGGGTTGGTGAGTGGGTTGGTGAGTGGGTGGGTTGGTGAGTGGGTGAGTGAGTGGGTTGGTGAGTGGTTGAGCGAGTGAGTTGGTGAGTGGTTGAGTGAGTGAGTGGGTTGGTGAGTAAAAGGCCGGCACTGTACACGAGGGGGTGGGTGGCCAGCACCACGCCCGGCCGCCTTTGTCTCCCCAGTGGCGAAGTTTACTCCACACAGCACCAGGTACTCACACACACACACACCATACACATACACACCACACACACACCACCACACACACACCACACACACCACTACACACACACACACACCATACACATACACACCACACACACACCACACACACACCACACACACACACCACACACACACACACCACACAGCACACACATACCACACACACACACCACCACGTGTTTCTCAGACCCAGCGGCAGTGCTTTACTATTTGACCAACACAAATAGACAACAAAGACAAAGGTCACCCGTGGAGCCTGCAGAGGCTGTCGGGGCAAGTGGCAGTGAGCACGCAAACCGGCACACGAGGGGGGTGGGGGGTGCGGGCAACACCACGCCCGGCCGCCTTTGTCTCTCCCGTGACGATGTTTTACACACCGCACCGGGTTACTCGATACTGAGACCCGGTCTCCTTGAGACTCACTGTGACCCTACGTCTCACGCTGACACTGAGACTCACTCTGAAACCCGGTCTCCCTGAGTCTCACTCTAGCCCTGAGTCTCACCCTGACCCTGAGACCCGGTCTCCCTGAGTCTCACTGTGACCCTGAGTCTCTCTAACCCTGAGACTCACGCTGACCCTGAGACCCGGTCTCCCTGAGTCTCACTGTGACTCTGAGTCTCACTCTTACCCTGAGTCTCACCCTGAGACCCAGTCTCCCTGAGTCTCACTCTAACCCTGAGACCCGGTCCCCCGAGTCTCTCTCTAGCCCTGAGACCCGGTCTCCCTGAGTCTCTCTCTAGCCCTGAGACCCGGTCTCCCTGAGTCTCTCTCTAGCCATGAGACCCGGTCTCCCCGAGTCTCTCTCTGACCCAGAGTCTCACTCTCACCCTGAGACCCGGTCTCCCTGAGTCTCTCTCTAGCACTGAGTTTCTCTCTCACCATGAGACCCGGTCTCCCCGAGTCTCTCTCTGACCCAGAGTCTCACTCTCACCCTGAGACCCGGTCTCCCCGAGTCTCTCTCTAGCCCTGAGTCTCACTCTAACCCTGAGACCCGGTCTCCCTGAGTCTCACTGTGACTCTGAGTCTCACTCTTACCCTGAGTCTCACCCTGACCCTGAGACCCGGTCTCCCCGAGTCTCACTGTGACCCTGAGTCTCACTCTAGCCCTGAGACCCGGTCTCCCTGAGTCTCACTGTGACCCTGAGTCTCACTCTAGCCCTGAGACCCGGTCTCCCTGAGTTTCTCTCTAGCCCTGAGACCCGGTCTCCCTGAGTCTCACTCTGAACCTGAGACCCGGTCTCCCTGAGTCTCTCTCTAGCCATGAGACCCGGTCTCCCTGAGTCTCTCTCTGACCCTGAGTCTCACTCTAACCCTGAGTCTCACTCTAACCCTGTGACCCGGTCTCCCTGAGTCTCTCTCTAGCCCTGAGACCCGGTCTCCCCGAGTCTCTCTCTAGCCCTGAGACCCGGTCTCCCCGAGTCTCTCTCTAGCCCTGAGACCCGGTCTCCCCGCCTTCGACACTCCCACAACCACTGAAATCCGATCTCCTGAAATCATTGGGCACGGTCAAACAAGGACCTCCTTTGTCAGAGAGCTCCCATCAACTCGAGCGCACAAACACCCACCCACACCCACCCGCACACCAACACACACAGGAGCAGGTGTCAGAGAAAGCTGGAACAGTTGCTGGGAGTAGAGTTACACAGTCCTAGTCAGACTGACCATGAACAGTGAAAGATGCCCCCCCCGTATTCGCAACCTTCGCAAGAGTCTCACTCTGACCCTCAATCTCACTCTGACCCTGAGACCCGGTCTCCCTGCGTCTCACTCTGACCCTGAGACCCGGTCTCCCTGAGTCTCACTCTAACCCTGAGTCTCACTAACCCTGAGACCCTGTTTCCCTGAGTCTCACTCTGACCCTGAGACCCGGTCTCCCTGAGTCTCACTCTGACCCTGAGTCTCACTCTAACCCTGAGACCCGGTCTCCCTGAGTCTCACTCTGACCCTGAGTCTCTCTCTAACCCTGAGACCCGGTCTCCCTGAGTCTCACTCTGACCCTGAGACCCGGTCTCCCTGAGACTCACTCTGACCCTGAGTCTCACTCTAACTCTGAGACCCGGTCTCCCTGAGTCTCACTCTGACCCTGAGTCTCTCTCTAGCCCTGAGTCTCACTCTAACCCTGAGACCCGGTCTCCCTGAGTATCTCTCTGACCCTGAGACCCGGTCTCCCTGAGTCTCACTCTGACCCTGAGTCTCTCTCTAGCCCTGAGTCTCACTCTAAACCTGAGACCCGGTCTCCCTGAGTCTCACCCTGACCCTGAGACCCGGTCTCCCTGAGTCTCTCTCTAGCCCTGAGTCTCTCTCTTACCCTGAGACCCGGTCTCCCTGAGTCTCACTGTGACCCTGAGTCTCTCTCTAACCCTGAGACCCGGTCTCCCTGAGTCTCTCTCTAACCCTGAGACCCGGTCTCCCTGAGTCTCTCTCTAACCCTGAGACCCGGTCTCCCTGAGTCTCACTGTGACCCTGAGTCTCTCTCTAACCCTGAGACCCGGTCTCCCTGAGTCGCGACCCCGAGTCTCTCTCTGACCCTGAGACCCGGTCTCCCTGAGTCTCACTCTGACCCTGAGTCTCTCTCTGACCCTGAGACCCGGTCTCCCTGAGTCTCACTCTGACCCTGAGTCTCTCTCTGACCCTGAGACCCGGTCTCCCTGAGTCTCACTCTGACCCTGAGTCTCTCTCTGACCCTGAGACCCGGTCTCCCTGAGTCTCACTCTGACCCTGAGTCTCTCTCTTACCCTGAGACCCGGTCTCCCTGAGTCTCTCTCTGACCCTGACACCCGGTCTCCCCGAGTCTGACCCCGAGTCTCTCTCTGACCCTGAGACCCGGTCTCCCTGAGTCTCACTCTGACCCTGAGTCTCTCTCTTACCCTGAGACCCGTTCTCCCTGAGTCTCACTCTGACCCTGAGTCTCTCTCTAACCCTGAGACCCGGTCTCCCTGAGTCTCTCTCTTACCCTGAGACCCGGTCTCCCTGAGTCTCACTGTGACCCTGAGTCTCTCTCTAACCCTGAGACCCGGTCTCCCTGAGTCTCTCTCTAACCCTGAGACCCGGTCTCCCTGAGTCTCTCTCTTACCCTGAGACCCGGTCTCCCTGAGTCTCACTCTGACCCTGAGTCTCACTGTGACCCTGATGCCCCCCGTATCCGCAGCCTTCGCGAGAGCGAGCCTAGCAACCACGCCTGCCCGGCCGCCTTTGTCTCCCCAGCGATGACCTCTTCCACAGTGAGCTCTTGTAGAGGGAATGAACACCAGAGACCCCGTCCCGTACGGCACGGTGGCCTGCTCGCAGCGAGAGTGGCGAGTTCGAACGCTCGGCGCAAGAGAAGGCGGAGGTGGCATCTACATTGCAGAAGGTGAAGAACCAGTGGCATCTACATCTACAGAAACAGTGGCATCTACATCTGCAGAACGTGAAGAACCAGTGGCATCTACATCTGTAGAACGTGAAGAACCAGTGGCATCTACATCTGCAGAAACAGTGGCATCTACATTGCAGAAGGTGAAGAACCAGTGGCATCTACATCTGTAGAACGTGAAGAACCAGTGGCATCTACATCTGCAGAAACAGTGGCATCTACATCTGCAGAACGTGAAGAACCAGTGGCATCTACATCTGCAGAAACAGTGGCATCTACATCTACAGAAACAGTGGCATCTACATCTGCAGAACGTGAAGAACCAGTGGCATCTAAATCTGCAGAACCAGTGGCATCTACAGAACATGAAGAACCAGTGGCATTTACATCTGCAGAACTGAAGAACCAGTGGCATCTACATCTACAGAAACAGTGGCATCTACATTTGCAGAACGTGAAGAACCAGTGGCATCTAAATCTGCAGAACCAGTGGCATCTACAGAACGTGAAGAACCAGTGGCATTTACATCTGTAGAACGTGAAGAACCAGTGGCATCTACATCTGCAGAACGTGAAGAACCAGTGGCATCTACATCTGTAGAATATGAAGAACCAGTGGCATCTACATCTGTAGAATGTGAAGAACTAGTGGCATCTACATCTGCAGAACGTGAAGAACCAGTGGCATCTAAATCTGCAGAACCAGTGGCATCTACAGAACGTGAAGAACCAGTGGCATTTACATCTGTAGAACGTGAGAAACCAGTGGCATCTACATCTGCAGAACGTGAAGAACCAGTGGCATCTACATCTGTAGAATATGAAGAACCAGTGGCATCTACATCTGTAGAATGTGAAGAACTAGTGGCATCTACATCTGCAGAACGTGAAGAACCAGTGGCATCTACATCTGCAGAACGTGAAGAATCAGTGGCATCTACATCTGCAGAACCAGTGGCATCTACATCTGCAGAACGTGAAGAACCAGTGGCATCTACATCTACAGAACGTGAAGGAACCAGTGGCATCTACATCTGCAGAACCAGTGGCATCTACATCTGCAGAACGTGACGAACCAGTGGCATCTACATCTGCAGAACGTGAAGAACCAGTGGCATCTACATCTGCAGGAACGTGAAAAACCAGTGGCATCTACATCTGCAGAACGTGAAGGAAACAGTGGCATCTACATCTGTAGAACATGAAGAACCAGTGGCATCTACACCTACAGAACCAGTGGCATCTACATCTGTAGAACTTGAAGAACCAGTGGCATCTACATCTGCAGAACACGAAGAACCAGTGGCATCTACATCTACAGGAGATTATAAAAGATGTAAAGCCATTCCCCGTGTTTAGTGTACACGCCATACAAACACGATTGGAATCGACAGGGAACTAACACGTTGGTAAAGTAGAGGTTAGTTCCTGTCCAGTAATTTATCGCACGTCACACACATTCATAAACCCGACACCCCACCCACCAACCCGATTCACAGACTCACCCACCCATCTACTCACACACCCACCCACTCACCCACTCACACACCCACTCACTCACCCACCCACCCACTCACTCACCCACCCATCCATCCACTCACCCATCCATCCATCCATTCACTCACTCACTCACCCACTCACTCACCCACCCACCCATCCACTCACCCACTCACCAACCCACCAACACACCCACCCATCCACTCACTAACCCACCAACACACCCACCCATCCACCCACCCACCCATCCACTCACCCACCCACCCATCCACTCACCCACCCACCCACCAACACACCCACCCACCCATCCACTCACCAACACACCCACCCACCCATTCACTCACCAACACACCCACCCACCCATCCACTCACTCACTCACTCACCCACCCACCCATCCACTCACTCACTCACTCACACACCCACCCATCCAATTACTCACTCACCCACCCACCCACACTCACTCACCCACCCACCCATCCACTCACTCACCCACCCACCCATCCACTCACTCACTCACCCACTCACCCACTCACTCACCCACTCACTCACCCACTCACCCACTCACTCACCCACCCACCCATCCACTCACTAACCCACCAACACACCCACACACCCACCCATCCACTCACCAACACACCCACCCACCCATCCACTCACTAACCCACCAACACACCCACACACCCACCCATCCACTCACCAACACACCCACCCACCCATCCACTCACCAACACACCCACCCACCCATCCACTCACTAACCCACCAACACACCCACACACCCACCCATCCACTCACCAACACACCCACCCACCCATCCACTCACCAACACACCCACCCACCCATCCACTCACTAACCCACCAACACACCCACACACCCACCCATCCACTCACCAACACACCCACCCACCCATCCACTCACCAACACACCCACCCACCCATCCACTCACTAACCCACCAACACACCCACACACCCACCCATCCACTCACCAACACACCCACCCACCCATCCACTCACCAACACACCCACCCACCCACTTCACAGGGCGTTGTAAAATGCAGCAACTGGTTAGACCGGTAGCAGGAAACAGAGAGAGAGAGAGCCACGGTCTGGCAATCATCGACCGACCCCCCCAGCCCCTAACCCTCGTAAAAAAAGACAAAGATCCCCCGTGTAGCCTCTCACAGGGCTGTAGGGGCAAGTGCTGTTAGTAGCGAGTAGCTGCAGCACCTACACACAGACAAAGCTCCCCCGTGTAGCCTTTAACAGGGCTGTAGGGCCAAGTGCTGTTAGTAGCGAGTAGCTGCAGCACCTACACACAGACAAAGCTCCCCCGTGTAGCCTTTAACAGGGCTGTAGGGCCAAGTGCTGTTAGTAGCGAGTAGCTGCAGCACCTACACACAGACAAAGCTCCCCCGTGTAGCCTCTGTGGCCACGCCCGGCCGCCTTTGCCTCTTCCCCGCCAGCAGACGAACCTTGAGGGCGCACCGCCAAAAACCGGGCACATGATGAGAGAGACGCAGACTTCAAATCTAAAGCAGCAGCAGCAGGCATCGTCAGGGTCGGGATCGAACCCACGACCTCCTGCAGACCAGGCGAGGTAGTCAACATCTCCTAGCCACCGTGATGATGATGATGAGAGACGCAGACTTCAAATCTACAGCAGCAGTCATCGTCAGGGTCTGGATGGAACCCACGACCTCCTGCAGACCAGGCGAGGTAGTTAACATCTCCTAGCCACCGTGATGATGATGATGACAGAGAGACGCAGACTCCAAATCTACAGCAGCAGCAGGCATCAGGGTCAGGATGGAACCCACGACCTCCTGTAGACCAGGCGAGGTAGTCAACATCTCCTAGCCACCGTGATGATGATGATGAGAGAGACGCAGACTCCAAATCTACAGCAGCAGCAGGCATCAGGGTCAGGATGGAACCCACGACCTCCTGTGTACCAGGCGAGGTAGTTAACATCTCCTAGCCACCGTGATGATGATGATGAGAGAGACGCAGACTCCAAATCTACAGCAGCAGGCATCAGGGTCGGAATGGAACCCACGACCTCCTGTAGACCAGGCGAGGTAGTCAACATCTCCTAGCCATCGTGATGATGAGAGAGAGAGAGACACAGACTCCAAATCTACAGCAGCAGGCATCAGGGTCGGGATGCAACCCACGACCTCCTGCTTTCCAGGCGAGGTAGTCAATATCTCGTAGCCACCGTGATGATGATGATGAGAGAGACGCAGACTCCAAATCTACAGCAGCAGCAGGCATCAGGGTGGGGATAAAACCCACGACCTCCTGTAGACCAGGCGAGGTAGTTAACATCTCCTAGCCACCGCGGCGCCTGCGTTTGATAAGCGTGAAACATAACACCGCCATCAGCCCGTGCAAACACACAGACGCCCGCACACACACACACGTAGAGTCAGGGATGTATACAGAGATACTGTGGACACACACACATACAGAGATGTATACAGAGATACTGTGGCACACACACAGAGAGATGTATACAGATATACTGTAGGCACACACACACGCACAGATGAGATGAGTCAAGCCAGTGTTATTGACGTTCTCCGTTCTGGGTGGGTAGGTGGGTGAGTGGGTGGGTGGGTGAGTGGGTGGGTGGGTGAGTGGGTGGGTGGGTGAGTGAGTGAGTGGGTGGGTGGGTGGGTGAGTGAATGGGTGGGTGGGTGGGTGAGTGAGTGAGTGGGTGAGTGGGTGGGTGAGTGAGTGAGTGGGTGGGTGGGTGGGTGAGTGAGTGAGTGGGTGAGTGGGTGGGTGAGTGAGTGAGTGAGTGGGTGAGTGGGTGGGTGGGTGAGTGAGTGGGTGGGTGGGTGAGTGGGTGGGTGAGTGAGTGAGTGAGTGGGTGAGTGAGTGAGTGAGTGGGTGAGTGAGTGAGTGGGTGGGTGGGTGAGTGAGTGGGTGGGTGAGTGGGTGGGTGGGTGGGTGAGTGAGTGGGTGGGTGGGTGAGTGAATGGGTGGGTGGGTGAGTGAGTGAGTGGGTGAGTTGGTGGGTGAGTGAGTGAGTGGGTGGGTAGGTGAATGAGTGAGTGGGTGAGTGGGTGGGTGGGTGAGTGAGTGAGTGGGTGGGTGAGTGAGTGGGTGGGTGAGTGGGTGGGTGGGTGAGTGAGTGAGTGAGTGGGTGGGTGAGTGAGTGAGTGAGTGGGTGAGTGAGTGAGTGAGTGAGTGGGTGGGTGAGTGAGTGGGTGAGTGAGTGAGTGGGTGAGTGAGTGAGTGAATGGGTGGGTGAGTGAGTGAGTGAGTGGGTGGGTGAGTGAGTGAGTGAGTGGGTGGGTGGGTGAGTGAGTGAGTGGGTGGGTGGGTGAGTGAGTGGGTGAGTGAATGGGTGGGTGAGTGAATGGGTGGGTGGGTGAGTGAGTGAGTGGGTGGGTGGGTGAGTGAGTGAGTGAGTGGGTGAGTGAGTGAGTGAGTGGGCGGGTAGGTGGTTGAGTGAGTGAGTGGGTGGGTGGGTGGGTGAGTGAGTGAGTGAGTGGGTGAGTGAGTGAGTGAGTGGGTGGGTGGGTGGGTGAGTGAGTGAGTGAGTGGGTGAGTGAGTGGGTGAGTGAGTGGGTGAGTGAGTGAGTGAGTGGGTGAGTGAGTGGGTGGGTGGGTGAGTGAGTGGGTGGGTGGGTGAGTGAATGGGTGGGTGAGTGAGTGAGTGAGTGGGTGGGTGGGTGAGTGAGTGAGTGGGTGGGTGAGTGAGTGAGTGGGTGGGTGGGTGAGTGAATGGGTGGGTGAGTGAGTGGGTGGGTGGGTGAGTGAGTGGGTGGGTGAGTGAGTGAGTGGGTGAGTGGGTGAGTGAGTGGGTGAGTGAGTGAGTGGGTGAGTGAGTGGGTGGGTGGGTGGGTGAGTGAGTGGTTGAGTGAGTGAGTGGGTGAGTGAGTGAGTGGGTGAGTGAGTGAGTGAATGTGGACACACAAACACTAGATGAGTCGAGCCAATGTTATTGACGTTCTACCATTCTTACGCGTGGAGAGTTTGCTGCCAACAAATTTGCTGCTAAAGCGCCACCATAACATTGACACTGCACCCATGGGCATAGGCAATTGCATTATACAGTGAGTGGGTGTTGGAGTGGGTGGGTGTTGGAGTGGGTGGGTGGGTGAGTGGGTGGGTGAGTGAGTGAGTGGGTGAGTGGGTGAGTTTGAGTGGGTGGGTGAGTGGGTGGGTGAGTGAGTGGGTGGGTGAGTGGGTGAGTTTGAGTGGGTGGGTGAGTGGGTGGGTGAGTGAGTGTGTGAGTGGGTGAGTTTGAGTGGGTGGGTGAGTGGGTGGGTGAGTGGGTGGGTGAGTGGGTGGGTGGGTGAGTGAGTGGGTGGGTGAGTGAGTGAGTTTGAGTGGGTGGGTGAGTGGGTGGGTGAGTGAGTGAGTGGGTGGGTGGGTGAGTGAGTGAGTGGGTGAGTGAGTGAGTTGGTCTGTGAGTGGGTGGATGAGTGGGTGGGTGAGTGAGTGGGTGGCTGAGTGGGTGGGTGAGTAAGTGGCTGAGTGAGTGACTGGGTGAGTGAGTGGGTGGGTGACTGAGTGGGTGGGTGAGTGAGTGAGTGAGTGGGTGGGTGGGTGAGTGGGTGAGTGAGTGAGTGGGTGGCTGGGTGAGTGAGTGAGTGGGTGAGTGAGTGAGTGGGTGAGTGGGCTGGGTGAGCACGATGTTTCGCCGGTAATTACAACCGCCATCATCAGGCGACAGCCAGTTTTGTGAAGTAATCCCCCTCCGTCATCAGGCAAAGGCCACTAAAATCTGGCGGCCGCCTGCTGATGTTGGTTGTGATGACCGGCGAAACGTCGTCCTCCGATTGCAAATGTCGTGGATTTACTGTCCCAACGCTCAACCGGTGTGTTGCTGTACTAGGATACTACACTATATACTATACACTACACTATACACTACACTACTATACACTACACTACAAACTCTACTACACACTATACACTACACACTATACACTACACACTACACTATACAATACACACTACTATATACACTACACTACACACTACACTACAAACTCTACTATACACTACACTACTATACACTACACTATACACTACACTACAAACTCTACTATACACTACACTACTATACACTACACTATACACTACACTACACACTGTACACTACACACTGTACACTACACTATACACTACTACATTACACTACACTACTATACACTACACTATACACACTACTATATACTACTATACATTACACTATACACTACACACTACACACGGGTGCTGTACTAGTAACGAATCGGCCACGTTCTGTTAACGTGACCCCCTCCCCCCACCCCGTTTGGCTTTGTCTGATGGTGTCGTGTTTAACGACCCAACATTAAATGTTTAAATCACTTTGATTCTTTCCATTTCATATACTCACGCGATCTAAGCCTCTCCCCCTGTTATGGATCATATTGCTCGCCAAAGCTCGCCACGTGTGAAACCGGTTTCCAAACGACGTGATGGCAGTGCACAGTGCAACAGATACGACACCACGACACACACTCGACCCCAAGGCCCATCAATTAAATCAATAACTACGTGCCAATAGCCAGATATTCAATCAATAACTACGTGCCGATAGCCAGATATTCAATCAATAACTATGAGATAAATCTGTGTGTGCCGATAGCCAGATATTCAATCAATAACTACGTGCCGATTGCCAGATATTCAATCAATAACTACGAGATAAATCTGTGTGCCCGATGGTCAGATTTTAAATCAATAACTACGAGATAAACCTGTGTGCCCGATGGCCAGATATTCAATCAATAACTACGAGATAAACCTGTGTGCCCGATGGCCAGATATTCAATCAATAACTACAACTGCGTGTGCCGATTGACATCTAATCAATAACCATTAAACGTTCTGAATCAACGGGGCGTTTCCAATAAGCGATGGACCCGATTTGAAATCGCTACATCTCTGCAACCACGAACCGCCGATTAATGAAACTCTGACCACTTGAAGAGGGCGGGGCATAGAGTGGGAGGGGCGTAGAGAGGGCGGGGCATAGAGAGGAAGTGGTATACAGAGGGCGGGGCATAGAGAGGAAGTGGTATACAGAGGGCGGGGCATAGAGAGGAAGTGGTATACAGAGGGCGGGGCATAGAGAGGAAGTGGTATACAGAGGGCGGGGCATAGAGAGGAAGTGGTATACAGAGGGCGGGGCATAGAGAGGAAGTGGTATACAGAGGGCGGGGCATAGAGAGGAAGTGGTATACAGAGGGCGGGGCATAGAGTTTCATAAAATGGCCGCTAAATGGCTCTCCCAGTGCAAAAAACAGTCCCTAGCCTCAGTCATTCGCAAGACGGCGACCCCCACAACGCAGATCACCCCCCCAGACATCACCGCACCCTGCGACTTTTTCTCGTGGGGATGCGTCAAAGACGCCACCGTTAGCCACTGGTCCGGATGACCTCAAAGACGTAATCACGGCAGCAGCGGGGACGATCTATTTTGGTGATTTTCGAAAAGTGTTTTTGGTTCGGGCCATGTTTGTTTGTTGTGGTTACAGAGTTATACTGATGGCTTTAATCTAAGTTGTCTTGTGGTTGTTGTTGTTGTTAAATCCTTTATGTTAAGTTCGCTTGCGCGCTTACGACCGTGCAAATCTTTCGGTCGTTTTTTAACCCACTTCCCGTGATCCAATCGAGCTGACATTTCCCACACAGACTCGTTGTGCGTGACAATTAATGTTCGTCAAAATTTTTGTTCCAAAATGTTACACTTTTTAGGACAAAAATATTCTATTTAATTACCAATTGCTTAATGGTGCAATGCAATCATCTGACCCATAGGTGGCAGCCATCTCAAGCCAGAGGACGAGAGGACTCTAGCCGCCACGCATATAAAGGATTTATAGTGAAAATCTTTGTTTTTACGGGTTATACTTGTTTTTTGACTTGCATCCCATTGGGATTTTTGCACACAGCGTTGGTGTACGGTGATTTTTTTCTGCAACGTTTTGCTGTCTTTTCTTGGATTTTCAGTTTGAACTTAGTCACTTTAAGATGTTTTCTTGTTCATGTTTTTGTTTTCTGCTTGTTGCGGTTGCACCCGATTCAATGGTGTAAATGCTTTACCCCGAGCTCTCATACTCTGATGGTGCATTGTCTTTGAGTTGTGCGCCTTTTGGCGTCATCTGGTCCAACACCATGTGAGACTAGGCTCTAAGGAAAGCTGTCTCGGGTGTGGACCAATCAACTTCAAGGACAGTGCATACATTATCAGAGTTATGTTTGTTGTTTGCATTATGACTGCAGGTATTGTGGTCTATGCAAACATGACTCCTTGTAAAAAAAGTTGTCAGTTTTGTTGCCAGATAGAAGGGTAAAAAACCAATTATCATATTTTGTTACTGGCAAATGAGGTTCCAATGGTAGTTTAAATTTGATGACTCATTAAACCGTTTGTAACTTTCCGTGTAATTGTAACACGTTGCCATCGTGAAATAAACTGCTCTGGAATCGGGTCCATGTTTTTCAAACACCCAAAACACAAATGCAGCGTATGGCTGGAGAATTCACCGTGTAACAATATTTTATTTTTTATTTTTTTGTTTTTTCCCTGAATAGTTAAAAGTGTTATTTTCCTAATCGCTTGTGCCTCTAAAGTACAGGAAGTGGCTGTTATTATTACCCACAAACTTTGCTTTTGTGACCAGCACTTTAGGTGAAGGAATTAATCGCTCAACCCAGAACTCACTCACTCAACCCACGGGGAACGAATCACGGGGAACGAATCACGGGGAACGACTCACGGGGAACGACTCACGGGGAACGACTCACGGGGAACGAATCACGGGGAACGACTCACGGGGAACGAATCACGGGGAACGACTCACGGGGAACGAATCACGGGGAACGATTCACGGGGAACGACTCACGGGGAACGACTCACGGGGAACGACTCACGGGGAACGACTCACGAGGAACGACTCACGAGGAACGACTCAATGAACGACTCACGAGGAACGACTCACGAGGAACGACTCACGAGGAACGACTCATAACAAACGACTCACAATGAACGACTCACGGGAAACGACTCAGGGGGACCGACTCATAACAAACGACTCACAATGAACGACTAAATGAACGACTCAATGAACGACTCACGAGGAACGACTCACGGGGTACGACTCACGGGGAACGACTCACGGGGAACGACTCACGGGGAACGACTCACGAAGAACGACTCGACGGCTCCCTTACCCAGAAGACGAAATTGAAGGCGAAGAGCAGATACTTGACGCATTTGAGGCAACCCTGCACACCCATGGCTGATGGCGAGGTGGTGGACAAGGTGGTGGACAAGGTGAGTGGTGGTGGACTAGGTGGTGGACAAGGTGGTGGACGAAGTGGGGTGGTGGTGGTGGACGAGGTTTGTTGGGGGAAGATTTCCGAGCGAATCGAGACGCGACTACGAGCAGCGGTTACGGCGGAGCGAGCGAGCGAGTGAGGCAGAGAGAGGGGAGAGAGATGATGATGATGGTGGTGGTCGTGGTGGTGGTGGTGGTCGTGGTGGTGGGGCGTGGACCGGGAGTGAGTGAGGCAGAGAGGGGAGAGATGAGAGAGATGATGATGGTGGTGGTGGTTGTGGTGGGGCGTGGACCGGGAGGGAGTGAGAGAGGGAGGGGAGAGGGGGAGGGGAGGAAGTGAGAGAAAATGTGTAGTGGGTGTAGTGTGTGTGGGTGTGGTGTGTGTAGTGTAGTGTGTGTAGTGGGTAGTGTGTTGTGTGTGTGGTGTAGTGTGTGTAGTGTGTGTAGTGTGTGGAGTGTGTGTGGTGTATAGTGTGTAGGGTGTGTGGAGTGTGTGGGTAGTGTGTTGTGTGTGGTGTGTGTGGTGTGTGTGGTGTGTGTGTGTAGGGTGTGTGTGGTGTGTAGTGTTTGTGTGTGGGGTGTGTGTGGTGTGTGTTTGGGTAGGGTGTGGTAGGGTGTGTGTGGTGTGTGTGTGTGTAGTGTGGTGTGTGTAGTGTGTGTGGTGTGTAGTGTGTGTGGTGTGTGTGTGTGTGGTGTAGTGTGTGTGGTGTGTGTGGTGTGTGTGTAGTGTGTGTAGTGTGTGTAGTGTGTGTAGTGGGTAGGCTGTGTAGGGTGTGTGTGGTGTGTGTGTGTGTAGTGTGTGTAGTGTGTGTGTAGTGTGTGTAGTGTGTGTGTTGTGTGTGTAGTGTGTGTGGTGTGTTTGTGGGTGTAGTGTGTGTAGTGTGTGGTGTGTGTGTGGGTAGGGTGTGGTAGGGTGTGGTAGGGTGTGTGTGGTGTGTGTGTGGGTAGTGTGTGTGTGTGGGTAGGGTGTGGTAGGGTGTGTGTGGTGTGTGTGTGGGTAGTGTGTGTGTGGTGTAGTGTGTGTGGTGTGTGGGTGTAGTGTGTGTGTAGTGTGTGTAGGGTGTGTGGTGTGTGTGTGGTGTGTGTAGTGTGTGTGGTGTGTAATGTGTGTTGTGTGGTGTGTGTAGTGTGTGTAGGGTGTGTGTGGGGAGTGTGTGTAGTGGGTATGGTGTGTGTGTAGTGTGTGTAGGGCGTGTGTGTGGGTAGTGTGTGTAGTGCAGTGTGTGACTCTGTGTGTATGTAGTGTGTGTAGTGTGTGTGTCTGTGTGTGTCTGTGTGTGTAGTGTGTGTGTCTGTGTGTGTGTGTCTGTGTGTGTGTGAATCTGTGTGTGTGTAGTGTGTGTAGTGTGTGTAGTGTGTGTGTGTAGTGTGTGTGTCTGTGTGTGTGTGAGAGTCTTTGTCTAACTCTGGATCTGCTGCCCCCTTCAGCTGCCAGGCCTCTCAATACAGGGCGTGGCTCGCTCCCATCGCCCACATCATCACCATCATCACCATCACCCACATCATCACCATCACCCACATCATCACCATCACCCACATCACCCACATCATCACCCAGATCACCCACCTCACCCACATCATCACCATCACCCACATCACCCACATCACCATCATCACCCACATCACCATCATCACTATGCCCATAACCCACATCATCACCATCACCCACATCACCCACATCATCACCATCACCCACATCACCCCCCATCATCACCCACATCACCCACATCACCCACATCATCACCATCACCCAGACCCCCATCACCCAGACCCCCATCACCCACATCATCACCATCACCCACATCACCTACATCATCACCATCACCCACATCATCACCATCACTACCACCCATCACCCACATCATCACCATCACCACCCATCATCCACATCACCATCACCACAACCCATCACCCACATCACCATCATCACCATGCCCATCACCTACATCATCACCATCACCCACATCATCGTCATCACCACCATCCATCACCCACATCATCACCATCATTCACATTACCATCATCACCATCATCACCATGCCCATCACCCACATCATCGTCATCACCACCACCCATCACCCACATCACCTACATCACCATCATCACCCACATCATCACCATCACTACCACCCATCACCCACATCATCACCATCACCACCCATCATCCACATCACCATCATCACCATGCCCATCACCTACATCATCACCATCACCCACATCATCGTCATCACCACCACCCATCACCCACATCACCTACATCACCATCATCACCCACATCATCACCATCACCCACATTACCCACATCACCACCATGCCCATCACCGACATCATCACCATCACCCACATCACCCACATCACCATCATACCCCATCAACACCAACCATCACCCACATCACCATCACCACCACCCATCACCCACATCACCCACATCACCATCACCACCACCCATCACCCACATCACCCACATCACCATCATCCCCATCAACACCACCCATCACCCACATCACCCACATCATCGTCATCACTCTTCACCATCACCACCAAAGACAAAGCTCCCCCGTGTAGCCTCTAGCAGGGCTGTAGGGGCAAGTGCTGTCAGTAGCGAGTGTCAGCAGCACCTACACACAGACAAAGGTCCCCCGTGTAGCCTCTAGCAGGGCTGGAGGGGCAAGTGCTGTTAGTAGCCGTCTTTATCTCCCCAGTGACGATGTTTAACTCCGATAAACCTCTGCACCAGGGACTAACTGGTAGGGCGCTAACCGATGCACCACCACTCCCCCCCCTCCCTCTCTCTGTCCAACTCTCCATCATCATCGCAGAACTGTAGAATGCGGACGGATGTGGGAGATGGTGGTGGTCATGGGGGTGGTTGTGGTGGTGGTGATGGGGGTGGTGGTGGTGGGGGTGGTGATGGTGGTGATGGGGGTGGTGGTGGTGGTGGTGATGGTGGTGGTGATGGGGGTTGTGGTGGTGATGGGGGTGGTGATGGTGGTGATGGGGTTGGTGGTGGTGGTGGTGATGGTGGTGGTGGTGGTGGTGATGATGATGATAATTGTGGTAGTGATGGGGGTCGTGTTGGTGGTGATAATCGCGGTGATGATGATGGTGGTGATGGTGGTGATGGTGGTCGTGGTGATGATGGTGGTGATGGTGATAATGGTGGTGGTGGTGATGATGGTGGTGATGATGGTGGTGATGATGGTGGTGATGGTGATAATGGTCGTGGTGATGGTGGTGATGATGGTGGTGATGGTGGTGATGATGGTGGTGATGGTGGTGGTGATGATGATCGTGGTGATGATGGTGGTGATGGTGATAATGGTGGTAGTGATGGTGGTCGTGGTGTTGATGGTGGTGATGATGGTGGTGGTGATGATGGTGGTGGTGATGATGGTGGTGGTGATGATGGTGGTGATTGTTGTTAGCGGAGTTGGGAGCGGTGGGTGTAGTGGCCTTTTACTCACCAACCCACTCACTCAATCGCTTTACTCACTCAACCACTCACTCCCTCAGACACTCACCAACCAACCCACGCACCCATTCACCAACCCACTCACTCAACCACCCACTCAACCACTCACTCACTCAACCACTTACCAACCGACTTACTCACTCAACCACTCACTCACTCAACCACTTACCAACCGACTCACTCACTCAACCACTCACTCACTCAACCACTCACTCACTCACTCAACCACTCACTCAACCACTCACCAACCAACCTATGCACCCACTCACCAACCCACTCACTCAACCACTCACTCACTCAACCACTCACTCACTCAATCACTCACTCACTCAACCTACCCACTCACTCAACCATTCACCAACCCACTCACTCAATCACTCACTCAACCACTCACTCACTCAACCACTCACTCAACCACTCACTCACTCAACCACTCACTCAACCACTCACTCACTCAACCACTCACTCACTCAACCTACCCACTCACTCAACCATTCACCAACCCACTCACTCAACCACTCACTCAACCACTCACTCACGCAACCACTCACTCACTCAACCACTCACTCACTCAACCACTCACCAACCGACTCACTCACTCACTCAACCACTCACTCACTCAACCACTCACTCACTCAACCACTCACTCAACCACTCACCAACCAACCTATGCACCCATTCACCAACCCACTCACGCAACCACTCACTCACTCAACCACTCACTCAACCATTCACTCAACCACTCACTCACTCAACCACTCACTCACTCAACCACTCACTCAACCACTCACTCAACCACTCACCAACCCACCCACGCACCCACTCACCACCCATCCATTGACTCCCTCACACCCCCCCCCCCCCCCACTACTCACTGACTCACTCCTCGCTCAATGACTCACTCACCAACTCGCCCCCCCGCATACGCCAACAACACGGGAGGTGGTGTGTATGGTCTAACACCGCGGATCAGATCAAACCCACGACCTCCTGTGTACCAGGCGAGGTAGTTAACATCTCCTAGCCACCGTGATGATGATGATGAGAGAGACACGCAAACTCCAAATCTACAGCAGCAGCAGCAGCAGGCATCGTCAGGGTCTGGGATCGAACCCACGTCCTCCTGAAGACCAGGCGAGGTAGTTAACATCTCAAAGCCACCGTAATGATAAGAGAGAGAGAGACGCAAACTCCAAATCTACAGCAGCAGCAGCAGGCGTCGTCAGGGTCTGGGATCGAACCCACGATCCTCCTGTAGACCAGGCGAGGTAGTTAACATCTCACCACGAGGAGATAGACACACAGACTAAACATGCAGCAGGCGTCGTCAGGGTCAGAGACTGAACCCACGACCTCCTGTAGACCAGGCGAGGTAGTCAACATCTCCTGGTCACGCCCTATTAACCAGGGCCGCCCAGCAGGGACTTCGAACCGTGAAAATATTTCGCGGGCCAGCGTGAGATATGAGGACGGGGATTTCCATATTCACGGAATTCCACCCCCCACGCCGCTGACGCACCATGCGCGCCGGATGATGCGTAAAGAAATTTTCGTATGTGACTCACAACGCAGGCACACAGGCAAAGCTCCCCCGTGTAGCCTCTAGCAGGGCTGTAGGGGCAAGTGCTGTCAGTAGCGAGTAGCAGCAGCAGCACCTATACACAGACAAAGATCCCCCGTGTAGCCTCTAGCAGGGCTGTAGGGGCAAGTGCTGTTAGCAGTAGCGAGTAGTCAGTTACAACAGCAGTATATTAAACATTTATAATGCAAAGTATGTTACTGGTAGGAATCTCCTGGTTACACCAGCCCACAGGGGATTATTGTGTCCGTCCGTCGTGCATCCAAAAATGGGAGGGGTGGGGCTGGGTGGAGAGGGGCTGGGTGGGGAGGGGCTGGGTGGGGAGGGTGGGGAGGGGCTGGGTGGGGAGGGTGGGGAGGGGCTGGGTGGGGAGGGGTGGGGCTGGGTGGAGAGGGTGGGGAGGGGTTGGGTGGGGCTGGGTGGGGCTGGGTGGGAAGGGGCTGGGTGGGGAGGGGTGGGGAGGGGCTGGGTGGGGAGGGTGGGGAGAGGCTGGGTGGGGAGGGGCTGGGTGGGGAGGGTGGGGAGGGGCTGGGTGGGGAGGGTGGGGCTGGGTGTGGAGGGGCTGGGTGGGGAGGGTGGGGAGGGGCTGGGTAGGGAGGGTGGGGAGGGGCTGGGTGGGGAGGGGTGGGGCTGGGTGGAGAGGGTGGGGAGGGGCTGGGTGGGGAGGGTGGGGAGGGGCTGGGTGGGGAGGGTGGGGAGGGGCTGGGTGGGGAGGGTGGGGAGGGGCTGGGTTGGGAGGGTGGGGAGGGGCTGGGTGGGGAGGGTGGGGAGGGGCTGGGTGGAGAGGGTGGGGAGGGGCTGGGTGGGGAGAGTGGGGAGGGGCTGGGTGGAGAGGGTGGGGAGGGGCTGGGTGGGGAGGGTGGGGAAGGGCTGGGTGGGGAGGGTGGGGAGGGGCTGGGTGCGGAGGGTGGGGATGGGTGGGGGATGGGGCTGGGTGGGGAGGGGTGGGGCTGGGTGGGGAGGGAGGGGCTGGGTGGGGAGGGTGGGGAGCGGCTGGGTGGGGAGGGTGGGGCTGGGTGGGGAGGGGTGGGGCTGGGTGGGGAGGGGCTGGTCACCCCGTGGTGCCCTTATTAAACTCAACGTTTAACCTACTCACGGCGGCTTGTGCCCGCCCTCACAGTCGGCCATATTTGCGGAATACACCACGCCGCCGTTGACCCTGGCCATTGAGCGAGCAACCCAACGTTCCTACCAGCTCCCTCCGCAGGAATGTGTTGGTTCTTTCGGTAAAGTCACGTAGAAGGGAAACGATGAAATAATAAAAATATAAAACAATGACATAATAAAAATATAAAACAATAAAATAATAAAAATATAAAACAATAACATAATAGAAATATAAAACAATTAAATAATAAAAATATTAAACAATAACATAATACAAATATAAAACAATAAAATAAAAATATATTAAAACAATAACATAATAAAAATATTAAACAATTAAATAATAAAAATATAAAACAATAACATAATCTAACCTATATAATTCATTTTTTGTCTGTCTGTCTATCTGTCTGTCCGTCCGTCTGCGTACGCTCCCTTGCGGGAGATGTAGCTCTCGGACCGTGGGGTTCGCCGAGATTACATTTTGCAGGTGGGCACGCCCCCGGCCCCGCGGTAAACTTAGGCATTTCCGATTTTTCGTCTCTAAACTTTAAATCGGCCCGATTATCGATTTAGTGCGATTTCTCTTTAGTTATTTATTTAAAGCGTTATTTATTTATTTAATATCGCCCCTGGCAACGGGTAGCAACAGCTTCGCTGCGGGGTGGACGCCATTTTTAATTCCCGTTAAAAATATGCGCACGCATTAACACGCGACTCTGCGGTAAATTCATCAAAGTTTCACGTCCTCTTCACTCCCCCCCACCCCAATGTGTGCAATTACTATTATAGGGTCGGTAGATAATAAAATTATAGAGATTAGACAGTATTATTGTAGCGTGGGGGGGGGGGTGTTAACGGCCCCAGTACCCAGCCTCAGCCGGGTGGGCAATCTAGGCGAGGCCGGAGGCTCTGCACGGTACTAGGCCTCGACACGCAAGTCTGTCAGGCGTCGACTTTGTGGTATAAACTCGATATATCCGGCGTTGCCCGGGGGAAAAATACATTTAAAATCTTCTGAAAACTTTAAAACATAACATCCCAATGAAAATACAACTGTGTAATTAAAACTCTAAACCCGACCGCGCCAAGAATCGATTCTCTGAATCGCGAAAAGGAATCGAAGGCTGTAGATTCATTTAGAATCGCCTTATTTCCGTTTAATATTAGTTGGTTATAGAGTTGATATAAACTGCTACGAATGGGAAATATCCGGCGTTGACCGGGGCTAAAATATAATTAAAAACTCCTGAAAACTTTAAAACATAACATAACAATGAAAGTAAAACTCTGTAATTAAAAATGGAAACCTCCTATGCGCCAGGAATCGATTCTTTGAATCGCGCAAAGGAATCATCGAAGGTTGTAGATTCCTTTAGGATCGCCCTTAACATGTGGTGAGGGGGGAGAGTGGTGAGGGGGAGAGTGGTGAGGGGGAGAGTGGTGAGGGGGAGAGTGGTGAGGGGGAGAGTGGTGAGGGGGAGAGTGGTGAGGGGGAGAGTGGTGAGGGGGAGAGTGGTGAGGGGGAGAGTGGTGAAGGGGAGAGTGGTGGTGGTGTGGGTGAGTGGTGAGGGTGAGGTTGAGTGGTGAGGGTGAGTGGTGATTAGTGATGGTGAGGGTGAGTGGGGAGGGTGAGTGGCGGTTGTTAGTGGTGATTAGTGAGGGGTGAGTGGTGAGGGTTAGTGGTGAGCATGAGTGGTGAGGGTGAGTGTTGAGCGTGAGTGGTGAGGGTGAGTGGTGATTGTTGAGGGTGTGATTGGTGAGGATGAGTGGTGAGCAGTGAGGGTGAGTGGTGAGGGTGAGTGGTGAGTGGTGAGGGTGAGTGGCGGTTGTGAGTGGTGATTAGTGAGGGGTGAGTGGTGAGGGTGAGCAGTGAGGGTGAGCAGTGAGGGTGAGTGGTGATTGGTGAGGGTGTGATTGGTGAGGATGAGTGGTGAGTGGTCAGGGTGAGTGGTGAGGGTGAGTGGTGAGCGGTGAGGGTGAGTGTTGAGGGTGAGTGGTGAGTGGTTAGGGTGAGTAGTGAGGGTGAGTGGTGAGCGTGAGTGGTGAGTGGTGAGCGTGACTGGTGAGGGAGAGTGGTGAGGGAGAGTGGTGAGGGAGAGTGATGAGGGAGAGTGGTGAGGGTGAGTAGTGAGTGGCGGTTGTTAGTGGTGATTAGTGAGGGGTGAGTGGTGAGGGTGAGCGTGAGTGGTGAGGTTGAGTGGTGAGCAGTGAGGGTGAGTGGTGATTGGTGAGGGTGTGATTGGTGAGGATGAGTGGTGAGGGTGAGTGGTTGTTGTGAGGGTGGGTGGTTGTTGTGAGGGTGCGTGGTGAGGGTGAGTGGTAAGAGTGAGTGGTGAGGGTGAGTGACGGTTGTGAGAGGTGATTAGTGAGTGGTGAGGGTGAGTGGTGAGGGTTAGTGGTGAGGGTGAGTGGCGGTTGTGAGTGGTGATTAGTGAGGGGTGAGTGGTGAGGGTGAGCGGTGAGGGTGAGCAGTGAGGGTGAGTGGTGATTGGTGAGGATGTGATTGGTGAGGATGAGTGGTGAGTGGTCAGGGTGAGTGGTGAGCGGTGAGGGTGAGTGTTGAGGGTGAGTGGTGAGCGGTGAGTGTTGAGGGTGAGTGGTGAGTAGTGAGGGTGAGTGGTGAGCGTGACTGGTGAGTGGTGAGGGTGAGTGGTGAGGGAGAGTGGTGAGGGAAAGTGGTGAGGGTGAATGGTGAGGGTGAGTGGTGAGGGTGAATGGTGAGGGTGAGTGGTGAGGGTGAGTGGTGATTGGTGAGGGTGAGTGGTGAGGGTGAGTGGGGAGGGTGAGTGGCAGTTGTGAGTGGTTATTAGTGAGAGGTGAGTGGTGAGGGTGAGCGTGAGTGGTGAGGGTGAGGTTGAGTGGTGAGCGGTGAGGGTGAGCAGTGAGGGTGAGTGGTGATTGGTGAGGGTGCGATTGGTGAGGATGACTAGTGAGGGTGAGTGGTTGTTGTGAGGGTGAGTGGTGAGGGTGAGTGATGAGGGTGAGTGGTAAGAGTGAGTGGTGAGGGTGAGTGACGGTTGTGAGAGGTGATTAGTGAGTGGTGAGGGTGAGTGGTGAGGGTTAGTGGTGAGCATGAGTGGTGAGGGTGAGTGTTGAGCGTGAGTGGTGAGGGTGAGTGGTGATTGTTGAGGGTGTGATTGGTGAGGATGAGTGGTGAGTGGTCAGGGTGAGTGGTGAGGGTGAGTGGTGAGGGTGAGTGATGAGAGGTGAGGGTGAGTGTTGAGGGTGAGTGGTGAGTAGTGAGGGTGAGTGGTGAGCGTGACTGGTGAGTGGTGAGGGAGAGTGGTGAGGGAGAGTGGTGAGGGTGAATGGTGAGGGTGAGTGGTGAGTGGTGAGGGTGAGTGGCAAGTGGTGAGGGTGAGTGGTGATTGGTGAGGGTGTGATTGGTGAGGATTAGTGGTGAGTGGTGAGGGTGAGTAGTGAGGGTGAGTGCTGAGCGGTGAGGTTGAGTGGTTGTTGTGAGGGTGAGTGGTGAGTGGTGAGAGTGAGTGGTGAGGGTGAGTTGTGAGGGTGAGTGGTGATTGTTGAGGGTGTGATTGGTGAGGATGAGTGGAGAGTAGTGAGGGTGAGTGGTGACGGTGAGTGGTGAGGGTGAGTGTTGAGGGTGAGTGGTGAGTGGTGAGGGTGAGTGGCGGTTATGAGTGGTGATTAGTGAGGGGTGAGTGGTGAGGGTGAGCGTGAGTGGTGAGGGTGAGCAGTGCGGGTGAGTGGTGATTGGTGAGGGTGTGATTGGTGAGGATGAGTGGTGAGTGGTCAGGGTGAGTGGTGAGGGTGAGTGGTTGTTGTGAGGGTGAGTGGTGAGGATGAGTGGTGAGGGTGAGTGGTGAGCGGTGAGGGTGAGTGGTTGTTGTGAGGGTGAGTGGTGAGGATGAGTGGTGAGGGTGAGTGGCGGTTGTGAGTGGTGATGGGTGAGTGGTGAGCGGTGAGGGGTGAGTGGTGAGGGTGAGTGGTGAGGGTGAGTGGTGAGGGTGAGTGCTGAGTGGTGAGGGTGAGTGGTGAGAGAGTGGTTAGTTTTGAGGGTGAGTGGTGAGGTTGAGTGGTGAGGGTTAGTGGAGAGTGGTGAGTGGTGATTGGTCAGTGGTGATTGGTGCGGATGAATGGTGAGTAGTGAGGGTGAAGTTGAGTGGTGAGGGTGAGTGGTGGTTGTGACGGTGAGTGGTGAGGGTGAGTGGTGAGGGTGAGTGGTGAGGCTGAATGGTGAGGGTGAATGGTGAGAGTGAGTGGTGAGTGGTGAGGGAGAGTGGTGAGTGAGAGTGGTGAGGGTTAGTGGTGAGGGTTAGTGGTGAGAGTGAGTGGTGAGGGTGAGTGGTGATTGGTGAGTGGTGAGGGTGAGTGGTGAGGGTGAGTGGTGAGGGAGATTGGTGAGGGAGGTTGGTGAGTGGTGAGTTGTGAGGGTGAATGGTGAGTGGTGAGTGGTGAGGATGAGTGGTAAGGGTGAGTTGTGAGTGGTGAATGGTGAGGGTGAATGATGAGTACAGTCAATATGCACTGCTGTTATCATACCAGGTACCACCACCACAATATGTACTCCTCTCATCATAGCAGATACCACCAGAGCAGTATGCACTGCTGTAATCATAGCAGGTTCCACCACAATATGCACTGCTGTCATAACAGGTACCGCCACAGCAGTATGCACTGCTGTAATCATAGCAGGTTCCACCACAATAAGCACTGCTGTCATCATAACAGGTACCACCACAGCAGTATGCACTGCTGTAATCATAGCAGGTTCCACCACAATAAGCACTGCTGTCATCATAACAGGTACCACCACAGCAGTATGCACTGCTGTAATCATAGCAGGTTCCACCACAATATGCACTGCTGTCATCATAACAGGTACCACCACAGCAGTATGCACTGCTGTAGTGATAGCAGGTTCCACCACAATAAGCACTGCTGTCATCATAACAGGTACCACCACAGCAGTATGCACTGCTGTAATCATAGCAGGTTCCACCACAATAAGCACTGCTGTCATCATAACAGGTACCACCACAGCAGTATGCACTGCTGTAATCATAGCAGGTTCCACCACAATATGCACTGCTGTCATCATAACAGGTACCACCACAGCAGTATGCACTGCTGTAGTGATAGCAGGTTCCACCACAATAAGCACTGCTGTCATCATAACAGGTACCACCACAGCAGTATGCACTGCTGTAATCATAGCAGGTACGACCTCAGTCGGTATACACTGCTGTAGCGATAGTAGATACTGCTATCGAGTTGGTAGATACCGCTATAGTAAATACTAAAACAGTCAGTATATACCGCTACAGTCAGTCAATACTGCTACAGTCAGTATATACTACTATACAGTCAGTACATACTACCACGGTGAGTAGCTACTAGAGTCAGTAGATACTATTATAGAGTGAGTAGATACTGCTATAGATGTTGTAGTTACTACTATAGTCAGTGGATACAACTACGGAGTCAGCAGATACGATACAGTTAGTCGTTACGAGTATATAGTCGGTAGATACTACTGTAGGCCCAGTAAATACTACTATGGTCAGTAGTTATTACAGTCACTAAATACTACTACACAGGCAGTAGCTACTACTGGCTCAGTATATACTACGGTCCAGTCAGTAGATACTACTACAGAGTCAATAGATACCACTTCCTCTGTTGTATGTAAGGTGTTGTTAGCAGAGGTGGGACAAAGTCATTGTTATGCAAGTCCAAGTCGAGTCGCAAGTCATCAAATTCATGACTCGAGTCTGACTCGAGTCCAAGTCACATGACTCGAGTCCACATCTCATAGGTGGGACAAAGTCATTGTTATGCAAGTCCAAGTCGAGTCGCAAGTCATCAAATTCATGACTCGAGTCTGACTCGAGTCCAAGTCACATGACTCGAGTCCACACCTCTGGTTGTTAGTATATATACCTACGAGGGGTAAAGATATTTTTTGAGGGGGGGGGGGGGGAGACCACAATTTTCGGAAACCTTTTGACATCAACTATTTACCCCACACTTTCTACAACTTTTTGGACTTGTGAAAGCCTCTTATATATTTGTTGGTGGAGAAATGTACAAACAGCCCACCGGGCTTTGACAATACCTTAGTATCTGTGTATATATATGTGTGAGGTTTTTAAGAAATATATTTTTCACCCGGGCAAAGCCGGGTACTTCCGCTAGTACAAATATAAAACAATAACATTCTCACGACGTTTCGATTGCAACACAAGCAATCGTCATCAGGTGTGAAAACCACGGCAAGACATTTTGAAAAAAGTGGCGGTGGTTTTCACACCTGATGCTGATTGCTTGTGTTGCAATCGAAACATCGTGATAATTTGATTGTTTAATGTTTTTATTATGTTATTGTAAAAAAAAAAATCGTATTATTTATTTATATATTTTTAATTAAATTGTTTTATATTTGTATAAATTTATTGTTTTATATTTTTATTATTTTATTGTTTTATATTTTTATTATTTTATTGTTTTATATTTTTATTATGTTATTGTTTTATATTTGTATTACGTTATTGTTTTATATTTTTCTTATTTTATTGTTTTATATTTTTATTATGTTATTGATTTAGATATTTTTAATTTTATTGGTTTATATTTTTATTATTTGATTGTTTTATATTTTTATCATTTAATCGTTTCCCTTTCTACCTGACTTTACCGAAATAACCAAGAATATGAATCCCTGCCGTCACGAAAGCTTTAGATCAAAATTTAACGCAAAGTACTTGAACAGAAAAAAATATTTAAAACTTTTTTGTACATTTCATAAAAGCGTGTTTAAAAAAAAAAGTTTTTTAAAGTATTAATTTTTTATTTTTACATCTTTTGATGCTGCCCAAAAAAATTGTTCTACTTCTGACGAAAAAAATATGCTACATAGCCAGAGTCCGGCCTTATCTGCGTAACGGTGAAACCAATCGTTGAGTTTAGTGTTTATTTTTCCCTTCGCCACAATCAACATTCACCCTCAACATTTACCATCAACATTCACCGGAAAGTTCAAAGCTTTTGGCTTCTGCGATGAATTTCCACAGGACGGCGGTTTCGGGCAGGTCGCTTTTTCTTTCGTACAAAAACAAAAGAAATAGTTCAACATTTTAGTTCAAGCAAAGGTGGCCCATTTGACCCCTGAACGGAAGGTCGGGTGTAGTGTATAGTCTAGTGCATAGCAGTGTAGTGTATAGTGTAGTGTATAGTGTAGTGTATAGTAGTGTAGTGTATAGTAGTGTAGTGTATAGCAGTGTAGTGTATAGTGTAGTGTGTAGTGTAGTGTATAGTGTAGTGTATAGTGTAGTGTATAGCAGTGTAGTGTATAGTGTAGTGTGTAGTGTATAGTGTGTAGTGTAGTGTATAGTGTAGTGTATAGTGTAGTATATAGTAGTGTAGTGTATAGTAGTGTATAGTGTAGTGTATAGTGTAGTGTATAGTAGTGTAGTGTATAGTAGTGTATAGTAGTGTATAGTGTAGTGTATAGTGTAGTGTATAGTAGTGTAGTGTATAGTAGTGTATAGTAGTGTATAGTGTAGTGTATAGTGTAGTGTATAGTAGTGTAGCTCAGTGTTAATGAGAGAGACTCAGGGAGCCAGACTGAGTCTCCTATAGCTCAGTGTTAATGAGGGAGCCTCAGGGAGCCAGACTGAGTCTCCTATTCTAGATTTGAAGCTTTCGTGACTGCAAGGAATCATATTCTTAGGTTTTTTCGGTAAAGTCACGTAGGTAAAACATCAAAATTAATGAAAATAAAATAAAATAAAAATTAGATTTTTTGTTTTATTTTATTTTCATTAATTTTGATGTTTTACCTACGTGACTTTACCGAAAAAACCTATGAATATGAGTCTCCTATAGCTCAATGTTAATGAGGGAGCCTCAGGGAGCCAGACTGAGGCTCATATAGGGTTCAGTGTTAATCACTGAGACTTACAGAGCCAGACTAAGACTCCCATAGGGTTCAGTGTTAATGACTGAGACTCAGGGAGCCAGACTGAGGCTCCTATACGATCCTTTGGGCTCAGTATTAATTAGAGAGCCTCAATGAGCCAGACTAAGGCTGGCTCCTCTACGATGTCCATGGCTCAGTGTTAATGAGAGAACCTCGCAGAGCCAGGCTAAGGCTCCCATAGGGTTCAGTGTTAATCACTGAGACTCACAGAGCCAGACTAAGGCTCCCATAGGGTTCAGTGTTAATCACTGAGGCTCATAGAGCCAGACTAAGGCTCCCACAGGGTTCAGTGTTAGTCACTGAGACTCACAGAGCTAGGCTAAGGCTCCCATAGGGTTCAGTGTTAGTCACTGAGACTCACAGAGCCAGACTAAGGCTCCCATAGGGTTCAGTGTTAATCACTGAGGCTCATAGAGCCAGACTAAGGCTCCCACAGGGTTCAGTGTTAGTCACTGAGACTCACAGAGCCAGGCTAAGGCTCCCATAGGGTTCAGTGTTAGTCACTGAGACTCACAGAGCCAGGCTAAGGCTCCCATAGGGTTCAGTGTTAATCACTGAGGCTCATAGAGCCAGACTAAGGCTCCCACAGGGTTCAGTGTTAGTCACTGAGACTCACAGAGCCAGACTAAGGCTCCCATAGGGTTCAGTGTTAGTCACTGAGACTCACAGAGACAGACTAATGCTCCCATAGGGTTCAGTGTTAATGACTGAGACTTACAGAGCCAGACTAAGGCTCCCACAGGGTTCAGTGTTAATCACTGAGACTCACAGAGCCAGACTAAGGCTCCCATAGGGTTCAGTGTTAGTCACTGAGACTCACAGAGCCAGACTAAGGCTCCCACAGGGTTCAGTGTTAGTCACTGAGACTCACAGAGCCAGACTAAGGCTCCCATAGGGTTCAGTGTTAGTCACTGAGACTCACAGAGCCAGACGAAGGCTCCCACAGGGTTCAGTGTTAATCACTGAGACTCACAGAGCCAGACTAAGGCTCCCATAGGGTTCAGTGTTAATGACTGAGACTTACAGAGCCAGACTAAGGCTCCCATAGGGTTCAGTGTTAATCACTGAGACTCACAGAGCCAGACTAAGGCTCCCATAGGGTTCAGTGTTAATGACTGAGACTTACAGAGCCAGACTAAGGCTCCCACAGGGTTCAGTGTTAATCACTGAGACTCACAGAGCCAGGCTAAGGCTCCCACAGGGTTCAGTGTTAATCACTGAGACTCATAGAGCCAGACGACGGCTCCCATAGGGTTCAGTGTTAATGACTGAGACTTACAGAGCCAGACTAAGGCTCCCACAGGGTTCAGTGTTAATCACTGAGACTCACAGAGCCAGACTAAGGCTCCCATAGGGTTCAGTGTTAATGACTGAGACTTACAGAGCCAGACTAAGGCTCCCACAGGGTTCAGTGTTAATCACTGAGACTCACAGAGCCAGGCTAAGGCTCCCATAGGGTTCAGTGTTAGTCACTGAGACTCACAGAGCCAGGCTAAGGCTCCCATAGGGTTCAGTATTAATCACTGAGACTCATAGAGCCAGACGAAGGCTCCCATAGGGTTCAGTGTTAATCACTGATACTCACAGAGCCAGACTAAGGCTCCCATAGGGTTCAGTGTTAGTCACTGAGACTCACAGAGCCAGACTGAGGCTCCCATAGGGTTCAGTGTTAGTCACTGAGACTCACAGAGCCAGGCTAAGGCTCCCACAGGGTTCAGTGTTAGTCCCTGAGACTCACAGAGCCAGGCTAAGGCTCCCATAGGGTTCAGTGTTAGTCACTGAGACTCATAGAGCCAGGCTAAGGCTCCCATAGGGTGCAGTGTTAGTCACTGAGACTCACAGAGCCAGGCTAAGGCTCCCATAGGGTTCAGTGTTAGTCACTGAGACTCGCAGAGCCAGACTAAGGCTGGCTCCTCTACGATGTCCATGGCTCAGTGTTAATGAGGGAGCCTCAGGGAGCCAGACTGAGGCTCCTAACGAGCCAGCGAACGCCTGCGGCGACCCACGGCCGCGTTTGGCCGCGTGGTGGAGGGGCCTTGACGCCACCTGGTGGCCATTGTCGTCACGTGATCTTACAGCGCCACCTAGCGTCAGAGACTCATAGAGACCCACAGACTCACCACACAGAGATTCCTAGACTCACCACGCAGAGACCCACAGACTCATAGAGACCCACAGACTCATAGAGACCCACAGACTCACCACACAGAGATTCCTAGACTCACCACACAGAGACCCACAGACTCATAGAGACCCACAGACTCATAGAGACCCACATACTCATCACACAGAGATTCATACTCATCACACAGAGACCCATAGACTCATAGAGACCCACAGACTCATAGAGACCCACAGACTCATCACACAGAGATTCATACTCATCACACAGAGACCCATAGACTCATAGAGACCCACAGACTCACCATACAGAGATTCATACTCATCACACAGAGACCCATAGACTCATAGAGATCCACAGACTCACCACACAGAGATTCATAGACTCCCCACACAGAGACCCACAGACTCACCACACAGAGACCCACAGATTCATCACACAGAGACCCACAGACTCACCACACAGAGACCCACAGATTCATCACACAGAGACCCACAGACTCACCACACAGAGACCCACAGACTCACCACACAGAGACCTACAGACTCACCACACAGAGACCCACAGACTCACCACACAGAGACCCACAGACTCACCACACAGAGACCTACAGACTCACCACACAGAGATTCATAGACTCACCACACAGAGACCCACAGACTCACCACACAGAGATTCCTAGACTCACCACACAGAGACCCACAGACTCATAGAGACCCACAGACTCATAGAGACCCACATACTCATCACACAGAGATTCATACTCATCACACAGAGACCCATAGACTCATAGAGACCCACAGACTCATAGAGACCCACAGACTCATCACACAGAGATTCATACTCATCACACAGAGACCCATAGACTCATAGAGACCCACAGACTCACCATACAGAGATTCATACTCATCACACAGAGACCCATAGACTCATAGAGATCCACAGACTCACCACACAGAGATTCATAGACTCCCCACACAGAGACCCACAGACTCACCACACAGAGACCCACAGATTCATTACACAGAGACCCACAGACTCACCACACAGAGACCCACAGATTCATCACACAGAGACCCACAGACTCACCACACAGAGACCCACAGACTCACCACACAGAGACCTACAGACTCACCACACAGAGACCCACAGACTCACCACACAGAGACCCACAGACTCACCACACAGAGACCTACAGACTCACCACACAGAGATTCATAGACTCACCACACAGAGACCCACAGACTCACCACACAGAGACCCATAGACTCATCACACAGAGACCCACAGATTCACCACACAGAGACCCACAGACTCACCACACAGAGACCTACAGACTCACCACACAGAGACCCACAGACTCACCACACAGAGACCCACAGACTCACCACACAGAGACCCACAGACTCATCACACAGAGAGCCACAGACTCACCACACAGAGACCCACAGACTCACCACACAGAGACCCACATACTCACCACACAGAGACCCACAGACTCATCACATAGAGACTCATAGACTCATAGAGACCCACAGACTCACACAGAGACCCATAGACTCATCACACAGAGACCCACAGACTCACCACACAGAGACTCATAGACTCATAGAGACCCATAGACTCATCACACAGAGACCCACAGACTCATCACACAGACACTCATAGACTCATAGAGACCCATAGATGTGGGTGGGAGGTGTGTATGGGGGGGTGTGTGTGGGGGGTGTGGGAGGTGTGTATGGGGGGGTGTGTGTGGGGGGTGTGGGAGGTGTGTATGGGGGGGTGTGTGTGGGGGGGGTGGGATGTGGGTGGGGGGTGTGGGGGGGGTGTGTGTGTGGGGGGTGTGTGTGGGGGGTATGTGTGGGGGGTGAGGGTGGGGGTGTGGGGGGTGTGGGTGGGAAGTGTGGGGGATGTGGGGGGTGGGAACGATCCGCCCCAGGATTACTTCCGCGGGGCGCTACCACGTGATGCCTTGACCGGCTGGCATTGGTGTCTGTGTGTATGTCTGTGTGTGTGTGTCTGTTTGCGTGTCTGTCTGTGTGTGTGTCTGTCTGTGTGTGTGTTTGTGTCTGTGTCTGTGTGTGTGTGTCTGTGTGTGTGTGTGTGTATGTCTGACAGACATACACACACAGGCACACAGACACACACACAGACACACACACACAGACACATACACACACACACACAGACACACACACACAGACACACACACAGACACAAACACACACACACACACACAGACAGACACACACAGACATTGTCTGTGTGTGTGTGTCTGTGTGTGTGTCTGTGTGTGTGTCTGTGTGTCTGTGTGTGTGTGTGTCTGTGTGTGTGTCTGTGTGTGTGTCTGTGTGTCTGTGTGTCTGTGTGTCTGTGTGTGTGTCTGTGTGTGTGTCTGTGTGTCTGTGTGTGTGTGTGTCTGTCTGTGTGTGTGTCTGTGTGTGTGGTGGCACCCACCAGTAACCCATAATCCCCCCCCCCCACTCCTCCTTACCCACACCTCGTGTTGTATTATTATAATTAGAATATTATTAGAATTATCATTTTAGTATCGTCATCATATTAATATCATTATCAGATTAGTATTATCATATTCTAATTATCATATTATGATTATAATTGTATTATGATGATCATATACTTATCATATTTGTACAATTTTCCTATTAGTATCATTATCATATTAGTATCTTCTTGGTTGTTCTTTCGGTAAAGTCATCACGTAGAAGGGAAATAATAAAATAATAAAAATAAAACAATAAAATACAATTCTCACGACGTTTCGGCCACAACGCAAGCAGCCGTCCTCAGGTGAAGAACAGGGCTGTCGGAAAGACAGTCTCATTATCAGAGCCATGTTTATTTGTGTGTTCACCACAAGCGTGGTTAATTTGGTGTCTTGATTCCTTGCTGAAGGTTTTTATTTGGTGTATGAACATCTTAACAGGAATTCTGTTTCATTTCCAGAGAAGGCTGCAACAACTATTCTTATTTTGTCAGAATTAGTGACTCCTCTTCTTCAGAACTTTCAGAGATACGAACTCAAACCCTGTCCCGTTATGTCCAGTTGCCCGTTCGGACAAAGAGTCGTGAGTTCAACCACCATGCAATCGATGGCGGTGGTGGCAACTACATCTACATCTGCAGAACGTGAAGAACCAGTGGCATCTACATCTGCAGAACGTGAAGAACCAGTTGCATCTACATCTGCAGAACGTGAAGAACCAGTGGCATCTACATCTGCAGAACGTGAAGAATCAGTGGCATCTTCATCTGCAGAACGTGAAGAATCAGTGGCATCTACATCTGCAGAACGTGAAGAACCAGTTGCATCTACATCTGCAGAACGTGAAGAACCAGTGGAATCTACATCTGCAGAACGTCAAGAACCAGTGGCATCTACATCTGCAGAACGTGAAGAACCAGTGGCATCTACATCTGCAGAAGGTGAAGAACCAGTGGCATCTACATCCGCAGAACGTGAAGAACCAGTGGAATCTACATCTGCAGAACGTGAAGAACCAGTTCCATCTATATCCGCAGAACGTGAAGAACCAATGTAATCTACATCTGCAGAACGTGAAGAACCAGTGGCATCTATATCCGCAGAACGTGAAGAACCAATGGAATCTACATCTGCAGAAGGTGAAGAACCAGTGGCATCTATATCCGCAGAACGTGAAGAACCAATGGAATCTACATCTGCAGAACGTGAAGAACCAGTGGCATCTACATCTGCAGCACGTGAAAAACCAGTGGCATCTACATCTACAGAACGTGAAGAACCAGTGGCATCTCCATCTGCAGAATGTAGAACCAGAGACATCTACATCTGCAGAACGTGAAGAACCAGTGGCATCTACATCTGCAGAACGTGAAGAACCAGTGGCATCTACATCTACAGAACGTGAAGAACCAGTGGCATTTACATCTGCAGAACGTGAAGAACCAGTGGCATCTACATCTGCAGAATGTGAAGAACCAGTGGCGTCTACATCTACAGAACGTGAAGAACCAGTGGCATCTACATCTGCAGAATGTGAAGATCCAGTGGCATCTACATCTACAGAACGTGAAGAACCAGTGGCATCTACATCTACAGAACGTGAAGAACCAGTGGCATCTACATCTGCAGAATGTGAAGAACCAGTGGCATCTACATCTACAGAACGTGAAGAACCAGTGGCATCTACATCTGTAGAATGCGAAGAACCAGTGGCATCTACCTCTGCACAACGTGGATAATCAGTGGCATCTACATCTGCAGTACGTGAAGAACCAGTGGCATCTACATCTGCAGAACGTGAAGAACCAGTGGCATCTACATCTGCAGAATGTGAAGAACCAGTGGCATCTACATCTACAGAACATGAAGAACCGGTGGCATCTACATCTGCAGAACATCAAGAACCAGTAGCATCTACAGAACGTGAAGAACCAGTGGCATCTACATCTGTAGAATGCGAAGAACCAGTGGCATCTACCTCTGCACAACGTGGATAACCAGTGGCATCTACATCTGCAGAATGTGAAGAACCAGTGGCATCTACATCTGCAGAACGTGAAGAACCAGTGGCATCTACATCTCTCTCTCATCATCATCATCATGATGGCTAAGAGATGTTAACTCCCTCGCGTGGTCTACAGGAGGTCGTGGGTTCGATCCCTGACCCTGACGACGCCTGCTGCTGCTGTAGATTTGGAGTCTGCGTCTCTCTCATCATCATCATCATCACGGTGGCTAGGAGATGTTGACTACCTCGCCTGGTCTACAGGGCTAGGAGATGTTGACTACCTCGCCTGGTCTACAGGGCTAGGAGATGTTGACTACCTCGCCTGGTCTACAGGGCTAGGAGATGTTGACTACCTCGCCTGGTCTACAGGGCTAGGAGATGTTGACTACCTCGCCTGGTCTACAGGGCTAGGAGATGTTGACTACCTCGCCTGGTCTACAGGGCTAGGAGATGTTGACTACCTCGCCTGGTCTACAGGGCTAGGAGATGTTGACTACCTTGCCTGGTCTACAGGGCTAGGAGATGTTGACTACCTCGCCTGGTCTACAGGACTAGGAGATGTTCACTACCTCGCCTGGTCTACAGGGCTAGGAGATGTTGACTACCTCGCCTGGTCTACAGGAGGTCGTGGGTTCCATCTCTGACCCTGATGACGCCTGCTGCTGCTGCTGTATATTTGGATTCTGCGTCTCTCTCTCTCTCACCCTCCCAATGGTCGCGTGGATTTTTCCCCGGGTCCTCCAGTTTCCCCGGACTCCACATTTAGCATCAACGTCACGAGTATTTTGGCTGGCGCTATAAATTTCCACGCGACGACGACGATGATGATGATGATCCGCTACTCGGGTGAGCTGCTATCATCGGTGACAGCCCCCCCCCCACCCAAGGCCACTTCTGAAAGCGAGCTACCGCATGGCAACTCAGTGGGACCTTACACCTGCTAACAATATACCATAGTCGAGTTTCATCTGTGGGTCTCTGTGTGTCTCTGTGGGTCTCTGTGTATCTCTGTGGGTCTCTGTGTATCTCTTAGTATCTCTATGGGTCTCTGTGTATCTCTGTGGGTCTTTGTGTATCTCAATGGGTCTCTATGTATCTCTATGGGTCTCTATGTATCTCTATGGGTCTCTGTGTGTCTCTGTGGGTATCTGTGTTTCTATGGGTCTCTGTGTATCTCTGTGGGTCTCTGTGTATCTCTCTGGGTCTCTGTGTGTCTCTGTGGGTATCTGTGTATTTCTGTAGGTCTCTGTGTATCTCTGTGGGTCTCTGTGTGTCTCTGTGGGTATCTGTGTGTTTCTGTAGGTCTCTGTGTATCTCGGTGGGTCTCTGTGTATCTCTGTGTATCTGTATGGGTATCTGTGTATCTCTGTGGGTATCTGTGTGTCTATGTGGGTCTCTGTGTATCTCTGTGGGTCTCTACGTGTCTCTGTGGGTCTCTGTGTATCTCTGTGGGTATCTGTGTGTCTCTGTAGGTCTCTGTGTATCTCTATGGGTCTCTGTGGGTCTCTGTGCATCTCTGTGGGTCTTTGTGTGTCTCTATGGGTCTTTGTGTATCTCTGTGGGTCTCTGTGTATCTCTGTGGGTCTCTGTGTATCTCGGTGGGTATCTGTGTGTCTCTATGGGTCTCTACGTGTCTCTGTGGGTCTTTGTGTGTCTATGTGGGTCTCTGTGTGTCTCTATGGGTCTCTGTGTGTCTATGTGTATCTCTGTGGGTCTCTGTGTATCTCTGAGTATCTTTGTGGGTCTCTATGTATCTCTGTGGATCTCTGTGTATCTCTGTGGGTCTCTGTGTATCTCTGTGGGTCTCTGTGTGTCTCTGTGGGTCTCTGTGTATCTCTGTGGGTCTCTGTGTATCTCTGTGGGTCTCTGTGTATCTCTATGGGTCTCTACGTGTCTCTGTGGGTCTCTGTGTATCTCTATGGGTCTCTGTGTATCTCTATGGGTCTCTGTGTATCTCTATGGGTCTCTGTGTATCTCTATGGGTATTTATGTATTTCTATGGGTATCTATGTATCTCTATGGGTCTCTATGTATCTCGATCCGTTTTAACCGAGGAAACATTGTCAATCCGCTTGCTCGATGATTTCCTCCATCCATGTCACGTCAAGTCATGGCAGGCGGGGTCCTGGGTGGGTGGAGAGTTGGTGGTAAGTGGGACTAGATTTGAAGCTTTCGTGACTGCAAGGATTCATACTCTTAGATTTTTTCGGTAAAGTCGCGTAGGTACATTTTTTAAATTAATTTTAATTTTATTTTTTATCTACGTGACTTTGCCTTGACCAAACTTTGTCTTCAGAACCTGGGCCTGCCTCAGGCTGTGGCGTTTGTCAGCTACGGATGACGTTGAGCCGAGGCCTAGGTTCAGAGCTCATTGGTCACCCTGTGCCCATATACACTACACTATACACTACACTATACACTACACTATACACTACTATACACTACACTATACACTACACTATACACTACTATACCACTATACACTACACTATACACTACTATACCACTATACACTACACTATACACTACACTATACACTACACTATACACTACTATACACTACACTATATACTACTATACACTACACTATACACTACTATACACTACTATACCACTATACACTACACTATGCACTATACACTACACTATGCACTACACTATACACTACAATATACACCACTATACACTACACTATACTTATTGGTCACCCCGTGCCCCTCATACATATGAACGTTCATCCTCGACAAAGTCCCGCCACAAGGGAAAAACACAAACAAAGAGAGACATTTTATTATTTTGCCTGGACTGAAACGGTTGTACGCCGCATGGAAATGAAAACTTCCCTGTACAAGAATACGGAGTGAGCCGCATGGGTTGACAGCTATGTAGTGGTGTATAGTGTAGTGTATAGTGTAGTGTATAGTAGTGTATAGTGTAGGGTATAATGTAGTGTATAGTGGTGTATAGTGTAGTGTAGTAGTGTGTAGTATATAGTAGTGTAGTGTATAGTGTAGTGTATAGTAGTGTATAGTGTATAGCATCATGTTTGCAATAACCGCAACACAAGCAGTCAAAATGCAAACAAAAAGAAACAACTCTGATAATGGTAATGATATGCACTGTCCTTGAAGTTGATTGGTCCACACCCGAGACAGCTTTCCTTAGAGCCTAGTCTCACATGGTGTTGGACCAGATGACGCCAAAAGGCGCACAACTCAAAGACAATGCACCATCAGAGTATGAGAGCTCGGGGTGAAGCATTTACACCATTGGAACCTCATTTGCCAGTAAAAAATATGATAATTGGTTTTTTACCCTTCTATCTGGCAACAAAACCGACACCTCATAATCAACGATTTTTGGGTTTAGATCGCGTTATTTATAAATGTGTCGTAACCCTCCACCACCCGACACGGCCAATCAGTAAAAAAAAAGTGTCACGTTGACAAAAGACAAATAGTTCACTGCTTTAGCCCACCGGTGTGTTGAAGCGTGAAACCACAACATTTACAATTTGAGTACGACGTTTCGCTGGTAATTGCATCCAGCATCATCGGGCAATTCGCCAGAATTGCCCGATGATGCTGGTTTCACGCTTCAACACACCGGTGGGCTAAAGCAGTGAACTATTTGTCTTTTGTCAACGTGACACTTTTTTTTTTACTGATTGGCCGTGTCGGGTGGTGGAGGGTTACGACACATTTATAAATAACGCGATCTAAACCCAAAAATCGTTGATTATGAACAATATTGGTCGCGAAAGCCTACGTGTTAAACTGAAAACCGACACCTTTATACAAGGCATCATGTTTGCCATTATCAGAGTTGTTTCTTTTTGTTTGCATTTTGACTGCTTGTGTTGCGGTTATTGAAAACATGATGCCTTGTATAAAGGTGTCAGTTTTTGTACCAGTTTAAAGGGTAAAAACCTACTACTATATTTTGCCACTGGTAAAGGAGGTCTCATAGTGTAAACTGGTAGTTGTTGTTTGTTTTTGCACAGCGGTGACACATTTCTTGTGCAGTAGCTTGTGAGCAGTATGTTTGTATGGGAGTTTGTGGACAGATGTTTTTGCACGGTAGTCAAAAGTTTTTTGTACAGTAGTTTATGGACAATATTTTTCGTACAGTAGCTTTGGTACAGTAGCCACAGGTTTTCCCAAGTAGTTTGTGTACAGTAGTTTTGGCACAGTAGTGACATGTTTGTAGTGGTCTTTTTCACAATAGCGACGAGTGTTTGTACCGTTGTTTTTCCACAGCAGTGCCATTTTTTACAGTGGTTTTTGCGTTTTTTGTTGATTAGTTTTGCACAATGGTGACACGTTATTGTAGTCGTTTTTGCACAGTAGTGACACGTTTTTTAGCCGTTTTTTGCATAGTAGTGACGCGTTTTGTGTACAGCAGTTTTTCCATAGTAGTAACACGTTTTTGCACAGTAGATTTTGCACAGCAGTGAGTCGTTTTGTGTACAGCAGTTTTTCCATAGCAGTAACACGTTTTTGCACAGTAGTTTTTGTACAGTAGTGAGTCGTTTTGTGGACAGCAGTTTTTTCACAATAGCGACGAGTGTTTGTACCGTAGTTTTTGCACAGCAGTGCCACTTTTTTACAGTGGTTTTTGCACATCAGTGACGCGTTTTTTGTTGAGTAGTTTTGCACAGTGGTGACACGTTCTTGTAGTCGTTTTTGCAAAGTAGTGACACGATTTTTAGTCGTTTTTTTTGCATAGTAGTGACACCTTTTGTGTACAGCAGTTTTTCCATAGTAGTAACACGTTTTTGCACAGTAGATTTTGCACAGCAGTGAGTCGTTTTGTGTACAGTAGTTTTTTTCACAATAGCGACAAGTGTTTGTACCGTAGTTTTTGCACAGAAGTGCCACTTTTTATAGTGTTTTTTGCACATCAGTGACGCGTTTTTTGTTGAGTAGTTTTGAACGGTGGTGAGATGTTCTTGTAGTTGTTTTTGCACAGTAGAGACACGTTTTTTAGCCGTTTTTTGCATAGTAGTGACACGCTTTGTGTACAGCAGTTTTTCCATAGTAGTAACACGTTTTTGCACAGTAGATTTTGCACAGTAGTGAGTCGTTTTGTGGACAGTAATTTTTTTCACAATAGCGACAAGTGTTTGTACCGTAGTTTTTCCACAGCAATGCCACTTTTTTAGTGGTTTTTGCACATTAGTGACGCAGTTTTTGTTGAGTAGTTTTGCACAATGGTGACACGTTCTTGTAGTCGTTTTTGCACAGTAGTGACACGTTTTTTAGTCGTTTTTTGCATAGTAGTGACACGTTTTGTGTACAGCAGTTTTTCCATAGTAGTAGCACGTTTTTGCACAGTAGATTTTGCACAGTAGTGAGACGTTTTGTGGACAGTAGTTTTTTTCACAATAGAGACGAGTGTTTGTACCGTAGTTTTTCCACAGCAGTGCCACTTTTTTTACAATGGTTTTTGCACATTAGTGACGCGTTTTTTGTTGAGTAGTTTTGCACGATGGTGACACGTTCTTGTAGTCGTTTTTTCACAGTAGTGACACGTTTTTTAGTAGTTTTTGCATAGTAGTGACACGTTTTGTGTACAGCAGTTTTTCCATAGTAGTAACACGTTTTTGCACAGTAGATTTTGCACAGTAGTGAGACGTTTTGTGGACAGTAGTTTTTTTCACAATAGCGACAAGTGTTTGTACCGTAGTTTTTCCACAGCAGTGCCATTTTTTACAGTGGTTTTTGCACATCAGTGACGCGTTTTTGTTGAGTAGTTTTGAACGGTGGTGACACGTTCTTGTAGTTGTTTTTGCACAGTAGTGACACGTTTTTTAGTAGTTTTTTGCATAGTAGTGACACGTTTTGTGTACAGCAGTTTTTCCATAGTAGTAACACGTTTTTGCACAGTAGATTTTGCACAGTAGTGAGACGTTTTGTGGACAGTAGTTTTTTTCACAATAGCGACAAGTGTTTGTACCGTAGTTTTTCCACAGCAGTGCCATTTTTTACAGTGGTTTTTGCACATCAGTGACGCGTTTTTTGTTGAGTAGTTTTGCACAGTGGTGACACGTTCTTGTAGTCGTTTTTGCACAGTAGTTACACGTTTTTTAGTAGTTTTTGCATAGTAGTGACACGTTTTTTAGTAGTTTTTTGCATAGTATTGACGCGTTTTGTGTACAGCAGTTTTTCCATAGTAGTACCACGTTCTTGCACAGTAGATTTTGTACAGTAGTGACGCGTTTGTGTACAGTAGTTTTTGAACAGCAGTGACACTTTTGTGTACTGTAATTTTTGTACAGTAGTGAGTCGTTTGTGTACAGTAGTTTTTGCACAGCAGTGACACGTTTGTGTACAGTAGTTTTTGCACAGCAGTGACACGTTTGTGCACAGTAGTTTTTGTACAGTAGTGAGTCGTTTTGTGTACAGTAGTTTTTGAAGAGTAGTGACACGTTTGTGTACAGCAGTTTTTGTACAGTAGTAACGCGTTTGTGTACAGTAGTTTTTGAACAGCAGTGACACTTTTGTGTACTGTAGTTTTTGCACAGCAGTGACACGTTTGTGTACAGTAGTTTTTGTACAGTAGTAAGTCATTTTGTGTACAGTAGTTTTTGTACAGTAGTGAGTCGTTTTGTGTACAGTAGTTTTTGTACAGTAGTGAGTCGTTTGTGTACAGTAGTTTTTGAACAGCAGTGACACGTTTGTGTACAGTAGTTTTTGTACAGTAGTGAGTCGTTTTGTGCACAGTAGTTTTTGTACAGTAATGACACGTTTGTGTACAGTAGTTTTTGTACAGTAGTGAGTCGTTCTTTGTACAGTAGTTTTTGCACAGTGGTGACGCGATTCTTTGCACGCTCGTTAACGCCACGCTCGTTTCTTTTCTTGCGTGCTGCGACATTTTTTTGGGGGGGGGAAGCACAGCGGGTTTTGGTACAGTGCAGTCGTGCCGGTATATCTGTACAGGAAGCTTTCGTACAGTCGTACCGAGTTGCCGCTGTTTGTGTACAGCACCGGAGATTTGTTGGGGAGGGGGGGGGTCAGGAGGGAGGTTTTTTATTGTTGTTGTTGTAAAGTGGATCCCCAAAGCGTCGTCGTCGAGGTCACAATGGCGAGGCTCCGGTTACCTGGGGCGCGAACCCGCACGCGGTTGTCGACCGAAACATTTAACTCTACAACAGAGCGTTTTCTTGGGGGGGGGGGAGGGGTTTAGATCGCGTAAATATACGAACGTTTCACCCGACGCAGCCAACTAGTCAGGGTTGTCGCGTAAACAGAACGTGCCAATTCGTCACTAGTACAGCACTAGTGTAGTTAGTTCTTTCGGTAAAGTCACGTGACTTTACCGCAGAGGATGTCCGGTGCCCGTCGCCTCATAGCAGCGCCGGTAGCAGCCGGGCCAGTAGCCGGGCCGGTAGCCGTGCCGGTAGCCGGGGCCGTAGCAGCGGCAGTAGCAGGCCTCACACATTCGTGTGGCAAAAGTCCACTGTGGCGGTGGTGCCGACGACGGCGGTACCAGCGTTGTTGTTGTTGCGTCGCCCTTCGACCCCCGCCGACGAGCGCGTCTTCGACTTGTCGGCCGCCCCGTCCTCCCCCTCCACGAACACGTCGCCGATCTCCAGCAGGTCCGCGAGGCTCCTAGCCTCTTTCTTTTTGGAGTCCGTCGCCAAGTCTTGCCCGGTGCCGGTGCCGGCGGTGGTCCCGCCACCGGTCCCTCCGGCGGCTGCGGGCACGGTGTAGTAGAGCGTGGTGTCCTCCTCGCGCGCCTTGCCCAGGTGGTAGAAGTAACTGAAGTTGCTGACGATGACCGGCACGGGCAGCGAGATGGTGAGCACGCCGGCGAGTGCGCACAGCGAGCCCACCAGCTTGCCGCCCACCGTGATGGGGTACATGTCGCCGTAGCCCACCGTGGTCATGGTGACGACGGCCCACCAGAAGGCGTCGGGGATGCTCCGGAAGGACGTGCGCGGGATGTCCGCCTCGGCGAAGTAGACGGCGCTCGAGAAGATAACGACGCCGATGAAGAGGAAGAAGATGAGCAGCGCGAGCTCCTTGAGGCTGGCCTTGAGCGTCTGCCCGAGGATCTGGAGGCCCTTGGAGTGGCGCGACAGCTTGAAGATGCGGAAGACGCGCACGAGCCGGACGACGCGGAACACGGCGAGCGTCGTCGCGTGGTGAGAGCCGCCCTGCAGCTCGAGGAGCTCGGTGGCGAGGGCGACGAAGAAGGGGACGATGGCGACGACGTCGATGACGTTGAGGAGGCCCTTGAAGAAGGTCGCCTTGCTCGGCGACGACAGGAACCGCGCGAGCAGCTCGAAGGTGAACCACACGATACAGACGGCTTCGACGACGAAGAAGGGGTCCGTGAACGTCGCCCGGGCCGCCCGGTGGGGCGTCCCGCCCGTGCCGTTGGAGGGCGCGGCCGTGACGGCGGCGGCGGCGGCAGGCACGGCCGCGCCGGGCACCTCCCGCGCCTCCCTGAAGCGTGGCAGCGTCTCCATGCAGAAGACGACGATGGAAGCGATGACGACGGCGACGGAGATGAGCGCGACGCCCTTGGCGGCCGACGAGCTCTCGGGGTACTCGAAGAGGAGCCAGACCTGGCGCTGGAGGCGCCCGGCCGGCAGCGGCTTCTCTGGCTCGCGGGCCAGCCCCTCGTCGTCACGGAACCTCGCCATCGCCCCCTCGCCCAGCTGGTAGAAGCGAATCTCCTCGGCGAAGATGTCCACCGACACGGAGTCGGGCCGCCTGAGCCGCCCGCCCGACTGGTAGTAGTAGAGGATCGAGTCGAAGCTGGAGCGGTTGCGGTCGAAGAAGTACTCGTTGTTGCGGGCGTCGAAGTACCGCCGTCGCTTGCGCGAGTCGCCCAGGAGGGTGCGCGGGAAACGCGACAGGGTTGCGCGCTGCGTCTCGAAGCGGAGGCCCGAGACGTTGATGACGATGCGGTCGAAGAAGTTGCAGCCGCCGCCACCGCCGCAGCCGCCGTTCTTGAGCGCGGCCTTCAGCGGCTCGTCACTCGTCGCATCGTCCGCGGCCATGCTGCCCCCCAGAGTGCCGGCCGGACCGCGGCCGCCCCACGAAAACTCCTGAATCAGCCGCTGGCTCGCACGCTCGCTCGCCGGGTGACTCGCTCGCTCGATGGCTTACTGACAAAGGCACTGGCTCGGTCAGCGACTCGTTTGACAAAGTCACTCGCGATGTCACTAACTCACTAGACGACTCGTTCACAATGGCACTAACTCACTAGACGACTCAGTCACAATGTCACTAACTCACTCGACGACTCAGTCACAATGTCACTAACTCACTCGACGACTCAGTCACAATGTCACTCACTCACTCACTCGAGGACTCAGTCACAATGTCACTCACTCGACGACTCGCTCACAATGGCACTAACTTACAATGTCACTAACTCACTCAATGACTCACTCGCAAACTCACTCACTCGCTAACTCACTAACTCACTCCCTAACTCACTCACTCCCTAACTCACTCCCTAACTCACTCACTAATTCACTCACTCCCTAACTCACTAACTCACTCACTAACTCACTCCCTAACTCACTCACCAGCTCACTCACCAACTTACTCACTCACTAACTCACTCCCTAACTCACTCAGTCCCTAACTCACTCACTCGCCCACTAACTCACTCACTAACTCACTCACCCACTAACTCACCCACTAACTCACTCACCCACTAACTCACTCACTAGCTCACTCACCACAAACTCACTCACTCCCTCCTCCTGCCTCTGATCGCACTTCACTGACTGACAAACCCCCCCCCGCCCCCCCCTACACCCCCATCGAGTACACCCCCAATACACCACACCACCACCACACCACCACCACCACTACACCACAACCACCACCACACCACTACCACACCACACCACCACCACAAAGTCTATCGGTGATGTCTGTTGACGATGTCCATCAGCGATGACGCGAGTTGAATTCCGTGGAAAGAAATTCGATTCTCCCCGCCCCCGCCCGCACCCCCAAAAAATATCAAAAATCGATCGATTCTTCCTCGATGGGGGGGAGGGGGGGTAGAGGGGTGGGGCGATGCTGGAGATTCGTCGTCGTAGACCAAAACTTTTCAGGAGCAGCAGCGGAAAAATCCACGTCCCAGGGGTGATGGTGGTGGTGGTCCCAGACAAACGCTGCTGCTGATGCTGATGATGCTGATGATGATGCTGCTGCTGCTGCTGATGCTGCTGCTCAGTGAAGAATCGCTGCGTACACTGTGGAAGAGCCCTCGCTCCTCGCTTTGCTCCTCCGTGTTGAAGACGCGGGGGGGGGGTTAGAGACACCACCACCACCACCGCCACCACCACCACCGCCACCACCACCACCACCGCCACCACCACCACCGCCACCACCACCACCACCACCGCCACCACCGCCACCACCACCGTCACCACCACCACCGCCACCACCGTCACCACCACCACCACCGTCACCTCCTGCGTCTTGTCCCGCGTCTTGGACTAACAGGTGCGAGAAGAAATTCAAAATGAAATCCGAAGTGGATCGGGCGGGTCCCGTTTGAAGGCACCACCCGACCACTCACTGGCCTGCCTCAGTCTCGGACAAACTCCTGGGCAGGCTGGCTCATGGGCAGGCTCGTGGGCAGGCTCGTGGGCAGGCTGATGGGCAGGCTCATGGGCAGGCTGATGGGCAGGCTCATTGGCAGGCTGGCTCGGGGTGGACTGTCGGTTGAAATCGCGACCGAAAACGAACACTGCCCGGGATGTACCCTCGGTAACCCACCACCACCACTGCCACCCCCACCACCACCACCCACGCCACCACCACGGTACTATTTTAGCACCCGACAACCAGCCAGCACCCACGACCCCACGGCACGAGAGGAAAAAAAAGGTATCACGCTCGAGGCATCCGTGGGGTTTCCGCGAGCCAAGAGGCGGACGCACGCGGACGCGACCTCTGGGCCACGCCGCGCCGGTTCGCGTAAACAAACGCCACCAACAACACTACCAACACCCACCCACCAACACCACCCACCCACTACTACTACCACCACCCACCCACCAACACCACCCACCCACCCATCAACATCACTACCAACACCACCCACCCACTACCACTACTACCACCACCCACCCACCCATCAACATCACTACCAACACCACCCATCAAAACCACCCACCAACACCCACCAACACCACCCACCAACACCCACCCACCACCACTACTACTACCACCACCCACCCACCCACACCCACCACCCACCCACCACCACCCACCACCACCCACCACCACCCACCCATCAACATCACTACCAACACCACCCACCCACCACTACCAACACCACCCACCAAAACCACCCACCAACATCCACCCATCAACACCACCCAACACCACCACCCACCACCACCACCCACCCACCACCACCCACTACCACCACCCACCCACCAACACCCACCACCACCACCACCCACCACCACCACTCACCACCACCCACCACCACCACCACCCACCCACCACCACCCACCACCCAACACCACCCACCCACCACCACCCACCCACCACCACCCACCACCACCCACCAACACCACAACCACCCACCACCACCACCCCACCACCACCCCTACCAACACCACAACCACCCACCACCACCCACCACCACCCACCCACCCACCACCCACCACCCCCACCACCACCACCACACCACCACCCACCACCCACCACCACCACCACCACCCACCACCACAACTACCCACCACCACCACCACCACCGGATCTGCTCGAGGTGTCGTTCGCCGTGCCCGCCAAGACACGGGCTCTCAGCTGCCAAGGCACGTGGTCCCACAATTAACACGCCCGCTCAGCCATCCAATCACCCGTTCGCTGACCCACCTACCCACTCATTCACCTGTTTGCTCACCCGTTCAGCCACCCACTCACCCGTGCACCCACTCACCCACCCACCCACCTGTTCGCTGACCCACCTACCCACTCACCCACTTGGTCGCTCACCCACCCACCTGTTTGCTCACCCACCTACACACCCACACACCCGTTCACTCACCCACCTACCCACTCACCTTCCTGTTCGCTCAACCGTTCAGCCACCCACTCACCCGTTCACTCACCCACCCACCTGTTCGCTCACCCACCTACCCACTCACCCACCTGGTCGCTCACCCACCCACCTGTTTGCTCACTCACCTACACACACACCTGTTCACTCACTCACCCACCTACCCACTCATCCTCCTGTTCGCTCACCCGTTCAGCCTCCCACTCACCCGTACACCCACCCACCCGTTCGCTCACCCACCTACCCACTCACCCACCTGGTCGCTCACCGACCCACCTGTTCGCTCACCCACCTACACACCCACACACCCGTTCACTCACCCACCTACCCACTCACCCAGCTGTTCGCTCACCCGCTCAGCCACCCACCAACCCACCTGTTCGCTCACCAACCTACCCACTCACCCACCTGGTTGCTCACCCACCCGTTCACTCACCCACCTACCCACTCACACAGCTGTTCGCTCACTCGTTCAGCCAATCACTCACCCGTTCACTCACCCACTCACCCACCTGTTCGCTCACCCACCTACCCACTCACCCACCTGGTCGCTCACCCACCTACACACACACCCGTTCACTCACCCACCTACCCACTCATCCTCCTGTTCGCTCACCCGCTCAGCCACCCACTCACCCGTTCACTCACCCACCCATCCTCCTGTTCGCTCACCCACCTACCCACTCACCCACCTGTTCGCTCACCCACCTCCCCCCCTACCCCAGCAGGCTAAGCCTCCTTCTGCCGTCAAAAGCCCCGCACGCGTGGAGCGAACTCTCAATCCGGACCGCACGCACACACCCCACTCACCCCACACACCATTCGCCACTAAGTGGCGGTGACGTCACCACGACGCTTGTGCCAGGCCATGTGCACCTTGAGGCCACGTCAAGTGTTGAACGCCCGCTGGCAGGAGGTCACGAGGCAGACCCAGCAGCTGCCACGGGTCGACTGACCGAGATGACCGAGATGACTGGCTGATGCACCACCTGTGCCCCCTACTGTGCCAACTTGCTGTGCTTTAGCCACCCGGCGCTCCGCTCGTTGTTGTGAGCGTCGCTCCTCCGCCCTCCGTTGTTGTTGGAGGGCGACTGCCTCCAACTGCCCAGTAGCGTCCTTCACGAGCCTCCTCCACAGAGGCCGATCCTGACACCGCTGGTACCGGTCATCGGCAAGTCCACTCAGCTCCACGTCCTCCTGTACCACATCACTCCATCTCTTCTCTAGCCCGTGCCGCGCTCGTTTAGCACCCTCGATCCGGCCGAACAAAAGCTGTTTAGGCATGCGGTGGCTGGGCACGTGGGCTACATGACCCAGCCAATGCAGCCTTGCCAGCTCACCGATGGGACTTTGTCCAGATCTTTCAAGGATTTGTGAACTCCTCACATAATCCAGCCTGGTTAAACTCAGGATGGATCGTAGGCAGGCCAGGCTTAATGTTTCTAACCGGCGAAGATGTTCCATTAGGGAGGTCTGCGTTTCGCAAGTGTAGAGAAGGGAGCGAATGACTGTGGCCGAGAAGACCTTAAGCTTCGTGCGGAGCGACAGACCAGGCAGCTTCCACACAGCGTTATGCAACCGATGAAAAGATATTTCCGCTCGATCGATTCGGAGTGAGACCTCCGCTGCCAAACCGGAGCCGGTCATAAGCACACTGCCCAGGTATGGGAAACTCTCCACTCTTTCCACAACTGCTCCGTCACCGATTGGGAGTTGTGGGTGTGGAGTGTCCGATGGCACAAAATACCCAGGCAGGTGCTTAGTTTTGGTGGGGCTGATGGTAAGGCCCCACCTCTTAGTGGCACACTCCAGTTCCAGCAGAAGCGTCTCTAACTCCTCTGAATGAGCAGCAATTACCAAATCATCGGCATACATAACGTGGTTGACCAATAGGGAGCCATCCCTTGACCGCACCCGGGCATCGATCAACCTCCCATTATATCTGTACCAAATGGAAATTCCCCCGGTACAGCTATTGAAGGCTTCACGAACTACGTGGTCAAAATAGATGTTAAATAATGTGGGAGCCAGAGGACATCCCTGTCGCACCCCAAAGTGTACAGGGAATGGCTCTAACTCCCAGCCACGTAGTTTTACCCGGGCCCGCTCACCATCATGAAGGTCCTTAATGATCGTGAGCAGAGGGTCAGGGACTCCGAAAGCACGAAGAACAACCCAGAGCCCAGGCCTACTGATGGTATCATAGGCCTTGACCAGGTCAATAAAGCAGAGATGTAGGTCTTGTTGGAATTCCCTACACATCTGCTGTAGCAGATGGACATAAAATATGACATCCGTGCAGGACCGCCCTTTTCTGAAGCCGCACTGGGGCTCCGCAAGCCTTTCCTCAGCGTGCCTAGCAAGGCGATGTTGAATAATCCTTGCCAGGACTTTTCCCGGCACACTGAGGAGTGAGATGCCCCTGTAGTTGTTACAGTCTGTGCATAAACGCCACCCTCCCTCAGCATTTCGCTTAGTAGATAATCTATGCCCGGTACCTTTCCTGGTCTCAGACTCTGGATCGCCTTCAGTACCTCCTCAACAGATGGTACCTCAGCCAGCCACTCACAGGGGGTGCCATCTTCCTCCAATATTTGAGGCACCGCAGCCTCAGCAGGCTCATCCCCACTTTGTCCCACGTTGTTTTCCTGGCTGAGGGATTTCCCCTCCCCCAGGACCTCACAGAAATGCTCAGCAAATATGCAAACCTGTTCCTGGGAGTCGGATATTGGATCACCGTTCTTTCGCCTAATGATGGCAATAGGTGTGGCACTGCAGATTACTTTTTTGATGGAGTTAAAGATCGATTTGTGATCGCGGGCCACTGAGGCAGACTCCATCTCCTCAGCAACACACATACACACACATACACACACACACACAAAGATCCCCCGTGTAGCCTTAACAGACTGTAGGGGCAAGTGCTGTTAGCGAGCACCTATGAAGGCCGGCACGGCACACGAGGGGGTGGGTGGCCAACACCACGCCCGGCCGCCTTTGTCTCCCTAGTGGCGATGTTTAAACATCGCACCAGGTACTCATTTGAGGCTGAGTCGACCTAGGGGAAGCCCGGGACAGGTTCAGATAATCGTCACTGGTGTTGGCCGTGAGTGGGAATTGAACCCGGGTCGCCAGGTTCGTAGCACGCACACACACACATACATACACACACATACATACACACACACATACATACACACACACATACACACACACATACACACACATACACACACACATACATACACACACATACACACACATACACACACATACACACACACATACACACATACATACACACATACACACACACATACACACACATACACACACATACATACATCCACACATACACACACACATATACACACACATACACACACACATACACACACATACACACAAACATACACACATACACACATGTACACACACACAAACACATACATACACACACATACATACACACACACATACACACACATATACATACACACACACATACACACACACATACACACACATACACACACACACACATACACACACACATACACACACATACACACACATACACACAATCCTACACACACGCACATACACACACACATACACACACACATACACACAGACACACACATATACATACACACAGATGCACACACATACACACATACATACACACATACATACACACATACATACACACATACACACACACATACACACACATACACATACACACACACATACACACATACACACATACACACATACACACACGCACATACACATACACACATACATACACACACACACACATACACACACACACATACACACACGCACATACACACACACACATACACAGACACACACATATACATACACACACATGCACACACATACACACACATACATACACACATACACACACACATACACACACACATACACACACACATACACACACGCCAGCACCCGGCTTTGAGGCGGCACAAGGGGGGGGGGGCTGAAACTTGGCAATGGCCTCTCAATGTCGGGGTCTCAAACTTCTTTCCCCCCCCCCAACCCCTCTCCCCCCTATCCCCCTTACTCCCCCCCCCCTCTCTCTCTCCCATAGCCCCTATCCCCTATCTCTCCCCTATCCCCTATCCCCTCTCTCTCCCATAGCCCCTATCCCCTCTCTCTCCCCTATCCCCCCCTCTCCCCCCCCCTATCCCCTCTCTCTCCCCCATCCCCTTACCCCCCCCCCTCTCTCTCCCATAGCCCCTATCCCCTCTCTCCCCCCCTATCCCCTATCCCCTCTCTCTCCCATAGCCCCTATCCCCTATCTCTCCCCTATCCCCTATCCCCTCTCTCTCCCATAGCCCTTATCCCCTCTCTCTCCCCTATCCCCCCCCTCTCCCCCCCCCCCTATCCCCTCTCTCTCCCCCATCCCCTTACCCCCCCCCTCTCTCTCCCATAGCCCCTATCCCCTCTCTCCCCCCCCTATCCCCTATCCCCTCTCTCTCCCATAGCCTCTATCCCCTCTCTCTCCCCTATCCCCTATCCCCTCTCTCTCCCATAGCCCCTATCCCCTCTCTCCCCCCCTATCCCCTTACTCCCCGTTTCTCTCTCTCCCCTATCCCCCCCCCTCTCTCCCCCTATCCCCTCCCTCTCTCCCCTATCCCCTCTCTCTCTGCCCCCCCCCTCTCCCCCCTCTCTCTCTGCCCCCCCTCTCCCCCCCTATCCCCTCTCTCTGCCCCCTCTCTCTCCCCCTATCCCCCTCCCTCTCTCCCCTATCCCCTCTCTCTCTGCCCCCCCTCTCCCCCCTATCCCCTCTCTCTGCCCCCCTCTCCCCCCCTATCCCCTCACTCTCTCCCCTATCCCCTCACTCTCTGCCCCCCCCCCCCTCTCTCTCTGCCCCCTCTCTCTCCCCTATCCCCTCTCTCTCTCCCCCCCTATCCCCTCCCTCTCTCCCCCCCTATCCCCTCTCTCTGCTCCCCCTCTCTCCCCCTATCCCCTCCCTCACCCCCCTATCCCCTCCCTCTCTGCCCCCCCCCTCTCTGCCCCCCCCTGTCTCCCCCTATCCCCTCCCTCTCCCCCCCCCTATCCCCTCACTCTCTGCCCCCCCCCTCTCTCCCCCTATCCCCTCCCTCTCTCCCCTATCCCCTCCCTCTCTGCCCCCCCCTCTCTGCCCCCCTCTCTCCCCCTATCCCCTCCCTCTCCCCCCCCCCTATCCCCTCCCTCTCTGCCTCCCCCTCTCTGCCCCCCCTCTCTCCCCCTATCCCCTCCCTCTCCCCCCCCCCCTATCCCCTCCCTCTCTGCCCCCCCCTCTCTGCCCCCCCTCTCTCCCCCTATCCCCTCCCTCTCCCCCCCCCCTATCCCCCTCACTCTCTGCCCCCCCCTCTCTCCCCCCTATCCCTTCCCTCTCCCCCCTATCCCCTCACTCTGTCCCCCCCTATCCCCTCCCTCTCTGCCCCCCCCCCCCTCTCTGCCCCCCCTCTCTCCCCCTATCCCCTCCCTCTCCCCCCCCCCTATCCCCTCCCTCTCTGCCCCCCCTCTCTGCCCCCCCTCTCTCCCCCTATCCCCTCCCTCTCCCCCCCCCCTATCCCCTCACTCTCTGCCCCCCCCTCTCTTCCCCTATCCCTTCCCTCTCCCCCCTATCCCCTCACTCTGTCCCCCCCTATCCCCTCTCTCTCTGCCCCCCTCTCTCCCCCTATCCCCTACCCCTTATCCCCTCTCTCTCTGCCCCCCCCCCCTCTCTCCCCCCTATCCCCTCTCTCTGCCCTCCCCCCCACAGTTTTCCCCCTCCTCGCTTTCCATCCAGACCGCTACAGAAGCCACCACCACCACCTCCACCACCACCACCTCCACCACCACCTCCACCACCACCTCCACCAACACCACCACCACCACCACCACCTCCACCACCACCTCCACCACCACCTCCACCACCACCGCAACCACCACCACCTCCACCACCACCTCCACCAACACCACCACCTCCACCACCACCTCCACCAACACCACCACCTCCACCAACACCACCACCTCCACCACCACCACCTCCACCACCTCCACCACCACCACCACCACCTCCACCAACACCACCACCTCCACCACCACCTCCACCAACACCACCACCTCCACCACACCACCACCTCCACCAACACCACCACCGCAACCACCTCCACCAACACCACCTCCACCACCAACACCACCACCTCCACCAACACCACCACCTCCACCAACACCACCACCACAACCACCTCCACCACCACCACCTCCACCACCACCAACACCACCACCTCCACCACCACCTCCACCAACACCACCACCTCCACCAACACCACCACCTCCACCAACACCACCACCGCAACCACCTCCACCAACACCACCTCCACCACCAACACCACCACCTCCACCAACACCACCACCTCCACCAACACCTCCACCAACACCACCACCTCCACCAACACCACCACCTCAACCACCTCCACCAACACCACCTCCACCACCACCTCCACCAACACCACCACCTCCACCAACACCACCACCTCTACCAACACCACCACCTCCACCACCGCCACCACCTCCACCACCTCCACCACCACCACCACCTCCACCACCACCACCACCAACACCACCACCTCCACCAACACCACCACCACCTCCACCAACACCACCACCACAATCACCTCCACCAACACCACCACCACCTCCACCACCACCACCACCACCTCCACCACCAACACCACCACCTCCACCAACACCACCACCTCCACCAACACCACCACCACAACCACCTCCACCAACACCACCGCCTCAACCAACACCACCACCTCCACCAACGCCACCACCTCCACCACCACCACCACTACCTCCACCACCACCTCCACCACGACCACCTCCACCACCACTTCCACCAACACCACCGCCTCCACCACCACCACCCGCCACCACCTCCACCACCACCTCCACCACCGCAACCACCACCTCCACCACCACCACCGCCTCAACCAACACCACCGCAACCACCACCACCACCTCCACCACCTCCACCACCACCTCCACCACGACCACCACGACCACCACCACCTCCACCACCACCAACACCACCGCAACCATCTTCACCAACACCACCACCACCACCGCCAGCTATAAATAGACGCGGCCGGTGTCCGGTGGCGTGAGCCACCAACACGCACCACGCGGTGTGGCCCCCCCACTCCCCCCACCCCCCACCACTCCCCCCCACCCGCCACCAGCCTCCCACCACCAGCCCCCCACTACCAGCCCCCCCCCACTCCCCCCACCACCCCCCCCCCCACTGCCCCACCCCACCCACCACAACCGCGTTGGGTTCGCGTAGCCGGCGACGGTCAACGATACGGACCCCTCCCCCCCAGAGCTCGCGAACTCCGGACACAATCTGAACCTTTTCCTGGCGCGGACCCACGGATGGGGTTCATTTACAGACCCCCCCCCACCACCCCCCCCACCACCACCTGCCCCCCACCACCACCAGCCCCCCACCACCCCCCCACCACCAGCCCCCCACCACTAGCCCCCCACCACCAGCGAGCTTACGACCGTGCACATTTTTCGGTCGTTTTATAACCCACTTCCCGTCATCCAATCGAGCTGACACATTTTGCTACACAGACTCGTTGTGCGTGACAATTTATTTTCGTGAAAAATTTTTTTTCAAAAATGTTCCACTTTTTAGGATTTTTTTTTTTCATATTTAATTTAAAATACCAATGTGATCAAAATGAAACTCTTACTCAAGAAAAACAGAAATGAATAATAAAATAAAACCGATGCCACGCCTATATAAAGGATTTATAGTGAAAAACTTTGTTTTTACGGGTTAATTTTTTCCGCGCGGACGAATTTGTCGAGATGGGCAAGCAGAGGCAGAGAGAGATGAGATGAGAGGTGTTCTGCCAAGAAAATGAAACACCAGCAACTCCAAAAGCGTGGCAATTGTGGACAGCCCGTCACCTGAGGGTTGGGGGTGGACACTGGCACAAGATGAAACAGTAAATTTCGACTTGAAGCTTTCGTGACTGCAGGGATTCATCTTCTTGGTTCTTTCGGTAAAGTCGTCACGTAGAAGGGAAGTTATAAAATAATAAAAATAAAACATAATAAAATAATTCTCGATTTAAAGCTTTCGTGACTGCAGGGATTCATCTTCTTGGTTCTTTCGGTAAAGTCGTCACGTAGAAGGGAAGTAATAAAATAATAAAAATAAAACATAATAAAATAATTCTCGATTTAAAGCTTTCGTGACTGCAGGGATTCATCTTCTTGGTTATACTGGTAGGAACGAAGTGGACCAGACCACCAATAGATTATATCGTCCGATCGTTTGTCCGTCCGTCCGTCCGCGTCCGTTTGTCCGTCCGTCCGTCCGACAAGATGGCCGCCCGCTCCCCCTGCGCGTGCGTGTGTGTGCGTGTGTATGTGCGTGTGTGTGCGTGTCTGTGTGTGCGTGCGTGTGTGTATATGTGTGACTGTGTGCGTGTGTGTGCGTGCGTGTGTGCGTGTCCGGCCCACTCGAGCGGCTTGATGAATGGGTGCTATTGGGCTTCGGATCGTTATTCACGGCGAACTGGAAGCGTAGCAACACAACTTCATTACGTGTGCGTGTGCGTGCGTGCATGTATGTGTGTGTGCGTGCGGTGTGCGTGCGGTGTGTGTGCGTGTGTACGTTTATGCACGTGTGTGCGCGTGTGCGTGCGGTCGATATCCCTGTACCGGTATTAGTATTATTCCTACCAGCCCACCCCGCAGGGTCCTGTTTTCGGTAAAGTCACGTAGAAGGGAAGTAATAAAATAATAAAAATAAAACATAATAAAATAATTCTCGATTTAAAGCTTTCGTGACTGCAGGGATTCATCTTCTTGGTTATTTCGGTAAAGTCACGTAGAAGGGAAGTAATAAAATAATAAAAATAAAACATAATAAAATAATTCTCGATTTAAAGCTTTCGTGACTGCAGGGATTCATCTTCTTGGTTCTTTCGGTAAAGTCACGTAGAAGGGAAATAATAAAATAATAAAAATAAACCAATAAAATAATTCTCGATTTAAAGCTTCTTTCGTGACTGCAGGGATTCATCTTCTTGGTTCTTTCTTTCGGCCACAACGCAAGCAGCCGTCCTCAGGTGAAAGAACTTTACCGAAAGAACCGAGAAGAAGATGAAACAGCCCTTTTGCTATGTCGCTCCCGGCGTGGGCAACACTTCCGGCGACGGTAACCGAGGTTTTACAGTGATACCTCGGTTCACGAACTCAATTCGTGAACTGACTCTGGTCGCGAACCGAATTGGTCGTGAACCGAGGCACATTTCCCCATAGGGTTCAATGTAAATCCGGTTAATCCGTTCTGACATTTTTTTGGGGTTTTTGAAGCACAAAAATATGAAACAAATTACAATACACATTAGTACTGTACAGTATAGTAATGTATAAAGAGAGAACACTAACCTTGCTTGAGATGACTTAATTAAGTACTCAAAACGGGTGAACTGTACAATACAGTAAGTACAGTATTGTACAGTACAGTAGTACAGTACAGTACTGTATGTTCTTAGGTTTTTTCGGTAAAGTCACGTAGGTAAAACATCAAAATTAATTAAAATAAAATTAAACAAAAAAACTCAAACGGGTGAACTGTACAATACAGTAAGTACAGTATTGTACAGTACAGTAGTACAGTACAGAACTAGTCATCAGGTGGGACCGTCACAGCCGAATTGATGCAGCTAATTCGGCTGTGACGGTCCCACCTGATGACGGAGACTTGTGTTGCCTCCGAAACGTCGTGATTTTTTGTTTTATTTTATTTTCATTAATTTTGATGTTTTACCTACATGGTGACTTTACCGAAAAAACCTAAGAATATGATTCCTTGCAGTCACGAAAGCTTCAAATCTAGAAGTACTGTATGTGCTAAAAAGCACACCAAAAAGCAAAAAGTCACTGAAAGTGTCTTCACAGTACTCACAGTACTTCTTTCTGTGTCTCTTCTTCTCTCCACGATCTTCCTACAGGAAGTCACGACCACGTGACAGCCTGGAAATAGCATTAAAATGGCCGCGGCTCCTGTAAGTGAACCGAAGCGGAGTTCGTGAACCGAAGCATATTTTTGTGAACTTTTCTGTTCGTGAACCGAGTTGTTCGTGAACCGAAGCGGAGTTCGTGAACCGAAGCATATTTTTGTGAACTTTTCTGTTCGTGAACCGAGTTGTTCGTGAACCGAAGCGGAGTTCGTGAAGCGGAGCAGATTTTTATGAACTTTTCTGTTCGTGAACCGAGTTGTTCGTGAACCGAAGCGGAGTTCGTGAACCGAAGCATATTTTTGTGAACTTTTCTGTTCGTGAACCGAGTTGTTCGTGAACCGAAGCGGAGTTCGTGAAGCGGAGCAGATTTTTATGAACTTTTCTGTTCGTGAACCGAGTTGTTCGTGAACCGAAGCGGAGTTCGTGAAGCGGAGCATATTTTTGTGAACTTTTCTGTTCGTGAACCGAGTTGTTCGTGAACCGAAGCGGAGTTCGTGAAGCGGAGCAGATTTTTATGAACTTTTCTGTTCGTGAACCGAGTTGTTCGTGAACCGAAGTGGAGTTCGTGAACCGAAGCATATTTTTGTGAACTTTTCTGTTCGTGAACCGAGTTGTTCGTGAACCGAAGCGGAGTTCGTGAACCGAAGCATATTTTTGTGAACTTTTCTGTTCGTGAACCGAGTTGTTCGTGAACCGAAGCGGAGTTCGTGAAGCGGAGCATATTTTTGTGAACTTTTCTGTTCGTGAACCGAGTTGTTCGTGAACCGAAGCGGAGTTCGTGAAGCGGAGCATATTTTTGTGAACTTTTCTGTTCGTGAACCGAGTTGTTCGTGAACAGAAGCGGAGTTCGTGAAGCGGAGCATATTGTTATGAACTTTTCTGTTCGTGAACCGAGTTGTTCGTGAACCGAAGCGGAGTTCGTGAACCGGAGCATATTTTTGTGAACTTTTCTGTTCGTGAACCGAGTTGTTCGTGAACCGAAGCGGAGTTCGTGAACCGAAGCATATTTTTGTGAACTTTTCTGTTCGTGAACCGAGTTGTTCGTGAACAGAAGCGTTCGTGAACCGAGGTATCACTGTATGTTTGGGTCAGATCGCGTGAATGTATAAATGTGCTTTCGTCAAAACCCGCCACCAAGCCCGGCACGCAACCAATTAGTATCGAGGTGTAATAACTGATCCAGACACGACTTGACTTTCGGCGAGTTTATTTGGTTCCTCTTCCAGCCTTTCTCTGTAGTGTATAGTGTAGTGTATAGTAGTGTAGTGTATAGTGTAGTGTATAGTGTAGTGTATAGTGTAGTGTGTAGTGTAGTGTATAGTAGTGTAGTGTATAGTGTAGTGTATAGTGTAGTGTATAGTAGTGTAGTGTATAGTGTAGTGTATAGTAGTGTATAGTGTCTAGTGTAGTGTATAGTGTAGTGTATAGTAGTGTAGTGTATAGTGTAGTGTATAGTGTAGTGTATAGTGTAGTGTATAGTAGTGTAGTGTATAGTGTAGTGTATAGTGTAGTGTATAGTAGTGTAGTGTATAGTAGTGTAGTGTATAGTGTAGTGTATAGTGTAGTGTATAGTAGTATAGTGTAGTGTATAGTGTAGTGTATAATGTAGTGTATAGTGTAGAGTATAGTAGTGTAGTGTATAGTGTAGTGTATAGTAGTGTATAGTGTAGTGTATAGTGTAGTGTATAGTGTAGTGTATAGTGTAGTGTATAGTGTATAGTGTAGTGTATAGTAGTGTATAGTGTAGTGTATAGTAGTATAGTGTAGTGTATAGTGTAGTGTATAGTGTAGAGTATAGTAGTGTAGTGTATAGTGTAGTGTATAGTAGTGTATAGTGTAGTGTATAGTGTAGTGTATAGTGTAGTGTATAGTGTAGTGTATAGTGTATAGTGTAGTGTATAGTGTAGTGTATAGTAGTGTATAGTGTAGTGTATAGTAGTATAGTGTAGTGTATAGTGTAGTGTATAGTGTAGTGTATAGTGTAGAGTATAGTAGTGTAGTGTATAGTGTAGTGTATAGTGTAGTGTATAGTGTAGTGTATAGTGTAATGTATAGTGTAGTGTATAGTGTATAGTGTAGTGTATAGTAGTGTATAGTGTAGTGTATAGTGTAGTGTATAGTAGTGTATAGTGTAGAGTATAGTGTAGTGTATAGTGTAGTGTATAGTGTAGTGTATGGGCTGATGTGCCTATCCTTGACCTCGGTTTTTCCCCCGTGTTGTCAAACATCCTCCTGCCCCCCCCCCCCCATCTTCCCTTACCCCCCTACCCCGTCCTATCCCTGTCACCCCCCCCCCACCCCCTGTCCTATCCGTGTCCCATCCAATTTCCGCTCTCCCTCTCGACAAGATCCTGAGTCTCGGGATGTGGATTTCATTTCAAGCTTCACTTCAATCCCGTCTCAAGCGCTCACCAAACACCAACCACCACCAACACCATCAACCACCATCAATCAACCACCACCATCAACCACCACCACCAACCACCACCATCAACAACCACCACCACCATCAACCACCACCACCATCAACCACCACCATCAACCACCACCACCATCATCAACCACCATCATCAACCACCATCAATCAACCACCACCATCATCATCAACCACCATCATCAACCACCATCAATCAACCACCACCATCATCATCAACCACCACCAACCACCACCACCAACATCAACCACCATCACCATCAACCACCATCATCAACCACCACCAACCACCACCATCATCATCAACCACCAACATCATCAACCACCAACCACCACCATCAACCACCACCATCAACCACCACCACCATCATCAACCACCATCAATCAACCACCACCATCAGCAACCACCACCACCAACCACCACCATCATCATCAACCACCACCACCATCAACCACCACCATCATCAACCACCATCAATCAACCACCATCATCAACCACCATCAATCAACCACCACCATCATCAACCACCATCAATCAACCACCACCATCATCATCAACCACCATCATCAACCACCATCAATCAACCACCACCATCAACCACCACCACCACCATCAACCACCACCACCACTACCACCACCAACCACCACCACCATCAACCACCAACCACCATCAACCACCCCCAACCACCACCACCACCACCACCAACCACCACCAACAACCACCACCACCATCAACCACCACCACCATCAACCACCACCATCAACCACCACCAACCACCACCACCATCAACCACCACCACCATCATCAACCACCATCAATCAACCACCACCATCATCAACCACCATCATCAACCACCATCAATCAACCACCACCATCATCATCAACCACCATCATCAACCACCACCATCAACCACCACCAACCACCACCACCAACATCAACCACCATCACCATCAACCACCACTATCAACCACCACCACCACCACCATCAACCACCACCACCACTACCACCACCAACCACCACCACCATCAACCACCACCATCAACCACCACCATCAACCACCACCAACAACCACCACCACCATCAACCACCACCACCATCAACCACCACCACCATCAACCACCACCACCATCAACCACCACCAACCACCACCACCATCAACCACCACCACCATCAACCACCACCACCATCATCAACCACCATCAATCAACCACCACCATCATCAACCACCACCAACCACCACCACCAACCACAACCGGTGCCCTTTCTTCCACACTCAAGTTTCCCCTCTGCCTGCTCCATTCACCCCTCGGTACCCTTCAAGCAAAACCCCCCCTCCCCTTTCCCCCCCCCTCCCTCCCCCTCTCCCTCCTCCTCCCCTCTTCCTCCCTCCCTCTCACCTCCCTTTCCCCCCCCCTCCCTCCCCCTCCCCCCCCCTTTCCCCCCCTCCCTCCCCCTCTCCCTCCCCCCTCCTCCCTCCCCTTTCCCTCCCTCCCTCTCACCTCCCTTTCCCCCCCCTCCCTCCCCCTCTTGCTCCCTCCTCGCTCCCCTCCCTCCCCCCTCCCTCCCCTCTCCCCTCTCGCTCCCGCCCTCCTCTCCTCCCCCCTCCCTGCCCGCTCTCCCCCCCCCTCTCCCTCTCCCCTCCCTCCCCCCCTCTCCCCCCCCTCCCTCACCTCTCCCCTCCCCCTCCCTCCCCTCTCCCTCCCCTCTCTCCCTCCCCCTCCCTGCCCCCTCCCCTCTCCCTCCCTCCCTCCCCTCTCCCCCCCCTCTCCCCTCCCTCCTCCCTCCCTCACCTCTCCCTCCCCTCTCCCTCCTCCTCCCCCTCTCCCCCCCCCTCCCCTCTCCCTCCCTCCCCTCTTCCTCCCCTCTTCCTCCCTCTCCCTCCCTCCCTCCCCTCTCGCCCCCTCCCTCCCCTCCCCTTCCCCCCCCTCCCTCCCCCTCCCCTCTCCCCCTCCCTCCCTCCCCCCCCTCCCCTCCCCCCCCCTCCCTCCCCCCTCTCCCCCCTTCTCCTCATCTTCCTCCCCCGGGCAGCCACAACATTTACAACGTGGGCCCCGTGACGACTTTCCCCGGTGATGACGTGGCCCAGCATCGTCGGGCAAATCGCGAATCAACCCCGACCATGCTCCACGCCACGTTCCGTTCACCGCGGAAAAACCTCGGCAAGCGAACCCAGGCAAACAAACTAATAAAAAAATAAAAAAATACGTGCGTTATGGGTGACGCATTCATACCGACGGCGATCGAACGGGAATTTTTATTTTATATTACGAAGAATATTTCGCGAAAGCCGCACCGCGCTTTAAGTCCTGGGGAGGGGCGGCCACGGTGGTTGTGAGATGTTGACTACCTCGCCCGGTACGCAGGAGGTCGTAGGTTCCATCCCAACCCTGACGCCTGCTGCTGCTGTAGATTTGGAGTCTGCGTGTCTCTCATCATCACGGTGGCTAGGAGATGTTCACTACCTCGCCTGGTACGCAGGAGGTCGTGGGTTCCATCCCTACCCCTGACATCACGGTGGGGAGATGTTGACTACCTCGCCTGGTCTGCAGGAGGTCGTGGGTTCCATTCCGACCCTGACGCCTGCTGCTGCTGCTGTAGATTTGGAGTCTGCGTATCTCTCTCATCATCATCACGGTGGCTAGGAGATGTTGACTACCTCGCCTGGTCTGCAGGAAGTCGTGGGTTCGATCCCGACTCTTTGACGCCTGCTGCTGCTGTAGATGTGTAGTCTGCGTCTCTCTCTCATCATCACGGTGGCTAGGAGATGTTGACTACCTCGCCTGGTCTACAGGAGGTCGTGGGTTCCATCCCGACTCTGACGACGCCTGTTGCTGCTGTTGTAGATTTGAAATCTGTGTGTCTCTCTCTCATCATCATCATCACGGTGGCTATGAGATGTTGACTACCTCGCCTGGTACACAGGAGGTCGTGGGTTCCATCCTGACCACTGACGACTGCTGCTGCTGTAGATTTGGAGTCTGCGTGAGTGAATGTGAGAGTGTGTGAGAGTGAGTGTGTGAGTGAGTGAGTTAGTGTGTGAGTGTATGAGTGAGTGTATAAGTGAGTGTGTGAGTGAGTGTGTGAGTGTATGAGTGAGTGTGTGAGTGAGTGTGTGAGTGAGTGTGTGAGTGAGCGTATGAGTCAGTGAATGTGTGAGTGAGTGCATGGGTGAGTGTGTGAGTGAGTGTGTGAGTGAGTGTATGAGTGAGTGTGTGAGTGAGCGTGTGAGTGGGTGAGTGTGTGAATGAGTGTGTGAATGTGTGAGAGTGTTTGAGAGTGAGTGTATGAGTGAGTGTATGAGTGAGTTAGTGTGTGAGTGTATGAGTGTGTGCGTGTGTGTGCTCGTGTGTGCGTGTGTGCGTGTGTGCGTGCGTGTGTGCGTGCATGCGTCACCCCACCACCACCACCACCACCCCCCGCACCACCCCCTCTCTTCACAGCTTGACGGCCGTCCTCAGCTTGGCGGAGCGAGCTCGTGGGTTGTCGCGCACCTCCAACTCGCCGGGGTAGATCACAGCGGGTGACGTCAATGCCCGGAACCTCTTCCTCGTACTCCTCGTCGGAGTCGGAGTCTCCGTGGAATCTCGGGCAGCCTCCTCCTCCACCTCATCGTCCTCTTTGTCGCCGTAGGGGAAGCGTCCGTGTCTGTCCCTCTGGCTGGAATGGGGCAGCGTGAAAGTCGGACGCGGGGCTCAACGATTTTGGGGGGGTGGGGGAGAAATATCTGAATGCGATTTTTAAAGATGGTTTTTTCGGTAAAGTCACGTAGGTGAAAATAAAATAAAAAAGTAAAATGAAAATAAAACAAAAAATGAAAATAAAAAAGTAAAATAAAAATAAAATAAAAAAGTAAGATAAAAATAAAAAAAATAAGTAAAAAAAAGTAAATGAAAATAACAAAAATAAAATTAAAAAGTAAAATAAAATAAGTAAAATAAAAATCAAATGAAAAATAAATGTTTTTCTTTTTATTTTTAATTTTATTTCCACCTACCTTGCAGCCACGAAAACTTAAAATCTAGAATATTTCGCGATCGCCATTCGATTAGCGACGATATTTTTTCAAGCCGAGCGACAGTTCAAATGTTCACCGCGTGACAGATTTAAAACACGCGATGGTGGAGCAGCCTCCTCATCCACCACCTCCTCGTCCTCTTTGTCGTCGTAGGGGAAGCATCCGTGCCTGTCCCTCTGGCTGGAATGGGGCAGCGTGAAAGTTTGATGCGGGGCTCAATGATTTTGGGTGGGTAAATATCCGACTGCGATTTTTAAAGATGTTTCGCGATCCATACGCTTTGGTTTTTTCGGTAAAGTCACGTAGGTGAAAATAAAAGAGAAAAGTAAAATGAAAAATAATGAAATTAAAAAATAATGAAATAAAGAAAAAATAAAGTGAAATACAAATAAAATAAAAAATTTAAATAATTACAAAAAATGGAAAAATACAAATAAACAAAGTTCCATACAAATAAAATAAAAAGTAAAATTAAAAATAAAACAAAAAGTGAAATACAATAAATGAATAAAGTGGAATTTAAACAAAAAGTAAAATGGAAATAAAATAAAAAAATAAAATAAAAAAGAAAAATAAAATAAAAAAGTTAAATAAAACTAAATAAATAAAGTTAAATACAAATAAAATACAAAATCACCCACCCACTCACCACCCACCCACTCACCCACCCACCCACTCACCCACCCACCCACCCACCCACCACCCACCCACCCACCCACTCACCCACCCACCCACTCACCCAACCCACCCACCCACCCACCCACTCACCCACCCACTCACCCACCCACCCACCCACTCACCCACCCACCCACCACCCACCCACTCACCCACTCACCCACCCACCCACTCACCCACCCACCCACCCACCCACTCACTCACCCACCCACTCACCCACTCACCCACTCACCCACCCACCCACTCACCCACCCACCCACTCACCCACCCACCCACTCACCACCCAACCACTCACCCACCCACTCACTCAAACACCCACCCACCCACTCACCCACCCACCCACTCACTCAAACACCAACCCACTCACTCAAACACCCACCCACCCACCCACTCACCCACCCACCCACCCACCCACCCACCCACCCACTCACTCACCCACCCACTCACCCACTCACCCACCCACTCACCGACCCACCCACTCACCCACCCACCCACCCACACACCCACCCACTCACTCACCCACTGACTCACCCACCCCACCCACTCACCCACCCACTCACCCACCAACCCACTCACCCACCAACTCACCCACCAACCCACTCACCCACCCACCCACTCACCCACCCACCCACCCACTCACTCACCCACCCACCCACCACCCACCCACTCACCCACCCACCCACTCACCCCACCCACCCACTCACCCACCCACCCACTCACCCACTCACCGACCCACTCACCCACTCACCCACCCACCCACTCACCCACTCATCAACTCACCCACTCATCCACTCACCCACCCACCCACCCACCCACTCACCCACCCACCCACCCACTCACCCACCCACCCACTCACCCACCCACCCACTCACCACCCAACCACTCACCCACCCACTCACTCAAACACCCACCCACCCACTCACCCACCCACCCACTCACTCAAACACCAACCCACTCACTCAAACACCCACCCACCCACTCACCCACCCACCCACCCCACTCACCCACCCACCCACCCACCCCACTCACTCACCCACCCACTCACCCACTCACCCACCCACTCACCGACCCACCCACTCACCCACCCACCCACACACCCACCCACTCACTCACCCACTGACTCACCCACCCACCCACTCACCCACCCACTCACCCACCAACCCACTCACCCACCAACTCACCCACCCACCCACTCACCCACCCACCCACCCACTCACCCACCCACCCACCCACTCACCCACCCACCCACCCACCCACTCACCCACCCACCCACCCACCCACCCACTCACCCACCCACCCACCCACCCACTCACCCACCCACCCACTCACCCACCCACCCACTCACCCACTCACCCACCCCACTCACCCACTCACCCACCCACTCACCCACTCACCCACTCATCAACTCACCCACTCATCCACTCACCCACCCACCCACCCACTCACCCACCCACTCACCCACTCACCCACCAACCCACCAACCCCCCACTCACCCACCCACCCACTCAAACACCCACCAACTCACTCAAACACCCACCCACCAACTCCCTCAAACACCCACCCACCCACCCACTCACCCACTCACCCACCCACCCACTCACCCACCCATCAACCCACCAACCCCCCACTCACCCACCCACTCACTCACCCACCCACCCACTCACTCACTCAAACACCCACTCACCCACCCACCAACCCACCAACCCCCCACTCACCCACCCACTCACCCACCCACCCACCCACTCACCCACTCACCCACCCACCCACCCACTCACCCACCCACCCACCCACTCACCCACCCACCCACCCACCCACTCACTCACCCACCAACCACCCACCAACTCACCCACCCACCCACTCACCCACCCACTCAAACACCCACCCATTCACTCAAACACCCACCCACCCTCCCACCCACCCACTCACCCACCCACTCACTCACCCACCCACCCACCCACTCACCCACTCACCCACTCAAACACCCACCCACTCACTCAAACACCCACCCACCCACTCACCCACCCACCCACCCACTCACCCACCCACTCACTCACCCACCAACCACCCACCAACTCACCCACCCACTCACCCACCCACCCACTCACCCACCCACTCAAACACCCACCCATTCACTCAAACACCCACCCACCCTCCCACCCACCCACTCACCCACCCACTCACTCACCCACCCACCCACCCACCCCACCCACCCACCCACTCACCCACTCAAACACCCACCCACTCACTCAAACACCCACCCACCCACTCACCCACCCACCCACCCACTCACTCACTCACTCACCCACCCACCCACCCACCCACCCACCCACTCACTCACCCACCCACTCACCCACCCACCCACCCACTCACCCACCCACCCACCCACCCACTCACCCACCCACCCACTCACCCACCCACCCACCCACTCACCCACCCACCCACCCACTCACCCACCACCCCCACCCACCCACCCACTCACCCACCCACCCACCCACTCACCCACCCACCCACCCACCCACCCACTCACCACCCACCCACTCACCACCCACCCACCAACCCACCCACTCACCCACTCACCCACCCACCCACTCACCCACCCACCCACTCACCCACCCACCCACCCACCCACTCACCCACCCACCCTCACCTCTTCCATATCTGGTGGCGGGAGGCCATGTTGTGCTTCTCCGTCATGGGCACGCCCATGATGAAGCGCTTCACGATGCGGTCCTCCAGCGAGTGGAAGGAGATCGCAGCCAGACGGCCTCCGGGCTGAGACATGCGGGGGACACGCGGCGGACACAGTCTAAGGGTCTGTGGGTCTCTGTGTGGTGAGTCTGTGGGTCTCTGTGTGGTGAGTCTGTGGGTCTCTGTGGGTCTCTGTGTGGTGAGTCTAAGGGTCTGTGGGTCTCTGTGTGGTGAGTCTGTGGGTTTCTGTGGGTCTCTGTGTGGTGAGTCTGTGGGTCTCTGTGTGGTGAGTCTGTGGGTCTCTGTGGGTCTCTGTGTGGTGAGTCTGTGGGTCTCTGTGTGATGAGTCTGTGGGTCTCTGTGTGGTGAGTCTGTGGGTGTCTATGTGATGAGTCTGTGGGTCTCTGTGTGGTGAGTCTGTGGGTCTCTGTGGGTCTCTGTGTGGTGAGTCTGTGGGTTTCTGTGGGTCTCTGTGTGGTGAGTCTGTGGGTCTCTGTGGGTCTCTGCGTGGTGAGTCTGTGGGTCTCTGTGTGGTGAGTCTGTGGGTCTCTGCGTGATGAGTCTGTGGGTCTCTGTGTGGTGAGTCTGTGGGTCTCTGTGGGTCTCTGTGTGGTGAGTCTGTGGGTCTCTCTGTGGTGAGTCTGTGGGTCTCTGTGGGTCTCTGTGTGGTGAGTCTGTGGGTCGCTGTGGGTCTCTGTGTGGTGAGTCTGTGGGTCTCTGTGTGGTGAGTCTGTGGGTCTCTGTGGGTCTCTGTGTGGTGAGTCTAAGTGTCTGTGGGTCTCTGTGTGGTGAGTCTGTGGGTCTCTGTGTGGTGAGTCTGTGGGTCTCTGTGGGTCTCTGTGTGATGAGTCTGTGGGTCTCTGCGTGATGACTCTGTGGGTCTCTGTGTGGTGAGTCTGTGGGTCTCTGTGGGTCTCTGTGTGGTGAGTCTGTGGGTCTCTGTGTGGTGAGTCTGTAGGTCTCTGTGGGTCTCTGTGTGGTGAGTCTGTGGGTCTCTGTGGGTCTCTGTGTGGTGAGTCTGTGGGTCTCTGTGGGTCTCTGTGTGGTGAGTCTGTGGGTCTCTATGGGTCTCTGTGTGGTGAGTCTGTGGGTCTCTGTGTGGTGAGTCTGTGGGTCTCTGTGTGGTGAGTCTGTGGGTCTCTGCGTGGTGAGTCTGTGGGTCTCTGTGTGATGAGTCTGTGGGTCTCTATGTGATGAGTCTGTGGGTCTCTATGTGATGCGTCTGTGGGTCTCTATGTGATGAGTCTGTGGGTCTCTGTGTGGTGAGTCTGTGGGTCTCTGTGTGGTGAGTCTGTGGGTCTCTGTGGGTCTCTGTGTGATGAGTCTGTGGGTCTCTGCGTGATGACTCTGTGGGTCTCTGTGTGGTGAGTCTGTGGGTCTCTGTGGGTCTCTGTGTGGTGAGTCTGTGGGTCTCTGTGTGGTGAGTCTGTAGGTCTCTGTGGGTCTCTGTGTGGTGAGTCTGTGGGTCTCTGTGTGGAGAGTCTGTGGGTCTCTGTGGGTCTCTGTGTGGTGAGTCTGTGGGTCTCTGTGGGTCTCTGTGTGGTGAGTCTGTGGGTCTCTATGGGTCTCTGTGTGGTGAGTCTGTGGGTCTCTGTGTGGTGAGTCTGTGGGTCTCTGTGTGGTGAGTCTGTGGGTCTCTGTGTGATGAGTCTGTGGGTCTCTATGTGATGAGTCTGTGGGTCTCTGTGTGATGAGTCTGTGGGTCTCTGTGTGATGAGTCTGTGGGTCTCTGTGTGATGAGTCTGTGGGTCTCTGTGTGATGAGTCTGTGGGTCTCTGTGTGATGAGTCTGTGGGTCTCTGTGTGATGAGTCTGTGGGTCTCTGTGTGGTGAGTCTGTGGGTCTCTGTGTGGTGAGTCTGTGGGTCTCTGTGTGGTGAGTCTGTGGGTCTCTGTGTGGTGAGTCTGTGGGTCTCTGTGTGGTGAGTCTGTGGGTCTGTGTGTGGTGAGTCTGTGGGTCTCTGTGTGTCTCTGCGTGTCTCTGCGTGTCTCTGTGTGGTGAGTCTGTGTGTCTCTGTGTGGTGAGTCTGTGTGTCTCTGCGTGGGTCTCTGGATCTCTGTGTGTGTCTCTGTGTGTCTCTATGTGATGAGTCTGTGTGTCTCTGCGTGATGAGTCTGCGTGTCTCTGCGTGTCTCTGTGTGTCTCTCTGCGTGTCTCTGCGTGTCTCTGCATCTCTCTGCGTCTCTCTGCGTGTCTCTGTGTCTCTGCGTGTCTCTCTGCGTGTCTCTCTGCGTGTCTGTGTGTCTCTCTGCGTGTCTCTGCGTGTCTCTGTGTGTCTCTGCGTGTCTCTCTGCGTGTCTGTGTGTCTCTCTGCGTGTCTCTGCGTGTCTCTGTGTGTCTCTCTGCGTGTCTCTGCGTGTCTCTGCATCTCTCTGCGTCTCTCTGCGTGTCTCTGTGTCTCTGCGTGTCTCTCTGCGTGTCTCTCTGCGTGTCTGTGTGTCTCTCTGCGTGTCTCTGCGTGTCTCTGTGTGTCTCTGCGTGTCTCTGCGTGATGAGTATCTGTGTCTCTGCGTGTCTCTGTGCGTGTCTCTGCGTGTCTCTGCGTGTCTCTGCGTCTCTGCGTGTCTCTGCGTCTCTCTGTGTGTCTCTGCGTGTCTCTGTGCGTGTCTCTGCGTGTCTCTGCGTGTCTCTGTGTCTCTGCGTGTCTCTGTGTCTCTGCGTGTCTCTGCGTGTCTCTGTGTGTCTCTGCGTGTCTCTATGTAATGAGTCTGTGGATCTCTCTGTGGGTCTCTCTGCGTGTGTCTCTGACTCTCTGCGTCTCTCTGCGTGTCTCTGCGTGTCTCTGCGTGATGAGTCTCTGTGTCTCTGCGTGTCTCTGCGTGTGTCTCTGTGTCTCTGCGTCTCTCTGCGTGTCTCTGTGTGTCTCTGTGTGTCTGTGTCTCTGCGTGTCTCTGCGTGTCTCTGCGTGTCTCTGTCTCTCTGCGTCTCTCTGCGTGTCTCTGCGTGTCTCTGCGTGATGAGTCTCTCTGCCTCTGCGTGTATCTCTGCGTGTCTCTGTGTCTCTGCGTGTCTCTGTGTGTCTCTATGTAATGAGTCTGAGTGTCTCTGCGTCTCTCTGCGTGTCTCCGTGTGTCTCTCTGTGTCTCTGTGTCTCTCTATGTGATGAGTCTGTGTGTCTCTGCGTGTCTCTGCGTCTCTCTGCGTGTCTCTCTGCGTGTGCCTCTGCGTGTCTCTGCATCTCTCTGCATCTCTCTGCGTGTCTCTGCGTGTCTCTGCGTCTCTCTGCGTGTCTCTGTGTCTCTGCGTGTCTCTGCGTGTCTCTGCGTGTCTCTGTCTCTCTGCGTCTCTCTGCGTGTCTCTGCGTGTCTCTGCGTGATGAGTCTCTCTGCCTCTGCGTGTATCTCTGCGTGTCTCTGTGTCTCTGCGTGTCTCTGCGTCTCTCTGCGTGTCTCTCTGCGTGTGCCTCTGCGTGTCTCTGCGTGTGCCTCTGCGTGTCTCTGCATCTCTCTGCATCTCTCTGCGTGTCTCTGTGTCTCTGCGTGTCTCTGCGTGATTCGCCCGCGGGCCTACCGACCTTGAGGTATGTGGCGGCCGCGCGAAGTCCGGCGAGCAGCTCGTTGAGCTCGTCGTTGACGAAGATCCGCAGGGCCTGGAAGGTCCGCGTGGCCACGTGGGCCGGGCGGCCCAACGCGTCCCTCTGGGTCAACACGGCACGAGGGGGCACGGCCCCTACACGCGACAAGCCACACGCGACGACGAGACGCACCACGCCGACAACAACAACGTCGCGTGTGTGTGGGGCATCGTGACCACCATGACGATGATTGTGACGGCTGTGATGATGGTTGTGACGACGATTGTGATGGTTGTGACGATGATTGTGACGGCTGTGACGACGATTGTGACTGTGACGACGATTGTGACTGTGACGATGATTGTGACGATGATTGTGATGGTTGTGACGCTGATTGTGACGTTGATTGGGACGACGATTGTGATGATTGTGAAGATGATTGTGACGATTGTGATGATGATTGTGACGATGATTGTGATGATGATTGTGATGCTGATTGTGATGACGATTGTGATGATGATTGTGACGATGATTGTGACGACGATTGTGATGATGATTGTGACGATGATTGTGACAATGGTTGTGACGATGATCGTGACGACGATTGTGAAGATGATTGTGACGGCTGTGACGATGATTGTGACGGCTGTGACGATGATTGTGATGATTGTGAAGATGATTGTGACGGCTGTGACGACGATTGTGACGATGATTGTGATGATGATTGTGATGATGATTGTGACGCTGATTGTGATGATGATTGTGATGATTGTGAAGATGATTGTGATGGCTGTGACAATGATTGTGACGATGACGATGATTGTGACGATTGTGACGATAATTGTGATGATTGTGACGATGGTTGTGACGATGACGCTGATTGTGATGATGATTGTTATGCTGATTGTGACAATGATTGTGACGACGATTGTGACGATGATTGTGATGATTGTGACGCTGATTGTGATGACGATTGTGACGACGATTGTGACGACGACTGTGACGACGATTGTGACGATGATTGTGACAATAATTCTGATGATAATTGTGACGATGATTATGACGATGATGACGATTGTGATGACGATTGCCACGGCAATTAAGATGACGATGTCGATGATGATTATGACAAACAAACTCCGCCCCTCCCCCCCCACCCTCTCCCCCCCCCCCCACCCCCCACCCCCCCCCCCACCCACCAGCCACCACCATCGCCAGCTGCCTTGTGCTCCGGATGGGCAGGCCGGCGGCTAGCACTTCGGCCACGGCGCGAGCCACGCGGCGTGAGCGTCGCTCCTCGCCGTAGCAACGCAGCACGGAGGCCAACGCCGACTCGGGCAGCCCGCAGAGAACATCGTAGGCGGTGGGGCTGTCACACTCGCTGTGACACACACAGTGTGAGACACACAGTGTGAGACACACAGTGTGACACACACAGTGTGAGACACACAGTGTGAGACACACAGAGTGACACACACAGTGTGAGACACACAGTGTGACACACACAGTGACACACACAGTGTGAGACACACAGTGACACACACAGTGTGAGACAGTGTGAGACACACACACAATGTGACACAGACACAGATCCCCCGTATAGCCTTAACAGACTGTAGGGGCAAGTGCTGTTAGCGAGCACCTATAAAGGCCGGAACGGTACACGAGGGGGTGGGTGGCCAGCACCACGCCCGACCGCCTTTGTCTCCCTAGTGGCGATATTTACACACCACACCAGGTACTCATTTGAGGCTGAGTCGACCTAGGAGAGGCCCAGGACCGGTTCAGATAATCGTCACTGGCGGTGTTGGCCGTGAGCGGGAATCGAACCCGGGTCGCCAGGTTCATAGCGCAGCGCGCTAACCGCTGCACTACCGCTCCCCACACACACAATGACACACACACAGTGACACACACACACAGTGACACACACACACACAGTGACACACACACACACAGTGACACACACAGTGACACGCACACACACAGTGACACACACACACACAGTGACACACACACACACACAGTGGCTCACACACAGTGAGACACACACACACACAGTGAGACACACACACAGTGACACACACACACACAGTGACACACACAGTGACACACACACACACACAGTGGCTCACACACACAGTGAGACACACACACACACAGTGAGACACACACACACAGTGACACACACAGTGACACACACACACACAGTGACACACACAGTGACACACACACAGTGACACACACACACAGTGTGTGAGACACACAGTGAGACACACACAGTGACACACACACAGTGACACACACACACACAGTGACACACACAGTGACACACACACAGTGACACACACACACAGTGTGAGACACACACAGTGTGAGACACACAGTGAGACACACACAGTGACACACACACAGTGACACACACACACAGTGACACCCACAGTGACACACACACAGTGACACACACACACAGTGACACACACACACAGTGACACACACAGTGAGACACACAGTGACACGCAGTGTGACACACACACACAGTGACACACACAGTGACACACACACACAGTGACACACACAGTGACACACACACAGTGACACACACACACAGTGTGAGACACACACAGTGTGAGACACACAGTGAGACACACACAGTGACACACACACAGTGACACACACACAATGACACACACACAGTGACACACACACACAGTGACACACACACACAGTGTGAGACACACACAGTGTGAGACACACAGTGAGACACACACAGTGAGACACACACAGTGACACACACACAGTGACACACACACACAGTGACACACACAGTGACACACACACAGTGACACACACACACACACAGTGACACACACAGTGAGACACACAGTGACACGCAGTGTGACACACACACACAGTGACACACACAGTGACACACACACACAGTGACACACACAGTGACACACACACAATGACACACACACACAGTGATACACACACACAGTGACACACACAGTGACACACACACACAGTGACACACACAGTGACACACACACACAGTGACACACACACACAGTGACACACACAGTGACACACACAGTGACACACACACACAGTGACACACACACAGTGACACACACACACAGTGACACACACACACAGTGACACACACACACACAGTGACACACACACACACAGTGACACACACACACAGTGATACACACAGTGACACACGCTGTGACACACACACACACGAAGATGAAGATCCTTCCCAGCCTCACCGCTCCCCGCCCAGCCCCAACCTCACCACTCCCAGCCCCACCGCTCCCCGCCCAGCCCCACCCAGCCCCACCCAGCCCCACCACTCCCCACCCAGCCCCAGCCTCACCACTCCCCACCCACCTCACCACTCCCCACCCAGCCCCAGCCTCACCACTCCCCACCCAACCTCACCACTCCCAGCCCCAGCCCCACCCAGCCCCAACCTCACCACTCCCCACCCACCTCACCACTCCCCACCCAGCCGCACCTCACCGCTCCCCGCCCATGCGCATGTCCAGCGGCCCGTCTCTGCTGAGCGAGAACCCCAACCTCACCACCCAGCCCCAACCTCCCCACCCAGCCTCACCACCCAGCCCCACCCAGCCCCACCCAGCCCCACCTCACCGCTCCCCGCCCATGCGCATGTCCAGCGGCCCGTCTCTGCTGAGCGAGAACCCTCTCCGCGCCTCGTCCATTTGCAGCGACGAGCAGCCGGCGTCGATGAGGACTCCGTCGAGCGAGCCGGGAGCCACCCCGGCCCCGCTCAGCAACGTGGGCAACTCAGAGAAGCGTCCCAGCAGGGCACGGAGCGAGCCGCTGGCGGGGTGAGGGAGGGGCGGTGAGTGGGGGGAGAGGGGGGAGCGGTGAGTGTGTGTGAGTGTGTGAGTGTGTGTGTGTGAGTGTGTGAGTGTGTGTGTGCGTGTGTGTGTGCGTGTGTGTGTGAGTGTGTGAGTGAGTGTGAGTGTGTGAGTGAGTGTGTGCACAGCAACGTGGGCAACTCAGAGAAGCGACCCAGCAGGGCACGGAGCGAGCCGCTGGGGGGGTGAGGGAGGGGCGATGAGTGGGAGAGAGGGGGGGGGTGAGTGGGAGTATGTGAGTGTGTGAGTGTGTGTGTGAGTGTGTGTGTGTGCATGTGTGTGTGCGTGCATGTGTGTGTGTACATGTGTGCGTGTGAGTGTGTGAGTGTGTGTGTGAGTGTGTGTGAGTGTGTGAGTGAGTGTGTGTGTGTGTGTGAGTGTCTGTGTGTGTGAGTGAGTGTGTGTATGTGTGTGTATGTGTGTGGGAGTATGAGTGTATGAGTGTGTGTGCGTGTGTGCGAGTGTGTGAGTGTGTGAGTGTGTGTGAGTGTGTGTGTGAGTGTGTGTGTGAGTGTGTGTGAGTGTGTGAGTGAGTGTGTGTGTGTTAGTGTGTCTGTGTATATGTGTGCGTGCGTGTGTGTGTGTGTGTGTGAGTGTGTGTGTGTGAGTGTATGTGTGTGCATGTGTGTGTGCGTGCATGTGTGTGTGCGTGTGTGTGTACGTGTGTGCGTGTGTGTGTGCCTGTGTGTGTGTGTGCGCGTGTGTGTCTGCGCGTGTGTACGTGTGTGTGTGTGCATGTGTGCTTGTGTGTGCGCGTGCGCGTGTGCGCGTGTGCACGTGCGTGTGCGTGTGTAGACACACACACACACGCACGCATGCACGGTGCTTCAAAGAAATGTGAACACTGAAACGGGACGATCGTGCAATCCCTATAACATTATAGTTACATTGTTATTATGGACAATCCCTATAACATTATAGTTACATTGTTATTATGGACAATCCCTATAACATTATAGTTACATGATTGCTAAAGACAATGCACACATCAGTAATATTATACTATTATCTAGTGGTCTAGTGACACTGCTGTTGAAACTAGGCCATCAAGAAGGCTGCTTTTCCTTCTGATGAAGGCCAATCAGTTTCAAAGACAACGCAAATATTATAATCAGAGCGGGTTCCACCGTGCGCTGAGTGAGCCACACACAGAGAGAGAGAGAGCGGGTTCCCCCGTGCGCTGAGTGAGCCACACAGAGAGAGAGAGAGCGGGTTCCCCCGTGCGCTGAGTGAGCCACACAGATGAGTCAGAGCGGGTTCCACCGTGCGGTGAGTGAGCCACACAGATGAGTCAGAGCGAGTTTCCCCGTGCGGTGAGTGAGCCACACAGATGAGTCAGAGCGAGTGTTCCCCGTGCGCTGAGTGAGCCACACAGAGGCACACAGAGCGAGTTCCACCGTGCGCTGAGTGAGCCACACAGAGCCACACAGAGCGAGTGTTCCCCGTGCGCTGAGTGAGCCACACAGAGGCACACAGAGCGAGTGTTCCCCGTGCGCTGAGTGAGCCACACAGAGCCACACAGAGCGAGTGTTCCCCGTGTACCCGTGCGCTGAGTGAGCCACACAGAGCGAGTGTTGCCCGTGTACCCGTGCGCTGAGTGAGCCACACAGAGCCACACAGAGCGAGTGTTCCCCGTGTGCTGAGTGAGCCACACAGAGCCACACAGAGCGAGTGTTCCCCGTGCGCTGAGTGAGCCACACAGAGGCACACAGAGCGAGTGTTCCCCGTGCGCTGAGTGAGCCACACAGAGCCACACAGAGCGAGTGTTCCCCGTGTACCCGTGCGATTTAGCCAGGTCTTGAGCCAGCTGAAAGGAGCGCGGATCGCGATCGAGAGCCACCACGTGAGCGCCCGTGCCGAGCAGGGCGCGTGCGTGTCCACCCGCACCAAACGTCATGTCCAGAATCACCTGGAGACACGCACGGGCAGATACGTATAGTGTAGTGTGTAGTGTAGTGTGTAGTGTAGTGTAGTAGTGTGTAGTGTAGTGTGTATAGTGTAGTGTGTAGTGTAGTGTACAGTGTAGTGTAGTGTGTAGTGTAGTGTGTAGTGTAGTGTGTAGTGTAGTGTAGTAGTGTGTAGTGTATAGTGTAGTTTATAGTGTAGTGTAGTGTGTAGTGTAGTGTGTAGTGTAGTGTGTAGTGTAGTGTAGTAGTGTGTAGTGTATAGTGTAGTTTATAGTGTAGTGTAGTGTGTAGTGTAGTAGTGTAGTGTAGTAGTGTGTAGTGTAGTGTGTATAGTGTAGTGTGTAGTGTAGTGTACAGTGTAGTGTAGTGTGTAGTGTAGTGTGAAGTGTAGTGTGTAGTGTAGTGTAGTAGTGTGTAGTGTATAGTGTTGTTTATAGTGTAGTGTAGTGTGTAGTGTAGTGTGTAGTGTAGTGTGTAGTGTAGTGTAGTGTGTAGTGTATAGTGTATAGTGTAGTGTAGTGTGTAGTGTAGTGTAGTGTGTAGTTTATAGTGTAGTGTAGTGTGTAGTGTAGTGTAGTAGTGTGTAGTGTATAGTGTAGTTTATAGTGTAGTGTAGTGTGTAGTGTAGTAGTGTAGTAGTGTAGTGTATAGTGTGTAGTGTAGTGTGTAGTGTAGTGTATAGTGTAGTGTAGTTTATAGTGTAGTGTGTAGTGTAGTGTGTAGTGTAGTGTAGTAGTGTAGTGTAGTGTATAGTGTAGTTTATAGTGTAGTGTAGTGTGTAGTGTAGTAGTGTAGTGTGTAGTGTAGTGTGTAGTGTAGTGTATAGTGTGTAGTGTAGTAGTGTAGTGTGTAGTGTAGTGTAGTAGTGTAGTGTATAGTGTGTAGTGTAGTGTGTAGTGTAGTGTATAGTGTAGTGTAGTTTATAGTGTAGTGTGTAGTGTAGTGTGTAGTGTAGTAGTGTAGTGTAGTGTATAGTGTAGTAGTGTATAGTAGTGTAGTGTGTAGTGTAGTGTGTAGTGTAGTGTGTAGTGTAATGTGTAGTGTAGTAGTGTATAGTAGTGTAGTGTATAGTGTGTAGTATAGTGTAGTGTATAGTGTAGTGTAGTGTGTAGTGTAGTGTATAGTGTAGTGTAGTGTGTAGCGTAGTGTGTAGTGTACAGTGTAGTGTGTAGTGTAGTGTATAGTCGTGTAGAGTATAGTGTAGTAGTGTAGTAGTGTATAGTGTAGTGTATAGTGTAGTGTATAGTGTAGTGTGTAGTGTATAGTGTAATGTATAGTGTAGTGTATAGTGTAATGTATAGTGTAGTGTATAGTGTAGTGTGTAGTGTATAGTGTAATGTATAGTGCAGTGTAGTGTATAGTAGTGTAGTGTATAGTGTAGTGTATATTGTAGTGTATAGTGTAGTGCATAGTAGTGTAGTGTATAGTGTAGTGTAGTGTGAGTGTACAGTGTAGTGTGTAGTGTATAGTGTAGTGTATAGTGTAGTGTGTAGTGTAGTGTGTAGTGTATAGGAGTGTAGTGTAGTGTGTAGTATAGTGTGTAGTGTAGTGTATAGTGTAGTGTATAGTGTAGTGTATAGTGTAGTGTATAGTAGTGTATAGTGTAGTGTATAGTGTAGTGTATAGTGTATAGTAGTGTAGTGTAGTGTATAGTGTATAGTATAGTAGTGTATAGTGTAGCGTATAGTAGTGTAGTGTATAGTGTCGTGTATAGTAGTGTATAGTGTAGTGTATAGTGTATAGTAGTGTATAGTAGTGTATAGTGTAGTGTATAGTAGTGTAGTGTATAGTGTAGTGTATAGTAGTGTATAGTGTAGTGTGTAGTAGTATAGTGTAGTGTATAGTGTATAGTAGTGTATAGTGTAGTGTATAGTAGTGTATAGTGCAGTGTGTAGTAGTGTAGTGTATAGTGTATAGTAGTGTATAGTAGTGTATAGTGTAGTGCAGAGGTGGGACAAAGTCATTGTTATGCAAGTCCAAGTCGAGTCGCAAGTCATCAAATTCATGACTCGAGTCTGACTCGAGTCCAAGTCACATGACTCGAGTCCACATCTCATAGGTGGGACAAAGTCATTGTTATGCAAGTCCAAGTCGAGTCGCAAGTCATCAAATTCATGACTCGAGTCTGACTCGAGTCCAAGTCACATGACTCGAGTCCACACCTCTGGTGTAGTGTATAGTGTAGTGTGTAGTAGTGTAGTGTAGTGTATAGTGTATAGTAGTGTATAGTAGTGTATAGTGTATAGTAGTGTATAGTGTAGTGTATAGTGTAGTGTATAGTGTATAGTGTAGTGTATAGTAGTGTATAGTGTATAGTAGTGTATAGTGTAGTGTATAGTGTAGAGTGTAGTGTATAGTAGTGTATAGTGTATAGTAGTGTATAGTGTAGTGTATAGTGTAGAGTGTAGTGAGCCGTGAGCTGCAACCCGCCCCTCTCACCTGCCCCTCCGCCGGGCACAGGGCACCCAGCACCTCCCTCACCATCACCGGCTTGTGGCCCAGCAGGGCCACCTCCTGCCCCGGCTCCAACCTCGACTCCAACCCCGACTCCAACCCCGGCCTCACGTCGCATCCTCCTCGGGGCTCTGCCCGTGTCTCCCCTCCGTGTCCCCGTGTCTCCCCTCCGTGTCCCCGTGTCTCCCCTCCATGACCCCGTGTCTCCCCTCCGTGTCCTCGTGTCTCCCATCGTCTCTGCGTCTGTTGCCCCGCCGGAGGTGCGAGGGGTCTCAATATTCGGTGCCGGAGGCTCCAAGACGCAGCCCTGACCTGCACACGTCGGGATTCAGAATCTTGATCGATGGTCACGGAGGAATTCTATGAGTGTGGGACGGTCAGTGAGGGGTGGGTGGGTGAGTGAATAGGTGGGTGGGTGAGTGGGTGAGTGGGTGAGTGAGTTGGTGGGTGAGTGGGTGAGTGGGTGGGTGGATGGGTGAGTGGGTGAGTGGGTGAGTGAGTGGGTAGATGGGTGATTGAGTGGGTGAGTGGGCGAATGGGTGGGTTGGTGAGTGGGTGGGTAGGTGAGTGAGTGGGTAGGTGAGTGAGTGGGTGGGTGAGTGGGAGTGGGTGGGTGTGTGAGTGGGAGTGGGTGGATGAGTGGGTGGGTGGGTGAGAAGGTGGGTGGGTGAGTGGGTGGGTGAGTGGGTGAGTGGGTGGGTGGGTGAGTGAGTGGGTAGGTGGGTGATTGAGTGGGTGAGTGGGCGGATGGGTGGGTTGGTGAGTGAGTGGGTTGGTGAGTGGGTGGGTGAGTGGGTGAGTGGGTGGGTGAGTGGGTGAGTGGGTGGGTGAATGGGTGGGTCGGTGAGTGGGTGAGTGAGTGGATGAGTGGTTGGGTGAGTGGGTGAGGGAGTGGGTGAGTGGGTGGGTGATTAAGTGGGTGAGTGGACGGATGGGTAGGTGAGTGAGTGGGTGAGTGGGAGTGGGTGGGTGAGTGGGTGAGTGGGTGGGTTGGTGAGTGGGTGGGTAGGTGAGTGAGTGGGTAGGTGAGTGAGTGGGTGGGTGAGTGGGAGTGGGTGGGTGTGTGAGTGGGAGTGGGTGGATGAGTGGGTGGGTGGGTGAGAAGGTGGGTGGGTGAGTGGGTGGGTGAGTGGGTGAGTGGGTGAGTGAGTGGGTAGGTGGGTGATTGAGTGGGTGAGTGGGCGGATGGGTGGGTTGGTGAGTGAGTGGGTTGGTGAGTGGGTGGGTGAGTGGGTGAGTGGGTGGGTGAGTGGGTGAGTGGGTGGGTGAATGGGTGGGTCGGTGAGTGGGTGAGTGAGTGGATGAGTGGTTGGGTGAGTGGGTGAGGGAGTGGGTGAGTGGGTGGGTGATTAAGTGGGTGAGTGGACGGATGGGTAGGTGAGTGAGTGGGTGAGTGGGAGTGGGTGGGTGAGTGGGTGAGTGGGTGGGTGATTGAGTGGGTGATTGAGTGGGTGATTGAGTGGGTGAGTGGGTGGGTGAGTGGGTGAGTGGGTGGGTGGGTGGGTGGGTGAGTGGGTGGGTGAGTGGGTGGGTTGGTGAGTGGGTGGGTGGGTGAGTGGGTGGGTGAGTGGGTGGGTGAGTGGGTGAGTGAGTGGGTGAGTGGGTGGGTGGGTGAGTGGGTAAGTGGGTGGGTGAGTGGGTGGGTGAATGAATGTTTTGCTGTCACCTTCAGTGTTGTGGGTGAGTGACTGAGTGGGTGACTGCGATCAGTGTGTTGCTGTAGTTAACACCACTATAAACTACACTATACACTACACTATACACTACACTACACTACTATAAACTACACTATACACTAAACTATACACTACACTATACACTACACGAAACACTACACTATACACTACACTAATATACACTACACTATACACTACACTACTATACACTACTACACTACACTATACACTATACTACTATACACTACACTACTATACACTATACTACTATACACTACACTATACACTACACTACTATATTAGACTGAAAACGAATTTCTCTCAAATTGCTTCTTTTTGTTGTGAAGTTTCTTGGTTGTCTACGTACGGTGTGAAAGAAGTTCAACACACACACTACCCATAGACTCAACACTACCCATAGACTCAACACTACCCATAGACTCAACACAACCCATAGACTCAACACTGCCCATAGACTCAACACTACCCATAGACTCAACACTACCCATAGACTCAACACTGCCCATAGACTCAACACTGCCCATAGACTAACACTGCCCATAGACTAACATTGCCCATAGACTCAACACTACCCATAGACTCAACACTACCCATAGACTGAACACTGCCCATAGACTCAACACTGCCCATAGACTCAACACTGCCCATAGACTCAACACTACCCATAGACTCAACACTGCCCATAGACTCAACACTGCCCATAGACTCAACACTGCCCATAGACTCAACACTGCCCATAGACTCAACACTACCCATAGACTCAACACTGCCCATAGACTCAACACTGCCCATAGACTCAACACTGCCCATAGACTCAACACTACCCATAGACTCAACACTGCCCATAGACTCAACACTGCCCATAGACTCAACACTGCCCATAGACTCAACACTACCCATAGACTCAACACTGCCCATAGACTCAACACTACCCATAGACTCAACACTGCCCATAGACTCAACACTACCCATAGACTCAACACTACCTATAGACTAACACTGCCCATAGACTCAACATTACCCATAGACTCAACACTACCTATAGACTAACACTGCCCATAGACTAACACTGCCCATAGACTCAACACTACCCATAGACTCAACACTGCCCATAGACACAACACTGCCCATAGACTCAACACTGCCCATAGACTAACACTGCCCATAGACTCAACACTACCCATAGACTCAACACTGCCCATAGACTAACAAAACCCATAGACTCAACACTGCCCATAGACTCAACACTGCCCATAGACCCAACACTGCCCATAGACTCAACACTGCCCATAGACTCAACACTGCCCATAGACTCAACACTGCCCAGAGACTCAACACTGCCCATAGACTCAACACAACCCATAGACTCAACACTGCCCATAGACCCAACACTACCCATAGACTCAACACTGCCCATAGACTCAACACTACCCATAGACTCAACACTACCCATAGACTAACACTGCCCATAGACTAACACTGCCCATAGACTCAACACTACCCATAGACTCAACACTGCCCATAGACACAACACTGCCCATAGACTCAACACTGCCCATAGACTAACACTGCCCATAGACTCAACACTACCCATATACTCAACACTGCCCATAGACTCAACACTGCCCATAGACTCAACACTACCCATAGACTCAACACTGCCCATAGACTCAACACTGCCCATAGACCCAACACTACCCATAGACTCAACACTGCCCATAGACTCAACACTACCCATAGACTCAACACTACCCATAGACTCAACACTACCCATAGACTCAACACAACCCATAGACTCAATACTACCCATAGACTCAACACTGCCCATACACTCAACACTACCCATAGACTCAACACTGCCCATAGACTAACACTGCCCATAGACTCAACACTGCCCATAGACTCAACACTGCCCATAGACCCAACACTGCCCATAGACCCAACACTGCCCATAGACCCAGCACCGTCCATAGACTCAACACTGCCCATAGACTCAACACTGCCCATAGACTCAACACTGCCCATAGACTAACACTGCCCATAGACTAACACTGCCCATAGACTCAACACTACCCATAGACTCAACACTGCCCATAGACCCAGCACTGCCCATAGACTCAACACTGCCCATAGACTCAACACTACCCATAGACTCAACACTACCCATAGACTCAACACAACCCATAGACTCAATACTACCCATAGACTCAACACTGCCCATACACTCAACACTGCCCATAGACCCAACACTGCCCATAGACTCAACACTGCCCATAGACTCAACACTACCCATAGACTCAACACTGCCCATAGACCCAGCACTGCCCATAGACTCAACACTGCCCATAGACTCAACACTACCCATAGACTCAACACTACCCATAGACTCAACACTACCCATAGACTCAACACAACCCATAGACTCAATACTACCCATAGACTCAACACTGCCCATACACTCAACACTGCCCATAGACTCAACACTGCCCATAGACTCAACACTGCCCATAGACTCAACACTGCCCATAGACTCAACACTGCCCATAGACCCAACACTGCCCATAGACTAACACTGCCCATAGACTCAACACTGCCCATAGACTCAACACTGCCCATAGACCCAACACTGCCCATAGACTCAACACTGCCCATAGACTCAACACTGCCCATAGACCCAACACTGCCCATAGACTAACACTGCCCATAGACTCAACACTGCCCATAGACTCAACACTGCCCATAGACCCAAGACTGCCCATAGACTCAACACTGCCCATAGACTCAAAACTTCCCATAGACTCAGCACAGCCCAGAGACTCAACACTGCCCATAGACTCAACACTGCCCATAGACTCAACACTGCCCATAGACCCAACACTGCCCATAGACCCAACACTGCCCATAGACCCAGCACCGTCCATAGACTCAACACTGCCCATAGACTCAACACTGTCCATAGACTCAACACTACCCATAGACTCAACACTGCCCATAGACTCAACACTGCCCATAGACTCAACACTACCCATAGACTCAACACTGCCCGTAGACTCAACACTGCCCGTAGACTCAGCACTGCCCATAGACTCAACACTGCCCATAGACTCAACACTACCCATAGACTCAACACTACCCATAGACTAAACACTGCCCATAGACTCAACACTACCCATAGACTCAACACTACCCATAGACTCAACACTACCCATAGACCCAGCACTGCCCGTAGACTCAGCACTGCCCATAGACTCAACACTACCCATAGACCCAGCACTACCCATAGACTCAACACTGCCCACCTCAAGCACTCCACGCACGTACCCAGCATCGCAGACATGGCTCCATCTCCCACTCGGCAGTTCCTGTACGGAGCGAGCGGAGGGGAGGGAGGGGGAGTAAGAGGCTACACGGGGGAGCTTTGTCTGTGTATAGGTGCTGCTGCTACTCGCTACTGACAGCACTTGCCCCTACAGCCCTGCTAGAGGCTACACGGGGGAGCTTTGTCTGTGTATAGGTGCTGCTGCTACTCGCTACTGACAGCACTTGCCCCTACAGCCCTGTGAGAGGCTACACGGGGGAGCTTTGTCTGTGTAACAAGCCGACACTGTACGCGCGCACTGTACTCACAAGGCGACGGTCACGCGCTTGGCTGGGTGGGGGGTGGCACCGTCCTCTGGTGGCGTCCGGGTGGAAAACGCGCGAAACGTTTATAGTTCCGGGGACTAAAAACAAACTTTTCGTTCCGGCAAGATTAAAAAATGGTGGCCGTGTCAAATTCATAATGGCCGTGTCGGGTTGTGTGTGTGTGTGTAGGGGGCACAGGTGGTGCATCAGCCAGTCATCTCGGTCATCTCAGTCAGTCGACCCGTGGCACCTGCTGGGTCTGCCCCGTGACCTCCTCCTGCCAGCGGGCGTTCGACACTTCACGTGGCAGCCTCAAGGTGCACGTGGCCTGGCACAAGCGTCGTGGTGACGCCACCGCCACTTAGTGGAGAATGGCGGTTGTTGTTGTTGTTGTGCATTCGTCTGTGTGTATTCGTGTGTGTGTGTGTCCCTCAAAACAACCCCCTAACTCATCGTTGGTGCTGGATGGCAACGCTGTGGTGGCCGTGTCAGATTCATGATGGAGGGGGGAGGGACAATTTCTATTGGCAATTCCCCTAATGGCGTTCGTAGCCACCACAGTGGCCAAATGGGGGCTTTGGACGGGTGCCAAACCCCATTTGGCGGCGCCAGGAGATTGAATCTTCCAGAAGCAGCAAAAAGCCACTACGTGTGGCCACGTGGAATGTTCGAGCGCTCACTGCGGAGGAGAGGCTGCCACTCCTCTGTCGGGAGCTGGACCGGTACCGCCTGGATCTCTGTGGCATTCAGGAGGTCCGGTGGACCGGCTCTGGCTCCTGCCACCATGAGGGGTGGACAGTCCTCTACTCGGGGCAGGAGACTGCCAAAATAATGAAGGGGGGCGTGGGAGCGTGGCGGTGAGGTGTGGGTAGCTGTAAGCCCCAGGTTACTTTGGGCTCGCCTTCCCATCAACCAGAGACGAGGAGTGGTGGTAGTGGTTACTTATGCCCCCACCGAAGATGAACATCAGTAGAGGGATGCAGACAAGGCCGATGCCTTCTATGACCTCCTGTCACAGGTGCTAGCTAAAGTGGCTGCGTTGGAGGGGGAAGAGCGCCTTGACAAAGGAATTTGCATATCAAATTGTCAAGGCGCTCTTCCCCCTCCAACCCAGCTTAAATATACGCTGTCAAGCTTGGTGGTGTTCATTCATACGCTGTCTTTCCGACAGACCTGTTCTTCACCTGAGGACGGCTGCTTGCGTTGTGGCCGAAACGTCGTGAGAATTATTTCATTATGTTTTATTATTTTATTATTTCCCTTCTACGTGACGACTTTGCCGAAAGAACCAAGAAGATGAATCCCTGCAGTCACGAAAGCTTTAAATCGAAATATAAGTGGCCCGTCGCCTGCCAATGTATAGTGTGCTGATCATTTTCTAAATGCGGAGGGCAAATAGCAGAGGACCTGCGGCGAAACCCACGCCGCCACGGGGAGAGAGATGGAGAGACACGCAACCTCCAAATACACAGCAGGCTTCAGGGCAGAGGTCGCAAACGAGTTTTGATTCCGTACCCGTACCCGGCCGCACCACGGTCGAAAACTGGTACCCGTACCCTACTCGATACCCGGCTACCCGTACCCGGCCGGGTATCGTGTAGGGTACGAGTACCCGATTGCGACCTCTGGGATGAAGCCACGTTGCAGGCGCGGGTGGGTTGATTCTAGAAACTTGAATTGTGAGAAGAGACAAGACGTTGGGAAATGAGTGACAAACGGTGACTCACCAGTGACTCACGGCCTACCCGTACCCGGCCGCACCAGGGTCGCAAACGGCTACCCGTACCCGTACCCGACTGGGTACGGGTAGCCGGGTATCGGGTAGGGTACGGGTATCGGGTACCCGGTTGCGACCTCTGGCTTCAGGGGTCGGAATGGAAAGCAACGACCTCCTCCAGTAGCAGGCGAGGGCAATTTTTTTTTAGTCGCGAATGTTTTTGTCGAGTGAAAAAAAATGGCCAACGATTTTTAATTCGCAATCGACGCCTCGTTTTATTTCAGCCACGCTCCGAAATGCGACATCCAGTGTCTCTCGCGGCCTCTCTCGTGGATCACCGCCGTAGCACAGTGGGACGAGGAATGGATGAGTGGGATGCAAATGATCTTGCGCTCGTGTGAATGGGGTAGCCGGATGAGGTGATGCTCCCTTTCCGAGAGTGAGGACGACTCGTAGAGAGAGACAGAGAGACAGAGAAAGGTTGACTCGTACAGAGAGGGAGAGAGAGACAGAGAGAGAGGGCGACTCAGAGAAGGAGACAGAAAAAGGATGACTCATAGAGAAAGAGAAACAGAGAAAGGGCGACTCAGAGAGAGAGAGACAGAGAAAGGACAACTCGTAGAGAGAGAGACAGAGAGAGAGAAAAAGAACGACTCTGAGAGAAAGAGAGACAGAGGAGAGGACGACTCGGAGAGAGAGAGAGAGGGCGACTCAGAGAGAGAGACAGACAGAGAGAGAGTGAGGACGACTCGGAGAGAGAGACAAAGAAAGGTTGACTCGTACAAAGAGAGACAGAGAGAGAGGGCGACTCGGAGAGATAGAAACAGAGAGAGAGGACTCGTACAGAGAGAGAGAGAGACAGAGAGAGACAGAGAGAGAGGGCGACTCAGAGAGAGATAGACAGAGAAAGGACGACTCGTACAGAGAGAGAGAGACAGAGAGAGAGGGCGACTCGGAGAGAGACACAGAGAAAGGGCGACTCAGAGAGAGACAGAGATAGAGAAAGAGCGAGCAACCCAGAGAGAGAGACAGAGAAAGGACGACTCGTACAGAGAGACAGAGAGACAGAGAGAGAGAGGGTGACTCAGAGAGAAAGAGAGACAGAGAAAGGACGACTCAGAGAGAGACACAGAGACACAGAGAGAGACACAGAGAGAGGGCGACTCAAGAGAGATAGAGACAAATAAAGGTTGACTCAGAGAGAGACAGAGAGAGAGAGAGAGAAAGAAAGGACGACTCAGAGAGAGACACAGAGAGAGGGCGACACAGAGAGAGAGAGAGAGAGAGGTGGAGGACGACTGAATCGGACATCATCTGACCGCTCACGCGATCAACCGGTTGGCCAGCCTGGATGGCCAATCAGCTTGCTCGACTGCTCAGCAGATAAGGCCAAAATCATCCTCCTCTCGACCAATCAGAGGCCGTTGCCACTGGAGCAAAATCATATAATCTCGACCAATCAGGAGCAAAATCATCGTCTTGACCAATCAGGAGCAAAACCATCATCTTTCATCCTCTTGACCAATCAGCGTCCTCTTGATCAATCAGGTGCCAAATCATCGTCTCGACCAATCAGGAGCGAAATCATCATCATCTTTCATCCTCTTGACCAATCAGCGTCCTCTTGATCAATCAGGAGCAAAATCATCGTCTCGACCAATCAGGAGAAAAATCATCATCATCTTTCATCCTCTTGACCAATCAGCGTCTTCTTGACCAATCAGGCGCAAAATCATCGTCTCGACCAATCAGAAACGAAATCATCATCATCTTTCATCCTCTTGACCAATCAGGAGAAAAACTATCATCTCGACCAATCAGGAGAAAAATCATCATCTTTCATCTTCTTGACCAATCAGGAGAAAAATCATCATCTTGACCAATCAGGAGCGAAATCATCATCATCTTTCATCCTCTTGACCAATCAGGAGAAAAATCATCATCTCGACCAATCGTCTCGACCAATCAGAAGCTGGCGGCTCCGCCCCCGCCCCGCCCCCCGCCCCCCGCCCCTCCCCCTGGCGTCCCACAGCAGCCTGGCGCTGCCCACGGCCGAGTCGACGGTGCACGACGCCTCCACGATGGACGCCCTCAGCACGACAGCCGCCTGCCTCGCCAACGTCGCGTTCCTCAGCAGCGCCGACCCCCCGGCCAGCACCCGGTCGACCCCGGGGGGCAACGGCGGGCGGCCCCCGCACCTCCCGACCCCCGACCCGGCGAGGTTTTTGACGAGGCCGAGGCAGAGGGCGCGCCAGACGCGGCCCAGGCTCAAGGCCCGACCGTCGACGCCGCTCAGAGACACGCGGCCGCGCGACTCCGGGGAGGCCCGTTCGCCGAACACCGTGGCGCGGATCGTGAGGCGGGGAGCCGGAGTTGGAGCCCGGACCGGAGCCCCGGTTGTTGGAGCCGGAGTTTCTTGCTTGCCGGGAGCACCGGGGCGGATCGAGGGATCTGGATCCGGAGCCGGAGTATCTTGCTTGCCGGGCGAGCCGGGGCGGATCGATGGATCCGGAGGAGGCTCCGGTTCATCCTCAATGTCGCTGGCCAGACGGTTGAGGGTCACGTAGAGGTCGTCTGCTGACGGAGGCTCGAGGCCTGAAACAACGCGGCAAGGAGGACAATGCGATGTAGCCGAGAGAGAGGATTGACAGTGTTAGTCTGTGGGTCAGTGTTAGTCTATGGGTCCAATGTTAGTCAGTGGTGTTGGTCAGTAGTGGTGGTGGTGGTGGTCAGTGGCGGTGGTGGTGGTCAGTAGTGGTAGTCAGTAGTAGTGGTGGTGGTGGTGGTCAGTGGTGGTGGTGGTGGTGGTGGTCAGTAGTACTGGTGGTCAGTGGTAGTGGTGGTGGTGGTGGTCAGTAGTGGTGGTCAGTGGTGGTGGTCAGTGGTGGTGGTGGTCAGTGGTGGTGGTGGTGGTCAGTGGTGGTGGTGGTCAGTGGTGGTGGTGGTGGTCAGTGGTGGTGGTGGTGGTCAGTGGTGGTGGTGGTCAGTGGTGGTGGTGGTAGTGGTGGTCAGTAGTAGTGGTGGTGGTGGTGGTCAGTAGTGGTGGTCAGTAGTGGTGGTCAGTGGTGGTGGCGGTGGTGGTGGTGGTCAGTGGTGGTGGTGGCGGTCAGTGATGGTGGTCAGTAGTGGTGGTCAGTGGTGGTGGTGGTGGTGGTCAGTGGTGGTGGTGGTGGTGGTCAGCGTTGGCGTCCTGTCTGTGCGTCGCGTACCGAGCTCTGCGACCCACGACCTCAGCGTGTCGACGAACATGGCGAGGACGTTGCCGCCGTTGAGCGACGCGGCGACGCACAGGCGCCAGTCGCCCACGTACGGGAACACGTCCCTCACCACGCCACCACCACCATCATCATCATCACCACCGCCACCAACGCCATCACCATCACCACCACCACCACTGCCACCGCCACCACCATCATCATCACCGCCACCACCACTGCCACCACCACCACTGCCACCGCCACCGTCATCACCACCGTCATCACCACCGTCACCACCGCCACCACCACCGCCACCGTCATCACCACCACCACCGCCACCACCACCACCGCCACCACCACCGTCATCACCGCCACCACCATCATCACCACCGCCACCGTCACCGTCACCACCACCACCACCACCGCCACCACCACCACCACCCGGCGAAGGGGAACCGTCCGGAAGATGGAGTCCAGGCGGGAGGACGTAGACCAGCTGCGCCGACGTGCTGATGTTGAGGACTGCGGAGAGTGCGAGAGAGCGAGCGCGAGTCACTTCACGCTGCCTTAGCGTGCACCTAGCCTGGTACAGTATGGGGGGCACGGGCGGTACACCGGCCAGTAGTCATCTCAGTCGGTCGATCGGCACCTGCTGGGTCTGTCCCGTGACCTCCTCTTCCTGCACCTAGCCTGGCACAGCAGTCAACCCGTGGCACCTGCTGGGTCTGTCCCGTGACCTCCTCCTGCATCTAGCCTGGCACAGCAGTCAACCCGTGGCACCTGCAGGGTCTGTCCCGCGACCTCGTCCTGCACCTAGCCTGGCACAGCAGTCAACCCGTGGCACCTGCTGGGTCTGTCCTGTGACCTCCTGCACCTAGCCTGGCACAGCAGTCAACCCATGGCACCTGCTGGGTCTGTGCCATGACCTCCTCCTGCACCTAGCCTGGTACAGCAGTCAACCCGTGGCACCTGCTGGGTCTGTCCCGTGACCTCCTGCACCTAGCCTGGCACAGCAGTCAACCCATGGCACCAGCTGGGTCTGTCCCGTGACCTCCTGCACCTAGCCTGGCACAGCAGTCAACCCATGGCACCTGCAGGGTCTGTCCCGTGACCTCCTCATGCACCTAGCCTGGCACAGCAGTCAACCCATGGCACCTGCTGGGTCTGTGCCATGACCTCCTCCTGCACCTAGCCTGGCACAGCAGTCAACCCATGGCACCTGCTGGGTCTGTGCCATGACCTCCTCCTGCACCTAGCCTGGTACAGCAGTCAACCCATGGCACCTGCTGCGTCTGTCCCGAAGGGACTGGTGGCTACGGGAGTTAATGACAGGGGAGTCAGCTGTGAGTGCGAATGCACTAGTGGCCACGGGAGGTAATGACATTGGAGTCAGCTGTGAGTGTGAAGGGACTGGTGGCTACGGGAGGTAATGACAGGCGAGTCAGTTGTGAGTGCGAAGGAACTGGTGGCTACGGGAGGTAATGACAGGGGAGTCAGTTGTGAGTGCGAAGGAACTGGTGGCTACGGGAGGTAATGACAGGGGAGTCAGCTGTGAGTGCGAAGGGACTGGTGGCCACGGGAGGTAATGACAGGGGAGTCAGCTGTGAGTGCGAAGGAACTGGTGGCTACGGGAGGTAATGACAGGGGAGTCAGCTGTGAGTGCGAAGGGACTGGTGGCCACGGGAGGTAATGACAGGGGAGTCAGCTGTGAGTGCGAAGGAACTGGTGGCCACGGGAGGTAATGACAGGGGAGTCAGCTGTGAGTGTGAATGCACTAGTGGCTACGGGAGGTAATGACAGGGGAGTCAGCTGTGAGTGCGAATGGATTAGTGGCCACAGGAGGTAATGACAGGGGAGTCAGCTGTGAGTGCGAAGGGACTGGTGGCTACGGGAGGTAATGACAGGGGAGTCAGCTGTGAGTGCGAAGGGACTAGTGGCCACGGGAGGTAATGACAGGGGAGTCAGCCTGCAGTGCGAATGGATTAGTGGCCACAGGAGGTAATGACAGGGGAGTCAGTTGTGAGTGTGAAGGGACTAGTGGCCAAAGGAGGTAATGACAGGGGAGTCAGCTGTGAGTGCGAAGGGACTGGTGGCCACGGGAGGTAATGACAGGGGAGTCAGTTGTGAGTGTGAAGGGACCGGTGGCTACGGGAGGTAATGACAGGGGAGTCAGCTGTGAGTGGGAAGGGACTGGTGGCCACGGGAGGTAATGACAGGGGAGTCAGCTGTGAGTGCGAAAGGACTAGTGGCCACGGGAGGTAATGACAGGGGAGTCAGCTGTGAGTGCGAAAGGACTGGTGGCCACGGGAGGTAATGACAGGGGAGTCAGTTGTGATTGCGAAGGGACTAGTGGCCACGGGAGGTAATGACAGGGGAGTCAGCCTGCAGAGTGAATGGACTAGTGGCTACGGGAGGTAATGACAGGGGAGTCAGCTGTGAGTGCCAAGGGACTGGTGGCCACGGGAATGTTCGAGAAGGGGGGCGTGGTCTCGTGTTGGTATATAAGGGGGAGATGCGCGGGAGACTTGGGGCTGTTGCAGTGGGGGTCTCCGCCTGATGTCAAGTGGACGTGTCTTCAATAAAGTGCCATCTCAAGAGAAGTGTGCCAAGTCGTCATTACACAGGCAGGGCCGATGAGTCAGATGCCTTCTACGACCTCCTGTCCCAGGCGATGGCTAAAGTGGCCCTTCCTGGATAGAGTCATCTTGTTGGGTGACTTCAATGCCCGAGTTGGTCACGATGCTGGCACCTGGTCTCGAGTGATTAGAAGGCATTGGCCAGATCAGCTCAATAACAACGGTAGGAGGATCTACACTATGGGAACCTCATTTGCCAGAAAAAAATATGATAATTGGTTCTTTACCCTTCTATCTGGCAACAAAACTTGTTGCCAGATAGAAGGGTAAAGAACCAATTATCAACGGTAGGAGGCTGCTAGATTTCTTGCGCTGTTCCGGCATCGGCTTATCCGCACAACATCGTGGATGCACGCCGGGTCCCTGACCCCCCCCCCCCCCTCCACCGCAAGAAGTCCCGGACCCCCTTACCGGCATCTGTGTGCCTCTCCAGGCAGCTGTAGACAGCAGCCTGCAGGTCTCCCAGCGCCGCTCCGACCTCGGCACCCCGGGGCAGCCCACAGAAGTCGGAGCGCGTCCGGCCTGCCACGCTGCCCACCGGCACCAGGGAGGGCAGCAGCGGCTGAGAGGGGAAGCGCGCAAGGCGCAGGCTGGCGAGGTCGGGGGGCAGCAGAAGTTGGTGTTGAGTTTGTGGGTCTGTGGGTAGTTTTGAGTCTGTGGGTAGTGTTGAGTCTGTGGGTAGTGTTGAGTCTGTGGGCAGTGGTGAGTCTGTGGGCAGTGTTGAGTATGTGGGTAGTGTTTAGTCTGTGGACAGTGTTGAGTAATGTGGGCAGTGTTGAGTCTATGGGCAGTGTTGAGTATGTGGGTAGTGTTTAGCAGAGGTGTGGACTCGAGTCATGTGACTTGGACTCGAGTCAGACTCGAGTCATGAATTTGATGACTTGCGACTCGACTTGGACTTGCATAACAATGACTTTGTCCCACCTATGAGATGTGGACTCGAGTCATGTGACTTGGACTCGAGTCAGACTCGAGTCATGAATTTGATGACTTGCGACTCGACTTGGACTTGCATAACAATGACTTTGTCCCACCTCTGGTGTTTAGTCTGTGGGCAGTGTTGAGTAATGTGGGCAGTGTTGAGTCTATGGGCAGTGTTGAGGCTGTGGGTAGTGTTGAGTCTGTGGGTCTGTGGGTAGTGTTGAGTCTGTGGGTAGTGTTGAGTCTGTGGGTAGTGTTGAGTATGTGGGTAGTGTTGAGTCTGTGGGTCTGTGGGTAGTGTTGAGTCTGTGGGTAGTGTTGAGTCTGTGGGTAGTGTTGAGTCTGTGGGTAGTGTTGAGTATGTGGGTAGTGTTGAGTCTATGGGCAGTGTTGAGTATGTGGGTAGTGTTGAGTCTGTGGGTCTGTGGGTAGTGTTGAGTATGTGGGTAGTGTTGAGTCTGTGGGTCTGTGGGTAGTGTTGAGGCTGTGGGTAGTGTTGAGTCTGTGGGTCTGTGGGTAGTGTTGAGTCTGTGGGTCTGGGTAGTGTTGAGGCTGTGGGTAGTGTTGAGTATGTGGGTAGTGTTGAGTCTGTGGGTCTGTGGGTAGTGTTGAGGCTGTGGGCAGTGTTGAGTATGTGGGTAGTGTTGAGTCTATGGGTCTGTGGGTAGTGTTGAGTCTGTGGGTAGTGTTGAGTATGTGGGTAGTGTTGAGTATGTGGGTAGTGTTGAGTCTATGGGCAGTGTTGAGTATGTGGGTAGTGTTGAGGCTGTGGGTCTGTGGGTAGTGTTGAGGCTGTGGGTAGTGTTGAGTGTATGGGCAGTGTTGAGGCTGTGGGTATGTGGGTAGTGTTGAGTCTATGGGCAGTGTTGAGTATGTGGTGTAGTGTTGAGTCTATGGGTAGTGTTGAGTCTGTGGGCAGTGTTGAGTATGTGGGTAGTGTTGAGGCTGTGGGCAGTGTTGAGGCTGTGGGTAGTGTTGAGTCTATGGTGCAGTGTTGAGTCTATGGTGAAGTGTTGAGTCAATGGGTAGTGTTGAGTCTATGGGCAGTGTTAGTCTATGGGCAGTGTTGAGTCTATGGGCAGTGTTGAGTCTATGGTGCAGTGTTGACTCTATGGTGCGGAGTTCAGTCTATGGTGCAGTGTTGAGTCTATGGTGCAGTGTTGAGTCTATGGTGCAGTGTTGAGTCTATGTTGCAGTGTTGAGTCTATGGTGCAGTGTTGAGTCTATGGTGCAGTGTTGAGTCTATGGTGCAGTGTTGAGTCTATGTTGCAGTGTTGAGTCTATGGCGCAGTGTTGACTCTATGGTGCAGTGCTGACTCTATGGTGCGGAGTTCAGTCTGTGGTGCAGTGCACGCACCCCTCCATGTCCCAGGCGCCAGCCTGTGCGTTGTAGTAGCCCCAGCTGGCGGCGTTGTGAGCCGTCATGACGGGAGTCTGCAGGTCACAGAGCACTGACACCAGCAGATCCTGCACCGTGCCCGCACAGTCGTAGTCCCGCAGCATGCCGGGCCTGCGGGGTCACCAAAACCGGTTCGACTCCTGGCCCAGGTGTCTGTGTTTTCGCGTTGCAATTTGCCACGGTAGGGCAGAGGTCGCAACCGGGTACCCGATACCCTACCCGATACCCGGCTACCCGGCCCGGGTACGGGTACCCGGTTGCGACCCTGGTGCGGCCGGGTACGGGTAAGGAATCAAAACCCGTTTGCGACCTCTGGTTGGTGGGTGAGTAAGTGGGTGCATGGGTGAGTGGGTGAGTGCGTGGGTGGATGAGTGGGTGAGTGAGTTCGTGAGTGGGTGGGTGGGTGAGTGAGTGAGTAGCTGATTTGGTGGGTGGGTGAGTGAGTGGGAGAGTTTGCGACCCTGGTGCGGCCGGGTACGGGTAGGCCGTGAGTCACTGGTGAGGCACCGTTTGTCACTCATTTCCCAACGTCTTGTCTCTTCTCACAATTTAAGTTCCTAGAATCAACCCACCCGCGCCTGCAACATGGCTTCATCCCAGAGGTCGCAATCAGGTACCCGATACCCGTACCCTACACGTACCCGGCCGGGTACGGATAGGGTACGGCCGGATACGGCTAATCGTTTGCAACCCTGGTGTGGCCAGGTATGGGTCGGAAAGACAGCGTCTGAATTTCAGACGCTGTCTTTCCGACAGACCTGTTCTTCACCTGAGGACGGCTGCTTGCGTTGTGGCCGAAACGTCGTGAGAATTGTATTTTATCATGTTTTATTTTTATTATTTTATTACTTCCCTTCTACGTGACGACTTTACCGAAAGAACCAAGAAGCTGTGACCGAATTTTCACAATAAACGACGTCAACAACAACATGCACTACCAAACTCTGCAGCCATAGCCGGCTGCATGAGTCACTCCACAACAGCAGCAGCTTGAGCATCAGTCGGAGTATCAACCCTCACGTGTGTTGCGCGAGCCACAGCAGAGTGGCGCAGCCGTAGCCGGAGGCCACGGCGCAAGCTCCGGGTCGGGGTGCCGGTAGCGTGGAGAGAAAGTCGGGGGAGCAGCGGGCATCCTCCCACGTGATGAGTCGTGAGCACTCGGCCATGTCGAACCAGCTGCCCGCTCCACCCTGCGCGCCGTCAGCGCCATCGTCGCCATCGTCACCACCGCCATCGGCAGCAGCAGCAGCAGCAGCTTCTCGCTTGGAGGGACGATAACGCCAAGCTGAGAAAAATGTCAAGCGCAAGCTCAGATTAATCATCTATTGTTTACATTTCGATTGAAAGCTTTCGTGACTGCAAGGATTCATATTCTTGGTTCTTTCGGTAAAGTCACGTAGAATGGAAATAATAAAATAATAAAAATAAAACAATAAAATAATTCTCGATTTAAAGCTTTCGTGACTGCAGGGATTCATCTTCTTGGTTCTTTCGGTAAAGTCACGTAGAATGGAAATAATAAAATAATAAAAATAAAACATTATAAAATAATTCTCACGACGTTTCGGCCACAACGCAAGCAGCCGTCTTCAGGATGAAGAACAGGTCTGTCGGAAAGACAGCATCTCTGAATGAACACCACCAGGCTTGGCAGCGTATATTTAAGCTGGGTTAGAGGGGGAAGAGCGCCTTGACAAAGGAATTTGCATATCAACAGAGGAATTTAACACATTTATGGGAAATGCAGATATGGGATTAGTCACTACTTTTCGATTGAAAGCTTTCGTGACTGCAGGGATTCATATTCTTGGTTCTTTTGGTAAAGTCGCGTAGAAGGGAAAAAACAAAATATAATAAAAATATAAAACAGTAACATAATAAAAATATTAAACAATGACATAATAAAAAATATAAAACAATAACGTAATGAAAATATAAAATAACATAGTAAAAATATAAAACAATTCAAGTTCCTAGAATCAACCCACCCGCGCCTGCAACATGGCTTCATCCCAGAGGTCGCGATCGGGTACCCGTCCCCGTGCCCTACCCGATACCCGGCCGGGTACGGGTAGCCGGGTATCGGGTACGGCCGGGTACGGGTACGGGTACCCGTTTGCGACCCTGGTGCAGCCGGGTACGGGTACGCGTAGGCCGTGAGTCACTGGTGAGTAACTGTTTGTCACTCATTTCCCAACGTCTTGTGTCTCTTCTCACAATTCAAGTTCCTAGAATCAACCCACCCACGCCTGCAACATGGCTTCATCCCAGAGGTCGCAATCGGGTACTCGTACCCTACCCGATACCCGGCCGGGTACGGGTAGGGTACGGGTACGGCCGGGTACGGGTACCCGTTTGCGACCCTGGTGCGGCCGGGTACGGGTAAGGAATCAAAACCCGTTTGCGACCTCTGCGTTGCGGGCACCACCTTGTCCGGACCGCCAAAGCACCACGCCGTGCATCTGCCCCGAGACACCGACAAGGCCGACGCGATTGAGCAGTCGCGATGGAAGCTCCAGCAGACACTGCTCCAGAGCCTCCATGATGCGGCCTACGTTCTGCTCACGACCCTGCTCAGCGAGACGCACCAAGAACGAGATGATCACTCAACGTCCGCCCCATTCGGGGGATAGGTTACACTTGGAGGGCCCAATGTTAGTGTATGTGCAGTGTTAGTCTGTGGGCAGTATTGAGTCTATGGGCAGTGTTGAGTCTATGGGTAGTGTTGAGTCTATGGGCAGTGTTGAGTCTATGGGTAGTATTGAGTCTATGGGTAGTGTTAGTCTATGGGTAGTGTGAGTCTATGGGTAGTGTTAGTCTATGGGTAGTGTGAGTCTATGGGTAGTGTTGCGTCTATGGGCAGTGTTGAGTCTATGGGTAGTGTGAGTCTATGGGTAGTATTGAGTCTATGGGGAGTGTTAGTCTATGGGTAGTGTGAGTCTATGGGTAGTGTTGCGTCTATGGGCAGTGTTGAGTCTATGGGTAGTGTGAGTCTATGGGTAGTGTTGAGTCTATGGGTAGTATTGAGTCTATGGGTAGTGTGAGTCTATGGGTAGTGTGAGTCTATGGGTAGTGTTAGTCTATGGGTAGTATTGAGTCTATGGGTAGTGTTAGTCTATGGGTAGTGTGAGTCTATGGGTAGTGTTGAGTCTATGGGCAGTGTTGAGTCTATGGGTAGTGTGAGTCTATGGGCAGTGTGAGTCTATGGGTAGTGTGAGTCTATGGGCAGTGTTGAGTCTATGGGTAGTGTGAGTCTATGGGCAGTGTGAGTCTATGGGTAGTGTGAGTCTATGGGTAGTGTTGAGTCTATGGGTAGTATTGAGTCTATGGGTAGTGTTAGTCTATGGGTAGTGTGAGTCTATGGGCAGTGTTGAGTCTATGGGCAGTGTTGAGTCTATGGGTAGTGTGAGTCTATGGGCAGTGTGAGTCTATGGGTAGTGTTAGTCTATGGGCAGTGTTGAGTCTATGGGCAGTGTGAGTCTATGGGTAGTGTTAGTCTATGGGCAGTGTTGAGTCTATGGGTAGTGTTGAGTCTATGGGCAGTGTGAGTCTATGGGTAGTGTTAGTCTATGGGCAGTGTTGAGTCTATGGGCAGTGTTGAGTCTATGGGTAGTGTTAGTCTATGGGTAGTGTTGAGTCTATGGGCAGTGTGAGTCTATGGGTAGTGTTAGTCTATGGGTAGTGTTGAGTCTATGGGTAGTGTTAGTCTATGGGCAGTGTTGAGTCTATGGGCAGTGTTGAGTCTATGGGTAGTGTTGAGTCCATGGGCAGTGTTAGTCTGTGGGCAGTATTGAGTCTATGGGCAGTGTTGAGTCTATGGGTAGTGTTGAGTCTATGGGCAGTGTTGAGTCTATGGGTAGTATTGAGTCTATGGGTAGTGTTAGTCTATGGGTAGTGTGAGTCTATGGGTAGTGTTAGTCTATGGGTAGTGTGAGTCTATGGGTAGTGTTGCGTCTATGGGCAGTGTTGAGTCTATGGGTAGTGTGAGTCTATGGGTAGTATTGAGTCTATGGGGAGTGTTAGTCTATGGGTAGTGTGAGTCTATGGGTAGTGTTGCGTCTATGGGCAGTGTTGAGTCTATGGGTAGTGTGAGTCTATGGGTAGTGTTGAGTCTATGGGTAGTATTGAGTCTATGGGTAGTGTGAGTCTATGGGTAGTGTTGAGTCTATGGGTAGTATTGAGTCTATGGGTAGTGTTGAGTCTATGGGCAGTGTTGAGTCTATGGGTAGTGTGAGTCTATGGGCAGTGTGAGTCTATGGGTAGTGTGAGTCTATGGGTAGTGTTGAGTCTATGGGTAGTATTGAGTCTATGGGTAGTGTTAGTCTATGGGTAGTGTGAGTCTATGGGCAGTGTTGAGTCTATGGGCAGTGTTGAGTCTATGGGTAGTGTGAGTCTATGGGCAGTGTGAGTCTATGGGTAGTGTTAGTCTATGGGCAGTGTTGAGTCTATGGGCAGTGTGAGTCTATGGGTAGTGTTAGTCTATGGGCAGTGTTGAGTCTATGGGTAGTGTTGAGTCTATGGGCAGTGTGAGTCTATGGGTAGTGTTAGTCTATGGGCAGTGTTGAGTCTATGGGCAGTGTTGAGTCTATGGGTAGTGTGAGTCTATGGGCAGTGTTGAGTCTATGGGCAGTGTTGAGTCTATGGGTAGTGTTAGTCTATGGGTAGTGTTGAGTCTATGGGCAGTGTGAGTCTATGGGTAGTGTTAGTCTATGGGTAGTGTTGAGTCTATGGGTAGTGTTAGTCTATGGGCAGTGTTGAGTCTATGGGCAGTGTTGAGTCTATGGGTAGTGTTGAGTCCATGGGCAGTGTTGAGTCTATGGGCAGTGTTGAGTCTATGGGTAGTGTTAGTATATGGGCAGTGTTGAGTCCATGGGCAGTGTTGAGTCTATGGGCAGTGTTGAGTCTATGGGCAGTGTTGAGTCTATGGGCAGTGTGATTCTATGGGCAATGTTAGTCTATGGGCAGTGTTAGTCTATGGGTAGTGTTGAGTCTATGGGCAATGTTAGTCTATGGGCAATGTTAGTTAATGTGCAATGTTAGTTAATGTGCAATGTTAGTCTATGGGCAGTGTGAGTCTATGGGCAATGTTAGTCTATGGGCAGTGTTAGTCTATGGGTAGTGTTGAGTCTATGGGCAATGTTAGTCTATGGGCAATGTTAGTTAATGTGCAATGTTAGTTCATGTGCAATGTTAGTCTATGGGCAGTGTGAGTCTATGGGCAATGTTAGTCTATGGGCAGTGTTAGTCTATGGGTAGTGTTGAGTCTATGGGCAATGTTAGTCTATGGGCAATGTTAGTTAATGTGCAATGTTAGTTAATGTGCAATGTTAGTCTATGGGCAGTGTGAGTCTATGGGCAATGTTAGTCTATGGGCAGTGTTAGTCTATGGGTAGTGTTGAGTCTATGGGCAATGTTAGTCTATGGGCAATGTTAGTTAATGTGCAATGTTAGTTCATGTGCAATGTTAGTCTATGGGCAGTGTGAGTCTATGGGCAATGTTAGTCTATGGGCAGTGTTAGTCTATGGGTAGTGTTGAGTCTATGGGCAATGTTAGTCTATGGGCAATGTTAGTTAATGTGCAATGTTAGTTAATGTGCAATGTTAGTCTATGGGCAGTGTGAGTCTATGGGCAATGTTAGTCTATGGGCAGTGTTAGTCTATGGGTAGTGTTGAGTCTATGGGCAATGTTAGTCTATGGGCAATGTTAGTTAATGTGCAATGTTAGTTAATGTGCAATGTTAGTCTATGGGCAGTGTGAGTCTATGGGCAATGTTAGTCTATGGGCAGTGTTAGTCTATGGGTAGTGTTGAGTCTATGGGCAATGTTAGTCTATGGGCAATGTTAGTTAATGTGCAATGTTAGTTAATGTGCAATGTTAGTCTATGGGCAGTGTGAGTCTATGGGCAATGTTAGTCTATGGGCAGTGTTAGTCTATGGGTAGTGTTGAGTCTATGGGCAATGTTAGTCTATGGGCAATGTTAGTTAATGTGCAATGTTAGTTCATGTGCAATGTTAGTCTATGGGCAGTGTGAGTCTATGGGCAATGTTAGTCTATGGGCAGTGTTAGTTAATGTGCAATGTTAGTTCATGTGCAATGTTAGTCTATGGGCAGTGTGAGTCTATGGGCAATGTTAGTCTATGGGCAGTGTTAGTCTATGGGTAGTGTTGAGTCTATGGGCAATGTTAGTCTATGGGCAATGTTAGTTAATGTGCAATGTTAGTTAATGTGCAATGTTAGTCTATGGGCAGTGTGAGTCTATGGGCAATGTTAGTCTATGGGCAGTGTTAGTCTATGGGTAGTGTTGAGTCTATGGGCAATGTTAGTCTATGGGCAATGTTAGTTAATGTGCAATGTTAGTTAATGTGCAATGTTAGTCTATGGGCAGTGTGAGTCTATGGGCAATGTTAGTCTATGGGCAGTGTTAGTCTATGGGTAGTGTTGAGTCTATGGGCAATGTTAGTCTATGGGCAATGTTAGTTAATGTGCAATGTTAGTTCATGTGCAATGTTAGTCTATGGGCAGTGTGAGTCTATGGGCAATGTTAGTCTATGGGCAGTGTTAGTCTATGGGTAGTGTTGAGTCTATGGGCAATGTTAGTCTATGGGCAATGTTAGTTAATGTGCAATGTTAGTTCATGTGCAATGTTAGTCTATGGACAATGTTAGTCTATGGGCAATGTTAGTCTATGGGTAGTGTTGAGTCTATGGGCAATGTTAGTCTATGGGCAATGTTAGTCTATGGGCAGTGTTAGTCTATGGGTAGTGTTGAGTCTATGGGCAATGTTAGTCTATGGGCAATGTTAGTTCATGTGCAATGTTAGTCTATGGACAATGTTAGTCTATGGGCAATGTTAGTCTATGGGTAGTGTTGAGTCTATGGGCAATGTTAGTCTATGGGCAATGTTAGTCTATGGGCAGTGTTAGTCTATGGGCAGTGTTGAGTCTATGGGCAATGTTAGTCTATGGGCAATGTTAGTTCATGTGCAATGTTAGTCTATGGACAATGTTAGTCTATGGGCAATGTTAGTCTATGGGTAGTGTTGAGTCTATGGGCAATGTTAGTCTATGGGCAATGTTAGTCTATGGGCAGTGTTAGTCTATGGGTAGTGTTGAGTCTATGGGCAATGTTAGTCTATGGGCAATGTTAGTTCATGTGCAATGTTAGTCTATGGACAATGTTAGTCTATGGGCAATGTTAGTCTATGGGTAGTGTTGAGTCTATGGGCAATGTTAGTCTATGGGCAATGTTAGTCTATGGGCAGTGTTAGTCTATGGGCAGTGTTGAGTCTATGGGCAATGTTAGTCTATGGGCAATGTTAGTTCATGTGCAATGTTAGTCTATGGACAATGTTAGTCTATGGGCAATGTTAGTCTATGGGTAGTGTTGAGTCTATGGGCAATGTTAGTCTATGGGCAATGTTAGTCTATGGGCAGTGTTAGTCTATGGGCAGTGTTGAGTCTATGGGCAATGTTAGTCTATGGGCAATGTTAGTTCATGTGCAATGTTAGTCTATGGACAATGTTAGTCTATGGGCAATGTTAGTCTATGGGTAGTGTTGAGTCTATGGGCAATGTTAGTCTATGGGCAATGTTAGTCTATGGGCAGTGTTAGTCTATGGGCAGTGTTGAGTCTATGGGCAATGTTAGTCTATGGGCAATGTTAGTTCATGTGCAATGTTAGTCTATGGGCAGTGTGAGTCTATGGGCAATGTTAGTCTATGGGCAGTGTTAGTCTATGGGTAGTGTTGAGTCTATGGGCAATGTTAGTCTATGGGCAATGTTAGTTAATGTGCAATGTTAGTTCATGTGCAATGTTAGTCTATGGGCAGTGTGAGTCTATGGGCAATGTTAGTCTATGGGCAGTGTTAGTCTATGGGTAGTGTTGAGTCTATGGGCAATGTTAGTCTATGGGCAATGTTAGTTCATGTGCAATGTTAGTTCATGTGCAATGTTAGTCTATGGGCAGTGTGAGTCTATGGGCAATGTTAGTCTATGGGCAGTGTTAGTCTATGGGTAGTGTTGAGTCTATGGGCAATGTTAGTCTATGGGCAGTGTTAGTCTATGGGTAGTGTTGAGTCTATGGGCAATGTTAGTTAATGTGCAATGTTAGTTCATGTGCAATGTTAGTTCATGTGCAATGTTAGTCTATGGGCAGTGTGAGTTTGAACTTGAGTTTACATGCAATGCAAGTTGATAGGTGAGGGCTGGGGGAGGGGCTTCCGGTTGTAGGGGGGTGGGGCTTCCGGTGGGGGAAGCGGGGGAGGGGTGGAAAGGGGGGAGGGGTCAAACCCACGTGACCGGGCGCCTCGCGGCTCGCGACGTCGGCGCGGGTCGTGCGGGCGCGGCTCGCTAGTGGCACGGGTCCAGCACGGCTCGGGTCCAGCACGGCTACCTTCACGGAACTCGTGCCAACGTCCACCCCCAGCACGAGACGAAGCCCCGCCCCCTCCACCCCCCCGACCCCCACCCCCTCCACTCCCACGTGACGGCGGCTCGCGCTCTTCATGGCGACGTTCGCACGAATCGATTCCTTTGAATCGGTCAGCGTGTCCGATTCGAGCCATCGATTCCTCTAGTGGCTGCCCATAGGAAGGAATCGACGCGGATCGATTCAACGACGCAATTTATCCGGATTGCCCCTACGATCAAAATATGGGAATATTTATATTTGGCACGAGAGGGAATCCGATGTGCCGTAAAGCTCTTTGTTTTCAACAGAACGCCCAGGAAGACGAGAAGGAGAGAGAGAGACCCATCGTTTATTATAATCTATATTTATAAAATGGAAATTTGTGAATGTGTGTGTCTGTTTGAAATGTTTAGCGTACTTCCCGACATGCAACAAACTTGAAATTTGGCGTGAAAAAAGTATTAAAATCGAATTTTGTATTGGGGGGGGGGGGGGGGGTGGCGCAATAATGGGCCGTCCATAAATGACGTCACGCACCTAGGGGGGGGGGGGTCAGACATTTGTGACGATGTGTGACGAGAGGGGGGGGGTTTGAGAAATGTGACGTCACATCAAAATGCGCAACTTTAAATAAATATAGACAACACGCTTAATTAAAATAGCCTTTTTAAGAAATCTTCTTGGTTCTTTCGGTAAAGTCACGTAGAAGGGAAGTAATAAAATAATAAAAATAAAAGATAATTATTATATTTTGATTATTTTATTATTTCCCTTCTACGCGACTTTACCGAAAGAACCAAGAAGATGAATCCCTGCAGTCACGAAAGCTTTAAATCGAAATTTTTAAGAAATGTTTCCTCCTACAACATCAGAGTGCAGCGCCACATTAAATACGCACTACAATGACAATAGTTTAAAGCGATTTGAAGCATGTTAAAACAATTGGGGGGGGGGCAGAGCTTTGTGACGTCATATTTGAGGGGGGGGGGTCTGACTTTGTGACGCCGTGTGACGAGGGGGGGGGTCAAAAATCGTCCAAAATCGCGTCAGAGGCCTCCCCCCCCCCCCACCTTTTTCTATGCAGGGTTCGGGGCCTCCCCCCCCCACCTCTCTCTATGCACGGTCCGGGGCCTCCCCCCCCCCACCTCTCTCTATGCAGGGTCCGGGGCCTCCCTCCCCCCCACCTCTCTCTATGCAGGGTCCGGGGCCTCCCCCCCCCACCTCTCTCTATGCAGGGTCCGGGGCCTCCCCCCCCCCACCTCTCTTTATGCAGGGTCATGGGCCTCCCTCCCCCCACCTTTCTCTATGCAGGGTCCGGGGCCTCCCTCCCCCCCACCTCTCTCTATGCACGGTCCGGGGCCTCCCTCCCCCCCCCACCTCTCTCTATGCACGGTCCGGGGCCTCCCCCCCACCTCTCTCTATGCACGGTCCGGGGCCTCCCCCCCCCCCCCACCTTTCTCTATGCACGGTCCGGGGCCTCCCCCCCCCCACCTCTCTCTATGCATGGTCCGGGGCCTCCCCCCACCTCTCTCTATGCATGGTCCGGGGCCTCCCCCCCCCACCTCTCTCTATGCACGGTCCGGGGCCTCCCCCCCCACCTCTCTCTATGCACGGTCCGGGGCCTCCCCCCCCACCTCTCTCTATGCACGGCCCGGGGCCTCCCCCCCCCCCCACCTCTCTCTATGCACGGCCCGGGGCCTCCCCCCCCCACCTCTCTCTATGCAGGGTCTGGGGCCTCCCCCCCCCACCTCTCTCTATGCACGGTCCGGGCCCCCCCCCCCACCTCTCTCTATGCACGGCCCGGGGCCTCCCCCCCCCCCACCTCTCTCTATGCACGGCCCGGGGCCTCCCCCCCCCCCACCTCTCTCTATGCAGGGTCTGGGGCCTCCCCCCCCCACCTCTCTCTATGCACGGTCCGGGGCCTCCCCCCCCCACCTCTCTCTATGCACGGTCCGGGGCCTCCCCCCCCCACCTCTCTCTATGCACGGTCCGGGGCCTCCCCCCCCCCCCACCTCTCTCTATGCACGGTCCGGGGCCTCCCCCCCCCCACCTCTCTCTATGCACGGTCCGGGGCCTTTCCCCAACCACCTCTCTCTATGCAGGGTCTGGGGCCTCCCCCCCCCCACCTCTCTCTATGCACGGTCCGGGGCCTCCCCCCCCACCTCTCTCTATGCACGGCCCGGGGCCTCCCCCCCCCCACCTCTCTCTATGCAGGGTCCGGGGCCTCCCCCCCACCTCTCTCTATGCAGGGTCTGGGGCCTCCCCCCCCCCACCTCTCTCTATGCACGGCCCGGGGCCTCCCCCCCCCCACCTCTCTCTATGCAGGGTTCGGGGCCTCCCCCCCCCCCCACCTCTCTCTATGCACGGTCCGGGGCCTCCCCCCCCACCTCTCTCTATGCAGGGTCCGGGGCCTCCCTCCCCCCCACCTCTCTCTATGCAGGGTCCGGGGCCTCCCCCCCCCACCTCTCTCTATGCAGGGTCCGGGGCCTCCCTCCCCCCACCTTTCTCTATGCAGGGTCCGGGGCCTCCCTCCCCCCCACCTCTCTCTATGCACGGTCCGGGGCCTCCCTCCCCCCCACCTCTCTCTATGCACGGTCCGGGGCCTCCCCCCCACCTCTCTCTATGCACGGTCCGGGGCCTCCCCCCCCCCCCACCTTTCTCTATGCACGGTCCGGGGCCTCCCCCCCCCACCTCTCTCTATGCATGGTCCGGGGCCTCCCTCCCCCCACCTCTCTCTATGCACGGTCCGGGGCCTCCCCCCCCACCTCTCTCTATGCAAGGTCCGAGGCCTCCCCCCACCTCTTTCTATGCATGGTCCGGGGCCTTCCCCCCCCCCCACCTCTCTCTATGCACGGTCCGGGGCCTCCCCCCCACCTCTCTCTATGCACGGCCCGGGGCCTCCCCCCCCCCCACCTCTCTCTATGCAGGGTCTGGGGCCTCCCCCCCACCTCTCTCTATGCACGGTCCGGGGCCTTTCCCCAACCACCTCTCTCTATGCAGGGTCCGGGGCCTCCCCCCCACCTCTCTCTATGCACGGTTCGGGGCCTCTCCCCCCCACCTCTCTCTATGCAGGGTCCGGGGCCACCCCCACCTCTCTCTATGCAGGGTCCGGGGCCTCCCCCCCCCCCACCTCTCTCTATGCAGGGTCCGGGGCCACCCCCCCCTCCTCTCTCTATGCAGGGTCCGGGGCCCGCTGCCGCTATAAAAGGCGTGTCAGGGGTTGCATTTCCACGTTCCTCGGACGAGTTCGAGTCACTGCTGAGCTACGCTGGTGAGGGACACTGTGTGTGTGATTGTGTGTGATTGTGTGTGATTGTGTGTGTGATTGTGTGTGTGATTGTGTGTGTGATTGTGTGTGTGATTGTGTGTGTGTGTGATTGTGTGTGATTGTGTGTGTGTGATTGTGTGTGATTGTGTGTTATTCTGTGTGATTGTGTGTTATTCTGTGTGATTGTGTGTGTGTGATTGTGTGTGTGTGATTGTGTGTGTGTGATTGTGTGTGTGTGATTGTGTGTGCGTGTGATTGATTGTGTGTGCGTGTGATTGATTGTGTGTGCGTGTGATTGATTGTGTGTGCGTGTGATTGATTGTGTGTGTGTGTGCGTGTGATTTTGTGCATGTGATTTTGTGTGCGTGCACTTTCCCCAACAGTCCATGAAGGCTATCCGGGGGATCTTTGTCTTTGTACCTAGCGCGCGTGTGGCGGTGAGCGGGCGAGTTGAGCAATCTGTGTGTGTGCGTGTGGGGAGCGGTGGTGCAGCGGTTAGCGCTACGCTGCAAACTCCGACTAACAGCACTTGCCCCTACAGCCTGTTGAGGCTATACGGGGGATCTTTGTGTGTGCGTGTGGGGAGCGGTGGTGCAGCGGTTAGCGCTACGCTGCAAACTCCGACTAACAGCACTTGCCCCTACAGCCTGTTGAGGCTATACGGGGGATCTTTGTGTGTGCGTGTGGGGAGCGGTGGTGCAGCGGTTAGCGCTACGCTGCAAACTCCGACTCTAACAGCACTTGCCCCTACAGCCTGTTGAGGCTATACGGGGGATCTTTGTGTGTGCGTGTGGGGAGCGGTGGTGCAGCGGTTAGCGCTACGCTGCAAACTCCGACTCTAACAGCACTTGCCCCTACATCCTGTTGAGGCTATACGGGGGATATTTGTCTTTGTGTAAGCGAGTGGGGAGCGGTGGTGCAGCGGTTAGCGCTACGAACCTGGCGACCCGAGTTCGATTCCCGCTCACGGCCAACACCGCCAGTGACGATTTTTCTGCACCGGTCCTGGGCCTCCCCTAGGTCGACTCAGCCTCAAATGAGTACCTGGTGCGGTGTGTAGTAAACATCGCTAGCACTGGGGAGACAAAGGCGGCCGGGCGTGGTGCTGGCCACCCACCCCCCTCGTGTGCCACAGTGCCGGTAACCTTCATAGGTGCTGCTGCTACTCGCTACTAACAGCACTTGCCCCTGCAGCCTGTTGAGGCTACACGGGGGATCTTTGTGTGTGAGAGCAAAGTCCACTGAGTGAGTTCATCCAGATCTTCCCATTGCACAACGATCACCCGACCCTGTGCACACACACACACACTTGCACAACAAAGCGTGAACACAATCAATTAAGACCCGAAATGGTTGATCAAATCCAAAGCTTTAAATCAAAATTCAACTTCGTCTGTGTCCAAGCCAGAGGTCGCAAACGGGTTTTGATTCCTTACCCGTACCCGGCCGCACCAGGGTCGCAAATGGCTACCCGTGCCCGGGTAGGGTACGGGTATCGGGTACCCGGTTGCGACCTCTGGTCCAAGCGAAGATGGCGGTGCACAGGAACTAGGAAAAAATTAACCCGTAAAAACAAAGATTTTCACTATAAATCCTTTATATGCGTGGCGGCTAGAGTCCTCTCGTCCTCTGGCTTGAGATGGCTGCCACCTATGGGTCAGATGATTGTCTGCCACCAGTAAGCAATTGGTAATTCAATATACTATGGGAACCTCATTTGCCAGTAAAAATATGATAATTGTTTTTTTACCCTTCTATCTGGCAACAAAACTGACACCTTTTGGCGTCATCTGGTCCAACCCATGTGAGACTAGGCTCTAAGGAAAGCTGTCTCGGGTGTGGACCAATCAACTTCAAGGACAGTGCACATTATCAGAGTTATGTCTTTTGTTCGCATTATGACTGCAGGTATTGCGGTCTATGCAAACATGACTCCTTGTAAAAAGGTGTCAGTTTTGTTGCCAGATAGAAGGGTAAAAAAACAATTATAATTAAATATAATTTATTTTTTCCGAAATTTTGCACAAAAAAAATTCACGAAAATAAATTGTCACGCACAACGAGTCTGTGTGCAAAATGTCAGCTCGATTGGATCACGGGAAGTGGGTTAAAAAACGACCGAAAGATTTGCACGGTCGTAAGCGCGCAAGCAAGCGAACTTAATATAAAGGATTTAAAAACAAAAACATGAACAAGAAAACATCTTAAAGTGACTTTGTGCAAACAGAAAATCTAAGAAAGAAAAGACAGAAAAATATTGCAGAAAAATCACCGTACACCAACCCTGTGCAAATATCCCAGTGGGATGAAAGTCTAAAGTCTCTCTTACCCTCTGTCTCTCTCTCTCTCGCGCTCTCTCTCTCTGTGTGTGTGTGATTAGCGTTATCTCCATTCCAGAGAGGCGGATAGTCTCCCGTTTTCGGTCCCACGCTCTGCCACACGCTGCCCTGTCCCAAGATGGTTCTGGCCACGTTGTGGAAACTGAAGAGCCACTTCGTGGGGTTCCCAAAGTCCAGCGACTTTCTGCTGGAGGAGGAGGAACTCCCTGCCATCAAGGATGGAGGTGGGATTCAAATCTCTCTCTCGGTCCAACTCTCTCTCTCTCTGAGTGGACTAATCTCCATCTGTTCCATCTCACTCCCTTCTACCCGTGGGTGGACTAATCTCCATCTGTTCATCTCACTGCCTTACACCCGTGGGTGGACTAATCTCCATCTGTCCCATCTCACTCCCTTCTAGCTGTGGGTGGTCTAATCTCCATCTGTTCCATCTCACTCCCTTCTAGCCGTGTGTGGACTAATCTCCATCTGTTCCATCTCACTCCCTTACACCCGTGGGTGGATTAATCTCCATCTGTTCCATCTCACTCCCTTCTACCCCGTGTGCGGACTAATCTCCATCTGTTCCATCTCACTACCTTCTAGCTGTGGGTGGACTAATCTCCATCTGTTCCATCTCACTCCCTTCTATCCGTGTGCGGACTAATCTCCATCTGTTCATCTCACTGCCTTCTACCCCGTGGGTGGACTGATCTCCATCTGTTCATCTCACTCCCTTCTACCCGTGGGTGGACTAATCTCCATCTGTTCCATCTCACTGCCTTACACCCGTGGGTGGACTAATCTCCATCTGTTCATATCTCGCTCCCTTCTACCCCGTGTGCGGACTAATCTCCATCTGTTCCATCTCACTCCCTTCTACCCCGTGTGCGGACTAATCTCCATCTGTTCCATCTCACTCCCTTCTACCCGTGTGCGGACTAATCTCCATCTGTTCCATCTCACTCCCTTCTACCCCGTGTGCGGACTAATCTCCATCTGTTCCATCTCACTCCCTTCTAGCCGTGCGCGGACTAATCTCCATCTGTTCCATCTCACTCCCTTCTACCCGTGTGCGGACTAATCTCCATCTGTTCATCTCACTGCCTTCTACCCCGTGGGTGGACTGATCTCCATCTGTTCATCTCACTCCCTTCTAGCCGTGGGTGGACTAATCTCCATCTGTTCCATCCCACTCCCTTACACCCGTGGGTGGACTAATCTCCATCTGTTCCATCTCACTCCCTTCTAGCACTTTGCCAGCTAGAAGGCCGCACGGCAAAGTGCAGCAATAGACTTGCACGGCCTAAATAAATACCAAATAGTGGCGTTTTTTTCTTTTCTAAACAGCCGAGTTTGTCTTTTGTCTTGGTGTTCCACAGAATTACTGCTGGAGGCTGAGTTTCTCAGCGTGGATCCGTACATGAGGTTAGTGTCTCTCTCCCCCCCCTCCGTCCTGCGTGTGGCTGAAGTTGGGTGGTTTTCTTTGTTTTTTTCAGCCAATGGGAGGGCTCTGGTGGGGGGGGTGGGGCCATGCACAACAGACAGACGGACAAATAATCCTTGGTGGGCAGTATGGAAACTGCTGTTCCTCTACGTCGTGTGCCTGCCTCCTAATTTTCAGGCTTGCGTGCCCGTGCCGCGTTGTCAGCTTGCTCCTCTCTCTGTGTGCCGTTGTGATGTCTGTCTGCTTGTATGTCTGTCTATAGTTTTTTCTAGTTAGATTTTTGTTGCTATTTCTTTTATGCCTGATGATGATTGCTTGTGTTGCAATCGAAACGTCGTAATATGTTATTTTATTTTAATTTATTATTTTATTTTTAGACGTGACTTAACCGAAAAGAACCAAAGAATAGTTCCTCTACGTGTAGTGCGTGTCGTGTCGTGTATAGTGTAGTGTGTAGGTTAAATGTTGAGTTTTATAAGGGCACCACGGGGTGACCAGCCCCACCCAGCCCTGCCCCACCCTCCCCTCTCCACCCAGCCCCACCCCTCCCACCCCCAACTGAATTACCTTAAGGCTGGGAATGTTTAAAGAAACGCGAGGCAATAAGATCCGCTTTTTAAATCCTTTATATTAAGTTCACTTGCTTGCTTGCTTACGACCGTGCAAATCTTTCGGTCGTTTTTTAACCCACTTCCCGTGATCCAATCGAGCTGACATTTTCCCACACAGACTCGTTGTGCGTGACAATGAATGTTCGTGAAGATTTTTTTCCAAAATTTTACACTTTTTAGGACAAAAAAATTACATGTAATTACCAATTGCTTAATGCTGCCACGCAATCATCTGACCCATAGTTGGCAGCCATCTCAAGCCAGAGGACGAGAGGACTCTAGCCGCCACGCATATAAAGGATTTAGAGTGAAAAACTTTGTTTTTCACGAACATTAATTGTCACGCACCACGAGTCTGTGTGCAAAATGTCAGCTCGATTGGATCACGGGAAGTGGGTTAAAAAACGACCGAAAGATTTGCACGGTCCTAAGAAAGCAAGCGAACTTAATATAAAGGATTTAAAAACCTTTATTACGACTCAACACGGCATTACGACTCAACATTTTTACCGCCCTGCATCGGTGCGACTATTCGCTAGCGGCACTTTTGCTCCCCCCTCTCGCCCCCGACGGTCCGTTGTCAAGCCTACACGGGGGACCTTTGTCTTTGTGCAGGCCCTACAGCGAGACGAAAATGAAGGAGGGGGACGTGATGATTGGCTCTCAAGTCGCCAAGTACCGTACCAGCGCCCACAACAACAACAACATCCACAACAACAACAACAACAACATCCACAACAACAACAACAACAACATCCACAACAACAACAACATCCACAACAACAACAACATCCACAACAACAACAACATCCACAACAACGTCACTTACCTGTCGACCCCTTACGAGTGCCCTGCCATTGCAGACCAATTCGGACCTTTATTGGGTCACCCCGTGCCCCTTTATGAATCTCAACGTTTACACTACACACTGCACTATACACTGCACTATACAATGCACTACTATACACTGCACTATACACTATACTATACACTACTACACTACTACACTCTACACTACTATACTCTACACTACTATACTCTACACTACTACACTATACAGTACACTACTACACTATACACGCTACACTACTACACTATACACGCTACACTACTACACTATACACGCTACACTACTACACTATACACGCTACACTACTACACTATGCACTGCTACACTACACTATACCACCACCACAGAGGCTGCCTGGGTAACCTCTGCCCCTCCTCCCGGCGTGCAGAGTGGTGGCGAGCAAGGTCGCGGAGTTCCCCGTCGGCACCTTCGTGGTGAGCCACTCCGGCTGGCGGAGCCACTCCATCTCAACGGGGGACGGCCTCCAGGCCCTGCCGGAATCGTGGCCCATCGAGCTGTCTCGCTCCCTCGCCCTGGGGGTGCTGGGCATGCCCGGGTAACCAGCTCCAAACGCCCGCTCGCTTGCTCGTTCAGTCGCTCGCTCGTTCAGTCGCTCGCTCGTTCAGTCGCTCACTCATTCACTCGCACACTTGCTCATTCAGTCGCTCACTGACTCGCTCGCTCGTTCAGTCGCTCGCTCATTCAGTCGCTCACTGACTCGCTAGTTCGCTTGATCTCTTGATCGCTTGCTCGCTCACTCGTTCAGTCGCTTGCTCGTTCAGTCACTCGCTCATTCAGTCGCTCACTGACTCGCTAGTTCGCTTGATCTCTTGATCGCTAGCTCGCTCACTCGTTCAGTCGCTCGCTCGTTCAGTCACTCGCTCATTCAGTCGCTCACTGACTCGCTAGTTCACTTGATCGCTCACTCGTTCAGTCGGTCGCTCGCTCACTTCGCTCACTCGCTCACTGGCTCGTTTGCTCGCTCACTTCGCTCACTCACTCGCACACTTGCTCCTTCAGTCGCTCACTGACTCACTAGTTCGCTTGATCGCTAGCTCGCTCACTCATTCAGTCGGTCGCTCGCTCACTCGCTGGCTCGTTTGCTCGCTCGCTCACTCACTCGCACACTTGCTCATTCAGTCATTCACTGACTCGCTTGATCGTTCACTTGTTCAGTCGCTCGCTCACTCGCTCACTCACTGGCTCGTTCGCTTGCTCGCTCACTCACTCGCACACTTGCTCATTCAGTCGCTCACTGACTCGCTAGTTCGCTTGATCGCTCGCTCGCTCACTCGCTCAGTCGTTTGCAGATTCGCTCACTCATTAGCTCGCTCGCTAGTTGGCTTGCTCCCTCGCTCGCTCGCTCGCTCGCTCACTCACGAGTTGGTTCGCTCAGTCCCTCGCGCTCACGTTCGCTCGCTCGCTCACTAGCTCGCTCACTCACTATTTTTCTCGCTCGCTCATTTTTTACCTACGCGACTTTTATTAGTTTATTATTTTATTATTTCCCTTCTACGTGACTACAGCGATCCCTCGTTTATCGCGTTTAATGGGGACCGGAACCTCTCGCGATAGGTGAAAATCCGCGAAGTAGGATTGGCCCCCTAGGAATTTCCGTCTGTGTGTGTGTGGATACCAGAATGTTTAAAATATTTATACTTTATATATATATATTTTACTTAAATCTATTTAATTATAAAACCTTAATATTATACATTCACTCTCTCTCTCTCTCATACGATACGTATTATGGTGTTCTACACTCACCAATGACAGTAGTATCTTGAGACTTGACTCCAGTAATGACGATGACGACGATGACAGACCTGTGCAGTTCGATGAATGTGATGATGAATGATGATGATGATGGTGTTACTACTGCACAGGTATAATGAGGTCCTTTAAATCAGTTCGAAAAATCCGCGATGCACTGGGGCCGCGAAACTTGAACCGCGAAGTGGCGAGGGATTACTGTATACCGAAAGAACCAAGAAGTCTGTTACAGGCTACACGGGGGCACTTGCTCCCAAACAGCCCAAGGCTATACGGGGGATCTTTGCCTTTTGTTGTTGTTGTTGCTGGTGGTGGCCCACGTGGGGACGTTCGCAGGCTGACCGCCTACTTCGGCCTGCTCGAGATCTGCAATCCCGTGGCTGGTGAGACGGTCCTCGTGAACGGGGCAGCCGGCGCGGTGGGGATGCTGGTGGGGCAGATTGCCAAGATCAAGGTGAGCGTGCGTCCTGCCACGCAGTCTCTTCCACCCCCAACACGCGTCTCCCTGCGTCTCCCCCCCCCCCTCCCCACGTGTCTCCCCCCCCCCCCCTCTCATGTGTCTCCCCCCCCCCCTCTCATGTGTCTCCCCTCCCCCCCTCACGTGTCTTCTCCCCTCCCCCCCTCACGTGTCTCCCCTCCCCCCCTCACGTGTCCCCCCCCCCCCCTCACGTGTCTCCCCCCCCCCCCTCCACGTGTCCCCCCCCCCCCCTCACGTGTCTCCCCCCCCCCTCCACGTGTCTCCCCCCCCCCTCACGTGTCTCCCCCCCCCTCCACGTGTCTCCCCTCCCCCTCTCACCTGTCTCCCCCCCCCTCTCACCTGTCTCTCCCTCACGTGTTTCTCCCCCCCCCCGCCTCTCACCTGTCTCCCCCCCCCCCCCACGATGTCTCCCTGCCCCCTCTCACCTGTCTCTCCCCCCACTCCCCCCCCCGTCACGTGTCTCCCCCCCTCACCTGTCTCCCCCCCCCTCTCCCCCCCCCCCCTCTCACGCCCCCTCCCCCTCACTCCCCCTCTCGCGTGTCTCCCCCCCCTCCCCACGTGTCTCCCCCTCCCCCCTCCCCACGTGTCTCCTCCCCCCCCCCCCCCTCTCACGTGTCTCCTCCCCCCACTCCCCCCCTCACGTGTCTCCACGTGTCTCCCCCCCTCACCTGTCTCCCCCCCCCCCCTCTCCCCCTCCCCCTCCCCGTGTCAGGGCTGCCGAGTGGTGGGCTTTGCGGGCTCCGACGCGAAGGTGGCGCTCCTCAAGGAGCTCGGCTTCGACTCGGCGCTCAACTACCGCACGGCGGCCTCCGTGGACTCCGCCCTGAGGGAGGCCGCTCCCGGCGGGTACCACTGCTTCTTCGACAACGTGAGTGCGGGGGGTGGCGCGGTGACCTGCGAGGTGACCTCTGTGTGTGTGTGAGAGAGCGTGTGTGTGTCTCTGCGTGTCTCCATCGTGTCTCCCTCCCCCCGTGTCTCCATCATCTCCCCCAGTGACTCTCCGTGACTTCCCTGTATCTCCTCGTGTCTCTGTGCATCTCTTCCCGTGTCTCCGTATCTCCCCCAGTGACTCGCCGTGACTTTCCTGTGTCTCCCCCCCTCGTGTCTCCCCCCCTCGTGTCTCCCCCCCCTCGTGTCTCCCCCCCTCGTGTCTCCCCCCCTCGTGTCTCCCCCCCCTCGTGTCTCCCCCCCCTCGTGTCTCCCCCCCTCGTGTCTCCCCCCCTCGTGTCTCCTCCCCTCGTGTCTCCCCCCCTCGTGTCTCCCCCCCTCGTGTCTCCCCCCCTCGTGTCTCCCCCCCTCGTGTCTCCCCCCCTCGTGTCTCCCCCCCTCGTGTCTCCCCCCCTCGTGTCTCCCCCCCTCGTGTCTCCCCCCCCTCGTGTCTCCCCCCCCTCGTGTCTCCCCCCCCTCGTGTCTCCCCCCCCTCGTGTCTCCCCCCCTCGTGTCTCCCCCCCTCGTGTCTCCCCCCCTCGTGTCTCCCCCCTCGTGTCTCCCCCCCTCGTGTCTCCCCCCCTCGTGTCTCCCCCCCTCGTGTCTCCCCCCCTCGTGTCTCCCCCCTCGTGTCTCCCCCCCTCGTGTCTCCCCCCCTCGTGTCTCCCCCCCTCGTGTCTCCCCCCCTCGTGTCTCCCCCCCTCGTGTCTCCCCCCCCTCGTGTCTCCCCCCCCTCGTGTCTCCCCCCCCTCGTGTCTCCCCCCCCTCGTGTCTCCCCCCCCTCGTGTCTCCCCCCCTCGTGTCTCCCCCCATCGTGTCTCCCCACCCGTGTCTCCCCCCCCCCCGTGTCTCCCCCCCCCCCCGTGTCTCCCCCCCCCGTGTCTCCCCCCCCCCCCCGTGTCTCCCCCCCGTGTCTCCCCCCCCCCCGTGTCTCCCCACCCCCCCCGTGTCTCTCCTGTATCTGCTCGTGTCTCCGTGCATCTCCCCGTGTCTCCGTGCATCTCTCCCCCGTGTCTCTGTGCATCCCCCCCCCCCCCACATATCGCCATTATCTCCGCGCATCTCCCCTATTGATGTTGATGCTGTTTTAGCGGAGTCGTTATCGTTTGTGTCGTCATCTTGGTTATTTTGAAGGTCGTTGTGGTTAAGGTTGTTGTTGTGGTCGTGGTCAAGGTTGTTGAGGTGTTTGCAGAGGTCGCAAACGGGTACCCGTACCCGGCCGGGTACGGGTACCCGTTTGCGACCCTGGTGCGGCCGGGTACGGGTAGGCCGTGAGTCACTGGTGAGTCACCGTTTGTCACTCATTTCCCAACGTCTTGTCTCTTCTCACAATTCAAGTTCCTAGAATCAACCCACCTGCGCCTGCAACATGGCTTCATCCCAGAGGTCGCAATCGGGTACCCGGCCGGGTACGGGTAGCCGGGTATCGGGTATCGGGTAGGGTACGGGTACCCGTTTGCGACCCTGGTGCGGCCAGGTACGGGTAAGGAATCAAAACCCGTTTGTGACCTCTGCGTGTTTGTGGTGACTTGTGGTGACTTGTGGTGACCTGTGGCTGTTGTGAAGGTTGGAGGGGATTTCCTCTGCGCCGCTCTGTCCCACATGAAGCACCGGGGCCGCGTCTCCATCTGCGGAGGGATCTCCATGTACAACGACGCCACGTCGCAGAAGCGTGAGTGGACGACTGCCCGGCCAATCAGAAATCGGCGCCACTGTGACCGGGTTGGGGCGGTTCTTCGTGTGGACCAATCAGCAATCGGTACCACTGTGATCGGGTTGGGGCGGTTCTTCGTGTGGACCAATCAGAAATCGGTACCACTGTGACCGGGTTGGGGCGGTTCTTCGTGTGGACCAATCAGCAATCGGTACCACTGTGATCGGGTTGGGGCGGTTCTTCGTGTGGACCAATCAGAAATCGGTACCACTGTGACTGGGTTGGGGCGGTTCTTTGTGTGGACCAATCAGAAATCGGTACCACTGTATGATAATTGTTTTTTTTACCCTTTTATCTGGCAACAAAACTGACACCTTTTTTACAAGGAGTCATGTTTGCATAGACCACAATACCTGCGGTCATAATGCAAAAAAAAACACAACTCTGATAATGTATGGCACTGTCCTTGACGTTGATTGGTCCACACCCGAGACTTTCCTTAGAGCCTAGTCTCACATGGTGTTGTAAAAAAAGAAGTGTCAGTTTTGTAGCCAGATAATAGGGTAAAAAAAACAATTATCATATTTTTTTACCGGCAAATGAAGTTCCAATGGTGTATAGCACTACCGTTACATTATAACACTGGTCAACAAAAACTATAATCGGTGTGTGGGGCGGTTCTTAGTGTGGACCAATCGGAATCGCCGCCACCGGGGGACTGTGATGGCGGTGGAAACCGACCTCTGTGTGTCGCCTTTCGCCCAGTGACCTTCCCACAGCTCACGCTCATCTTCAAAGAACTGAAGCTGGAGGGCTTCATGGTGACGAGGTGGCAGGACCGGCGTGACGAGGGCATCGCGGCGCTCGCTGCCTGGGTGAAGGAGGTAAGAGAACCCACCAGAATGCCTCCCCCCACCCCCGCCAGTGATCCACACGAATCGAAAGAAAAAAAATCCACGCGGTGACTACCACGGGGAGATGGAGCGAGAGAGATGCAGACTCCAAATATAGACATCAAGGTTCTGGATTGAACCCATGACCTCCTGTATACCAGGCGAGGGAGTTAACATCTCCCAGCCACCGTGATGATGAGAGAGACAGACTCCAGATGTACAGCAGCAGGTGTCGTCATGCTCATAATGGAACCCACGACCTCCTGCATACCGGGAGAGGTAGTTAACATCTCCTTGCAACCATGATGATGATGATGATGAGAAAGAGCGAGACACAGACTCCAAATATACAGCAGCAGGCATCGTCAGGGTCTGGGATTGAACCCACGACCAGGCGAGGTAGTTGACAAAGACAAAGGTGCCTGGTGTAACCTTGAACAGACTGCTGGGGCAAGTGCAATGGACTCAACACTGCCGCACAGACTCAACACTGCCCCACGGACTCAACACTGCCCCACGGACTCAACACTGCCCCACGGACTCAACACTGCCCCACAGACTCAACACTACCCGTAGACTCAACACTGCCCGTAGACTCAACACTGCCCATAGACTCAGCACTGCCCATAGACTCAACACTGCCCATAGACTCAACACTACCCATAGACTCAACACTACCCATAGACTCAACACTACCCATAGACTCAACACTGCCCATAGACTCAACACTGCCCATAGACTCAACACTGCCCATAGACTCAACACTGACCCATAGACTCAACACTGCCCATAGACTCAACACTGCCCATAGACTCAACACTGCCCATAGACTCAACACTGACCCATAGACTCAACACTGCCCGTAGACTCAACACTGCCCATAGACTCAACACTGCCCATAGACTCAACACTGCCCATAGACTCAGCACTGCCCATAGACTCAGCACTGACCCACAGATGGTGCTAGAGTGTAGCAGACGAGTTAAAATGGCTTCCGAATTGCACCCTGAAGCTTCTGGATCTACAAACACTGGATCGAGCCTCATAGGTAGAAACCCTAGCAGGTGGTGGGTGGGTGGTGGTGGGTGGTGGGTGGTGGTGGTGGGTGGTGGTGGTGGGTGGTGGTGGTGGGTGGTGGTGGGTGGTGGTGGGTGGTGGTGGGTGGTGGTGGGTGGTGGTGGTGGGTGGTGGGTGGTGGTGGTGGGTGGTGGTGGGTGGTGGTGGGTGGTGGTGGGTGGTGGTGGGTGGTGGTGGGTGGTGGTGGGTGGTGGTGGGTGGTGGTGGGTGGTGGTGGGTGGTGGTGGGTGGTGGTGGGTGGTGGTGGGTGGTGGTGGGTGGTGGTGGGTGGTGGTGGGTGGTGGTGGGTGGTGGTGCACACGTAAGAAATATTACAAACTCTATCAGGGCATGGAAGCATCAGAATAGATTTGACCCTTTTCTAGCAATAAAACAGAATTAATGATGACGTCACCCTGCTGCTGATGCTGCTCTATTTAAGACCGGGAGCAACAGGAGAGCTTCACCATTCTTGCCCGATGAAGCTGATTGTAATTGCCAGCGAAATGTCGTACTCAAATTTTTAAATGCTGTTCAAGTTCAAGTTCATTTATTTGGTATAGCCCTGTGAGCCATTCTGCTCTTGAATCGGGTGCAACCGCAACAAACAAAAAACAAAAACATGAACAAGAAAACATCTTAAAGTGAATATGTGACTAAGTGCAAACAGAAAATCCAAGAAAAGACAGCAAAATATTGCAGAAAAAACACCGTACACCAACGCTGCGTGCAAAAATCCCAGTGGGATGCAAGTCAAACAACAACAACAACCACAAGACAACTTAGATTAAGGCCATCAGTCTTACTCCGTACTACAACAAACAAACATGGCCAATATTCATATTCTTGAAATAGTAAACTTTTAGTAAACTTTTCGAAATCACCAAAATAAAGCAATGAAACTGTGATCATAGGAACTGACGGAATTTTCATAATAAACGACAAACAACATGTACCACCAAAACCCTGCAGCCATAGCTGGCTGCATGAGTCACTCCACAACAGCAGGAGCATCAATCCGAGAATTATAATTTTTCATTGCATCTTTAAGATCAGCACACCGGTGGGCTAAATAAGTGAATTATTTTGTCCTTTGAAAAACGTGACACATTTTTTTTTACTGTTTGGCCGTGTCGGGTGGTGGAGGGTTACGACACATTTATAAATAACGCGATCTGACCCAAAAACCTTTATTATGAATAATATTGGTCGCGAAAGCCTGCTACGTGTTTTAAACAGCAGGAGTTGTGATAATTGTTTTTTTACCCTTTTATCTGGCAACAAAACTGACAACTTTTTTACAAGGAGTCATGTTTGCATAGACCACAATACCTGCAGTCATAATGCAAACTGGCAAATGAGGTTCCAATGGTGTAAATGCTTACCCCGAGCTCTCATTACTCTGATAGTGCATTGTCTTTGAGTTGTGCACCTTTTGGCGTCATCTGGTCCAACCCATGTGAGACTAGGCTCTAAGCAAAGCTGTCTTGGGTGTGGACTAATCAACTTCAAGGACAGTGCACATTATCAGAGTTATGTTTTTGTTTGCATTATGACTGCAGGTATTGTGGTCTATGCAAACATGACTCCTTGTAAAAAAAGGTGTCAGTTTTGTTGCCAGATAGAAGTGTAAAAAACTAATTATCACACACTCACCTGTACACACACTCACTCGCCTGTTCACTCACCTGTACAAGGATACAAAGATCCCCCGTATAGCCTTAACAGACTGTAGGGGCAAGTGCTGTTAGCGAGCACCTATGAAGGCCGAAACGGTACATGACGGGGTGGGTGGCCAGCACCACGCCCGACCGCCTTTGTCTCCCCAGTGGCAATGTTTACACACCGCACCAGGTACTCATTTGAGGCTGAGTCGACCTAGGGGAGGCCCGAGACCGGTTCAGATAATCGTCACTGGTGTTGGCCGTGATTGGGAATTGAACCCGGGTCGCTGGGTTCATAGCGCAGTACGCTGCTACACTATCGCCCCCCACTCACCTGTACACACACTCGCTCACCTATACACTCGCTTACTCACCTGTACACACACTCGCTCACCTGTACACTCGCTTACTCGCCTGTATACACACTCGCTCACCTGTACACTCGCTTACTCACCTGTACACTCGCTTGCTCACCTGTACACACTCTCGCTCACCTGTACACATACTCACCTGTACACTCGCTTGCTCACCTGTACACACACTCGCTCACCTGTACACACACTCGCTTACTCACCTGTACACACACTCGATTACTCACCTGTACACACACTCACCTGTACACTCTCTTACTCACCTGTACACACACTCGCTTACTCACCTGTACACACACTCGCTCACCTGTTCACACGCTCACCTGTACACACACTCGCTTACTCACCTGTACACACACTCGCTTACTCACCTGTACACACGCTCACCTGTACACTCGCTTACTGACCTGTACACACACTCACCTGTACACTCGCTTACTTGCCTGTACACACTCGCTCACCTGTGCACACACACACACACTCACTCACCTGTACACCCGCTAACCTATACACTCGCTTACTCACCTGTGTACACCACCTGTGCCCCCCACTCATCTCTACACCCACCTGTACCCTCACCTGTCGCAGGGCAAGCTGCAGTATCGCGAGACTGTCACCGAGGGTTTTTCCGCCATGCCCGACGCTTTCATGGGCCTCCTGCGCGGAGACAACGTGGGCAAGGCCGTGGTGAGGGCCTGATGGAGGGTGTGGCACGAAACGCCGCCGCCGCCAGCCCAGGCAGATGTGTTGTAGTAAGGGCCAGACGCACGCACACACACACACACACGCAACAGGTAATACTGACACAACAAAAACAACCGACATCTCGCTCCCTTCTACCCCGTGTGTGGACTAATCTCCATCTGTTCCATCTCGCTCGCTTCTACCCCGTGTGTGGACTAATCTCACTCCCTTCTACCCTGTGGGTGGACTAATCTCCATCTGTTCCATCTCGCTCACTTCTACCTTGTGGGTGGACTAATCTCCATCTGTTCCATCTCGCTCGCTTCTACCCCGTGTGTGGACTAATCTCCATCTGTTCCATCTCGCTCCCATCTACCCCGTGTGTGGACTAATCTACATCTGTTCCATCTCGCTCCCTTCTACCCCGTGTGTGACTAATCTCCATCTGTTCCATCTCGCTCCCATCTACCCCGTGTGTGGACTAATCTACATCTGTTCCATCTCGCTCCCATCTACCCCGTGTGTGGACTAATCTCCATCTGTTCCATCTCGCTCCCTTCTACCCTGTGGGTGGACTAATCTACATCTGTTCCATCTCGCTCCCTTCTACCCTGTGGGTGGACTAATCTACATCTGTTCCATCTCGCTCCCTTCTACCCCGTGGGTGGACTAATTTCCATCTGTTCCATCTCGATCCCTTCTACCCTGTGGGTGGACTAATCTCCATCTGTTCCATCTCGCTCCCTTCTACCCCGTGGGTGGACTAATCTCCATCTCGCTCCCTTCTACCCCGTGGGTGGACTAATCTCCATCTGTTCCATCTCACTCCCTTCTACCCCGTGTGTGGACTAATCTCCATCCGTTCCATCTCACTCCCTTCTACCCCGTGGGTGGACTAATTTCCATCTGTTCCATCTCGCTCCCTTCTACCCCGTGGGTGGACTAATCTCCATCTGTTCCATCTCGCTCCTTTCAACCCTGTGGGTGGACTAATCTCCATCTGTTCCATCTCGCTCCCTTCTACCCCGTGGGTGGACTAATCTCCATCTGTTCCATCTCGCTCCCTGCTACCCCGTGGGTGGACTAATCTCCATCTGTTCCATCTCGATCCCTTCTACCCCGTGGGTGGACTAATCTCCATCTGTTCCATCTCGCTCCCTTCTACCCTGTGGGTGGACTAATCTCCATCTGTTCCATCTCGCTCCCTTCTACTCCGTGTGTGGACTAATCTCCATCTGTTCCATCTCGCTCCCTTCTACCCCGTGTGTGGACTAATCTCCATCTGTTCCATCTCGCTCACTTCTACCCCGTGGGTGGACTAATCTCCATCCGTTCCATCTCGCTCCTTTCTACCCTGTGGGTGGACTAATCTCCATCTATTCCATCTCACTCCTCCCCAGTGGGTGGGTGACAAGGAGCCCCATATGGGGCGTCACGCACCTGAGAGGGGAGGGGGGGGGTCAGACATTTGTGACGATGTGTGACGAGGGGAGGGGGGGGGGCAGTTTGAGAAATGTGACGTCACATCAAAATGTGCAACTTTAAATGAATATAGACAACACGTTCTACTTAATTAAATATACTTTTTAATAAATGTTTTCTCCTACAACATCAGAGTGCAGCGCCACATTAAATATGCACTACAATGACAATAGTTTAAAGCGATTTGAAGCATGTTTTATTTTTTTGGGGGGGGCGGGGCAGAGATTTGTGACGTCATATTTGAGGTGGGGGGGGGGGTCTGACTTTTTCGTGACGCCGTGTGACGAGGGGAGGGGAGGGGTGGGGGAGTCAAAAATCGTTAAAAAATCGCGTGACGTCATTTATGCACGGGCCCCTTACCCCCCCTGGCACCGCAGCCGATTTGTGCAACAATTGCCTGTGGATGTTTGTAAAATGTTGCGGTTTGGTTTGTTTGGTAACCGCCTTGGTATTGCTGTTCGTGCCAAGGTGTTGTGGCGTGTGGGTTGGGTGGGTGTGGCGGTGGTTGGTGGTGTTGGGTTTTGTCTCTTATCTGGGTGTAGCCGGGTGCTTTATTAATGGACCGACTATAAATTTCACCTTTACAAGCTAACAATGTTTGGCTGTCGTGTTCCTTTTTCGCGCGCGCGCGTGTGTAAACACGTGTACGTGTGTGTGTGTACATACACATTACTGAGTGATTGAGCAATTGAATCCACTCGACTAGTCCCACTCGCTCAACCACCCCAATCGTTCACTTCCTCAACCACTCGCTCGCTCGCTCACCTACCCACTCACTCAACCACTCAATCGTTCGCTCAACCACTCGCCCGCTCACCTACCTACCTACCCACTCACTCAACCACCCAATTGTTCACTCATCCACTTAACCACTCGCTCAACCACCTAATCGTTCGCTCGCTCAACCACTCGCCCACTCTCCTACCCACTCACTCATCCACCCAATCGTTCACTCACTCATCCACTTAACCAATCACCCACTCGCTCAACCACCCAATCGTTCACTTGCTCAACCACTCGCCCACTCGCCCATCCACCCAATCGGTCACTCGCTCAACCACTTAACCACTCACCTACCCACTCACTCAACCACCCAATCGTTCACTCACTCATCCACTCAACCACTCTCCTACCCACTCACTCAACCACCAAATCGTTCGCTCGTTCAGCCACTCGCCCGCTCGCTCGCTCGCTCACCCGCTCGCTCCCTCACCCACTCGCTCGCTCACCCACTCGCTCACTCACCCACTCGCTCAACCACCCAATCATTCGCTCGCTCAACCACTCTTTCAGCCACTCGCTAACCCACTCACCTACCCACTCGCCTACTCAACTCGTCCACTTTTACGAAGACGCCGGTCGCATCATCATCATCGTCGTCTTCGCGTGGAGCTTTCAGATGCTGCTGCTGCTGTGGCCGTCTGGAACTTTCTTCCTTTCTGCTGTTCGGTAGCCAACGGGGAGCTACGCTGCACTTGTTTACATCATCCAGATTGGGGGGGGGGGGACGGAAAAAGAAATCGTCTATAGATTTAAAACTAAATTACTTTTTTTAAACTCATTTTTTTTTTCAGTTTTAAAGATGTGATTTAACACGGCTGGCTACGTATGAATCGACAGACGGTCAACACGTGGACTTTCACGAGAAATATCATCTATGTGGGTTTTTTTTTGTGCCGTTAAACCCACCACCACCCGACACGGACTAAACTACTATACAATACACTATACACTACATCACACTATACATTACATCACACTACTATACGCTATACACTACACTATACACCATACACTATACACCATACACTACACTATACACTACACACTACACTACTACACACTACACTACTATACACACTACACTATCACACTGCTACCACACTACTATACACACCAGTACACGACTGTACTTTGATCACGTTCTCTAGAACTGTTTATTGTTGTGGAGTTGAGTTTGCCCCCCCCCCCCGCACGTCCGATTAGCAACGGTTGGCTACGTACCGTGCGAAAGAAGTTCAACACACACACAGACCCAATCCACCCACTCACTCCCCACTCATCCACCCACCTACTCACTCATCCACCCACCCACCCAGCAACTCACTCACTCACCCGCCCACCCACTCGGCCACCCGCTCACCCACCCGCTCACCCACTCGCCCATTCACCCACCCGCCCACTCACTCGCCCACCAACTCACCCATTCGCCCACTTGCCCACTCACTCACCCACTCACCCGCCCACCCAAAAACTCACCCACTCACCCACCCGCTCACCTACCCGCTCACCCACCCAAAAACTCACCCACCCACTCACTCGCCCACCCACCCGCTCACCCACCCGCTCACCCACCCAAAAACTCACCCACCCACTCACTCGCCAACCCACCCACTCGCCCACCCACCCGCGGCCAGTGGCCACTTTGCACGCGATCGCTGCTGCTGATGCTGGCGGTGACCTCCACGAGGTCAACCCCTGACCCCAACCCCCCCCCCCCCCCCCCCCCCAGGTGAATTTCTCTGTCTCGGTAAATTTTACCCCACCTCCTCCCCCCCTCCCACCTTCCCACCACCTCGGCGCTTCGAGCCGAGAGTTCTCGACCGAGCGGATTTCGCTGCGAACGCCGTCGGTTCTACCCCGGGGGGGTCTTCAGGGGTGAACTCACCACCCAGCCATCGCTCTTCTACCCCGACAGCTGACTCTTACCACGGCAGTAACTCTTACCATGACTCTTACCATGGCTCTTACCATAGCCATAGCTCTCACCATGACTCTTACCACAGCAATAGCTCTTACCATGGCTCTTACTATGGCAATAACTCTTACCATGACTCTTACCACGGCAATAGCTCTTACCATGCCTCTTACCACAGCAATAACTCTTACCATGACTCTTACCATGGCAATAACTCTTACCATGACTCTTACCATGGCAATAACTCTTACCATGGCTCTTACTATGGCAATAACTCTTACCATGACTCTTACCATGGCTCTTACCATAGCCATAGCTCTCACCATGACTCTTACCACAGCAATAGCTCTTACCATGGCTCTTACTATGGCAATAACTCTTACCATGACTCTTACCACGGCAATAGCTCTTACCATGCCTCTTACCACAGCAATAACTCTTACCATGACTCTTACCATGGCAATAACTCTTACCATGACTCTTACCATGGCAATAACTCTTACCATGGCTCTTACTATGGCAATAACTCTTACCATGACTCTTACCATGGCTCTTACCATAGCCATAGCTCTCACCATGACTCTTACCACAGCAATAGCTCTTACCATGGCTCTTACTATGGCAATAACTCTTACCATGACTCTTACCACGGCAATAGCTCTTACCATGCCTCTTACCACAGCAATAACTCTTACCATGACTCTTACCATGGCAATAGCTCTTACCATGACTCTTACCACGGCAATAGTTCTCACCATGACTCTTACCACGGCAATAGTTCTTACCATGACTCTTACCATGGCAATAGTTCTCACCATGACTCTTACCACGGCAATAGCTCTTACCATGACTCTTACCATGGCAATAGTTCTCACCATGGCTCTTACCATGGCAATAGTTCTTACCATGCCTCTTACCATGGCAATAGTTCTCACCATGACTCTTACCATGGCAATAGTTCTTACCATGACTCTTACCATGGCAATAACTCTTACCATGGCTCTTACTATGGCAATAACTCTTACCATGGCTCTTACTATGGCAATAACTCTTACCATGACTCTTACCATGGCAATAACTCTTACCATGACTCTTACCATGGCAATAACTCTGACCATGGCTCTTACTATGGCAATAACTCTTACCATGACTCTTACCATGGCAATAGCTCTTACCATGCCTCTTACCATGGCAATAGTTCTCACCATGACTCTTACCACGGCAATAGTTCTTACCATGACTCTTACCGTGACAATAACTCTTACCATGGCTCTTACCATGACAATAGCTCTCACCATGACTCTTACCATGGCAATAGCTCTTACCATGACTCTTACCACGGCAATAGTTCTTACCATGACTCTTACCATGACAATAACTCTTACCATGGCTCTTACCATGGCAATAGCTCTCACCATGACTCTTACCATGGCAATAGCTCTTACCATGCCTCTTACCATGGCAATAGTTCTTACCATGACTCTTACCATGACAATAACTCTTACCATGGCTCTTACCATGGCAATAGCTTTTACCATGGCTCTTACCATGGCAATATCTCTCACCATGGCTCTTACCATGGCAATAGCTCTTACCATGACTCTTACCATGGCAATAGCTCTCACCATGACTCTTACCATGGCAATAGCTCTCACCATGACTCTTACCATGGCAATAGCTCTCACCATGACTCTTACCATGGCAATAGCTCTTACCATGGCTCTTACCATGGCAATAGCTCTCACCATGACTCTTACCACGGCAATAGCTCTCACCATGGCTCTTACCACGGCAATAGCTCTCACCATGACTCTTACCACGGCAATAGCTCTCACCATGGCTCTTACCACAGCAATAGCTCTCACCATGGCTCTTACCACGGCAATAGCTCTCACCATGACTCTTACCACGGCAATAGCTCTTACCATGACTCTTACCATGGCAATAGCTCTCATCATGACTCTTACCATGGCAATAGCTCTTACCATGACTCTTACCATGGCAATAGCTCTCACCATGACTCTTACCATGGCAATAGCTCTTACCATGACTCTTACCATGGCAATAGCTCTCACCATGACTCTTACCACAGCAATAGCTCTCACCATGACTCTTACCATGGCAATAGCTCTCACCATGACTCTTACTATGGCAATAGCTCTCACCATGACTCTTACCATGGCAATAGCTCTTACCATGACTCTTACCATGGCAATAGTTCTCACCATGACTCTTATCATGGCAATAGCTCTCACCATGACTCTTACCACGGCAATAGCTCTTACCATGACTCTTACCATGGCTCTTACCACGGCAATAGCTCTCACCATGACTCTTACCACGGCAATAGCTCTTACCATGACTCTTACCATGGCAATAGCTCTCATCATGACTCTTACCATGGCAATAGCTCTTACCATGACTCTTACCATGGCAATAGCTCTCACCATGACTCTTACCATGGCAATAGCTCTTACCATGACTCTTACCATGGCAATAGCTCTCACCATGACTCTTACCACAGCAATAGCTCTCACCATGACTCTTACCATGGCAATAGCTCTCACCATGACTCTTACTATGGCAATAGCTCTCACCATGACTCTTACCATGGCAATAGCTCTTACCATGACTCTTACCATGGCAATAGTTCTCACCATGACTCTTATCATGGCAATAGCTCTCACCATGACTCTTACCACGGCAATAGCTCTTACCATGACTCTTACCATGACTCTTACCATGACTCTTACCATGGCAATAGCTCTTACCATGACTCTTACCATAGCCATAGCTCTCACCATGACTCTTACCATAGCCATAGCTCTCACCATGGCTCTTACCACGGCAATAGCTCTTACCATGGCTCTTACCACGGCAATAGCTCTCACCATGGCTCTTACCATGGCAATAGCTCTCACCATGGCTCTTACCACGGCAATAGCTCTCACCATGGCTCTTACCGTGGCTCTTACCATGGCAATAACTCTTACCATGGCTCTTACCATGGCAATAGCTCTCACCATGACTCTTACCATGACTCTTACCATGGCAATAGCTCTTACCATGACTCTTACCGTGGCTCTTACCATGGCAATAGCTCTTACCATGGCTCTTACCATGACAATAACTCTTACCATGGCTCTTACCATGACAAGAGCTCTCACCATGACTCTTACCATGGCAATAGCTCTCACCATGGCTCTTACCATGGCAATAGCTCTCACCATGACTCTTACCATGACAATAGCTCTCACCATGGCTCTTACCACGGCAATAGCTCTCACCATGGCTCTTACCATGGCAATAGCTCTCACCATGACTCTTACCATGGCAATAGCTCTCACCATGACTCTTACCATGGCAATAGCTCTCACCATGACTCTTACCATGGCAATAGCTCTCACCATGACTCTTACCATGACAATAGCTCTCACCATGACTCTTACCATGGCTCTTACCATGGCAATAGCTCTCACCATGGCTCTTACCATGGCAATAGCTCTCACCATGACTCTTACCATGGCAATAGCTCTCACCATGACTCTTACCATGGCAATAGCTCTCACCATGACTCTTACCATGGCAATAGCTCTCACCATGGCTCTTACCACGGCAATAGTTCTCACCATGGCTCTTACCACGGCAATAGCTCTCACCATGGCTCTTACCATGGCAATAGCTCTCACCATGGCTCTTACCATGGCAATAGCTCTCACCATGGCTCTTACCATGGCAATAGCTCTCACCATGACTCTTACCATGGCAATAGTTCTCACCATGACTCTTACCACGGCAATAGCTCTTACCATGACTCTTACCACGGCAATAGCTCTTACCATGACTCTTACTATGGCAATAGCTCTCACCATGGCTCTTACCATGGCAATAGTTCTCACCATGGCTCTTACTATGGCAATAGCTCTTACCATGGCTCTTACCATAGCCATAACTTTTACCATGGCAATAGCTCTGACGTTGTTGCTGCTGATGTTGTTGCTGATGATGTTGTTGCTGATGATGTTGTTGCTGATGCTGATGTTGTTGTTGTTGCTGTCGCTGCTATTGTTGTTGTTGCTGTTGCTGCTATTGTTGTTGCTGCTATTGTTGTTGCTGATGCTGCTGATGTTGTTGATGTTGTTGCTGCTGTTGCTGCTGTTGTTGTTGCTGATGTTGATGTTTCTGCTATTGTTGTTTTTGATGCTGTTGCTGCTGCTGCTGCTGTTGCTGCTGCTGCTGCTGTTGCTGCTGCTGCTGCTGTTGTTGTTTTCGCATTGCGTCTGCGTCACCTATCGCACCCACACTCTGCAGGGGCCAAACTGCCGGCGGGGAAATACTTCGAGTTGGGCGAGGGCTGGGGGGACGCAGCAGGTTTTGGGTGAGCGGGAATTGCAGGAATGCGCCGTTCGTGTTTTTGTTGTAACGCCACCATCATCACCACGACCATCATCATCATCATTATCATCACCGGCATCACCACGACCATCATCACTATCACCACCATCACCCACCATCATCAGCATCACCACCACCATCACCGCTACCATCACCACCACCATCATCATCAACACCACGTTCATCGTCATCATCATTAGCATCACCAGCATCACCACGACCATCATCACTGTCACCACCATCAACATCACCATCACCACCATCAACATCACCATCACCGCTACCATCACCGCTACCATCACCACCACCATCATCATCACCAAGTTCATCATCATTATCATCACCAGCATCACCACGACCATCATCACTATCACCACCATCAACATCACCACCATCACCCACCATCATCTGCATCACCACCACCGCTACCATCACCATCATCATCACCACGTTCATCATCATCATTATCATCACCAGCATCACCACCACCACCATCCCCACCACCATCACCCACCATCATCAGCATCACCACGACCATCATCACTATCACCACCATCAACATCACTACCACCACCATCCCCACCACCATCACCCACCATCATTACCATCACCACCACCATCAGCATCACCACCACCACCACCATCACCAATATAAATACCCGCCATTCGCCACTAAGTGACGGTGACATCACCACGGCGTCTGTGCCAGGCTAGGTGCACGTTGAGACCACGTGAAGTGTCGAACGCCCGCTGGCAGGAGGTCACGGGGCAGACCCAACAGGTGCCACGGGTCGACTGACTGAGATGACTGAGATGACTGGCTGATGCACCACCTGTGCCCCCTACTGTGCCAACTTTCTGTGCTTTAGCCACCCGGCGCTCCGCTCATTGTTGTGAGCGTTGCTCCTCCGCCCTCCGTTGTTGCTGGAGGGCGACTGCCTCAAACTGCCCAGTAGCGTCCTTCACGAGCCTCCAAGTCCTCTTGAAGCACTCCACTCCCATCTCTTCTAGACCCCTAGGCACGCACAAGCAACAACAAAGATCCCCCGTGTAGCCTTAACAGACTGTTGGGGCAAGTGCTCTTAGCGAGCAGCACCTACGAAGGCCGGAACGGCGCACGAGGTGGGATGGGTTGACCATCACCACGCACGCCCGGCCGCCTTTGTCTCCCCAGTGACGACGGTTACTAAACACCGCACCAGGTACTCATCTGGAGGCTGACCGTCACCGCTGGTGTTGGTTTGCCGTGCACGGGAATCGAATTCCGGGTTCACGCCAGAGGTCGCAAACGGGTTTTGATTCCTTACCCGTACCTGGCCGCACCAGGGTCGCAAATGGGTACCCGTACCCGTACCCGGCCGGGTACGGGTTCCCGTTCCCTACCCGTACCCTACCCGAAATGAGTGACAAACGGTTACTCACCATTGACTCACTGCCTACCCGTACCCGTACCCGGCCGCACCAGGGTCGCAAATGGGTACTCGTTCCCTACCCGTACCCGTACTCTACCCGAAATGAGTGACAAACGGTTACTCACCAGTGACTCACTGCCTACCCGTACCCGTACCCGGCCGCACCAGGGTCGCAAACGGGTAGCCGGGTATCGGGTAGGGTACGGGTATCGGGTACCCGGTTGCGACCTCTAGTTCACGCGCGCCCCCGTGCCCGCTCGCAGACACAGACGCGCGCTAATTGTTTAGGACATTGCCCTGGGCGTAGGAGTGGCTGGTTTGTCAGCACGAACACTGCAGCTGTGTCAAGTCGAATGTTAATTTCCCACCTATGACACACCCCCCCCCCCTACCTATCTCTCTCTTCGTCAAAGTGCTGACGACGAGGTTTTTGCGCGGCGAGCGAGGAAAAGGCGGGCGACGAAAAGGCGGTTGGTTTTGGGTGTAAAAGGTTACGACCCGAAAAAAAAGCCACGCAAAAAATTTTCTGCAACAAAAAAAATTCAAACCTAAAAAGAATCCGAGATATTTCTGCCCGCCAGCTCAGAGAGGACAGCGCGGAATTCACGGTCTTGGTGACGCACGCTGGGGAGGACAATCGTCGGAGGAGTTTGTGTCGATGGTGGGGAGGGTGGGCTTGATTTATGTTGGCGCCTCTGATCTGTGGGCTCAACAATCTCCACGCGCGGAGACGCAGTCGGTTGAAAGGCTACACGGGGGACCTTTGTCTTTGCACTGATTTGTACAAGGACAGCTGCCCAGCGGGGCCATTCCGTCACATGCGATCACAAGTCGAATTGAGGAATTACCCATCGAGACCCATAGACTTACAGTGCTAGTCTATGGGCAGTGTTAGTCTATGGGCAGTGTTAGTCTACGTGCAGTGTTAGTCTATGGGCAATGTTATTCTATGGGCAGTGTTAGTCTATGGGCAGTGTGAGTCTATGGGCAATGCTAGTCTATGGGCAATGCTAGTCTACGTGCAGTGCTAGTCTACGTGCAGTGTTAGTCTACGTGCAATGTTAGTCTATGTGCAATGTTAGTGTATGTGCAATGTTAGTCCACGTGCAGTGTTAGTCTACGTGCAATGCTAGTTTATGTGCAGTGTTTGTCTATGGGCAATGTTAATCTATGTGCAATGTTAGCCTACGTGCAGTGTGAGTCTACGTCACTCCACATACTCCCCAAGTTGGCATCGACCTCCTGAAACGAACAGTGACACAAGCAAGCCGGTGCTCAGAGACACCGCCAAAAGCGCATTCCCTCCGCCACAACCCACCCAACCCACCCACCAAACAAAGTCGCACCTAAAAACATGAACAGGACGTTTCACAATGACAACGTAAACCACTTTGCGGGAAACCGAACACCTCACGGCCTTCGGCCAAGGGCGTTCATGGGAGTTTGGCCTCTCGTTACGCAACTCCCGCCGCTCGGTGCAACGACGTAATTCGAGTGAAATGTTGGTCTGTGTGCAATGTTAGTCTATGTGCAGTGTTAGTCTACGTGAAATGTTAGTCTATGTGCAGTGTTAATCTACGTGAAATGTTAGTTTACGTGAAATGTTAGTCTGTGTGCAATGTTAGTCTATGTGCAATGTTAGTTTACGTGAAATGTTAGTTGTATTTGGGGTACAGGAACTCATCTACTTAAGAACGAGTTAGATTCCTTAGGTCTGTTCGTAAGTCCCAACTTTATTCTTAAACACGGGGAATGGCTTTCAACGTTGTATAATCCCCTGCAGATGTAGATGCCACTGGTTCTTTACGTTCTGCAGATGTAGATGCCACTGGTTCTTCACCTCCTGCAGATGTAGATGCCACTGGTTCTTCATGCCATGCTGATGTAGATGCCACTGGTTCTTCACGTTCTGTGGATGTAGATGCCACTGGTTCTTCACGTTTTGCAGATGTAGATGCCACTGGTTTTTCATGTTCTGCAGATGTAGATGCCACTGGTTCTTCACGTTCTGCAGATGTAGATGCCACTAGTTATTCAGTTCTACAGATGTAGATGCCACTTGTTCTTCAGTTCTGCAGATGTAGATGCCACTGGTTTTTCACGTTCTGCAGATGTAGATGCCACTGGTTCTTCACGTTCTGCAGATGTAGATGCCACTGGTTCTTCACGTTCTACAGATGTAGATGCCACTGGTTCTTCACGTTCTACAGATGTAGATGCCACTGGTTCTTCACGTTCTGCAGATGTAGATGCCACTGGTTCTTCACGTTCTGCAGATGTAGATGCCACTATTTCTTCACGTTCTGCAGATGTAGATGCCACTGGTTCTTCACCTTCTGCAGATGTAGATGCCACTGGTTCTTCACCTTCTGCAGATGTAGATGCCACTGGTTCTTCATGTTCTGCAGATGTAGATGCCACTGGTTCTTCATGTTCTGCAGATGTAGATGCCACTGGTTCTTCACCTTCTGCATATGTAGATGCCACTGGTTCTTCACGTTCTGCAGATGTAGATGCCACTGGTTCTTCACCTTCTGCAGATGTAGATGCCACTGGTTCTTCACGTTCTGCAGATGTAGATGCCACTGGTTCTTCACGCTCTGCAGATGTAGATGCCACTGGTTCTTCACGCTCTGCAGATGTAGATGCCACTGGTTCTTCACCTTCTGCAGATGTAGATGCCACTGGTTCTTCACGTTCTACAGATGTAGATGCCACTGGTTCTTCATGTCATGCTGATGTAGATGCCACTGGTTCTTCACGTTCTGCAGATGTAGATGCCACTGGTTCTTCACGCTCTGCAGATGTAGATGCCACTGGTTCTTCAGTTCTGCAGATGTAGATGCCACTGGTTCTTCACCTTCTGCAGATGTAGATGCCACTGGTTCTTCACGTCCTGCAGATGTAGATGCCACTGGTTCTTCACGTTCTGCAGATGTAGATGCCACTGGCTCTTCACGTTCTGCAGATGTAGATGCCACTGATTCTTCACATTTTGCAGATGTAGATGTCACTGGTTCTTCACGTTCTGCAGATGTAGATGCCACTGGTTCTTCACCTTCTGCAGATGGAGATGCCACTGGTCCTTCAGCTTCTGCAGATGTAGATGCCACTAGTTATTCAGTTCTGCAGATGTAGATGCCACTGGTTCTTCACCTTCTGCAGATGTAGATGCCACTGGTTCTTCACGTTCTGCAGATGTAGATGCCACTAGTTCTTCAGTTCTGCAGATGTAGATGCCTCTGATTCTTCACGTTCTACACATGTAGATGCCCCGTAGATTTGGAGTCTGCGTCTTTCTCTTGCTCTCCCCGTAGTCGCCTGGTTTTTATTATTTTTACACGCTTTTTATTAACTCACTCTGTCTGTTGTTGTTGTATCCTCAAATCTTGCAACTCAATTTTAACCCACTTCCCAATGTGGTATCGACTGCAAACTTGGTATACTTATGTCACACTGATGGCAATACTATATTCTATCATAAAAAATATTTTTATTTTTAAACATTCTTTTTTTATATATGTTATGTTTCGGCTTGGGTCTAATTGTCCACGCTCAACTGACGTTGGCTGTAATTGGCCACGGCCCCTTACGTTATGGCAAGCTTCGGGGCCACTTCCTGGAGTCGTGGAGTTCTGCCACTACTAGTACGGTACATTTCATGAAGCGTTTTTTTACATTTTTAAAAAAATATTACTCATTTCACCTGATGATGATTGTTCGTGTTGCGATCGAAACGTCGTGATGTTTTTATTATTCTTTCTATCTACGTGGCTTTACCGAAAGACCCAAAATAAATTTTAGGATAATTTCGGCATCTTTACTGCTGCCTTTAGGAGTTCGATCGCAGCACATTACGAGGATATTCTAAAAGAAACGTGTTTTTTTAAATATTACTTCATTTTGTCCTGCGTTCCCTCCGGATTTTCTGCCCCTCCACCAGAACGGGGCGACGTTTCAGGTTCACGCTGGATCTCTATGCCAGCCTATGGGACTCTCTGTGTGTCTATGGGTCTCTGTGTGCGTCTATGGGTCTCTGTGTGAGTCTGTGGGTCTCTGTGTGGGTCTGTGGGTCTCTGTGTGCGTCTGTGGGTCTCTGTGTGCGTCTGTGGGTCTCTGTGTGAGTCTGTGGGTCTCCGTGTAGCGAGTCTGTGGGTCTCCGTGTGGCGAGTCTGTGGGTCACAGTGTGTGTCTGTGGGTCTCTGTGTGAGTTTGTGGGTCCCTGTGTGAGTCTGTGGGTCTCTGTGTGCGTCTGTGGGTCTCTGTGTGAGTCTGTGGGTCTGTGTGAGTCTGTGGGTCTCTGTGTGACTCTGTGGGTCTCTGTGTGAGTCTGTGGGTCTCTGTGTGAGTCTGTGGGTCTCTGTGTGAGTCTGTGGGTCTGTGTGAGTCTGTGGGTCTCTGTGTGAGTCTGTGGGTCTCTGTGTGCGTCTGTGGGTCTCTGTGTGCGTCTGTGGGTCTCTGTGTGAGTCTGTGGGTCTCTGTGTGCGTCTATGGGTCTCTGTGTGAGTCTGTGGGTCTCTATGTGAGTCTGTGGGTCTCTGTGTGCGTCTGTGGGTCTCTGTGTGAGTCTGTGGGTCTGTGTGAGTCTGTGGGTCTCTGTGTAAGTCTGTGGGTCTCTGTGTGAGTCTGTGGGTCTCTGTGTGAGTCTGTGGGTCTCTGTGTGCGTCTGTGGGTCTCTGTGTGCGTCTGTGGGTCTCTGTGTGAGTCTGTGGGTCTCTGTGTGAGTCTGTGGGTCTCTGTGTGTGTCTGTGGGTCTCTGTGTGCGTCTGTGGGTCTCTGTGTGAGTCTGTGGGTCTGTGTGAGTCTGTGGGTCTGTGTGAGCCTGTGGGTCTCTGTGTGAGTCTGTGGGTCTCTGTGTGAGTCTGTGGGTCTCTGTGTGAGTCTGTGGGTCTCTGTGTGCGTCTGTGGGTCTGTGTGAGTCTGTGGGTCTCTATGTGAGTCTGTGGGTCTCTGTGTGCGTCTGTGGGTCTCTGTGTGAGTCTGTGGGTCTCTGTGTGCGTCTGTGGGTCTCTGTGTGCGTCTGTGGGTCTCTGTGTGAGTCTGTGGGTCTCTGTGTGAGTCTGTGGGTCTCTATGTGAGTCTGTGGGTCTCTGTGTGCGTCTGTGGGTCTCTGTGTGAGTCTGTGGGTCTGTGCGAGTCTGTGGGTCTCTGTGTGCGTCTGTGGGTCTCTGTGTGAGTATGTGGGTCTCTGTGTGAGTCTGTGGGTCTCTGTGTGAGTCTGTGGGTCTCCGTGTGGCGAGTCTGTGGGTCTCTGTGTGGCGAGTCTGTGGGTCTCTGTGTGAGTGTGTGAGTCTGTGTGCGTCTGTGGGTCTCTTCACGCTGCAGTTTGGGAGGCGCACGCCAGGGGGCAGCAGCATCGGCAGTAGCGCTGACAGAGAAGGGCTCCCCCTCGATAGGACGTCAACGGGACGCGCGAACTCACGAGTCAACACTGAGTAGGGACTAGGAAAGGCTCGGTGACAGAGCGACGTCCTGCGATCAGTGGTGGGGATCAGGTGGCACGTGACCCCCACCCCCCCCCCCCCCCCCAATGATCCGATCGAAATCCCTAATTTCGATCGGATCATTGGGGTTTATCTCCACATATATATAAAAGGCAAAGTTGTGATTGTGTGTCTGTTCAACATGTTTAGCGTACTTCCCTACATGTGTAGGGCTGTTACGGGAGGGCTGTAAGTGCATACGATCCAATGGGTAACAAACACAGTGGGCGGAGTTACGGGAGTACACGGGGGGTGCCCGCAACGACGTCCGCGTCAGGCAGCCTGGGGGGTTGGGATCCTGGTGAGGAGTATAAAGGGGGAGGACAGAGAGAGCTCGGGGCTCAGTCTGGGAACGAAGGAGGAAGAGTGAAGATCCTCTAGCTAGAGCCCTGGACTCCCCTCGACGCCGCCCTTGTCAGGGCTGCAGAGGATCGAGCCAGAGGCGTGGTTCCGTGAACCAGGGTTAGACCCTGGGACTCCGGAGACCGTAGCCCGACTCACCAGTGTCGGGCCAGTTAGCCTCCCCTAGCTCGTTAGAGGAGGACTTGGGGATAGGTGAGGTTAGCTAGGGGATATCCCCAGTTAGCCGGGTGAGGGGGCCGCTACCCCCTCTAGTGTTGTCCTGGACCGACAAGCTGAAATAAATATACGTGTGCCTCAACCTGGGTGTCCAGCGTCTTCACCGGTACTTCACATGCAACAAACTTCGATTTAAAAGCTGTCGTGACTGCAGGGATTCATCTTCTTGGTTCTTTCGGTAAAGTCACGTAGAAGGGAAATAATGAAATAATAAAAATAAAACATAATGCAATACAATTCTCACGACGTTTCGGCCACAACGCAAGCAGCCGTCCTCAGGTGAAGAACAGGTCTGTCGGAAAGACAGCGTCTGAAATGAAACGTCGTGAGAATTGTATTTTATTATGTTTTATTATTTCCCTTCTACGTGACTTTACCGAAAGAACCAAGAAGATGCAACAAACTTTAAATTTGCCACGTGGGAGCTCAATAATGCGTATTTTTTTTGCACGGCAAGTGAGCTGTGACGTCACATCTGTCACGTGACCCGCGCACGTGGAAGCGTCACGCGTTGTGGTGTAGCGGTTAGCGCCACGCCGCGCTACGAACCCGGCGACCCGAGTTCGATTCCCGCTCACGGCCACCACCGGCGACGATTACTTTTAACCGGTCCTGGGCCTCCCCTAGGTCGACTCAGCGTCAAACGAGTAACTGGTGTGGTGTGTGTGAACATCGCCACTGGGGAGACAAAGGCGGTCGGGCGTGGTGAATCCAAGTCCCGGGCAAAGCCGGGTAGTAAAGCTAGTGAGTAACAAATCGGCATTTTGCGACCTCCACTGCCACCTGTGCTATTACACTGATCAAAAAAAAAAATTTTGGCCTGGACTTTTGCAGCTGTTCTAGACTAATTTCAGGGTGCTGATTCCAAATCTGATCTCAGATTTGCTCTATCACATCTCATTTTTATGCAATCGGCATATCCCATTTTCATTGATTTTACCCGAAATTAACTCTGTCACTTATGATTGCAAGTTGTTGCGAGTCAGTGGACTGCTTTAGTGTTAAAATATGGTGCTGTATTTTTAGGATAGTGTGTTTATAATAAAATTTTATGTAGATATCCACATTTATTTAATATTTTTATTCTGCAGTTTTTATTCAAAATGCAATATTTCATATCTCAAAAACCTGATGTGATAGACAAAAACTGATGCCAGATTTGGAATCAGCACTCCAAAATTACCTTAAAACCGTTGGAATACCTTATGCCAGAAAAGGTGTGTTGACTAGTGATCCGCGCCAATTTAGTGATAGAATATTGACCAATGCACTCACAAACCTGTCAACCCCTTATCAGTGCCCTACCTTTACAGACAAATTCAGACCTTATTGGTAATTTCATGCCCCTTATACATCTAAACGTTCATCCTATACACTACACTATACACTACATTATACACTACTATATACTACACTATACAACACTATACACTACTATACACAAAACGCTACACTACTATACACTACACTATACACTACACTACTATACACTACACTACTATACACTACGCTATACACTACACACTACACTATACACTACTATACACTACACTACACTATACACTACACTATACACTACACTATACACTACACTATACACTACACTATACACTACTATACACTACACTACTATACACTACACTACTATACACTACACTATACACGACTATACACTGCACTATACACTACTATACACGACACTATACACTAATATACACTACACTATCCACTACACTATACACTACTATACAAAAAACACTACACTACTACACACTACACTATACACTACTATACACTACACTATACACTACACTACTATACACTACACTATACACGACTATACACTGCACTATACACTACTATACACTACTATACACTACACTCCTATACACTAGACTATACAGTACACTATAAACTACACTATACACTACACTATACACTACACTATGCACTACACTATACACGACTATACACTACACTATACACTACTATACATTACACTATCCACTGCACTATACACTACACTACTATACACTACACTACTAGATAGCTGTCGACCCATACGGTTTACCCCGTATTCTTGTGCAGGGAAATTTAATTTTCGAGTCCATATGGCGTACAGCCGCTTCAATAAGGGGCACATTTTAAGTTTTGACCATTTGTATTTCTCCCTCGTGATGGTGGTGGGACTTTGTCAGATGAACGTTGAGATTTATAAGCGGCACGGGATGACCAATGAGGTCTGAATTGGTCAATAATAAGGTAGGGCACTGATAAGGGGTTGACAGGTATGTAGTAGTGTAGTGTATAGTGTAGTGTATAGTAGGGTATAGTAGTGTATATTAGTGTAGTGTGTAGTAGTATATAGTGTAGTGTATAGTTTAGTGTATAGTAGTTTATAGTGTACTGTATAGTCTAGTGTATAGTAGTGTAGTGTATAGTAGGGTATTTTAGTGTATAGTAGTGTAGTGTATAGTAGTATATAGTTTAGTGTATAGTAGTGTAGTGTATAGTGTAGGGTATCGTAGTGTAGTGTATAGTGTAGTGTATAGTAGTGTAGTGTATAGTAGTGTAGTGTATGTGGTAGTGTATAGTGTAGTGTATAGTAGTGTAGTGTATAGTGTAGTGTATAGTAGTGTATAGTGTAGTGTATAGTAGTGTAGTGTATAGCGTAGTGAATAGTAGTGCAAATGTAGTGACATAAGAAGGGAGGGGCTGCTGGGGGCTCTGGGACCCTGGGCGGGCCAGGCGCTTGGGCCCCTTGGCGCCAGGCGCTGGGTTCCCAGGCGGGTCAGACGCTTAAGCCTCTTGGTGCCAGGCGTTGGGTTCCCAGGCACTTAAGCCCCTTGGCGCCGCCAAAGGGGAGGGCTGTGTGTGCTCTGTGGGATGTCTGGGGGCGCACACGGCCCCACCCCTCGTTGGGGACTAGGCATAAAAGGGGAGCTCCCTGGACGATCAGGGCCAATCGTAGCTCAAGACCCAAGACCCAAGACCAGCCATCTGAGGACCCTGGGACGCTGTGAGAGCCAGTAGTGGGACTCTGGAACTCCCGACTCTATGACCTTGTGAGGGCGAGTTCCAGAGCGTAGCCAGAGTAGTGTATCTAGGCTGTGTACCTGGGAGTTGTTACAGAGTATCAGGACTGTTGGACTGTTGGAGTGCTGTTGGATTGTAATAAAGAAGTTACCTCTACAAGTGTCTCCGGAACCCGTTACACAATGTATAGTAGTGCAGTGTATAGTGTAGTGTAGAATATGGATCAGCTATGCACTCACAAAGACAAAAACCCCACCGTGTCGCCTTTACAGACGATGCGGTTAGGTGGTCAGCACCACGCCCGGCCGCCTTTGTCTCCCCCAGTGGCGATGTTTGCTGCACCGCAACAGGTACTCATTTAAGGCTGAGTCGACCCTGGGGAGGCCCAGCACCGATTCAGATGATCGTCACCGCTGGTGTTGGCCAGGAGGCGGAATCGAACTCGGGCAGCGCAGTGCGCTAACCACTACACCACCGCTCCCCATACTCACCCACACACTTACAAACAAATACCCAGGTGCTATAGGGTTGAATGCTGTGCCAGGCTAGGTACAGGAGGTCACGGGGCAGACCCAGCAGGTGCCATGGGGATGACTGCTGTGCCAGGCTAGGTGCAGGAGGTCACGGGGCAGACCCAGGTGCTATAGGATTGACTAATGTGCCAGGCTAGGTACAGGAGGTCACGGGGCAGACCCAGCAGGTGCCATGGGTTGACTGCTGTGCTAGGCTAGGTGCAGGAGGAGGTCACGGGACAGCCCCTGCAGGTGCCATGGGTTGACTGCTGTACCAGGTTAGGTGCAGGAGGTCACGGGGCAAACCCAGCAGGGGCCATGGGTTGACTGCTGTGGCAGGCTATGTGCAGGAGGTCACGGGGCAGACCCAGCAGGTGCCATGGGTTATCTGCTGTGCCAGGCTAGGTGCACGAGGCCACGGGGCAGACTCAACAGGTGCCATGGGTTGACTGCTGTGCCAGGCTAGGTGCAGGAGGTCACGGGACAGACGCAGCAGGTGCTATGGTTTGACTGCTGTGCCAGGCTAGGTGCATGAGGTCACGTGACAGACACAGGTGCCATGGGTTGGTTGCTGTGCCAGGCTAGGTGTAGGAGGAGGTCGCGGGACAGACCCAGCAGGTGCCACGGGTTGACTGCTGTGCCAGGCTAGGTGCAGGAGGTCACGGCACAGACCCAGCAGGTGCCATAGGTTGACTGCTGTGCCAGGCTAGGTGCAGGAGGAGGTCATGGGACAGACCCAAGGGCCATGGGTTGAGTGATGTGCCAGGCTAGGTGCAGGTCACGGGACAGACGCTGGTACCACGGTCCATAATAGAGGTTTTTTTGGGTTAGATCGGCGTAAACATGAATGTTGTTGTGTCGCTAAACCCGCCACCACCCGACACAGCCAATTATTAATGTTTGTGTCACGTAAATAAAACTAATTGGTTACGAGTTTAGCACTAACCGCTGGTGTGTTGCAGAGTAAACCCACTACAGCATTACAATTATAGTGTAGTGTATAGTGTAGTGTATAGTGTAGTGTATAGTGTAGTGTGTAGTGTAGTGTGTAGTGGAGTGTATAGTGTAGTATATAGTGTAGTGTATAATGTAGTGTATAGTGTAGTGTGTAGTGTAGTGTGTAGTGTCGTGTATAGTGGAGTGTATAGTGTAGTATACTAGTTCAGCACTAACGGCTTGTGTGTTGCAGAGTAAACCCACCACAACATTTACCATTCTAGTAACCGTGACGTTTCGCCGGCAATTACAATAAGAGCCAGCATCATCAGGCGACTGAGTGAGATGACTGGCAGATGCACAACTGGTGCATCTGCCAGTCATCTCACTCAGTCGCCTGCAGTGTTAGTCTATGTGCAATGTTAGTCTATGGGCAGTGTTAGTCTATGGGCAGTGTTAGTCTATGTGCAATGTTAGTCTATGGGCAATGTTAGTCTATGGGCAGTGTTAGTCTATGTTCAATGTTAGTCTATGTGCAATGTTAGTCTATGTGCAATGTTAGACTATGGGCAATGTTAGTCTATGTGCAGTGTTAGTCTATGGGCAATGTTAGTCGATGTGCAATGTTAGTCTATGGGCAATGTTAGTCTATGTGCAATGTTAGTCTATGGGCAGTGTTAGTCTATGGGCAGTGTTAGTCTATGGGCAGTGTTAGTCTATGGGTAATGCTAGTCTATGTGCAGTGTTAGTCTATGGGCAATGTTAGTCGATGTGCAATGTTAGTCTATGGGCAATGTTAGTCTATGTGCAATATGAGTCTACGGGCAGTGTTAGTCTATGGGCAGTGTTAGTCTATGGGCAGTGTTAGTCTATGGGCAATGTTAGTCTATGGGCAATGTTAGTCTATGTGCAATGTTAGTCTACGTGCAATGTTAGTCTATGTGCAATGTTAGTCTATGTGCAGTGTTAGTCTATGTGCAATGTTAGTCTATGGGCAATGTTAGTCTATGGGCAATGTTAGTCTACGTGCAATGTTAGTTTATGTGCAATGTTAGTCTATGTGCAGTGTTAGTCTATGTGCAATGTTAGTCTATGGGCAATGTTAGTTTATGTGCAATGTTAGTCTATGGGCAATGTTAGTCTATGGGCAATGTTAGTCTATGTGCAATGTTAGTCTATGTGCAATGTTAGTCTATGTGCAATGTTAGTCTATGTGCAATGTTAGTTTATGTGCAATGTTAGTCTATGGGCAATGTTAGTCTATGGGCAATGTTAGTCTACGTGCAATGTTAGTTTATGTGCAATGTTAGACTATGTGCAGTGTTAGTCTATGGGCAATCTTAGTCTATGGGCAATGTTAGTCTACGTGCAATGTTAGTTTATGTGCAATGTTAGTCTACGTGCAGTGTTAGTCTATGTGCAATGTTAGTCTATGTGCAATGTTAGTCTATGTGCAATGTTAGTCTATGGGCAGTGTTAGTCTATGGGCAGTGTTAGTCTATGGGCAGTGTTAGTCTATGGGCAATGCTAGTCTATGTGCAGTGTTAGTCTATGGGCAATGTTAGTCGATGTGCAATGTTAGTCTATGTGCAATGTTAGTCTATGTGCAATATGAGTCTACGGGCAGTGTTAGTCTATGGGCAGTGTTAGTCTATGGGCAGTGTTAGTCTATGGGCAATGTTAGTCTATGGGCAATGTTAGTCTATGGGCAGTGTTAGTCTATGTGCAATGTTAGTCTACGTGCAATGTTAGTCTATGTGCAATGTTAGTCTATGTGCAGTGTTAGTCTATGTGCAATGTTAGTCTATGGGCAATGTTAGTCTATGGGCAATGTTAGTCTACGTGCAATGTTAGTTTATGTGCAATGTTAGTCTATGTGCAGTGTTAGTCTATGTGCAATGTTAGTCTATGGGCAATGTTAGTTTATGTGCAATGTTAGTCTACGTGCAGTGTTAGTCTATGTGCAATGTTAGTCTATGTGCAGTGTTAGTCTACGTGCAGTGTTAGTTTATGTGCAATGTTAGTTTATGTGCAATGTTAGTCTATGTGCAATGTTAGTCTATGTGCAATGTTAGTCTATGTGCAATGTTAGTCTATGTGCAATGTTAGTCTACGTGCAATGTTAGTCTATGTGCAGTGTTAGTCTATGTGCAATGTTAGTCTATGTGCAATGTTAGTCTATGTGCAATGTTAGTCTATGTGCAATGTTAGTCTATGTGCAATGTTAGTCTATGTGCAATGTTAGTCTATGTGCAATGTTAGTCTATGTGCAGTGTTAGTCTATGTGCAGTGTTAGTCTATGGGCAGTGTTAGTCTATGTGCAATGTTAGTCTATGTGCAATGTTAGTCTACGTGCAATGTTAGTTTATGTGCAATGTTAGTCTATGTGCAATGTTAGTCTATGGGCAATGTTAGTCTATGTGCAGTGTTAGTCTATGTGCAGTGTTAGTCTATGTGCAATGTTAGTCTATGGGCAATGTTAGTCTATGTGCAGTGTTAGTCTATGTGCAATGTTAGTCTATGGGCAATGTTAGTCTATGTGCAATGTTAGTCTATGTGCAATGTTAGTCTATGTGCAATGTTAGTCTATGTGCAATGTTAGTCTACGTGCAATGTTAGTCTATGTGCAATGTTAGTCTATGTGCAGTGTTAGTCTATGTGCAATGTTAGTCTATCGGCAATGTTAGTCTATGGGCAATGTTAGTCTACGTGCAATGTTAGTTTATGTGCAATGTTAGTCTATGTGCAATGTTAGTCTATGTGCAATGTTAGTCTACGTGCAGTGTTAGTCTATGTGCAATGTTAGTCTATGGGCAGTGTTAGTCTATGTGCAATGTTAGTCTATGGGCAATGTTAGTCTATGTGCAATGTTAGTCTATGGGCAGTGTTAGTCTATGTGCAGTGTTAGTCTATGTGCAGTGTTAGTCTATGGGCAGTCTATGTGCAATGTTAGTCTATGTGCAATGTTAGTATATGGGCAATGTTAGTATATGGGCAATGTTAGTCTATGTGCAATGTTAGTCTACGTGCAATGTTAGTCTATGGGCAATGTTAGTCTATGGGCAGTGTTAGTCTATGGGCAATGTTAGGCTATGGGCAATGTTAGTCTATGTGCAGTGTTAGTCTATGTGCAGTGTAAGTATATGGGCAATGTTAGTCTATGTGCAATGTTAGTCTATGTGCAGTGTTAGACTATGTGCAATGTTAGTCTATGGGCAATGTTAGTCTATGTGCAGTGTTAGTCTACGGGCAATGTTAGTATATGGGCAATGTTAGTCTATGGGCAATGTTAGTCTATGGGCAATGTTAGTCTACGTGCAATGTTCGTCTACGTGCAGTGTTAGTTTATGTGCAATGTCAATCACACACAAAGATAAAGATGAATCACACACACAGACACCTACACACCTACATTCCCAACCACCAACACACCCACCCACCCACACAACAACACATCCACCCACCCACCCACCCACGCACCCACCCACACAACGAAGCACGTGCGCACACCCCTGATTAATTCACGGAATGCTGACTCGGCACCCCCCCGCGTGCCCACAATCTGTATATAAGGGCGATCTTCTCTACCTGCCAACTCAGGTGTTTCTTAGGCCGTCCTCTCGCCGCGTCTCCCTCTGACCCTGTCGCCCATCCCACGCGCGCACGCGCCTGTGTGACCAACGGCTCCACGGTGGTCACCATGAGGCTTTCGTCGAGCCTCCACCTGGGGCCTCTTCTCCTCCTCCTCCACCACCTCGTCCTCCTCCTCGTACTCGTCCCACCGGGATCCGATGCCACTCACCTGCGCGGTGGGACCATCTCGTGGAAGCAGTCGGAGGGTGACCAGGTGATGCCCGGCACTCGCGCACGCTCGCTCGCCCCAAAATCATCCGGGCTTCACGGTTCGAAACAATCTCTGGGTGGGTTTTGATGATTTTTTTCCTTGTTTTTTCATCACGAGTTGGCTCATAATTGGAGACGCTGAGCAAGAATTGGTAGAAATCCTGGGATCAAATCCTGGGTCTGTGTGTCTCTCAGAGGGGTTCATAACGGCCGTGTCAGAAACACTGAACCAGAGTTGTAGAGATCCTGGGTTCAAATCCTGGGTCTGTGTGTCTCTCAGAGGGGTTCATAACGGCCGTGTCAGAAACACTGAACCAGAGTTGTAGAGATCCTGGGTTCAAATCCTGGGTCTGTGTGTCTCTCAGAGGGGTTCATAATGGCCGTGTCAGAAACACTGAGCCAGAGTTGTAGAGATCCTGGGTTCAAATCCTGAGTCTGGGTGTGTCTCTCAGAGGGGTTCATAATGGCCGTGTCAGAAACACTGAGCCAGAATTGCAGAGATCCTGGGTTCAAATCCTGGGTCTGTGTGTCTCTCAGAGGGGTTCATAATTGCCGTGTCAGAAACATTGAGCCAGAATTGCAGAGATCCTGGGTTCAAATCCTGGGTCTGTGTGTCTCTCAGAGGGGTTCATAATGGCCGTGTCAGAAACACTGAGCCTGAATTGCAGAGATCCTGGGTTCAAATCCTGGGTCTGTGTGTCTCTCAGAGGGGTTCATAATGGCCGTGTCAGAAACATTGAGCCAGAATTGCAGAGATCCTGGGTTCAAATCCTGGGTCTGTGTGTGTCTCTCAGGGGGGTTCATAATGGCCGTGTCAGAAACACTGAGCCAGAATTGCAGAGATCCTGGGTTCAAATCCTGGGTCTGTGTGTCTCTCAGGGGGGTTCATAATTGACCGTGTCAGAAACACTCAACCAGAGTTGTAGAGATCCTGGGTTCAAGTCCTGGGTCTGGGTGTTTCTAGGGGGGTTATAAATGGCCGTGTCAGAAACACTGAGCCAGAATTGCAGAGATCCTGGGTTCAAATTCTGAGTCTCGGTGTCTCTCTCTCTCTCACAGAGGGTTCATAATGGCTATGCCCAATCCCGCTGAGACCCTTGGTTCAAGACTCAAACCCTGTGTCTGCGTGTCTCTCTCTCTCTCAGGGGGTTTAGAATGCTCTGTCACGGACACTGAGAGTCGGAATTGCTCAGGGTGGATGCATATCTGAAACGGGCACGTTTGACATTTGCGGTCTGAAATGTCAGTGTTAACAGAGGTTCTGTTATGATGTTAAAACACCAAACTGAAACCTTTTACGAGGAATCATGTCTGCATTAACCACAATCAAAAACATACTCTGATAACACTGGTCAACAAAAAAAAAAATTCTGGCCTGGACTTTTGCAGCTGTTTTGCCCTATTTTTATGCTATTGGCATACCCCATTTTCATTCATTTTACCCGAAATTAACTCTGTCACTTATGATTGCAAGTCGTTGCGAGTCAGTGACTGCTTTAGTGTTAAAATATGGTGCTGTATTTTTAGGATAGTGTGTTTATAATATCATTTTATGTAGATATCCACATTTATTTAATATTTTTCTTCTGCAGTTTTTATTGAAAATGCAATATTTGATATCTCAAAAACCTGATGTGATAGACAAAAACTGATGCCAAATTTGGAATCAGCACCCCAAAATTACCTTAATACCGTTGGAATACCTTATGCCAGAAAAAGTGTGTTGACCAGTGTAATAAATGTATTGTCTTTGAAACTTATTGATCCACAGCTTTCTATTGAGCCTCGTCTCAAACGGTGTTAGACCAGAGGACGCCAAAAGGCGTACAGCACAAAGACAATGCATATATTATCAAAGTACGGGTTTTTTTTTGGTTTGCATTCTGACCACAAGTATTGTGGTTAATGCAGACATGATTCCTTGTAAAAGGTTTCAGTTTGGTGTTTTAACATCTTGACACAACTGTTTTGTTACCAGAAAAAAGGGGAAAACCATATTCCCAAATTTTGGTACTGGCAAAGGAGGTCCCATGATGTAGGTTCTGTAATATTTGTGGGGAGCGGTGGCGCAGCGATTAGCGCTGCGCTACGAACCCAACGACCCGAGTTCGATTCCCGCTCACGGCCACCACCAGCTTAGGTGATAGCAATGATCTGAGACCAGTCTAGGGCGCCTCCTCCAGGTTAACTCAGCCTCAAATGCGTACTCTGGTGAAAAAAAAACATCGCCACTGGGGAGACAAATGCGGCCACCCACTCTCTCATAGGTGCTACTACTCGCTAACAGCACTTGCCCCAAATGTCTGGTAAGACTATACGGGGGATCTTTGTCTTTCTTATATTGCTGAGTAGTAATGTTATTACATCCGAGGCAACTTGAACAATTGGATGCAACTGGGAGCATCCGATGCAATTATCGTAGACTAACATTGCCCATAGACTAACATTGTCCATAGGCTAACATTGGCTGTAGATTTACACTGCACATATAATAACATTACACATAAACTAACATTGCCCATAGACAAACATTGCCCATAGACTAACACTGAACATAGACTAACATTGTACATAGACTAGCATTGCACATAGACTAACACTACCCATAGACTAGCTTTGCCCATAGACTAATATTGCCCATAGAGCCCCCCCCCCGTCTGCCCCCATGCTGCTCGTTACACCGCTACTGGGGCGCTAGGATAGAGAGGGTGAGTGGGTGATTGTGTGGGTGAATGTGTGAATGTGTGGGTGAGTGGGTGAGTGAGTTGGTGAATGTGTGGGTGAGTGGGTGAGTGGGTAGGTGGGTGAGTGAGCGAGTGGGTGAGTGGGTGGGTGAGTGGGCGAATGTGTGGGTGAGATGGTGAGTGGGGGGTGAGTGGGTGGGTGAGTGGGTGAGTGAGTTGGTGGGTGAGTGGGTGAGTGGGTGAATGTGTGGGTGAGTGGGTGGGTGAGTGGGCGAATGCGTGGGTGAGATGGTGAGTGGGGGGTGAGTGGGTGGGTGAGTGGGTGAGTGAGTTGGTGGGTGAGTGGGTGAATGTGTGGGTGAATGGGGGGGTGAGTGGGCGAATGCGTGGGTGAGATGGTGAGTGGGGGGGTGAGTGGGTGAGTGGGTAGGTGGGTGAGTGAGCGAGTGGGTGAGTGGGTGGGTGAGTAGGCGAATGTGTGGGTGAGATGGTGAGTGGGGGTGAGTGGGTGGGTGAGTGGGTGAGTGAGTTGGTGGGTGAGTGGGTGAGTGGGTGAATGTGTGGGTGAGTGGGTGGGTGAGTGGGCGAATGCGTGGGTGAGATGGTGAGTGGGGGGTGAGTGGGTGGGTGAGTGGGTGAGTGAGTTGGTGGGTGAGTGGGTGAATGTGTGGGTGAGTGGGGGGGTGAGTGGGCGAATGCGTGGGTGAGATGGTGAGTGGGGGGGTGAGTGGGTGAGTGAGGTAGTTGGTGGGTGAGTTGGTGAGTGGGGGGGGGGGGTGAGTGGGTGATGGAGTGAGTTGGTGGTTGAGTGGGTGGGTGAGTAGGTGGTTGAGTGGGTGGGTGAGTGGGTGAGTGAGTGAGTTGGTGGGTCGGTGGGTGGGTGAGTTGGTGAGTGGGGGGGGGGGGTGATGGAATGAGTTGGTGGTTGAGTTGGTGGGTGAGTATGTGGTTGAGTTGGTGGGTGAGTATGTGGTTGAGTGGGTGGGTGAGTGAGTGGGTGGGTGAGTGGGTGATTGAGTGAGTGAGTGAATGTTAACACCCACTGACCAATTCCCCCCCCACCCCGGGTCTCTGAGATATGTGCGATAAGAATGCGGCTTTTCGTGCCATAATTCGAGAAACCACCCCCGAGGGGATGGGATGGTGTTGGGGGGTTGGGGTGGGTCGTGGTGAACTCGAAGCGATAATGACCATCCTCTTGGCGTCGTAAACCCGACCGCTGAGTAGACATTTTTCGAGACACGGCGAAATCACCCGGGGATTCGGGTGTGGGGGGGCGTGGGTGTGAGAGTTGTTGAGGGGGTTTAGCGTTTGTGTCGTCTACAAAGGCGAAGATCCACCCCACCGTCTCGGCCTCGTGTAGCCGGTAACAGAACGTTGGGGCGAGTGCTGTTAGCGAGTAGCAGCGCCTATGGATATGTGGGTTTTTTTGTTTTTGATTATTTTCAATTTATTTTTTTAATTTTATTTTTCTTATTTTAAATTTATTATTTTAATTTTATTTTTATAATTTTCAATTTATTATTTTATTTGATTCGTATTATTTTATTTTATTATTTTATTAAATGTTTTGGTTTTCTAAATACGTGAATTTGTCGAAAAAAATCAAGAATATAATACTATGAATAGGGCTGAACAATTAATCGATTTCAAATCGAAATCGCAATTTGAAACGATGCGATTAGCAAATCGTAAAGGCTGCGATTTTTTGAGATTTTAAAAGTCATATTGCTTTCTTATTGGAATTGTTTTTAATTTTTTATTATTAGAACTTCATTTATTTAACTTAACAATTGTTCTACGTTTGATTGTTCTATTTCAATGAAAACATTGTAATAAATACATGTTGGAAGCAATTCATATCTTTTGAGTTCTTATCCTTGCATTAGAATAAAAAGAGCGATTCATATTTTAATGGTCTCACACGGTAATGCTCCATCGCGCGTTTTAAATCTGTCACGCGGTGAACATTGAACTGTCGCTCGACCTCAAAAATGTAATCGCAAATCAAACCGCGATCGTGTGTGTGTGTCTGTATGTGTGTGTGTGTCTGTTTGTGTGTGTCTGTGTGTGTGTGTCTGTGTGTGTGTCTGTGTGTGTGTCTGTGTGTCTGTGTAGTGGAGAGCGGTAGTGTAGTGGTTAGCGCGACGCTGCGCTACGAACCCGGTGACCCGAGTTCGATTCCCTCACACGGCCAACACCAGCGATGATTATCTGAGCCGGTCCTGGGCCTCCCTTAGGTCGACTCAGCCTCAAATGAGTACCCGGTGCGGTGTGTAGTAAATATCGCCACTGGGGAGACAAAGGCGGCCGGTCGTGGTGCTGGCCACCCACCCCCTCGTGTGCCGTTCTGGCCTTCATAGGTGATCGCTAACAGCACTTGCCCCTACAGTCTGTTAAGGCTATACGGGAGACCTTTGTCTTTGTGTGCAGTAAGCAAAAATAAACTTGACTTGACTCACTCAGCTACTTACTAACCTATCCAGGCACCCACTCACCAACCCATGTACTCGCTCACCCACTCATCCATCCACTGACCCACTCATCCACTCAACCATCCACTGACCCACTCACCCAGCCACACACTCATCCATCCACTCACCCACTCACTCACTCACCCACCCACCCACCGACCCACCCACTCACCCATCCACTAACCCACTCACCCACCTACCTTCCCACTCACCCACCTACCTTCCCACTCACTCACCCACCCACCGACCCACTCACTCACCCACCCACCGACCCACTCACTCACCCACTCACCCATCCACTGACCCACTCACTCACTCACCCACCCGCTCACTCACTCATCCACTGACCCACTCACTCAACCACCCACCCGCTCACTCACCCATCCACCGACCCACCCACCTGCTCACCCACTTACTTACCCACCGAACCACTCACCCACCCACTCACCCGTCCACTGACCCACTCACTCACCCACCCACCCGCTCACTCACCCATCCACCGACCCACCCACCCGCTCACCCACTTACTTAACCAACGAACCACTCACCCACCCACCGACCCACCCACCGACCCACCCACCCACTCACCTATCCACTGACACGCTCACTCACCCACCCACCTACCCACTCACAGGAGTTACTACACACAGACCACTCACACCCACCCGCTCACCCACTTACTTACCCACCGAACCACTCACCCACCCACCGACCCACCCATCGACCCACCCACCCACTCATCTATCCACTGACACGCTCACTCACCCACCCATCTACCCACTCACAGGAGTTACTACACACAGACCACTCACACCCACCCGCTCACCCACTTACTTACCCACCGAACCACTCACCCACCCACCGACCCACCCATCGACCCACCCACCCACTCATCTATCCACTGACACGCTCACTCACCCACCCACCTACCCACTCACAGGAGTTACTACACACAGACCACTCACACCCACCCGCTCACCCACTTACTTACCCACCGAACCACTCACCCACCCACCGACCCACCCATCGACCCACCCACCCACTCATCTATCCACTGACACGCTCACTCACCCACCCACCTACCCACTCACAGGAGTTAATACACACAGACCACTCACACCGGGGCGTTGGAGACTTTCTACCGCGATGATTCGGCCACCCCCATATCGGCAGAGCCGCCGCTTCGCTCTCAAGTCTCGCAGCAATCGCCGCTCTCAACTCGCTCCTGTATATTCTGTGGCTCTTTCGGTAAAGTCACGTCGATGGAAAAAGAATAATAATTAATTTCATAAAAAATAATACAAGTAAAATATAAAAAAAATATAAAAACCATAGTGGTTTTTAAAAATAAAATAAAAAACCATAGTGCTTTTTAAAAATAAAATAAAAACCATAGTGGTTTTTAAAAATAAAATAAAAGCCATAGCGGTTTTTATTTTTTATTATGTTATTCAATTTATTATTATTCTTTGCTGTCTACGTGACTTTACCGACAAAGCCAAATAATATTAATTCCTGCAGTCACGAAAGTTTTAAGTCGAAATCGCTCCTGTACTGCGCATTTTTACTGAACATACGTGTAGCACCGTAGATGAGCCTCACTTACCTGCAATGGTGGACAGGCACCTCGTGCCGCCAGGGGAGGGGCTGCATTGCCCAGCCCAAGAGGATCCCCCGCAGCCCCCCCTTGCCCCCCCCTTGCTCCCGTTGGGGGGGGGGGGCAAGGGGGGGGGGGGCTGCGGGAGTTCCAGGATCCCACGCAGCCCCGCCCCTCGATGGCAAGGTGCATAAAGGGGGACCTCCCCAGTAGCTTGGACCATCTTCTTGGTTCTTTCGGTAAAGTCGTCACGTAGAAGGGAAATAATAAAATAATAAAATTAAAACATAATAAAATACAATTCTAACGACGTTTCAGCCACAACGCAAGCAGCCGTCCTCAGGTGAAGAACAGAACCAAGCCTGGTGGTGTTCATTCAGATACTGTCTTTCCGACAGACCTGTTCTTCACCTGAGGACGGCTGCTTGCGTTGTGGCCGAAACGTCGTGAGAAATGTATTATGTAAAAATTTTATTATTTTATTATTTACCTTCTACGTGATGACTTTACCGAAAGAACCAAGAACATGAATCCCTGCAGTCACGAAAGCTTTAAATCAAACTATAAAATGTCCTCCTCCACCTCCTCCCCATCACCCCCCCGAAACCTCTTCTCTCCCGCACCAGTATCACTTCTACTACATGCTGGCGTGGCGCCGAAACTCTGGCGAGGGCGGGAAGTGCGTGGACGCCGACATCACCTCTGGCAAGTCGTTCACCTCGTACCAGAAGTGGCGCTGCACCGAGAGCTGCTCGTCCACCTACTCGCTGTCGTACTCCTGCATCGAGCAGAACCAGAACTCCAACTGGATGATCGGCTCGTCGGCGTTCGACTTCAACATCCCGACCACGGCACCCAGCGTGATCGCGTGAGTGGCCTCCCGACAAATCGTCCGGCCGGGTACGGGTACCCGTTTGCGACCCTGGTGCGGCCGGGTACGGGTACGGGTAGGCCGTGAGTCACTGGTGAGTCACCGTTTGTCACTCATTTCCCAACGTCTTGTCTCTTCTCACAATTCAAGTTCCTAGAATCAACCCACCCGCGCCTGCAACATGGCTTCATCCCAGAGGTCGCAATCAGGTACCCGATACCCGTACCCTACGGCCGGGTACGGGTAGGGTATGGGTACGGCCGGGTACGGGTACCCGTTTGCGACCCTGGTGCGGCCGGTTACAGGTACGGGTAGGCCGTGAGTCACTGGTGAGTCACCGTTTGTCACTCATTTAGGGTAGGGTACGGGTAGGAAACGAGTACCCATACCCGGCCGGGTACGGGTACCCGTTTGCGACCCTGGTGCGGCCAGGTACGGGTACGGGCAAGGAATCAAAACCCCTTTGCGACCTCTGGGCTGCCAGGCCGGCGACGCTCCGACCTCCTCCCCCCCCCCCAACCTCCCCCCCACCAACGCCAATGCATTGGGCCAATTGGATGACTGCGCGGGGTCGGCCCTCCTTACAAACTCCGGTCATCACGCGAAGAACTCGGGTCGTCCTCGCGGCAGCGGAGGCCTTCTGGCTCGGCCGTCGAGCAAAGACGGCGCTTTCAGATGCGCTCCTGCGGCCGTCTGGAACGCCGTCGCAAGAGGTCACGCAATTGGCGCAAACGGTCCTTTGCTGACCATGCGTGATGATTAAAACTATTGAACGAAACTTTTTTCTTCTTGGTTCTTTCGGTAAAGTCACGTAGAATGGAAATAATAAAATAATAAAAATAAAACATAATCAAATAATTCTCACGACGTTTCGGCCACAACGCAAGCAGCCGTCATCAGGTGACGGCTGCTTGCGTTGTAGCCGAAACGTCGTGAGAATTGTATTTTATTATGTTTTATTTTTATTATTTTATTATTTCCCTTCTACGTGACTTTACCGAAGAACCAAGAAGATGCATCTCCATCTGTTCCATCTCCCTTCCCATGTCACCCCCCCCCCCCTCCCTCTATCTTTCTGTAAATGCCCCCCATACAGTTTCCGCGACTGCTGCTGGGTGAACGTCCTGGTGTGGAGGGTGGACAACCAGATTGAGGCGTCCGAGTGGGACTGGTCGCTCATCACCGTGCTCAACCCGGGTGTACGCAGCGACACGGGCGTCCCAAACGTCTCGCCCGTCACCGCCTCTAAGCCACTCATCAGGTGACCCCCCCCCCCACAACCATCTCGACACCGACAACCTCATCGCTATCACCCTCTTCGTCGTCTTAGTTGTCACCCCCTTCCCCCCGGTCTCCCCGCTATCATCCTCTCATCTCGCTCGACTCCCCTTTCACGTCTCTCTGCATCAATCCCCATGCACCTCCCCACCCCCGATTTTTGTTTTCTCCGACTAGACTCGGGATGATAATTGTTTTTTTACCCTTTTATCTGGCAACAAAACTGACACCTTTTTTTACGAGGAGTCATGTTTGAATAGACCACAATACCTGCAGTCATAATGCAAAAAAGCATAACTCTGATAATCTTCTTGGTTCTTTCGGTAAAGTCACGTAGAATTATTTTTATTATGTTTTATTTTTATTGTTTTATTATTTCCATTCTACGTGACTTTACCGAAAGAACCAAGAAGATGAATCCCTGCAGTCACGAAAGCTTTAAATTGAAATTTAACTCTGATAATGTATGCACTGTCCTTGAAGTTGATTGGTCCACACCCGAGACAGCTTTTCTTAGAGCCTAGTCTCACATGGTGTTGGACCAGATGACGCCAAAAGGCGCACAACGCAAAGACAATGCACCATCAGAGTATGAGAGCTCGGGGTAAAGCATTTGCACCATTGGAACCTCATTTGCCAGTAAAAAATATGATAATAGTTTTTTACCCTTCTATCTGGAAACAAAACTGACACCTTTTTTACGAGGAGTCATGTTTGCATAGACCACAATACCTGCAGTCGGGATGCAAACAAAAAACACAACTCTGATAATGTATGCACTGTCCTTGAAGTTGATTGGTCCACACCCGAGACAGCTTTCCTTAGAGCCTAGTCTCACATGGTGTTGGACCAGATGACGCCAAAAGGCGATCCTTTGCTGGCTTATGCGTGATGCATACAACTATTAAATTATTTTTTTATTTTTTATTTTACCAGTTGCAAGGCCCCATTGAGTTATGTAGTAGCTAAAACTTGATTTTAGGCTTTCGTGACTGCAGGAATTACTCTGTGGTTCTTTCGGTAAAGTCTCGTGGAAAGAAAAAAAATTAAATAATATAAAACGACGTTTCGATTGCAACAAAAGCAACCGTCATCAGGTAGAACTAAATTTTAGAGAGAGACAAAGCACAGACACGGAGACACACAGACAGACACGCAAGCAGAGAGAGACTCACACAGAGACAAACAGAGAGCGACACAACATAGACACAGAGAGAGAGACACACAACACAGAGACACACAGAGAGAGACACACAGAGAGAGACACACAACATATACACACAGGCAGACACACAAGCAGAGAGAGACAACACATACACAGAGAGAGAGACAATGCAGAGACACACAGAGAGCGACACACAACATAGACACACAGAGAGAGACACACAACACAGAGACACACAGAGAGAGACACACAGAGACACACAGACAGACACACAAGCAGAGAGAGACAACACAGAGACACACAGAGAGAGACACACAACATAGACGCACAGACAGACACACAAGCAGAGAGAGACAACACAGAGACACACAGAGAGAGACACACAACATAGACACACAGACAGACACACAAGCAGAGAGAGACAACACAGAGACACACAGAGAGAGAGACACACACAGAGACACACAGACAGACACACAAGCAGAGAGAGACAACACAGAGACACACAGAGAGAGACACACAACATAGACACACAGACAGACACACAAGCAGAGAGAGACAACACAGAGACACACAGAGAGCGACACACACAGAGACACACAGACAGACACACAAGCAGAGAGAGACAACACAGAGACACACAGAGAGAGACACACAACATAGACGCACAGACAGACACACAAGCAGAGAGAGACAACACAGAGACACACAGAGAGAGACACACAACATAGACACACAGACAGACACACAAGCAGAGAGAGACAACACAGAGACACACAGAGAGAGAGACACACACAGAGACACACAGACAGACACACAAGCAGAGAGAGACAACACAGAGACACACAGAGAGAGACACACAACATAGACACACAGACAGACACACAAGCAGAGAGAGACAACACAGAGACACACAGAGAGAGAGACACACAACATAGACACACAGACAGACACACAAGCAGAGAGAGACAACACTGAGACACACAGAGAGAGACACACAACATAGACACACAGACAGACACACAAGCAGAGAGAGACAACACTGAGACACACAGAGAGAGACACACAACATAGACACACAGACAGACACACAAGCAGAGAGAGACAACACAGAGACACACAGAGAGAGACACACAACATAGACACACAGACAGACACACAAGCAGAGAGAGACAACACAGAGACACACAGAGAGAGACACACAACATAGACACACAGACAGACACACAAGCAGAGAGAGACAACACTGAGACACACAGAGAGAGACACACAACATAGACACACAGACAGACACACAAGCAGAGAGAGACACACAGAGAGAGACACACAGAGAGAGACACACAACATAGACACACAGACAGACACACAAGCAGAGAGAGACAACACAGAGACACACAGAGAGAGACACACAACATAGACACACAGACAGACACACAAGCAGAGAGAGACAACACAGAGACACACAGAGAGAGACACACAACATAGACACACAGACAGACACACAAGCAGAGAGAGACAACACAGAGACACACAGAGAGAGACACACAACATAGACACACAGACAGACACACAAGCAGAGAGAGACAACACAGAGACACACAGAGAGAGACACACAACATAGACACACAGACAGACACACAAGCAGAGAGAGACAACACTGAGACACACAGAGAGACACACAACATAGACACACAGACAGACACACAAGCAGAGAGAGACAACACTGAGACACACAGAGAGAGACACACAACATAGACACACAGACAGACACACAAGCAGAGAGAGACAACACTGAGACACACAGAGAGAGACACACAACATAGACACACAGACAGACACACAAGCAGAGAGAGACAACACAGAGACACACAGAGAGAGACACACAACATAGACACACAGACAAACACACAAGCAGAGAGAGACAACACAGAGACACACAGAGAGAGACACACAACATAGACACACAGACAGACACACAAGCAGAGAGAGACAACACTGAGACACACAGAGAGAGACACACAACATAGACACACAGACAGACACACAAGCAGAGAGAGACACACAAAGAGAGACACACAACATAGACACACAGACAGACACACAAGCAGAGAGAGACAACACAGAGACACACAGAGAGAGACACACAACATAGACACACAGACAGACACACAAGCAGAGAGAGACAACACAGAGACACACAGAGAGATACACACAACATAGACACACAGACAGACACACAAGCAGAGAGAGACACACACAGAGACACACAGAGAGAGAGACACACAACACGGTGGCGGAAAGTTTCTGCGATCGGGGTGGGGGGGCCCTCTCCTCCCCGCTCCCCGCTCCCCGTGTCTGCGATTGTGCGCGTCTCATTTGTTCCTCGGTGGCCTGCCCCCCCGCCCCCCCCCCCCGCCCCCCCCCCAGGCTGAAGGCCGGCTGCACCACGGTGTGGCAGATCCCGGTGTACGATGCGGACGGGGACACGGTGCGGTGCCGCTACGCCGAGAAGGGAGCACGTGACGAGTGCGGAGGCATCTGCGGGGTCGCCCCCTACGGAGTCCTCGACGAGGTGGGGGGGGGGGGTGGATGACTTGGGGGGGGGGGTGGATGACTTGGGGGGGGGGGTAAGGGGGGTAGGGGGGAAGGTGGTAGATGGGTGGGGGTGGAAAGGTGGGTGGGTGGGGTAAGGGGGGTGGGTGTGGGTGGAATGGTTGGTCGGGGGAAAGGTTGGTTGGTCGGTTGGGGTGGAATGGTCGGTGGGTGGGTGATGAGTGGGGGGAAAGGTGGGTGGGTGGGGGGAAAGGTGGGTGGGGGAATGGTGGGTGGGTGGGTTGGTGGGTGGGTGGGGGGAAAGGTGGGTGGGTGGGGGGATGGTGGGTAGGTGGGTTGGTGGGTGGGGGGATGGTGGGTAGGTGGGTTGGTTCGTGGGGGAAAGGTGGGTGGGTGGGGGGATGGTGGGTAGGTGGGTTGGTGGGTGGGGGGAAAGGTGGGTGGGTGGGGGGATGGTGGGTAGGTGGGTTGGTGGGTGGGGGGAAAGATGGGTGGGTGGGTGGGGGGAAAGGTGGGTGGGGGGAAAGATGGGTGGGTCGGTTGGTGGGTGGGTGGGGGAAAAGGTGGGTGGGTGGGGGAATGGTGGGTGGGTGGGTTGGTGGGTGGGGGTTAAAGATGGGTTGGTGGGTGGGGGGAAAGGTGGGTGGGGGGAAAGGTGGGTGGGTGGGTGGAAAGGTGGGTGGGTGGGTAGGGCGGCCCAGCTTCTCTCGCTGTTCTCTTTCCTTCCGCCTGCATCACCTTCTGACCCACGCCATTTTCACTATGGGAACTTCATTTGCCAGTAAAAATATGATAATTGGTTCTTTACCCTTCTATCTGGCAACAAAACTGACACCTTTTTACAAGGAGTCATGTTTGCATAGACCGCAATACCTGCAGTCATAATACAGTTATGTTCTTTTGTTTGTATTATGACTGCAGGTATTGCGGTCTATGCAAACATGACTCCTTGTAAAAAGGTGTCAGTTTTGTTGCCAGATAGAAGGGAAAAGAACCAATTACCACGCCATTTTCCTGTTGTCTCTCAGCGTGACCGAACCACACCAGAGCCCCTTTTTGTTTGGCCCCCATCTCATATTCTCCGTGATTTCTGCCACCTTCAGTCTTTGCCTCACGCCCTCGTTTCTCACCCTGTCCTCCCTAAAGGCAACATCCGTCGCAAAATCCACATCTCTGTGACTCCCATAACGTGGTCCTTCCTCTTTCTTGTGCCCCAGCAAAGTTTGATGGGGAACAATAGCCATTATCTGTACTTTTTGAGGCGTAAGCAATTGGAAAATAACACTTACTACCCAGAAACTAAAAAAATGTCCATATTTTTTCGTTACGCAGTGAATTACAATCTTGATTTGAAGCTTTCGTGACTGCAGGAATCCATGCTCTTTAGTTTTATCGGTAAAGTCACGTAGTTTAATTTATTCCTAACGACTCGACTTTACCGAAAGAAGGATGTTCTTCACCTGAGGACGGCTGCTTGCGTTGTGGCCGAAACGTCGTGAGAATTGTATTTTATTATGTTTTATTTTTATTAGTTTATTATTTCCCTTCTACGTGACTTTACCGAAAGAACCAAGAAGAGGTCTGACCATCATCATCACCACCACCTTTTCTTTCCGCCTGATGAAGACCACTTGTGTTGCGATCGAAACATCGTGGCTTTTTTGCTTTCATTATTTTCAATGTATTATTTTAATTTTTAATTCAATTTCATTATCTGTTATTTTTAGTTTATTCCCCATCTCCGTGACTTTAGTGGATGAACCGAGAATATGACCGTCATCGGTCTGTCGTTCACTCTTCTGACCAATTTTTTTTTTGCCTCCGTCTCCTGACTCGGCACAACTCCAACCCCACTCCTCCTTGCCGTCGTTCCACGGTGCGACGATTGTAAACGAATCTCCGTCTGTTCCATCTCTCGCTCGCTCTGCTGCCATTCCGTTTTGTCTCCCTGATTCGTATCGACTTTCCTTCCTTCCTCCTCCACCAGCGGATCGCTAATTCTTGACCCTTAATGTCGTTGTTCCAATTCACTGCAGTCCCTTCTCACTCACCCACCCGCTCACTCACCCACTCACCCACCCACCTAACCACTCACTCACTACCCACTCACTCACCCACTCACCCACCCACCTACCCACTCACTTACCCACCTACGCACTCACTCACTCACCCACCCACCAACCTACCCACTCACTTACCCACCTACGCACTCACTCACCCACCCACGTACCCACTCACTCACTACCCACTCACTCACTCACTCACCCACTCACCCACCCACCTACCCACTCACTTACCCACCTACGCACTCACTCACTCACCCACGTACCCACTCACTCACTCACCACTCATTCACTCACCCTCTATTCACCCTCTACCCACCCTTCGCACAGGCCGCCTGCCTCATCACCTTCACGGTGCCCCCGGACGCTGACGGACTCTGGGCCCTGGCCCTGATGATCGAGGACTCCGTCAACTCGTCGCTCACCATTGGCTCGGCGAGCTTCGCTCCGGGCGACGCTCTGTCCAGCATCCCTCTGCAGGTCCTCCTCGAGTGTGAGTCGCGGGTGATGACCACGACGATGTCGACGACAATGACGTCGATGATAATTGTTTTTTTTACCCTTTTATTTGGCAACAAAACTGAGACCTTTTTTACGAGGAGTCATGTTTGCATTGACCACAATACTTGCAGTCATAATGCAAACAAAAAAACACAACTCTGATAATGATATGCACTGTCCTTGAAGTTGATTGGTCCACACCCGAGACAGCTTTCCTTAGAGCCTAGTCTCACATGGTGTTGGACCAGATGACGCCAAAAGGTGCACAACTCAAAGACAATGCACCATCAGAGTATGAGAGCTCGGGGTAAGCATTTACACCATTGGTACCTCATTTGCCAGTAAAAAATATGATAATTGGTTTTAACCCTTTTATCTGGTAACACACATTATCAGAGTTATGTTTTTTTTGTTTGCATTATGACTGCAGGTATTGTGGTCTATGCAAACATGACTCCTCGTAAAAAATATGTCAGTTTTGTTACCAGATAAAAGGGTAAAAAAAAAAATATATTCGTAGGTTTTTTCGGTAAAGTCACATAGGTAAAAAAATAAAATTAATAAAAGTTAAATAAAATAAAAATCACGACGTTTCGGAGGCAACACATGCTTCTGTCTTCAGATGGAACCGTCACAGCACGCCTGTTCTATCAAGTAAATGAAAAAAGAAATCATATTTTTTACTGGCAAATGAGGTACCAATGGTGTAAATGACGTCGATGCTGACGACGATGCCCCCCCCCGCCCCCACCCCCTCCCCCCAGTCGAGGCTGCCATCTCGTGCCTGATGCCCACCTTCGTGGGCGTCACGCCCACCAACGGGCAGTCCTACGTGGTGACGCAGGGAATCCTCTTCGAGCTGCCCATCGACATCTCCGTGGCAACCGACTCGGCGGCGACGTGAGAGGCCCCCCCCCTCCCCCCCACCTACACCCCCCCCCACCGTCCCTCCACCCGCACCCGCATCACACCACGTGCTTCCAAAGGCACGTGGTGTGAGTGCGTGCGAGGCTGCAACGCTCTATCCACCGTACAGACGGGACAGCTGGGTTAGGGCGAGGGTGCTGCACTGCCTTCTAGCAGGCAGAGCCAGGGGGCTACGGCTACTCCTAGACACCCACCCACGGGTAGAAGGGAGTGAAATGGAACCGATGTAGATTAGTCCACTCACGGGCTAGAAGGTAGTGAGATGGAACAGATGGAGATTATTCCACCCACGGGTAGAAGGGAATTAGATGGAACAGATGGAGATTAGTCCTCCCACGGTGTAGAAGGGAATGAGATGGAACAGATGGAGATTGGTCCACGCACGGGGTAGAAGGGAGTGAAATGGAACAGATGGAGATTGGTCCACGCACGGGTAGAAGGGAGTGAGATGGAACAGATGGAGATTGGTCCACGCACGGTGTAGAAGGGAATGAGATGGAACAGACGGAGATTAGTCCACTCACGGGCTAGAAGGGAGTGAGATGGAACAGATGGAGATTAGTCCACCCACGGCTAGAAGGGAATGAGATGGAACAGATGGAGATTAGTCCACACACGGGGTAGAAGGGAGTGAGATGGAACAGATGGAGATTAGTCCACTCACGGGCTAGAAGGGAGTGAGATGGAACAGATGGAGATTAGTCCACCCACGGCTAGAAGGGATTGAGATGGAACAGATGTAGATTAGTCCACCCACGGGGTAGAAGGGAGTGAGATGGAACAGATGGAGATTAGTCCACCCACGGGGTAGAAGGGAATGAGATGGAACAGATGGAGATTAGTCCTCCCACGGTGTAGAAGGGAATGAGATTGAACAGATGGAGATTGGTCCACGCACGGGGTAGAAGTGAATGAGATGGAACAGATGGAGATTAGTCCACACACGGGGTAGAGGGGAGTGAGATGGAACAGATGGAGATTAGTCCACTCACGGGGTAGAAGGGAATGAGATGGAACAGATGGAGATTAGTCCACTCACGGGGTAGAAGTGAATGAGATGGAACAGATGGAGATTAGTCCACACACGGGGTAGAGGGGAGTGAGATGGAACAGATGGAGATTAGTCCACTCACGGGGTAGAAGGGAATGAGATGGAACAGATGGAGATTAGTCCACTCACGGGGTAGAAGTGAATGAGATGGAACAGATGGAGATTAGTCCACACACGGGGTAGAGGGGAGTGAGATGGAACAGATGGAGATTAGTCCACTCACGGGGTAGAAGGGAATGAGATGGAACAGATGGAGATTAGTCCACTCACGGGGTAGAAGGGAATGAGATGGAACAGATGGAGATTAGTCCGCACACTTTGCTCTCCTACCATCTTCAGCCTGGCGGAGCCAGTCGGGGATACGGCCCCTCCCGACGGCATTTCCGCTAGACGTGTTACGAGGAGGAGGAGGGGGGGGGATTGTGGGTTCGGTCCATCAACCCTCACACCCCCCCCCCCCCCCCCGGCCGTGCAATCCCCTTCAGCGTGACGATCCCTCGCCTGGGCACATTCGCTCCGTTCGGCTTCAACAAGGACCCCATCACGGTGGACGCCACGAACCCGCAGCTGTTCCACACGCGCCTCACGTGGATGCCCACCAACAAGGACGTGCGCACCCACCAGGTCTGCTTCTACGCCTCCGAGAGTAGCACGTAAGGAGCACACACACTCACTCGCTTAGCAGTGCAGTCAGTCAGCCAACAGTACACTCACTCACCTAGCAGTACACTCACTCGCCCAGCAGTACACTCCCTCAGCCAGCAGGACACTCACTCAGCCAGCAGTACACTCACTCACCTAGCAGTACACTCACTCACCCAGCAGTACACTCCCTCAGCCAGCAGTACACTCACTCGCCCAGCAGTACACTCCCTCAGCCAGCAGTACACTCACTCACCTAGCAGTACACTCACTCACCCAGCAGTACACTCCCTCAGCCAGCAGGACACTCACTCAGCCAGCAGGACACTCACTCAGCCAGCAGTACACTCCCTCAGCCAGCAGTACACTCACTCAGCCAGCAGTACACTCACTCACCTAGTAGTACACTCACTCACCCAGCAGTACACTTCCTCACCTAGCAGTACACTCACTCACCCAGCAGTACACTCACTCACCCAGCAGTACACTCCCTCAGCCAGCAGTACACTCACTCACCTAGCAGTACACTCACTCACCCAGCAGTACACTCCCTCAGTCAGCAGTACACTCACTCAGCCAGCAGTACACTCACTCGCCCAGCAGTACACTCACTCACCCAGCAGTACACTCACTCAGCTAGCAGCACACTCACTCACCCAGCAGTACACTCACTCGCCCAGCAGTACACTCACTCAGCTAGCAGCACACTCACTCACCTAGCAACAATACATCGCATACAACATTCCAAGGAGCCTCTATGCACGCGGTGAATACGCCACGGTGGCTAGGAGATGTTAACTAGCTCGCCTGGTATGCAGGAGATCGTGATGTTCGACCAAGACCCTGCCTCCCGTTGTATATTTTTGAGTTTGCGTGTCTCCCTCTCTCTCTCTCGCTCTGTCTCCTCATGGTGGTCGCGTGGTTTTTGTATCGCTCCGGGTGCCCTCCGCATTTATAATCGACGTATTTGGCTGCCGCGTTTTGTTGAGCTGCTATCACTTGTGATGTTGAGGTCGCTTCTGAAAAAATTAACCCGTAAAAACAAAGTTTTTCACTCTAAATCCTTTATATGCGTGGCGGCTAGAGTCCTCTCGTCATCTGGCTTGAGATGGCTGCCACCTATGGGTCAGATGATTGTCTGCCAGCATTAAGCAATTGGTAATTATATTTTTTAAAAATTCCCTAAACAGTGTCAAATTTTGGGAAAACATTTTCACGAAAATTAATTGTCACGCACAACGAGTCTGTGTGGAAAATGTCAGCTCGATTGGATCACGGGAAGTGGGTTAAAAAACGACCGAAAGATTTGCAAGGTCGTAAGCAAGCAAGCACGCAAGCACGCAAGCAAGCAAGCGAACTTAATATAAAGGATTTAAAAAGAGCTACTATGTAGCAGCTCAGTGGGGTCCTTACCTGGTAACAAAAATAATAGTTTAATCTGTGGGTATGTATGTATCTCTATGGGCCTCTGTGTATCTCCATGGGTCTCTGTGTATCTCTATGGGTCTCTATGGGTCTCTATGGGTCTTGGTGTATCTCTATGGGTCTCTATGTATTACTATAGGTCTCTGTATACCTCTATGGGTCTCTGTGTATCTCTATGGGTCTCTATGTATAACTGTAGGTCTGTTTGTATCTCTATGGGTCTCTGTGTATCTCTATGGGTCTCTGTGTATCTCTATGGGTTTCTATGTATCTCTATGGGTCTCTATGTATCTCTATGGGTCTCTCTGTATCTCTATGAGTCTCTATGTATCTCTATGGATCTCTGTATATCTCTATGGGTCTCTATGTATCTCTGAGGGTCTCTGTGTATCCCCCCCCCCCTAACTGGACATCTCGTGCACTATAAAGTACCGATTTTTGATTCTCTCTCTCTCCGGACGGAACAGGCAGGAGACGGAGCTGCGTTGCGTGACCGTCAGAGTCTCACGTAAGGCCTGACACACGCACACACGCACGCACACACAACAACAACAACCGCCATTCGCCACTAAGTGGCGGTGACGTCACCACGACGCTTGTGCCAGGCCAAGTGCACCTTGAGGCCACGTGAAGTGTCGAACGCCCGCTGGCAGCAGGAGGTCACGGGGCAGACCCAGGTGCCACGGGTCGACTGATTGAGATGACTGCACACACACACACACAAACAAACACACGCACACACACGCACATACAACAACCCCTTAGCCTCATCAGACTTTTGGGGGCAAGTGCCACAACTAAACTATAAACAAGTAGCGACTTAGGGGCCGTCCATAAATGACGTCACGCGATTTTGGACGATTTTTTACCCCCCCCCCCCCTCGTCACAAGGCGTCACAAAAAGTCAGACCCCCCCCTCAAATATGACGTCACAAAGCTCTGCCCCCCCAAAATAAAACATGCTTCAAATCGCTTGAAACTATTGTCATTGTAGTGCGTATTTAATGTGGCGCTGCACTCTGATGTTGTCGGAGAAAACATTTATAAAAAAAAGTCTATTTATTTAAGTAGAAAGTGTTGTCTATATTTATTTAAAGTTGCGTATTTTGATGTGACGTCAGATTTCTCAACCCCCCCCCCCCTCGTCACACATCGTCACAAATGTCTGACCCCCCCTAGGTGCGTGACGTCATTTATGGACGGCCCCTTATAATGAAGCGACGAATAACGGGGACTCCCCCCCCCCTCCCCCATAGGGATACATCTCAATGGGGGTGAGGGTGGGATAGCGAGGTCGTGGGTTCGATCACGACCCAGACGACGCCTGTGTATTTGGAGTTCGGATGCTATTTCTCTCTCGCCCCCCCCCCACCCCCCACCGTGGTGGCGATTTCACGATTTCAAATCGACGTCGAGATTCGATAGCCAATCGACTGCTTAAAAGAGTCGTCACGTGATTTGTTTTCAGATCGTCCGTCGAATGATCCGATTGGGCGGCAGTACGAACTGTTGGAAAGTTATATAATTCACTATGTTGGGTAGTAAGTGTTGTTTTCTAATTGCTTATGCCTCAAAAGTAAAGATAATGGCTATTATTATTCCCCCACAAACTCTGCTTTTGTGACCGGGACTTTACGTGAAGGAATGACACAAATGCACACCACGTTTTCCCATTGAAAATAGGTACATTTCGAAATATCAATGTTCTGGTCACAAAAGCAAAGTTTGTGGGGGATAATAGCCTTTTTTGTGGGGGAAATGCACTTTTGACGCATACGCAATTAGGATATAACACTTACTACCCAGGAACAAAAAATGTATACATTTGTTACACAGTGTTATTAATGGAGTGGATTATTAACTTTTATTTTGTGCCCTGGTCACAAAAGCAATGTTTTTTTGGTAATAATAGCCATTCTCTGTACTTTTGAGGCTTAAGAATTAATAAAATAACACTTACTACCCAGGAACGAAAAGTTAAAACAATGTCTGTCACACAGTGAATTATCACTCAAAGCGTAACGAAAGAGAAGTGGCTTAGGGCCCTGCAGGAACCTTAATCGGGCTTTGAAGAGAGGAGAGAGAGACACGCAAACTCCAAATATACAACAGGCTCAAGCCCACGGCGCCCTGCATACCAGGCCTGGCAAATGCGTTTGCTCACTCGGCTACTGGGAAGCTGTGGTCGTGATGGGCCACTGACCACTGTCGCTCGACTATCAGCTCGCGACGATCATTGAGGGGTGACGTTTCGGTGTCTTTCTTCTCTCCCTTACAGCCACCGTGGAGCCAACTGCTTACGCCCACAGCACCCCGCTCACTTTCAACAACGTGGCCATCCAATGGACCGTCACCTTCTCGGGAGAGGTCAGCTTGCCAGCGCGGTCTTGTCCATCGCAGATGGGGCGATGAGCGAGCAGATGCTGCGGGGTACACCCCTAAAGACAAAGATGATTCCACCACCCACCTCACCCCAGCCCGCTCACTCCCCCCCCCCCGCCCGGCATTTTGCCGTGCTCATCCTTTTCCTAAACCCTCTTGCAACGCTCCACTCTCCCTACCCCACACCCCCCCTCTCTATCTCTCCTCCCTGGCTCCTCCCCCCTCTCTTACTTATATAGCCTCTTGTTACAGCAGCCATTTTGCCCACTTCAGCAATTGTTTCTTGCTGTGGTTGTCCCACCTGATGACGGACGCTTATGTTGCGCCCGAAACGTCGTGATTTAATTTTATTTTATACCTACGTGACTTTACCGAAAGAACCAAAGAGTATGGATCCCTGCAGTCACGAAAACTTCAAATCTAGATTGTAACAGACTGTTTGGCGCAAGTGCCGTTAGCGCAGGGGTGGGGTACCTTTTTTCTGCCAAAGGCCATTTGAATATTTATATAACATCATTCGCGGGCCATGCAAAATCATCAACTTAAAAATTAGCCCGTGAGATTTGGTCAAACATTTCATTAACTCGCCCCTAATGTGATGGCTGGAACTGCTTCTCTTTGGCGAGGCGTGGTGATGATGTTATCTGCTGGTATCGATGATGTTGCTGCTACTCGCAACTCCTTTTACAGGTTTGCTCCTAGATTTGTTGAATTTCGAGTCCCGCCTGCGGTTGCCTTGGCAGGGCCAGACCCAAATGATTTCGCGGGCCTTGTATGGCCCGCGGGCCGGACGTTCCCCACCCCTGCGTTAGCGAGTAGCGGAGCCTACATGCAAAGAAAAAAACATGGCTCTGGCATTGTCTTTGAAACTGATTGGTCCAGACCAGAGACAGCTTTCTTTAGAGCCTAGTCTCAAACAGTGTTAGACCAGAGGACAAGGCCGAAGGGCGAACAGCACAAGGACAATGCCACGATCAGAACATTGAGAGCTCGGGTTGAGCAGCTTCAATCTGGGACCTTTCCCCCTTTAGGCAACAACGAAGCGTTGTCGTTGCCATTTCACAAACCCTCCGGTGCCCGTCTGCAGGTGGAGTGGCCCACTCCTCGGGAGCACAGAAACACACAACGCAGAGTATCTGCTCATCGTCACCGTCTCCGGAACTTTTATGTCGCTGTCGTCATCCTTGTCGTCATTGTTGTCTTGCTCGCCGATGACCCACCCCCCCCCCCCCGGCTCGTCACGATTCACGGTGGGGAAGGCCGACGGGATGGGTCGCGGCCTCCAGCCGGGCGTCGCCCCGCGTCCGCACTGTCGATGAGCACATAACCGGAGCGGTGATAGGCGACGCCGATCGGTTAACCAACCCCCTGTCGGTTCGGTCCGCGCAGGTCGCCCTTCCATCGGCGAGCGGCGCCTTCTTCCGCTTCTTCGAGGTGCGGGGCGACCACGAGGTCTTCAAGGTGGACGGGACGAGCGCCACGCTGCTGTCGGGCAACACCCAGGTGCAGTTCACGACCCCGGCGTCGGTCTTCAACGGTGGCGTGGAGCATTACATCACGGTGGACGAGGGCGCCATGAGGGGCGTCGTCGGCGGCGTGGCCGTCACCAACACGAACGCGCGCGTCAGAAAGGACTGGCGCTTCCGGCTGCAGAAGAAGGTCTACGGTGAGCGGGAAGGGGGTTGGTGGGGGTGGTGGGGGTGGTGGGGGGGGGAATAGGGAGGATGGAGGAGGATTGAGGTGGAGGGTGTGGAGGGGGAGGAGGGGGGGAGGGGGGTGGGGGGGGAGGAAGGAGAGGAGGAGGATTGAGGGGATGAAGATGGAGAGAGATTTAAATTGCGGAGGAGGGGAGGAAAGAAGAGGGGCAGGTGGAGGCTGAGGCTGAGGTGGTGGAAGATTAGGTGGAGGAGGGGATGAAGGTAGAGGAGTTGAACAAAAGGCTCAGCTCTTGATGGTGCCGGTTGACGCGACCTCCAGCCAAACGTCGTCCGCATCTCACCCCGTCTCAACATTCTGCTGGCCAATTTCCAGCGCTCCTCCTCCTGCGGAGTTTTTTTTTCTCTTTCCTATTTCCTTTTCCGAACCACCAATATCAGCGGTGGGTGGCCGGAAGCAGGAATCGAACTCGGGTCTCCGCTTGGGTGGGCGGGGGGGGGGGTGGTGTGGAGCGCTAACTGCTGCACCAATGCTCACTCGCTCGCGACTCCGACCCTCCACCCCCCCTCCCCGTCCCCAACCCGCCCGCAGCGTGGTGCCACGGCGTGGGCGACCCCCACTACCGCTCCTTCGACGGCAACCACTTCAACTTCATGGGCACGCGCACCTTCGTCCTCGCCTCCAACTGCTTGATGAACCTGCCGACGCCGTGGCGCGTCCTCGCCAAGAACGAGCACCGGCGGCGCGCCGACGTGTCGTGGACGCGTGAGGTGCACACCGAGATCTACAACCACACCATCTCCTTCATCCGCGACCGCAAAGTCCTGGTACGTGCGCTCTTTCGTCGCGGGGGTGGGCAAAGGGCCACCCCTGCCCATAATAGAGGTTTTTGTCTTTTTGGGGTTAGATCGCTTAAGAATATAAATTAGTCGTTAGAACCCGCCACCACCCAGACACAGCCAACTAGTAAGGGTTGTCACGTAAACAGAACGTGGCCAATTCGTCACTAGAACAGCACACCAGTGTGTTGGAGAGCCAAGCCACAACATTTACAGTCTGAGTGCGACGTTTTGCCAGTAACTACAACCAGCTTCATCAGGCGACAGCCAGATTTGTGGAGAAGTCAAACTGTTCCGTTTCTTACATAGAAGCATAAACACCGATTGCAGGAGACTGGCAGAGATCGGATCCGCTCTCGCAAAATTTGTCAGAACTGAGGGTCGGGTAGTGACGACGCCGGTGCGGGAGACCCGCGGGTATCGGATGCGCTCTCACACAATCATCGGAATCGAGGGTCGGGAAGACACCGCCGATGCCTTTGCGACGTCCCCGTCTTGACCTCGACGCGCCATTTTGTTTTTCCCGTCCGTCGTCTCCTTCGAATCTTGACCTCCTGCGCAGCTCGACGGCCTCGTCGTCAACGTGCCCTACTACGACCCGGCGGAGAGGTTCCGGATCACGCTGTCCAAGAACGACTTCCTTCTCTGGACCAACGCCTTCCTCAGCGTCTCCTACAATGGTATGTTCGGCTGCATATACGTATTTTTCTACCTACGTCTCGTTCGCGGTCAGTTGTCGCGGCACCGCCGTTTGATTGGCCGCGAGAGTCAACGCCCCCGTGGGAGCTCTGCCCCTGGGCCTTGCGTCGCTCGACAAAAGAAGATCAGCCTGGGGCCTCCGCTTAGCCACAATGATGCCTCTATCGTTTCTGTACGCTCGTGAAACGTGGACCACCCGCACACGTGACTCGCGTCGCGAATGTCACATTGGTCAACGTAACGTCACGAGTTGTTTCGAATGACCAACGATTGTGACCCGAGTAAATGCAGATGTTACGCGTAAAGTAGAACGATGATTCGTGCCCGTGCATGTGCGTGAAAGTGGCCGAGTTGGCACAGTAGGGAGGCACAGGTGGTGTATCGCCCAGTAGTCATCTCAGTCAGTCGACCCGTGGCACCTGCAGGGTCTGTGCCCGTGACCTCCTGCACCTAGCCTGGCACAGTAGGGGGGCACAGGTGGTGTATTGGCCAGTAGCCCCGTCACCTCCTGCCGGCGGGCGTTCGATACTTCACGTGGCCTCAACGTGCACATAGCGTGGCACAAGCGCCGCGGTGACGTCACCGCCATTTAGTGGCGAATGGTGGTTGTTGTTTGTGTGGGTGAGTGGGAGAGTGAGTGAGTTGAGGGTGGGTGGGTGGGTGGGTAAGCGTGTGCGTGAGCGGGTGTGCAGATGTTGAATGTTTCGATGTTTTCTGCCGGCCGAGTCACCTCCCCGTTGAAAAAGAGCTTCTCAAATCTACGGGTTTGACTGGGGAAATCGACGTCTGGACAGGGGGCGCGGATAACCAAATCGTTCGCACGAACGATGCCCGCTCGATAATCCGGCACCCCCCCCCACCCCACCCACCCAGGAATCAGCCGCGTGGAGGTCCACCTCCTCAACTATGACGTCTACTACAACTCCGTGTGCGGCCTGTGTGGGACGTGGAACAACGACCCCAACGACGACTTCCTGACGCCCAACCTCACCCTGGCGGCCACCGCAGCCGAGTTCGGCAACAGCTGGGAGCTGCCCGAAAAGAAGATCACGGAAAGGTACGCGGGCGGGCAGGCGGGCGGGCGCGTGGGCAGCGACAATTGCGTTTGTGCATAACAACATACGACGGGAGACTTGCACCCCCCTGCCTGCTCCTTCGTCTTTCAAGGGTCACCCCCGACAATCCTGCTCCGTCATATCGAGCCCGGATCAGTGATGGCTTCAAATCGACTCCCAGCTATGACCCGCCGGCTCGCGGTGACCCTGCCTGCTGTACCAGCCCCGCTGGGGTCGTGATAGGCGTGGCGATAGGGGTTGGGGTCGTGATAGAGGTGGTGATAGGGGTTCAGGTAGTTATAGAGGTGGTGATAGGGGTTGGGATAGTTATAAAGGTGGTGATAGAGGTTGGGGTAGGGGTAGTGATAGGCGTTGGGGTAGTGATAGGGGTAGTGATAAGAGTGGTGATAGCGGTTGGGTTAGTTATAGAGGTGGTGATAGAGGTTGCCGTAGTGGTAGGAGTAGTGATAGGCGTTGGGGTAGTGATAGGGGTAGAGATAGCAGTGGTGGTAGGGGTTGAGGTAGTGACAGGGGTGGTGATAGGGGTTGGGGTAGGGGTAGTGATAGGCGTTTAGGTAGTGATAGGGGTGGTGATAGGGGTTGAGGTAGTGATAGGGGTGGTGATACTGTGGAACTGCTTCTTGCGTTGAGCTTGAAAAAAAAGAAAAAGAAAAAGAACAAAAAAAGAGTATGTGGTGATAGCGGTTGGAGTAGTGGTAGAGGTAGTGATGGGGGTAGTGATAGGCGTTGGGGTAGTGAAAGTGATAGGGGTAGTGATTGGCGTTGGGTAGGCCTGGCCGTAGCTGGGTGGTGGGGATTATTGACTAACACTAGCAGCAGGACGGGCTAGGAAAGAAAGGATGGGGGTCGTTCTAAGGGAGGAAACGGAAGCTCGTCACTGGAGCGAAGACGACAATCGGGCATCGCTGACCGCGCCCCGTGTCCCCTTCCAGCGGGAGCAGCGACACGGGCGCCTCCGTCGGCGTCGTCCTCGACCCCCAGCGGCAGATCAAGGCAGGCTTCAACGACAACTGCGGCCTCCTCAAGGACCCGGCGAGCCCCCTGGCCCCGTGCTTCGGCGCCGTTGACCCGGCGCCGCACTACGCCGACTGCGTCTACGACCTCGTGCTCGCCAAGCTGGACGTGGCCGTGCTCTGCCAGGCGGTGCAGACTTACGTGAAGCTCTGCTACGACCAGGGTGTCGCCTTCGCGCCCGACTGGAGGAACGCCACCAAGTGCCGTATGTTGCCCACCGTCCCCCCCCCGCGCGCACCCGTTCGTTGCATGCAAGGCGCTTGCCCCAATTGATGCAGGATGCCGCCTCACTGTTCATCCTCGTCAGAGACGCACGAAGCCGTCACGCGAACTCCGGTCGTCCTCGCGGTAGTCACGGCTGTTGGCGACCGCCGTCGAACAACGACGGCGGTCGCCAACAGATGCGCTTCTGCGGCCGTCTGGAACGCTCTTCGTTCAGATATTAGGAAGCCGCTGGAGCCTTGCACTTTTAAAGTCAGCTGAATTTATATCTTATTACTGCGGAACTGCTTCTTGCGTTGAGCTTGTTGTCCGTCCACCGATGAGTGCGGTTGGCTACGTACAGTGCAAAAGAAGTACAACACACATACAAGAGGGGGAGAGAGTGAGAGAGAGAGGGAGAGTATGGAATGGTTCAGGGGCACGGGAAGCCACAGGCACACAGGAAGGCGAGCCAAGCAAACGGCGTTACCGACAATTCCCTCCCCCTCCTTCCATCCCCACCCCCATCCGGTCTTCCGCCAAAGACGTGGACTGCGGAGTGAGCGCGGCCTTCAAGGACTGCGGTAACGCGTGCCCGGCCACGTGCTACGACCCCAATGCCCCGGCGGACTGCGCCGACACGTGCGGCGAGACCTGCGAGTGCCTTGACCCGGCCCACGTGTGGAACGGGAACGAGTGCGTCGCCCCGGCGCTGTGCGGCTGCAAGGACAACGACGGCAAGTACTACAAGGTGAGCGCGGCGAGCTCCTGCCACCTCGGGTTGGGGGTAACAACGGAATGGCTGCCGTCTCATCGCTCGCGAAGACGCTGTGGGGAAAGCAAGAGGCCTGTTGTACAGAGAGAGAAAGAGGCGGTCGGTGTATAGGCCGTTAAAAATTGGGAAGATCTTGATCTTGGACTCGAACAGGGGCAGGGAGTCGACGGCACGGATGGCGGGGAGGAAGGAATTCCAGGCAATGGGGGCAGCAGCGGCAAATGAGCGACTTCCCACTGAGCAAACGTTGACCTTAGACAGAACGCCTTGATTTCTGAAGCAGAGAGCGTGTGTGCAGGAGGGTAGAGTAAAATGAGAAGGAGAGGAGGTAGCAGAGAGTGTGTGTGGAGGTCAAAGGCGGCTGGGTGGGCGTGGTAGTGCCACCGTTCCGGCCTTCATTGGCGCTGGTTCTCGCTACGAACAGCACTTGCCCCCATCAGCCTTGTTACAGGCTACACGGGGGATCGCTGTGTGGAGGAGGAGTGGCCGAGCAGTGGTTGGTGCTGCGCTGCGAACCTCCGGTAGCTCTGCGGAGCGCACCGGTAACATTGGGGAGCGCGCTGGTGTGTTGTTGCAGAGCGGTCCACGAAATACACAACAATTGCGTACGGAGCAAGTTGTGGCCGGGAGTTACAACCGGCGTCATCAGGCAGTCAGCGGCCTCACACTGGAGCTCTGTGTTTGTGCGTGTGTCCGTTTAGGTGGCCGATGTGTTCTGGAAGAACGGCTGCTCTTCTCAGTGCACATGCGTGTCCTCGGGCAACATCCAGTGCCAGAAGAACCCTTGTGACCTGACCCTGAACTACTGCGGCGCCGGGCCTCAGGGAGACTACGGCTGCCAGCCCAAGATCTGTGAGTCACTGCAGCCGCGGTCAGCCTAAAGCTTACACAGGAGGTCACCGATGGCCATGGTAATTCCGAGATACGTCAGTGACCACAGCCATGGTCACCACAAGATATGTGGCTAACTACAGCATAGTTACCCCAAGATAAGTGAGTAACTACAGCCATAGTTACGCCAAGATAAGTGAGTAACTACAGCCAGACCTTGCTGATCTCGTCAAGGAGCATAAACTCCGGTCATCCTTGCAGCGGCTTTTGTTTAACAATCGGACAAAGACGGTCACCGCATCGCACGGCGCTTTCAGATGCGGCGCTTTCAGATGCGGCGCTTTTGGAAAGCTCTTCCTTCTGATATTAGGAAGCCCCTTGAGCTGCGCAACTTTAAATCATCATCTCGATTGACAAACTCGTCTGCCTGTCGTTGTGTTTAGTTTGTTGTCCTTCCCTCCGCACCTCCGACCAGCACGGCTGGCTACGTACGTACGCACACGTACACACCGCGGTCGGTCTCTGATGCCCCGTGCCGCGTTGTGTTTCTCCAGTGGAGTGCACCGCGTGGGGCGACCCCCACTACACCACGTATGATGGACGCAAGTTCGATTTCCAGGGCACGTACACGTACGTGCTCACGCAGGTGAGAGACAAAGTCCTCTTTCCGACAGCCCTGTTCTTCACCTGAGGACGGGTGCTTGCGTTGTGGCCGAAACGTCGTAAAAATTGTACTTTATTATGTTTTATTTCTATTATTTGTATAAATCTATTTATTATTTTATTTATTATTTTATTTATTATTTTATTACTTCCCTTCTACGTGCCAGATAGAAGGGTAAAAAACCAATTATCATATTTTTAAGGCAAATCAGGTTCCAATGGTGTAAATGCTTACCCCGAGCTCTCATACTCTGATGGTGCATTGTCTTTGAGTTGTGCGCCTTTTGGCGCCATCTGGTCCAACACCATGTGAGACTAGGCTCTAAGGAAAGCTGTCTCGGGTGTGGACCAATCAACTTCAAGGACAGTGCATATATTTTCAGAGTTATGTTTTTTGTTTGCATTATGGCTGCAGGTATTGTGGTCTATGCAAACATGACTCCTTGTAAAAAAAAAGGTGTCAGTTTTGTCGCCAGATAGAAGGGTAAAAAACCAATTATCGGTGTGAAGTCGTTAACATCGCCACTGGGGGGACAAAGGCGGTCGGACGTGGTGCTGGCCACCCACCCCCTCGTGTGCCACGGTGCCGGCCTTCATAGGCGCTCGCTAACAGCACTTGCCCCAACAGTCCGTTAAGGCCACGCGGTGGGACCTTTGTGTTTGTTGTGCGTGGGGAGCGGCGGCGCAGCGGTTAGCGCGCTGCGCCCAAGAAACCACTCGCGGCCAACGGCACGACCACAGCGTTTGCCCCCAGCGGTCTGCTGAAGGCCCCAGCGGGGCTCGTTTGCCTCTGCCCTCTTTCTTTTGCAGCCGTGCTCGGGCGCCGACTGGAGCGTGAAGGTGAAGAACGAGCACCGCGCGGGCAGCTGGGTCGTGGCGTACACGCGCGAGGTCACCGTCGAGTTGTACGGCCAGCGGGTGCTGCTCGCTGTTGGCTCCCACGTCTACGTGAGTATCGCTCGCCGCACCGCCCCCCCCCCCAAGCACCCCAAAGAGGCACCGCCGTCCAACCTCCCACCCCCCTTCTCGCTTCGTATCCATCTGGCTGCCGATGTTGATGTCGAGCAGCGGCGGTGAGTTCACGCTGAGGTGGTTGAGCCACAGGTCACGTACTCACGTCCTGCCCGCCCCCCCCTGCCCTCAACGTCCTCCCCATCCTCTTCCCTCCATCTTCTTCCTTCCCATCCTTCTGCTACCCATCCCCATCCTCCTCCCTCCTCCTCCCTATCCACCTCCCCATCTTCCTCTTCCCCATTCTCTTCCTGCCCCCCCTTCCTCCTCCCCATCCTCCTCATCTTCTTCCTCCTCCCTATCTTCCTCCCTAACCTCATCATCATCCTCCTCCCACCCTCCATCCTGCTCCTTCCCCCACGGTCCACCTCCCCTCCATCCCCCTCCATAATCCACCTCCTCCCGGTCCACCACCGCCGCCTCGTTCCGCCCCAACCCCCCCCCCGCCCCCGACCGCAGCTGAACGACGTCCATCTTCGCCTGCCGTTCTACTACGGCGGCGGCGGCGTCGCCGGTGGCGCAGGAGGTTTCTCGGTGACGCGCGACGGGGGCTTCATGCGCGTGGCGTCCGACTTCGGCCTCGAGGTCCTCTACGAGGGGAACTACCACGCCAGGGTCAAACTGCCCACCACCTTCGCGGCGTCGCTCTGCGGCCTTTGTGGCAACATGAACGGCGCCGGCGCCGACGACTTCACGCGCCGGGACGGCTCGCAGGCATCCGGCGCCACCGACTTTGGCAACAGCTGGAAGGTGGAGGAGCCGGGCATCGTGGACACGTGAGTGCCGTGGAGGAGGTGGGGGAGTGTTGAGTCTGTGGTGCTGTGTTGAGTCTGTGGTGCTGTGTTGAGTCTGTGGTGCAGTGTTGAGTCTGTGGTGCAGTTGAGTCTGTGGTGCAGTGTTGAGTCTGTGGTGCTGTGTTGAGTCTGTGGTGCAGTGTTGAGTCTGTGGTGCAGTGTTGAGTCTGTGGTGCAGTGTTGAGTCGGTGGTGCAGTGTTGAGTCTGTGGTGCAGTGTTGAGTCTGTGGGTAGTGTTGAGTCTATGGTGCAGTGTTGAGTCTATGGTGCAGTGATGAGTCTATGGGTAGTGTTGAGTCTGTGGTGCAGTGTTGAGTCTGTGGTGCAGTGTTGAGTCTGTGGTGCAGTGTTGAATCTATGGTGCAGTGTTGAGTTTATGGACAAAGAAACGTGAAAAATATTGATTTTTTTTTTAAAACGCATAACCTGGTTCCGAGCATTTGGGGGACAAATCCTCATCGCCTGCATCTATTTCCCTTGCCGAGTGTTCATCCATTTAACCCCACGGCCCCCCCCCCCCCCCCGCTCCTCTCCTCCGCCGACAGGGGCTTCGACGACATCGGCCACCCCGTGGTCATTGACCCAGTGGGCTCCGGCGTGGCAGCCCAGCCGACCTGGTGCGGCATCCTCAAGGACCCGCTGGGCGCCTTCGCCAGCTGCCAGGCGTCCGTCGACCCCGAGCCGTTCTTCGCCAACTGCGTCTTCGACCTGGTGCTGCTGCAGTTCGACCCGGTCGTCCACTGCAAGGCGCTGGAGGCGTACTTTGCCGCCTGCGTCAAGGCCGGAGTGGCCACCCAGGAGTGGAGGAGCTCCACCGTCTGCCGTGAGTGTCGCGGCCGCCGACGCGGTGCTCAGTCCAGCGGTGGGCCGGCGGTGGTGGTGGTGGCATCCCTGATCATTCGATCAGGGATTGTGGGCGGAAACCACAAACCCCGCCCACCCACCACTGACCATTCCCTCCCAGATGTGCGGTGTTTTCCCGTCGGTATTCGCCACCAGGGATACGTTCCAGAGGTGCTCGTGATTTGGCGAATTTCGCGGGCAACTGTTTGGTCGCTCTCATTCCCATTGTCTCATCACTTTTGCCCCATTCGCCCAACCATTCGCCCAGCCACTCACCCATTCATTCATTCATCCACTCACTCACTCATTCACCCGTCCCTTCACTCACCCACCCATTCACCGAGTCACCCGCCCAGCCCACTCACCCACCCATTTACCCGGTCACTCATTCAAATACTCACCCACTCCTTCATCGATCCACCCACCCATTCACTCACCTACTCACTCACCCCACTCACCCACTCATTCGCCCATTCACCCACTCATTCACCCACTCACTCACCCACCCATTCAACCTGTCACTCGCCCACTCCCACTCACCCACCCATTTACCCGGTCACCAACCCGGTCACCCACCCAGTCACCCACCCAGTCACCCAGTCACCCAGTCACCCAGTCACCCACTCGCCCACAAAATTTACCCGGTCACCCACCCGGTCACCCACCCAGTCACCCACCCAGTCACCCACTCGACCAACCATTTACCCGTTCACCCACCCGGTCACCCACCCAGTCACCCACCCAATCACCCACCCAGTCACTCACCCAGTCACCCACTTGTCCAACCATTCACCTGGTCACCCACCTGGTCACCCACCCAGTCACCCACCCAGTCACCCACTCGCCCACCCATTTACCCGGTCACCCACCCGGTCACCCAGCCAGTCACCCACCCACTCACACACCCAGTCACCCACTCACCCACCCGGTCACCCACCCAGTCACCCACTCACCCACCCAGTCACCCATTCACCCACCCATTCACCTGGTCAGTCGCCCCCGTGAGGCCGCACGTGTGACACCTCTGCCGCCCCGCTTCTCCATTTGCTGCCGCCTACAGCAGCCCCGCAGTGCCCCGCCAACAGCCACTACTCGTATTGCGCTCCGCCGTGCCCCGTGTCGTGCGTGGACGGCGCCGTCGAGGGCAAGTGCCAGGGAGACTGCGTTGAGGGCTGCGTCTGCGACATCGGCTACGTCCTGGAGGACGACGCCTGCGTGCTGGCCGACCAGTGCGGCTGCCTCTACAAGAACAAGTACTACAAGGTGATGCACTCCCCACTGTGGGTTGTTGTTGTTGTACCATGAGGTCATGTATTGTATGTAGAACTTCTTTCACACCGTACATCACCATCATGGTGGCTAGGAGATGTCAACTACCTCTCCTGGTATGCAGGAGGCCGTGGGTTTGATTCCAACCCTGACGATGCCTGCTGCTGTATATTTGGATTCTGCATCTCTCTCTCTCTCATCATCATCATCACGGTCGCTTGGAGATGTTGACTACCTCGCCTGGTATGCAGGAGGCCGTGGGTTCTATCCTGACAATGACGCCTGCTGCTGTATATTTGGAGTTTACATGTCTCTCTCCCCATGGTCACTGTGCGGATATGTCTCCAGCTCCTACGGGGGTTTCCCTCCATATTTAGAATCAACATCACAGCGCGTTTAGAGTATTTGGCGGCTACTATAAATTTCCAGGTGATAATGGTATCAGTCACTTGGTTGATCTGCTATCACACTATGAGACCTCCTTTACCAGTGGCAAAATATAGTAATAGGTTTTTACCCTTTCAACTGGTACAAAAACTGACATCTTTATACAAGGCATCATGTTTGCAATAACCACAACACAAGCAGTCAAATGCAAACATAGTGTAAATGCTTACCCCGAGCTCTCAATACTCTGATAGTGCGCTGTCTTTGAGTTGTACGCCTTTTGGCGTCATCTGGTCCAACACCAATGGAGACTAGGCTCTAAGAAAGGCTGTCTCGGGTGTGGACCAATCAACTTCAAGGACAGTGCATATCATTATCATCATCAGAGTTGTTTCTTTTTGTTTTCATTTTGACTGCTTGTGTTGTGGTTATTGCAAACATGATGCCTTGTATAAAGGTGTCAGTTTTTGTACCAGTTGAAAGGGTAAAACCCTATTACTATGATCTGCTATCGTTTGTGATAGCGAGGGTCACTTCCGAAAGAAAACAGCTACATAGCTCAGTGGGGCCTTAGACCTGATAACAATCTTCTATCTAAACAAAGACCTTAATGTGTATGTTTCAAAAACCTCTCGGGCACTTCCCGACAAGTTAGAAAACCGACATTCTGTATATATGTAGCTTTAGGCTACAAACAACAGGAAAAACCTGAAAATGTCATATTTTTTTATTTTAAGGCCCCCAAACCTCGATGTTTAAGTTCCCCATAAACATGTTTGTGTGCATGGTGTCATTCAGAAACCGTTCAAAATATAACAGTGCGATTTTTTTCGGTTGATAGAGCCTTAAACAGCAAATTAAATGAAATCGAGAAAGTTTTGGGGTTCCATCTTTTATTGTGTTTGAGATATTTAGGATTCAATCGGTTTTGAATGAAACATCGGCATTTTATGATGTTCACATCTGAATAATTTGAAAACGGTACACAATAGAGGACAGCTTCCCCTCATAGACTATTAAGTGAATTAATGTTTGTTCTTTCGAATAACTAAAAATCGAGCGGCTTCCCGTGATGGGAGCATCTTTAAATAGAAGAAGTTGAATAAAAGTCGTCAACACATAAACATTTTTGCGGGAAAATACCGAATGTTTGGAGTAGTTTTTAAGCGGTCTGATAGTACGCAAAAAAATCGTAACAAAAAAAATCAAGGTTCATTTTCATCTTCATTGAAAACTTTTGCCCCACAAACACCCACCCCCACCCCCCCCTCGTGAACTAAAGATGACCCCGTTTCTGATTCACTGCAGGTTGGCGACACGTTCATCTCGGACGACTGCACGAGCTCGTGCCTGTGCGACGCGGGGGGCATCGACTGCCAGGCGTTCACGTGCCCAGAGTTCCACACCTGCGCCGTGCTGGAGGGGGGCAAGGCCGGCTGCCAAGCCAACGCGAGTGAGGCCCGGCCCTGGGGCGGGGGGGTGACGGGGCGGCGTGACCGGGCGCGGCGGCTGTCACGGGTTGCACCGCCGCTCCAAACAACAACACCAACGACAGCAGCAGCAGCCACCTGTCGCCATTAAGTGGTGGCGACGTCGTCAACCGCGGCGCTCGTGCCACGCTGGGTGCACTTTGAGGCCACGTGAAGTGTCGAAGGCCTTGCGTGTAGCAGGGGGTCTGTATTGATGCGCCTACAAATCTCCCATTGCGATGGTGGGCGTCCAACTAGGACCCCATTCGAACCCAGTTCCAATGGTCTCAGTTGAAAATTGGAAATGTCATCATCGCTTGCAGCTGGGGCTGGCATCGTCCCCACCTCCTCCTACTGCCGAGGGGGAAACCGGGAAGGTTTAGGACTGTGGCTCATGCAACTGCAATAGCTGCTTTGGGTGCACGGTCCAAGCCGGCCCGGAGACCCCGGCTGACGGAAGAGGTGTTCTGGCTGGCTGAGAAAAAGCGACAGGCCCACTTCCACCGTCTACAGCATCCCGCGTCAGAGAAAATGGGGGTTGGCATCGTCCTCTTTCTCGTCTCGATGCCGAGGGGAAATGGGCGAGGTTTAGGACTGGAGCTCATGCAGCTGCTATGGCTGCTTTGGGTACACGGTCCAGACGTCCCCAGAGACCCTGGCTGACGGAGGAGGTGTTCCGGCTAGCTGAGAAAAAGCGACAGGCCCACTTCCACCGTCTACAGCATCCCGCGTCAGAGAGGATGGGCGTTGGCATCGTCTTCTTTCTCGTCTCGATGCCGAGGGGAAATGGGCGAGTTTCAGGACTGTGGCTCACGCAGCTGCAATAGCCGCATTGGCCAGACCTCCCCGGAGAACCCTGGCTGATGGGGACGGTTGTTCCGGATAGCCGAGTGAAAGCCACAGGCCCACACCCCTACCATCTGCAACATCCCATGGCCAAGGATGAGAGGCTTTCCACCACTCCCGTGGATACGTCCGCAGTCAAAGGCAGAAACCTTAGCAACAGGCGCGCTACACGATGACCACTCGGTGCCGAGTGGCGGTGACGGCTACGCCGCACGCGGCAGCCCGTAAGCCGGCACAGTGAGGCATCGGCAGCGGCACCAGAGGTTGTTGGATCGCACGCGGAGAGTTGTTTGCGTGAAAGTCCCTTCCCATGGGTGGTCGCAAGGGAGGGGCCATACCCTGGGTCGGGTTTGGTGGGTTGGTGGGTTTGGTAATTGGGTGGGTGAATAGGTGGGTGCGTGAGTGGGCGGGTGGTTGGGTGGGTGGGTGGTTGGGTTTGGAGGTTGGGCGAGTGGACAGGTGGTTGGATGGGTGGATGGGTGAGTGGGTGGGTGGTTGGGTTTGGAGGTTGGGTGAGTGGGCAGGTGGTTGGGTGGGTGGATGGGTGAGTGGGTGGGTGGTTGGGTTTGGAGGTTGGGCAGGTGGTTGGGTGGTTGTGTGTGTTGTTGGTTTGGGCGAGTGGGTGGGTGGGCAGGTTGGCGGCTGTCGGACACACCTCACTATCTCTCTTCTCTCCCTCTCCCTTCTCCACGTGGTGGCCATCCCCCCCCCCCACACCCAAAGAGCACTGCCACGCGTCGGGCGACCCGCACTACACCACCTTCGATGGCAAGTACTTCGACTTCATGGGCACGTGCACCTACATGCTGGCGGCGCCGAGCCCCAGCTACGCGGGCTCGCACCCGGCGGCGTGGCATGTCCTGGTGCAGAACGAGCACCGGCACGGCTCCACGGCCGTGGCGTACACGCGAACCGTCGAGGTGCGGCTCGACCGCGACGTCAACGTCAAGCTGCAGTTCGGTGGCGCCGTCCTGGTGAGTTGAGAGTTGGGGCGGTGGGGGAGTGAGTCGTCAGGGGGAGGGGGGATGGCATGGGGGAAGAGTGGAGGTCATGGGCATGGCTAAGCCGCTGCACGTGGCAGGCTGTTGCCTAGCGCTGTGGAGGCGGACGCAGCAACAGCGCGAGTTGGTGAATCACACGCAGATTGTTGTGTGACACTCACTTCATGTGAGTGGTGCGTCGAGGAGGAGCCTATACCCCCTGGCTCTGCCAGCTAGAAAGTGGCACAGCAGCAAAGTGTGTAGTCTAATCTCCATACGTTCCATCTCACTGCCTTCTACTCATGGGTGGGTGTCGATGAGGAGCCGTACCCCCTTGCTTTGCCATCTAGAAGGCGGAACTCAGTAAAGATGTTGACTCCACTTGGTCTGTCTGCATGGGGATAGAGTGTTTCCCCCTCACTTGTACTTGCGGGATTTCTCCCAGCGCTCCGGTTTCTTCCCACTCCATCTATAGTGGACTGCAGAGCTTGGGAAATTGTTGATGCACTGGCTTCTCACCGCGTGGCTGCTGCTGTCACTGTCTCTCGAGTTACCCTCTCTCCCTCTCCGAGAGCGAGCGGATACGGTGCGGTGGCGGCTGTGAGTCGCTAGACGAAATCGGAACGAGTCCGTCGTTTCGCTTCTCCGTCTGGCGAAACGCAGGTGAACGACGAGAGTGTGAGCCTCCCCGTGGGCCTGCCCAACGGCACGGTGGTGAGGGCCGGAAAGTTCGCGGTGCTCTCCTTCCCGGCGGCGGGGCTCACCGTCAAGTACGACGGCTACAGCTACGTGGACCTGCGCCTCCAGGCGTACTACGCGCGCAACCTCAGCGGCCTCTGCGGCGACTTCAATGGCGACCCGGGCGACGACTTCGTGGGGCCCGACGGGGAGCTGCACGCCACCGCCTACACCTTCGGCAGCTCCTGGCAGTTCCCGGTCGCCAGCAACAACTCGGCGTGAGTCGTCTCCGCCGTTGGAACCCTACACGTAACCCTAACTGTAGCATTGTCCCTACCCCTTGACCTTAACCAGGGCAGCTCCTGGCCAGCAGCAACTCAGCTTGATGATGATGGTGAAGTGCTTTTGCTCTCCCCACCACCACCACAGCTGCGGGTTCGACTACGGCCGAATGGTGAAGCCAAACAATGCCGACTTGGCCAGTGCCGCCGGGCCGTGCAGTCCCCTCAAGAGCGCGACGTCACCGTTCGCCGCGTGCTTCAACGCTGTGCCGCCCGAGCCCTTCCACAGCAACTGCGTGTTCGACCTGGCGCTCACAGCGCTCAGCGACGAGCTGCGCTGCTCCCACCTGCAGGGGTACTTCGACACATGCCTGGGCAGCGGCGTGAGCCTCGGCGAGTGGAGGGCGTCCTTGAATTGCCGTGAGTGGGGGTTTTTTCTGTTTTTCGTTTAAATGTGTAAAGACAATGATTGTTGTTACTGTTACGACGTGGGATATCTAACAAGCCGAGTTGGAATTGGAAAAAATATGAAAACTGGTGGAGGAAGTCATACATCCCCCCCGCTACACCACACCACCAATTCGAGAAAGATCTGGACCATGCCAACTTAACCTGAGTGCAAAGGGGGGGTCGCGGATGCAAATGTCAACTCATAAATTAACACTGACTCATGAACAGATTCGGAGCGTGGCAAAAGGGCACTTGCGACTTATCTATAGATATATACTCTACCAACCTCCACGCCAATTCATTGGTTCCTCCCGGGAAGTGATTGATGCACATATCACGGCGGTGACCATGGATTGGGGGGGGCAGCACCAATCTTTATAGAGTCACAGTCTGCTACAAAACGTCAACCGACAACTGAAGCGGGCAGTTTGCTGGAGTTTGCGCATTGAGACGGGCGACGTGTCCAATAATTGACAGCCATCCCCCCCTCGAATGAAGCTCTCAATCGCTCGGATGACCTGGCGCCTTACAAGTTGGAAGAATTATTAAGGTCTTGCACACGTCCGAGCAGAGCCAATGGCGAACGCACGTTGAGGAAGCGTGACGGAAATTTGAGCATGTTGAAAGATGATTTTTCTCATCCTTCTTTCGTTTTTTTCTTCCCTTTCACCTGCCCTGGTCCACCCGGCAGCGCTGAGCTGCCCGGCGAACAGCGCGTACAAGGCGTGCGCATCGCCGTGCCTGAGCGCGTGCGGCTTCCCCAGCGCCGCGTGCCCAAAACGGCAGGCATGTGTCGAGGCGTGTGAGTGCAGCCCGGGCTTCTTCCTGCACGACGAAGCCTGCGTGGACGCGGCCAGCTGCGGCTGCACCATGGACGGCATCTACCATCCCGTGAGGCCTAGTCTGCCTCATCTGTGCCCAGAGGGGAATGTATCTATCGCCGTGCGAGGCCTAGTTTGCTTCAAAGCCTAATTCCTTTACAAACCACATGAGGCCTAGTTTATGTCATCTGTGTCACAGCCCAATTCCTTCATCATCAAGTGAGGCCTAGTTCACGTCATTTGTGTCAGAGCCTAAGTCCTCTACCGCCACACAAGGCCTAGTCTACTAATCTATCACAAAGCCTATTTCTCTAACACGACATAAGACATCTTCAACTCCTATTCAATTACCTAAACCTCTGCCCCTACATAAAGGGGACGGAGCATGTCATAATGCGGAAGGGCCAGGTCAAACCGAGGAAGGGCAAGGCACTACTAGAGGTCGAAATACCCTGCTGATATAAGGTAATAGACCTATAGCATCAAATATGTGCAGCAGATGCGTCCGCAGGCCAACCGGTGGATATTAAATTTTAGATCGTTCAAGCCAACAATCCCAACGGCCGTTTGTGTGTGTGCAGGTGGGCGACGAGTGGTGGTCATGGGACTGCTCGTACCACTACACCTGCTACTCGCAGTATAACATCTCCAAAGACCCCAGCGGGTGCATGGGCAACGAAGTCTGCTTCCTGAAGAACGGAATGCTGGGATGTCACCCTGGTAGGTTGCGTGGTGGCAGCGATCATGATCACATTGCGCATAGACTAACAAAGTCCATTTAGACTGGCATTACACATCACCCAACAGTGAGCATAGACTAACACTTTGCACAGACTTATATTGCACTCAAACTAACACTGCCCATGCAGAGCTACCTGAGCCATTAGCTCTCTTTCAGAAGCGACCTGGCTATCACAAATGCTAGGTCAACGAAGTGGATTGTCGTGTGGACATTTATAGCAGCCAAATTCTCTGAGTGCACGTTTCTAAATTCTGGAGGGGAAAAAAACTCGAGTGCGCACCCTCAGTTACTGGTCCCGCCATCTCATGGCGCAGCGGGCGCAGTGGTACATCGTATCTCGCCAAACATTATCGGTACATTGCTCGTGGGGAAATTGTTTTCACTCAATGCGTTTTATCGCTTTACGCGACACCTTTCGGGAACGCATCTACGACCGCCGTCGCGTTAAATGAGGACTTGCCGTAATAAAATAACTCGATTTTATTATCGTGCTCCAGCCACTTTTACGTGCGCCGACATCCTCTTCACCACTGTCGTGTCCATCGCTCTTTCCCCACCCCCCCCCCCCTTTAGCCGAGGTGCGGCTGTCGTGCCAGGATGAGCGGATGTCAGCCTACATCCCCAAGGTGCTGGTGGCGGGCCACAACGCGAGCGACTTCTCGCTCAATGACGGCTCGCCCCCGGGCTGCTTGCCACTCGACAATGGCCAATTCATCGTCTTCGACATCGGCATCGTGGACTGCGGCGCCGTGTGCCAGGTACGGTGTGCAACAGCTCTTAAACTCAACCGTGGACTTAACATTGTGCCATAGACTCAACACTGCGCCATAGACTCAACACTGCACCATAAACTCAACACTGCACCATAGACTCAACACTGCGCCATAGACTCAACACTGCACCATAGACTCATCATTGCACCATAGACTCAACACTGCACCATAGACTCAACACTGCACCATAGACTCAACACTGCGCCATAGACTCAACACTGCGCCATAGACTCAACACTGCACCAAAGACTCAACACTGCACCAAAGACTCAACACTGCACCAAAGACTCAACACTGCACCATAGACTCAACATTGCGCCATAGACTCAACACTGCACATAGACTCAACATTGCACATAGACTTAACATTGACAGTAGACTTAACACTGCCCATAGACTAGCATTGCCCATAGACTAACATTACACGTCGACAAACATTGCATGGAGACTAACATTGCGCGTAGATTCACATTTTCCATTGACTTACACTGCACATTGACTCACATTGCCCATAGACTCACATTGCATATAGACTCACATTACCCATAGACTCACATTGCACATAGACTAACATTGCCCATAGACTCATATTACCCATAGACTCACATTGCACATATACTAACACTGCACATAGACTAATATTGCATTCGACTTACATTGTCCGTAGATGATAATATTCTTGCAAAGATGATGAAAGCAGGGATGTCGTTCAAGAGCTAAGATGCCCAATGTGGAGGTTCAGCGGCCGCTACCTCTGGCCACGGTGAAAGAGACGGGTTCAGCAGAAGGCGAGGGCTCGCGTAGCATTGCCGTTCCTCATCCTCCCGTTGAGGGATTGCGCGACCACGTTGGGTCCGCAACAGCGCGAGTTAATGTGGCTGTCGGTGATATCTGCCGTCCCTGCAGGAGACGGACTCGCAGATGATCTTCTCCCAGACGCTCACCCTCAAGTCGGCCAACAGGAGCTTGCCCATCATCCGCAACTTCAACGACATCCAGGTCCCGCTCACGTACGTAAGCGCGTTCAACTTAGCGCCGTCGCGAGATCACGCACGCGGTGCGGTTCCTTCTGTCCGAACACCGACGTGCAGTAAATCCCCGTTTAATGCGCGTCCGTTCGCACGACGCCTTTCCGCTTTAACGTGGTTTATATATTTTTTTACTACTCACTACAAACCCGCGCATGACGGACTACTCGCTGTAATGGGAGTCTAGCATGTGATGGACTACTCGCTACAACGCGAGTCTAGCGCATGATGGAATTCTCGCTATAACACGAGGATGGTTAAGGTTTTAAGGATGTGGTCTTTGTGTGAACATCCCGACTGTCGTCTCTCTGTCTCATCTCCATCTCATCTCCACGGTCACTCTCATCTCTCTTTCTGTGAACATCCTCACTCTGATCTCTCATCTGTCTCATCTCAATGTCATCTGCACAATATCTCGCTGTGAACATCTTGACTCTCGTGTCCCTCTTTGTCTCACCTCTGCCGTCTCTCTCTCGTCTGTCTGTCCGTGAACTTCTTGACTGTCATCTCTCTCATCTCCACAATCTCTCTCTGTGATCATCCTCATCACTCATCTCCATCTAATCTTCACGATCTCTGCCCCCGTCTCGCATCGTCTCTCGCTCTCCAGGTGTAAGTACGACAAGCGCCGCAGCCTGGCGGTGAACTTCGTGCCGGACACGGGCAGCATCTTCGTGACGGAAACGGGCTTCGGCGACTTCGTCTTCAACATCGAGCTGTACCACTCGGAGCGCTTCGCGCTGCCGTACAAGAAGAGCGACTACCCCGTGCACTTCAAGGAGAACCAGAACGTCTTCGTGCAGCTCGCCGTCAAGTCCAACCTCAGCGTGTCGCTCTTCACCGAGAACTGCTTCGCAACCCCCAGCGGGGACCCCCAGGACCCCATCCGATACGACCTCGTCAAGAATGGGTACGCGAACGGAGACCACTGACACCGCACGTGGACTAGCATTGTGCATGGAGTAACATTGCACGTCGACCCACATTGCCCGTAGACTAACATTTCCATAGACTAACATTACCTGTAGACTAACATTTCCGATAGACAAACATTGCCTGTAGACTAATATTACCTGTAGACTAACATTGACCATATACTAACATTGCTCGTAGACTAATATTGCCCATAGACTAACATTACCCGAACTCCGTCCCGAGCTCGACTCAAGCACCTCGGCAGAACGAGCAATGGAAGTTTAACACGTCGTAGGCTTTCGCGACCACTATCATCCACAATACAGGTTTTGTTGGGTTAGATCGTGTAAATATATCAATTTTGTCTCGTCAAAGTAAGGTTTGTCACGTAAACAGAAGGCGGCCAATTCGTTACTAGTACAGCACACCAGTTGTGTGTCGGAGAGCAAAGCCACAACATTAACAATCTTAGTACGACGTTTTGCCAGTAATTACAACTAGCTTCATCAGGCAATACGTCGTACTAAGATTGTAAATGTTGTGGATTTGCTCTCCAACACACAACCGGTGTAGTACTCCACTATACACGACACTATACGCCACACTATGCACTACACTATACACTAGCGCTGTGCTAGTGTAGGGCTGTTACGGAGGGGCTGTATGTGTAGGGCTGTATGCATGGGATCACACGGGAAACAAGCACAGGGGGCGGGGCTCCGTGAGTGCTAACGGGGAGGTGCCCGCAACGACGTCCGCACCGGGCAGCCTGGGGGTTGCCCGGAGTTGTGATCCTCTGAGGGGTATAAAGGGGGATGAGCCGGAGAGATCGGGGCTCAGTATTAGGATGGAGAAGGAAGACTGAAGACCGTCTAGCTAGAAGCCCTGGACTCACCTGAGACGCCGCCCTTGTCAGGGCCGCGCAGGACCGAGCCAGTGGCGTGGTCCCGCGACCCAGAGTCAGTCTCTGGGACTCCGGGTACCGTAGGCCGGCTAACCAGTGTCGGCCCAGACAGCCTCCCCTAGCCCAGTAACTGGAGGACTACGAGGCAGATCAGGATAGCTAGCGAAGTATCCCCAGCTATCCGGGTGAGAGGGCCGATACCCCCTCTAGTGCTGTCCTGTTCTGACCGCTTACACGAATAAACATACGTGTGCCTCAACCTTGGTGTCAAGCGTCCTCAACGGTACTTCACTAGTAACGAATTGGCCACCTTTTGTTTACGTGACAAACCCCTTACTAATTGGCTGTGCCGGGTGATGGCGAGTTTAACGACACAACATTTACATATTTGCGCGATCTAACCCAACAAAAGCTGTATAATGGACAACAAAGGAATGGCCCGTCGCGGGCCAGAGCGTCACGTGACCTCGTCGAGAATTCCTTCCTCCGCCGGAATCTGTCGACGTTTCCACGCCCCGGGCTCGTGCCGTCAGTCGCACGATGACCGTCAAACTATTTTAACAATTTAAGTTTTGTAACTTTAGCAGGCGTACGCCCTTTCAACCCCCCCCCCCCCCGCCACTGAGCTACGTAGTAGATCTTTTTCAGAAGCCGCCTGACCTGGCTATCACAAATGATAGCCGCTCAACCAAATTGCTGATACTGACAACATCAACATCATCATCACGTGGAGATGTATAGCGGTAGCCGAATACTCTCTCAAAGCGCGACGTCGATTCGAAATGTGGAGGGGAAAAAACCTGGTGCACCCGGAGAAAAATGCATGAACTGAACTTTTAACTAACTCAATCTTGATTTGAATCTTGATTTGAAGCTTAACTAACTCTTTTGACTAATTATTTTTTATATTTTTTGGCTCTTTCGGTAAAGTCACGTAGATAGGTTCAAATTAATAAAAATAAACAATAAAACACGACGTTTCGATCACAATACAAGCGGCCGTCGTCAGGAGGAAAAATAGCTGACGATCGCTTGTGTTGTGATCGCAATGTCGTGGTTTTTGTTAATTTATTCGTATTAATTTCAACCTATGTACGTGACTTTACCGAAAGACCCACCAAAGAATATTAATTCCTGCAGTCACGAAAGCCTTAAATCAATCGTCATTGACCACGTGGAGATTCATAGCGGTAGGCGAATACTCTCCCAAAGCGTGACCACGGGGAGAGAGAGAGAAACATGCAAACACCAAATCTACAGCAGCAGCAGCAGCAGGCATCGTCAGGGGTCTGGATCGAACCCACAACCCTCCTGCACACCAAGCGAGGTAGTCAACATCTCCTAGCCACCGTGATGGTGATGAGAGAGACGCAGACTCCAAATATACAGCAGCAGCAGGCATTGTCAGGGGTCGGGATCGAACCCACGACCTCTTGCACACCAAGCGAGGTAGTCAACATCTCCTAGCCACCGTGATGGTGATGAGAGAGACGCAGACTCCAAATCTAAAGCAGCAGCAGGCATTGTCAGGGGTCGGGATCGAACCCACGACCTCTTGCACACCAAGCGAGGTAGTCAACATCTCCTAGCCACCGTGATGGTGATGAGAGAGACGCAGACTCCAAATATACAGCAGCAACAGGCATCGTCAGGGGTCGGGATCGAACCCACGACCTCTTGCACACCAGGCGAGGTAGTCCACATCTCCTAGCCATAGTGATGATGATGATAGAGACGCAGACTCCAAATCTACAGCAGCAGCAGGCATCGTCAGTGGCAGGGATAGGACCCACGACCTCCTGCACACCAGGCGAGGTAGTCAACATCTCCTAGCCACCGTGATGGTGATGAGAGAGACGCAGACTCCAAATATATAACAGCAACAGGCATCGTCAGGGGTCTGGATTAGGGGTCGGCACGGTTTGGCTCAAACCACCAAACCGCGGCTTGAACCGAACCAAATCGGTTTGGTTTGGCTCTGTTTGAACTGGTTCGGTTTGGTTTGGGGCTACGAAAACCGACTCGGTTTGGCTCGGACAGGGTGGAACCGGCTCAAACTAGTTTGGTTGGTTGTAAAGGCGACACGAAAGGACATGCTGTAGTTGCCTTTGCCTGCGAATTCACTTTGCAATTGCATCTCCATGGCTCGAGCGGCTCAAGACGGCGCCATCCCCGGCGGCTCCAGCATCACAAGGTATCTCATCCACGACGTGGAAGAGACCAAACACGCCGGTAGCGACGAGGAGCCGATGGCGAGCGAACGTGAGAGCCCGGACGCCACGCGCGGCGACACGCGGCAGAGCCTCATGCGCACCCTCGGCGCCGCAGCGCTGCAGACCGCGACGCAGCCCAAGCCCAAGAAGGCCCGTGTGTCCCGAGCGCTGTGGCACGACGAGTACTTTGAGACGAGCCAGGCCGCGGGCGACGTGCAGAGCCGGACCTGCAAGATCTGCACCCTCCAGTACGCGGGCTCCACCTCCTCGGGCACCCGTATCAAGCATCTCAAGACCTATGGGATCGTCGACCCCGAGTCGCCCACGGTCGTCACGTCGCCGCCGACGGGGAAGGGTTTGCTCGTGCAGTCCAAGATGGCCACGCCCATGTCAGCGCACGCGAGCAAGGCCATGGACAGCTTTGTCGCCGAGTACATCGCGACGAGTGGTCTAGGCCATAAACACGTAACATCGGATCCCTTTACGACTCTTCTTCAACGAGCTGCCCCGGGTTACGAGCCCAAGTCTGAGCGCACGGTCAAGCGCCGCATGCTCGAGATGTATGTCGTCCTCAAGCTACTCGTGCTACAGTACTTTACTACTTTTGGCTCTTGCGTCTCCTTGACCTACGACGGTTGGACAAACGACGCCATGACCGGCTTCTTCTCGGTCACCCTCCACTGGATGGACCCGGCGTCGTTCTCCATGTGCAACTGCATCATTGACTTCTTTTGGGTGGCCCCGGGCGAAGGCGTGGGCAAGCGCATGGCGCAGCGCCTGCACGAGCTGCTCGACGACTTTGGCGTGTGGCCGCGCCTGCTCGCCGTCGTCACCGACAGCGGTTCTGACGCCGTCGCATCCGCCAAGTCCCTCACGCTCCTCGAGGGGAGCAACCTGCGCTCGACGTGCTGCTTGCGGTGCATCGCGCACTGCGTCATACTCGGCGTCAAGGCCTCATTCGGCGCGTTCGAGACACTGCTGCGCAGCCTCCGCGCGACGCTCGGCGCTATCCGCAAGAGCAAGATGAAGAGGGCAGGCCTACACGTCGCTCGCGCGGCACTACCTCAAGTGCCCGCTGCAGCCGCCTTGCCTCGACGTGGTCACACGTTGGGGTAGCACGTACGTGATGCTCACGGCGTCGCTAAGGCAGCGCCAAGTGATCGACACCATCTGCCTTGAGCCCGGCTGGTCGCGGAGCCAGGCCGGCTTGTCGGACGAGCAGTGGGAGCAGGCGGCGCTGCTCTGCCAGTTCTTGGAGAAGCCGGCGGCCATCTCCGATGCCATGGGCGCCGAGGAGTACTGCACCATCTCGAACGCCATCACGGCGCAGGAGGCTCTCGAGCCACTGCATGACTCACCGCCCGAGTCCTCATGTGGTCGTGAGCTCGGCCGCCGTGACCATCTCCGACTACATGGTCAAGTACAGCGACCTTCTCTCGTCCGAACCAAGCCGCGTCGCCCGCTTTCTCGACCTGCGCCACCCCAAGCCCGCGGCCTCGAGCACCGAGTACAGCAATATCAAGGACATGATGACGGACATTCTCAACCAGCGCTACCCAGCGTTGACGACGGACGCGGCGCCGAAGGCGGCGCCGCGTGGCGGCATTAACATCCTCTTTGACATGGTCTACGCGCCCAACGCTCACGACGGCGCCGCCTCCGAGGTCGACCGCTTCCTGCTTGAGCCGACTCAGGACCTGAGCATGGACGTCGTCGAGTGGTGGAAGCTGTACGGCGGCAAGTACCCGCGCCTACGACGCGTGGCCCTCGACTATTTGCCTATCCCGGCGTCGTCCGTGCCCTCCGAGAGAGCAAACTCGGCCGCCAAGCGCTCCTTTCTCGACCGACCAAACCTGCACAAGTGCACGTTCAAGGCCGAGATGTGTGTGCGCTCGTGGGCGCGGATGTTGCCTAGTGTTGGGGTTTCACTGCCATTGAACTACCACACTGCGTTCAAGGACATTGGGCGTGCCAAGCTTGAGGAGATGGCTGTGGACGACATCGTCGTCCAGTACTTGCTAGTGAATCTCAATATGAAGAAAGCCTGCGTAGAAATTAGCGATTAATACACTTGATATTTGTATTGAATGCGAATATTGTTTGCCGCGCATCTTTTCGGTTCAAGCCAACTCAAGAGGTTTGGTTTAGCTTAGTTTGGTTTGGTTTTGGTTTGGTTTGGTTCAGTCGTCGCTGGTTTGGTTTGGTTTGGCTTGCTCAATTTGAAACCAATTTGAGTCGGTTCAAACCGTGCCGACCCCTAGTCTGGATCGAACCCAAGACCCTCCTGCACACCAGGCGAGGTAGACTTAGATTCCAAACGTGGAGGGGAAAATGCACGTGACAACTTTCACCTCTACCCTATCCCTCCCCTACCCCCCCACCCCCAACAGCTGTGTGCTGGACTCGACGTGGAAGAGCTACAGCAGCTTCCTGAAGAAGAACCAGTTCAGCTTCACCGCTTTCGCCTTCGTCGGGGAGTTCAAGCAGGTGGGCGCAAGAGATGGGACGACCCCGTGGTGGTTGAGAGGGGGGGGAGTAGCGGGGGTTGTGGGGTGAAGCGGTGCACCTAGCCTGGCACAAGCGCCGTGTCGCAAGGCTAGAGGGGGAGCGGTGGCGCAGAAGTTAGCGGTCGGCGGGCATCTGCTGCGCTGCGCTGCACTTCGAGGCTGGCTGAGACGCGAGTTTGATGATTTGAACCGGGTCCTGGGTCCTCCCCCCTAGGTCGACTCGGCCTCAAAACAATGAGGGAGAGACCACGGCGGCCCGGGCGGCCGGGGTTTTGGTGCCGTTCCGGACCCAGTGGCGGCCTTCGTAGGCTCCTAACAGCACTTGGCACCACACAGTCTGTTCTGGCTGTTGCGTGTGGGCAGTTGGGGGGTGGGGTGCTGATTCGTGTTTAACGGGGGGGGGGGGGGCCTGTGTGGTGACTTAGCGGAGGTCTGGCAAACCCGAGTGGGATTCACCACGTGTCACTGCACTGTGACGTGCTGGTCTACGTGTCTACACTGACCCACGTGGTCCCCCCCCCCCCTCGCGTCGCCCCATGTCCCCCTCCCCCCGTGCCCCTGCTCCCCCCCCCCCCCCCAGGTGTCCCTGCAATGCAACGTCACTGACCCACGTGTCCCCCCCACTCCTCCCCCCCAGGTCTTCCTGCACTGTGACGTGCTGGTGTGCAAGGCGGGCCAGGCGGGCACGCGTTGCCAGCAGGGCTGCGTCAACAGCGCCCGTCGCAGGAGGAGCGCCGGCGCCATGGGGGAGATCGTCGAGTCGGCGGTGCACACCGTGTCCCGCGGGCCGCTCGTAATCGGAGAACCGAACCGCTCCTCCGGTAATCACGACGGCGGTGGCGGTGATGTCGGCACAGTAGGGGCGGGGGCGCGCAGGTGGTAGTGCATCGGCCAGTCGTCATCTCAGTCTGTCGACCCGTGGCGCACCTGCTGGGTTCTGCCCCGTGGCCTCCTGCCGGCGGGCGTTCGACACTTCACGTGGCCTCAACGTGCGCGTCGCCTGGCACAAGCGTCATGGTGATGTCACCGCCACCCAGTGGCGAATGGCGGTTGTTGTTGTTGTTGGCGATGATGGTGGTGGTGGTGACGGTGCTGATGACGGTGGTGACGATTATCTGAACCGGTCCTGCACCTCCCCTAGGTCGACTAAGCCTCAAATGAGTTACCTGGTGTAGCGGTGTAGGGTAGTAAACATCGCCACTGGGGAGACGAAGGTGGCCGGGCATGGTGTTGGCCACCCACCGCCTCTTGCACCACATTGCCGGCCTTTATAGTTACTCTCTAACAGCACTTGCCCCAACAGTTTGTTCAGGCTATATGGGGGACCACACAGACTGTAACAACTACAGTGGCATCTGCCTCCTCGGTGTGCCTTGGCATGGATTATTTAACATCGCCTTGACAGGCACGCTGAGAAGAGGCTTGCGGAGGCCCGAATGCGATTTCAGGCCGGGGCGGTCCTGCACAGACGCCATATTCTGTCTGTCTGCTACAGCAGAGGTGTAGGGAATTTAAAAGGGACTTATTGACCTGGTCAAGGCCTATTAGTCCATCAACAGGTCAGGGCTGTGGGCAGTTCTTCATGCTTTCGGAGTCCCTGACTATCTGCTCACAATCATTAAGGGCCTTCATGATGGTGGGCAGGCCCAGGTAAAGTTGCGTGGCCGTGAGTCAGAGCCATCCCCTGTTCACCTTGGGGTGCGACAGGGATGTCCTCTGGCCGCTACACTATTTAACATCTTTGACCACGCAGTTCGAAAATATTTCAATGACTGTACCAGTGGAATTTCTATCTGGTACAGATACAATGGGAGGCTGAACGATGCACGGGTGTGGTCAAGGGATGACTCCCCATTGGTAAACCACGTTATGTATGCTGATGATCTTGCGATTGCAGCTCACTCTGAGAGGTTCTGCTGCTGCTGAACCTGGAGTGTGCCACTAAGAGGTGGGGTCTTACCATCAGCCCCACCAAAACTAAGCACCTGCCTGGGTGTCTTGTGGAGAGAGTGGAGAAGTTTCCGTGCCTGGGTAGTTTGCTTATGACCTGGCAGCAGAGGTGCCAAACCTCTGACGGTCATCTCGGTCAGTAAACCCATGGCACCTGGGTCTGTCCCGTGGCCTCCTGTCAGCGGAGAGCCTTCGACACTTCGCGTGGTCTCGGTGCCGCGGCGATGTCACCGCCAGTTAGTGGTGAATGGCGGTCGTTGTTGGTGGTGGTGGTGAAGATGACGATGATGTTGATAGTGATGGTGATGATGATGATAGTGAAGATTATGTTGATAGTGATGGTGTCAATAGTGAGGATGTTGATATTGATAGCGATTATGCTGATGTTGACGACAGCAGTGATGATGTTGATGGTGACGATGATGATGATGACGATGCGATGGTGACGAAGTGCACTTTTCTCTCTGCCCGCACCACAGTGGCCGTGTCGCAGTTCGTGACTCCGATCGCCGTCATCGCCGCCGCCTTCATCGTGGCGGTCGCCCTCGTCTACCGCAAGAAGCGATCCTTGCGCAGAGGATACCGGCCACTGTCTCCCCACTCGTCCAGATAGACCACCAACAACATCATCAACATCATCGCCATCAACATCATCACCATAAAAATCACCGTCACCGTTGCGCAGAGGATACCGGCCCCTGTCTCCCCATTCGTCCAGGTAGACCACCATTAACATCAACATCATCAACATCATCATCATCACCATCATCAACATCATCACCTAAAACATCATCACCATCAACATCACCATCATCAACATCATCACCATTAACATCATCAAAATCATCACCATCAACATCATCACCATCAACACCACCATCAACATCAACACCATCACCGACATCAACACGATCATTGCACAGAAGACACAACAGGTCTTCTGCAGACCCCTATGGATGAACGCAATTAACATCATCATTAAGACATCACCACCACCACCATCATCACCCCGCACCTCCGATTGGCACGGTTGGCTATGCACTGTGCAAAAGAAGCCCAACATACATACATCATTATCGAGCAAAGTTAGTATGTGAGCAATGTTAGTCTAAGGGCAATGATAGTCTATGAGCAGTGTTAGTCTATAAGCAATGTTATTATATGGGCAATTATAGTACATGGGCAATGTTAGTCTAAGGGCAATGATAGTCTATGGGCAATGTTATTCTATGAGCAATGTTATTATATGGGCAATTATAGTACATGGGTAATGTTAGTCTATGGGCTATGGTAGTCTATATGCAATGTCAGTTTATGGGCAATGTTAGTTTATGGGCAATGATAGTCTATGGGCAATGGTAGTCGATGGGCAATGTTGAGTCTATGGGTAGTGTTAGTCTATGGGTAGTAATAGTATATTGGTAGTGTTAGTCTATGGGCAGAGTTGAGTCTAGGGGTAGTGTTGAGTCTATGGGCAGCGTTAGTCTATGGGTAGTGGTTGCATCTCCCGGTCATCTCAGTCAGCCACAACCCATGGCACCTGCTGGGCCTGTCCCGTGACCTCCTGTCAGCGGTGAGCATTCGACACTTCACGTGACGGCCTCAAAGTGCTACCTGGCCTGGCCGGTGATGGTGGTGGCGGTGTTGGTGGTGGTGACTACGTGGGTGCTTATTTTGCCGATTGAGTACCGCGTTTATTAAAACGCCGATTCCGATCGTCATTTGCTGTCAAAGTCGATCGTTCTGCTGCTGCTGATCATGATGATGCTACTGATGCTGCTGCTGTTTAACGCGGATGCCGATGATTGGCGAGATTGCAGGAAGGTTTGAATATCGAGAGAGAGTTTTGCTCCTGAAAGGTACCGGATTTGTGTTTTTTTTGGGGGGTTGCTACTCCCAGAGTTGTTTAATAAAGAGCCATTTAATTCAGTTTTATTTTACTATCATTTATTAGGTATAACCCTGTGAGCCATGCGGCTTTTGACTCGGCTGCAACTGCAACAAAACAAAAACATGAACACGCAACAGAAAATTTCAGGAAAAAACAGCAAAATCTTCCAGAAAAAGCACCGTATATCAATGCTGTGTGCAAACCCATAAGACAATTTATATTAAAGTTATCAGTCTAACTCTGTACTACAACAAACAAATATGGCTAAAACCACTATGCACTACACTATACACTACACTATGCACGACATTATACACGACTATACACTACACTGCTATAAACTACACCACACTATACACTACACTATGCACTACACTATACACTACACTATGCACGATTGTACACTACACTATGCACTACACGATACACGACTATACACTACACTATGCACTGCTATAAACTACACTGCTATACACTACACTACTATACACTACACTATACACTACAAGACACTATACACTACACTACACACTAGTGCTGTACTAGTGACGAATTGGCCACGTTCTGTTTACGTGACAACTCTCACTAGTTGGCTGTGTCGGGTGGCGGCGGGTTTTAACGACACAACATTTATACATTTACGCGATCTGACCCCCAAAAAATAACCCCTATCATGGACGTGTTTTCTTATTTCACCAAGTCTAAGGCCCTGCTACTCAGCTGCCGTGATAGCGCATGTTTATTATTACACGCTTTTATTTAACTCACTGTCTGTTGTTGTCGTATCCTCAAATCTTGTAACTCAATTTTAACCTACTTCCCAATGTGGTATCGACTGCAAACTTTGTATACTTACGTCTTACTGACGACAATACTGTATTCTAACATAAAAATATATATATATTTTCAAACAATCTTTTTACACGCTTTCTATTAACTCACTCTGTCTGTTGTCGTATCCTCAAATCTTGTAACTCAATTTTAGCCCACTTCCCAATGTGGTATCGACTGCAAACTTGGTATACTTATGTAGTAACGCTTACGACTCGTTGACACCGGAGTTGGAGGCACACTTGTTTATTTGAATACCAACTTTGTGACATACACAATTGAGGGGGTATCGGCCCCCTCACCCGTCTATCTGAGGACACACCTCTAGGCTAACCTTAGCCTGCCTCTGAGTCCTCCACTAATGGGCTAGGGGAGGCTATCTTGGCCCGACACTGGTCAGTCGGGCCCGGTACCCAGAGTCCAGACCAGCACTGGCTCTGGCTCTGGTACCACGCCACTGGCTCGAGCCTGCGCGGTCCTGATAAGGACGGCGTACCAGGGGGAGTCCAGGGCTCTATCTCAGACGTCTTCCTCCTCCTCTTCTTTAGCTAAACATCACTCCCGAGCCTCCCGATACATTCCCCTTTTATACACCCCCCTCCCTGAGGGGTGGGGCCCCGGGGGATCGTAACGTCCGAAGCGCGGACGTCGTAGAGGGCACCTGCCCGTGCACTGACGTAGCCCCGCCCACTGTGCTTGTTTACCATAGGCTGCCATGCATAACGGGCTCTCTGTAACAGCCCTACATCACTCCCCCCCACATAGCATGCAGCCGTCCCGGCTGCCAACATACAAAAATTTGACAATAAAGGTGCCTTCACCCCCTCACGTGTGCCTCACTATTTTTTGAACCATAACAGGAACCAGAACAAGACACAACAACAAGATGAGAAACAACCCGTCGCACCCCCCCGAATAAATACGAATTCCGTAAAAAAACAGCTTATATACAACCAGCAGGGACCCCACCCCGCACACACAACAAACGGTGAACCCAACATATGTACATCCGAGGAGCGGGAAACACACCATCCACACAACACCCAATAAACACAACAGCTATGTACACATTTTCCGGCCTCACAACAGTTTGCGCATTTTAGCGCGCGTCCTTGCAGCGGGCCCCTCACACAGGGTAACCCCGCGTGGCGGACCATCAGGTGGCGACTGTCCGTCTTGAGGTGAGCATTCCTCTGACTCCGCGTGACCCTCGGCATCCGCAGGAGGGGTGATCGGGCGTGAGCCCGTCACTCCTGATGCTCCTGAAGGTGGCACAGCCGGCAAGGCATTAGGTGAGAGCGACGGAGACGGACCCAGCAAGTCGGCCGACCCCCCACATGTTTGGCCACGCGCGTGTGAAGTGGGGTTGTGTACCGCAGCGAAGGGTTTTAATCTGGAGGGGTGCACGAACCATCGCCGCTTCCCCCACTTGATGCGCACGCACTGCGGACGTAACACCTCCACCACTTCCACAGGGCCCCGCCACGGGCGCACCAGTTTAGAGGAGGTTGCCAGTGGCACCTGGGGGCAGTGCAACCATGCCTTGTCCCCCGGCTTCCACTGCAGCATGTGCGCTCGACTCAATCTGAGGCGCTCATTTGCCTTCTGACGGAGGTCAGAGTTTTGCATTGCAGCATCCCGTGCCTCAGTCAATTTGTCCAGATTAAATTTAACGTGGTCAGCCAGATTAGTTTTTCCCTGCGGCACAGGGATCCGCAACTGGGCACGAACAGGCGGGTCTGGTTCTCGGCCGTACATGAGGTAAAAGGGAGAAAACCCCGTAGCCGCATGGGGTGCCATCCGGTACGCCGCCAAGACCCCCTGAATTTGTAGGTCCCAATCCGTTTGCGAGTCCGAAACTTGTTGTGATAACATGGACGAGATGGTGCGATGCAAACGTTCGACCATCCCGTCAGTTTGTGGGTGATATGGGGAGGTCCGAATTTTCTTTGTGCCCAGGAGATCGCAGACTTGTCTGAGTAGTTTACCGGAAAAATTTCTGCCCTGGTCGGTCAGCAGCCTCTCCGGAGCACCTTTGTCCAGGACATAACCCTGAACAAAGGTCTCCACGATGGCTGCTGCCGACTGGTTGGCCAGAGGCCAGGCCATAGGCCAGCGTGTAAAATACTCGACACCCGTCAACAAATATCTATTCCCTCTGGGGGTGGCGGGGAATGGTCCCAAAATGTCCAGAGCGACCAGCTCGTTTATCCTGGACACTTTGATCGATTGCAAGGGCGGGTTAGACTCCCGTGCCGGCGGTTTGCGTTGTGCACATTGAGGGCACGATCCCAACAAATCCCCAACATCCCTCGTCATGCCAGGCCAGTAAAAATCAAGTTGCAGCAAGGCGAGAGTCTTTTGGGTCCCCAGGTGTAGGAGGCGCTCATGAGCGGCCCATACCACCCTACCCCGCAACCCAGTAGGGACAACCAGCCGATGTCGACGTGACTTCCCGTCCCAATGCATTAGCAGACCTTGGCACATTTCCCATGCGTCGGAAGCACCTCTTTTTCCCCCCGCCGCACCGCCAACGCGACGTCGCCACCCGAGGAGGGAGACATCCTCCATCTGGAGGCACCCCCATTCAATGACGGGCAACCCCAACAGGGAATCTTTGCCCTGTTGTTCGATCGAATTAGGAACCATTGCATCGTCGTCGTTGGCGGCCGCCAAGACAGGTACCGATGTGTCCCCTGGAGGCCTGCAACGTCCAGACCCCAGGAGGCATGCACACTCGGAGGTGGTTGGCAAGCGTGACAGAGCGTCCGCGTTGGTGTGGCGAACGCCCTTACGGTATGTGGTTTGGAAATCGTAATCCTGGAGGACCTCCAACCATCGGGACAATTGTCCCGATGGCTGTTGAACCCTCAGGGCGTACTGCAGTGCCGCATGATCTGTGCGGACGGTGAAATGCCGACCGTACAGATATGGGCGATACTGTTGGACGAAATGGACAATTGCCAACAGTTCCCTACGGGTGACACAATACCGTTGCTCCGCTGGAGACAACACCCGACTGCCGTACGCAACCACACGTTCCACGCCGTCAACCACCTGGGAGAGCACGCCCCCAATACCCGTGTTGCTCGCATCGGTGTCGAGCAAGAAGGGTTTTGAAAAATCAGGGTAAATCAGGGGAGGAGCGTTTACCAAAGCGTCCCGAAGGGAGCAAAAAGCAGCTTCCTCCTCCTGACCCCAGCAGAACCGAACCCCTTTAGATGTCAAAGCATGTAGGGGTTTGGCGATAGTCGCAAAATTAGCGACGAAGCGTCTATAATACGACGCAAACCCAATAAAACTCCTAACCTCTCCCACTGAGGTGGGAGTCGGCCAGGAGCTAACACACTGCGTTTTGGCGGGATCGGTAGAAATACCTGAGCGCCCCACGATGTGCCCCAAATAACGCACCGACTCGCGTAACAAATGGCATTTTTGGGGCTTAAATTTCAAATTAGCAGCCCGCATCTTTAGGAAAACTGCCCGCAACCTCTGGAGATGTTCCTCAAAAGTTTTGCCAAAGACAATGACGTCATCCAAATAAATCAGGCACGATTCCCATTGCAATCCAGCCAAAACCAATTCCATCAACCGCTGGAAAGTTGCCGGCGCTGAGTGTAAGCCCATCGGCAACCGGTTGAATTGAAACAGGCCGTGCGGAGTACGGAAAGCAGTTTTAGGCTTTGAATCATCGTCCAGAGGAAGCTGCCAGAATCCCGAAAGTAAGTCCAATGTGGAGAAGAATCGCGCTCCCGCCAAGGCGTCAAGCGATTCGTCCATCCGTGGGAGCGGGTATGCGTCGGCAACCGTAATTTTATTAAGGCGCCGAAAGTCAACGCAAAACCGCAACGAACCGTCCTGCTTCTTAACCAGGACGATCGGCGCTCCCCAAGGGCTGTTGGAGGGAGAAATGATGTCGGCGGCTAGCATGTCATCAACAGCCGATTTGACATGGTCCTTTTCGGCGGGACTCAACCGAAAAGGATTCTGGCGTATTGGCGCGCTGTCACCCGTATCAATATGGTGACGCAGCAGATGAGTGCAGCCCAAATCGTATTTATCCCGACTGAAAACGTCGGAAAATTCCCTCAGTAGTGTCTTAAGACGTTGGCGCTCTAAATTTGACAGGTCCGTCGATCCCGCGCAAAGCGCCTCGAGCCACCCTTCATCGCTGTCCGAATGTGGTCGCGGTGCAGGGACAGCGCCGACATGACTCGCGACGGGTTCCTCACAGGGCACCGGCGTTGCGTGAGCAAGCACGGTCCCCTGTGGGACCACCACCGTCTGCGAGCCCACATTGAGGACCGCGATGAAGGGTTCTCCTTCCCCTCTCACTATGGTCTGGGCCGGGAGTAAATTAGGTCCACTGACCCCGGCCCTAGACGGTCCCAGCAGAACCCCTTGAGCCCCAATGCCCTTAGCGAAGGGCCGCCGAAGTTTCAAAGGAATTAACATTTGCGCCCCCGGAGGAACGCGCACCGTTCTATCTACGAACGCCGGCACCGTCGCGAACGCCGTCCGGCTCGTAGCGGGGGATGGCAGAAACGCCATGCGTCGGCCCGATGGGAGCTCAATGCATCCCTGGTCGATTAATATCCTAATCGGCATTTTGGCCAGGAAATCCGTCCCCAGCAGGCACGGAACCGCCAGCGAGGAGGAAACAAAAATCGGCCCAGATAATTTAATATCCCCGACACAAATCTGGGCTCGAATTTGTCCGATGATGCCAAGTGAACCCCCGTTAGCAGCAAAGAATGGTACATTAACAGGCATCAAAGGACGGCTCTGGGCAGGGAGAATGTTATAAATCAACTCCGAAATAATGGTCGCCGATGCCCCTGTATCGACCAGGATACGCACCTCGACCCCATCGATGTGACCCACAACGGCCGACGACCCCGATGACGCGGCTACAACCCGATGGGCCAACACGGACCACTGGCTGGGTTCAATGTGAGTACCCAGAGCGGTGCGTGTTGGTGCCATGGTACGCGATATTTGCCCCCCCTTCGCTGCGGTGTTCGAGTGTGTGACGGGCGTGTGCGTGGGCCAAACATGAGGGGTGCCGCGACTCGCCGGATTATGATGGTGGAGCTTGTGACGAGGGCCGGCGTCCCGTTGAGGTGTCGTCCCGCGCTGCCGAGGAGAGCGGCACCCCGAGGCGACGTGGCCCCGGATGCCGCAGTTATAACAGCGTGGAAGCGCTGGTGGCGACGATGGACGTTGTAGACGGCTTGAACCGGCCCGGTCCTCCCGCGCTCCCGCTCCGTGCTGCCGTCGATGGTTGATGGCGCAAACCTCTTCCGCCGGGAGGGTGGCCGCAGCGACGGCGCGCCCGCTCGCCGCCTTGCTGGCCTTCCGTCGTTGAGAGGACAGGTTTGCGTGGAGGAGACGGGCCGCTTGGAGGGAGCACATTTCTGCATCGTCCTGTGCGACAATGACGATGTCTAAGTCGTCCGCCAGCAAAAGTATCTTTTCTGTCACCATGGCGTCGATCCCCTCGTCGTCCATTCGTGGAAAGGCTTCCTTTGCCAGCGCCAGGAGGCTTGTACGGTACGCCAGGGGCGACTCCTTCGTCCCCCGCTGGCGATCGTAAAAGAGTTGACGACAGTCCGATGGTGGCCCATACACAGCGGACAGCACTTGCATCGCCTTCCGCAGCGTGGAACGCCTCTCCTTCGTTGCCGATGTTAGTGTGGCGAGGGCGTCGCTGTCGAGGAGTGCTGGCAGTGCTCGGAGAGCCTCGGCGTCTGTCCACTGTGCCATCTCCTGGTGAGCGAGGAAGCGCCGCTGGAAGCCGCCCCAGTCGCCCTCCTCGCCCACAAATTCTTTGAGCGGCGGCAGTCGCTGATGTAAGGCAGCGGCTGCAGAGGACGATCGCGCTCCCTCGTCTCCCTCACTCGACTCAGCGTCGGCCCGAAGCAGCGATGGCATCGCCGGTCGCACCCGTGGTGACGCGGCAGGCACTGTACTCCCGCCGTTGGACGCGATGCTTAGAGCGGCCACGCCCTCAACAGCAGCTGCGGCGATGGCGGGAGTTTCAAAATGTTGCTCCGTTGAAATGGCGGGAAGGCGCTGTGGTCGTTGGCTGCTGTCGCCTCGTGGCGGTCCCGCAGCCCCCAGCCGCGTGATGTTGTCGAGCATGGCGGCTGCGGCGTACAGCAGCTCGGCCAGCTTCGCGTGCGCCTGCCTCAGTCCCTCCGTCGACGGCTCCCCTTCCTCCAGCTGCTGTGGCGTGGATGCACCCAGCCCCGGCTGCTCGATGGCATCTTCAGCCATCTCGGGCCCTCCAACTGCAGCGGTGTCCTCCGCCCCTGGTACTCCGACTCGAGTCGTCCGGCGTGTATCCATGTTCGTACTTTGTTTCACTTCTGACGCCAGATGTAGTAACGCTTACGACTCGTTGACACCGGAGTTGGAGGCACACTTGTTTATTTGAATACCAACTTTGTGACATACACAATTGAGGGGGTATCGGCCCCCTCACCCGTCTATCTGAGGACACACCTCTAGGCTAACCTTAGCCTGCCTCTGAGTCCTCCACTAATGGGCTAGGGGAGGCTATCTTGGCCCGACACTGGTCAGTCGGGCCCGGTACCCAGAGTCCAGACCAGCACTGGCTCTGGCTCTGGTACCACGCCACTGGCTCGAGCCTGCGCGGTCCTGATAAGGACGGCGTACCAGGGGGAGTCCAGGGCTCTATCTCAGACGTCTTCCTCCTCCTCTTCTTTAGCTAAACATCACTCCCGAGCCTCCCGATACATTCCCCTTTTATACACCCCCCTCCCTGAGGGGTGGGGCCCCGGGGGATCGTAACGTCCGAAGCGCGGACGTCGTAGAGGGCACCTGCCCGTGCACTGACGTAGCCCCGCCCACTGTGCTTGTTTACCATAGGCTGCCATGCATAACGGGCTCTCTGTAACAGCCCTACACTTACATAGTGAATTAACGCCGCCAAGGCGGGGCAGTGGGGTCGCATCAGGACAAGCAGGTGTTGCTGGGAGACAACGGCTGGAGAGAGACGGCTCGTTAGGTAATTATGGGACGCAGCGCAGTGATTGGCCGGTTGTTGTTGTCAGGGGCAAGGTGGCGCCAGTAAGTCTGGGGATGGGAGCAGGTGGCGGCGGGGGCCGCGGGCGCGGGGCGTCGTGGGGGGGGACGCCGGTTAATTAATTGGAAATTAATGACGGGGATAAATACGGGACTACAATATGCACGACTATACACTACACTGCTATAAACTACACCACACTATACACTACACTATGCACGACTATACACTACACTATGCACTACGCTATACACTACTATACACTACACCACCACCGAGTGAGACGAGGAGTTGTGCTGGGAGCTGGACGGAGACGGTCGGAGCAGAAGAAGAAGAATAGGTTAGCAGTGGAGCAGGAGAAAAAGAAGATATGAGAGATAGAATAGGGTAGCAGTGGAGCAGGAGGAGAAGAAGAGATGAGAGAAAGGATAGGCTAGCAGTGGAACGGGAACAGAGAGAGACAGTCGGAGTGAGATGGAGAAGCCGAGAGAGAGCGACAGTTTGGAATGAGACGGAGACGAGAGAGAGAGAGACAGTTGGAGTGAGACAGAGAAGCCGAGAGAGAGACAGTCGGAGTGAGACGGAGATGAGAGAGAGAGAGACAGTCGGAGTGAGACGAGAGAGAGAGAGAGAGACAGTTGGAGTGAGACGGAGACGAGAGAGAGACAGTCGGAGTGAGACGGAGACGAGAGAGAGAGACAGTCGGAATGAGACGGAGACGAGAGAGAGAGACAGTCGGAGTGAGATGGAGACGAGAGAGAGAGAGAGACAGTTGGAGTGAGACGGAGACGAGAGAGAGACAGTCGGAGTGAGACGAGAGAGAGAGACAGTTGGAGTCAGACGGAGACGAGAGAGACAGTTGGAGTGAGACGGAGACGAGAGAGAGAGAGACAGTCGGAGTCAGACGAGAGAGAGAGACAGTAGGAGTGAGATGGAGAAGCCGAGAGAGAGAGAGACAGTCGGAGTGAGATGGAGATGAGAGAGAGACGTCGGAGTGAGACGGAAAAGCCGAGAGAGAGACAGTTGGAGTGAGACGGAGAAGCCGAGAGGGAGCGAGACGGTCGAAGCCGAGACGGGCGAGGCAGAGAGGAGAGTTGGGGGAGAAAGAGACGGAGAGAGAGAGGGAGGGAACGGAGCGAGCGAGCGAGGCCAGCGGAGTGCGGCGAGCGAGCAGAGAACGCGCTGGAGTCTTGGTTGTGGACTATGCTGAGTTTGATGAAAATAAAGTGACGACGGAAAAATAAGAAGTTGTCCGCGTAAAGTTCAGCACTACACTTATGTCATACTGATAACAATACTATATTCTATAAAAAAAGGATGAAAAAATACAAATTTTAAACAATATTTTTTATATGTTATGTTTCGGCTTGGGTGTAATTGTCCACGCTCAACTGACGTTGGCTGTAAATCACCACGGTCCCTTACGTTATGGCAAGCTTCGGGGCCACTTCCTGGAGTTCTGCCGTTACTCGTATGGTACATTTCATTAAAGCGTGTTTTTAAAAGGTATTTTAAAATATTATTTGACACTCTTTCATTTAACTCACTCTGTCTGTTGTTGATGTATCCTCAAATCTTGTAACTCAATTTTAACCCACTTCCCAATGTGGTATCGACTGAAAACTTGGTATACTCATGTCATACTGATGACAATACTATATTCTATCATAGGAAATAAAATATAAATTTTTAAGCATTCTTTTTTATGTTATGTGTCGGCTTGGGTCTAATTGCCCACGCTCAACTGACGTTGGCTGTAATTGGCCACGGTCCCTTACGTTATGGCAAGCTTCGGGCCACTTCCTGGAGTCTTGGAGTTCTTCCATTACTAGTACATTTGATAAAAGCGTGTTTTTAAAAAAGTTTTTAAAAATATTACTTATTCGAGAAGCCACCCGGCCCCTCACGGACGAGAGCTCAGCGAGGCGGTGGCTCCTTCGTCCTCATCATCACGTGGAGATTCATAGCAGCGGCCAAAATTGGTATAAACGGCGCTGCGACGTTGATGGAGGAAAACATTCGGAGGACCAAAAATTTCACGCAGTGACCACCACGGGGTGAGAGTTGACACTGACTCCAAATATACAGCAGCAGGCAGGCGTCGGTCAGGGTATGGGATCGAACCCACGGTCTCATGCGCACCAGGTGAGGTAGTTAACATCTCCTAGCCACCGTGGAGCCCACGTGTACCCCCCCCACCACCAGCCAGGGTTTCGTGAAGACAGCGACCAAGGGTGTGGGCTCGGTTTTTGGGGATGGGCATTGCCTGCCGGTGGCTTCAACATCACCTCCCCCACCGACGACGAGAGTTCGCTGGGAGCGCATTTCAGTCGACATTGCAACACTGTCGTGTACCTCCTCCCCCACCTAGCCCCACCACCACCCCACGCACATCCACCACCACCACCCACCACCACCCCACCCCATCACTACCACCACCATCCCCACCATCCCGAGCACCCCACCCACCCCTACCACCCCCACCACCCCAGCCACCCCTACCACCACCCCTACCACCCCATCCACCCCCACCATCCCACCCACAACCCCCACCACCACCCCACCCACCCACCACTACCACCACCACCCCACCCACCACTACCACCCCACCCCCATCACTCCCACCACCACCCCCACCACCCCACCCACCATCCACCACTACCACCCCACCCACCACTACCACCCCATCCACCCATAGTTCGTGTTTGTGTGTGTCTATTTACAGGTGGTGTATGCACGACGCTTCTCGTGCCGTGCATTGCCGCGACACCGAAATGAACAAGTCATTAATTGGGCGACTGCATTGCAATGCATGCCAAGCGAAATGATTGATTGCGGGCGAGTGCGTGCGCGTGTGTGTGTACGCTCACAACAACGAGCGAAGCGCCGGGTGGCTAAAGCACATCAAGTTGGCACAGCAAGGGGGCACAGGGTGGTGCATCAGCCAGTCATCTCAGTCGGTCGACCCGTGGCACCTGCTGGGTCTGCCCCGTGACCTCCTGCCAGCGGGCGTTCGACACGTGGCCTCAAGGTGCACATGGCCTGGCACAAGCGTCGTGGTGACGTCACCGCCACTTAGTGGCGAATGGCGGTTGTTGGTTGTTTTTGTTGTAACGTGTGTGTGTGTACGTCGGGGGAGCGGTGGCGCAGCGGTTAGCGCTACGCTGCGCTAGGAACCTGGCGACCCGGGTTCGATTCTCGCTCACGGCCAACGCGGTGACGATTATCTGAACCGGTCCCGGTCCTCGCCTAGGTCGACTCAGCCTCAAATGTGGACCTGGTGCGGTGTGTAGTAAACGTCGTCACTGGGGAGAGACAAAGGCGGCCGGGCGTGGCGCTGGCCACCGACCCCCTCCTGTACCGTGCCGGCCTTCAGATGTGCTCGCTAACAGCACTTGCCCCAACAGCCTGCGTAAGGCTATGTGGGGGATCTTTGTGTTTGCCTTTGTACGTTGATCTTAATTCGTTCGGAGGTGTGGAGGGAAGGACAGCAAACTGAACACAACAACAACAAGCATCAGTTCTAGATGAATTAGTTTGTCAACCTAGATGATGATGATTTAAAAGTGCATCACAACTCGTATTGGCTTCCTAATATCAAAAGGAAGAGCGTTCCAGACGGCCACAGAAGCCGATGTGCAATGTTAGTCTATGTGCAGTGTTAGTCTATGGGCAATGTTAGTCTATGGGCAATGTTAGTCTATGGGCAATGTTAAACTATGGGCAATGTTAGTTTATGGGCTATGTTAGCCTATGGGCAATCTTATACTATGGACAAGGCTATATCTATGGGCAATGTTAGACTATGTGCAATGTTAACCTATGGGGAATGTTAGACTATGTGCAATGCTGGTATATGGGCAATGCTAGTCTATGGGCAATGTTAGTATATGGGCAATGTAAGTATTTAGAGAATGTTAGACTATGTGCAATGATAGTCTATGTGCAATGCTAGCCTATGTGTAATGTTAGTCTGTGGGCAATGTTAGTCTATGCGTGATGTTAGTCTATCTGCAATGTTAGTCGATGGGCTATGTTAGTCTATGTATAATGTTAGTCTATGTGCAATGTCCGTCTATATGAAAAGTTAGTCTATGTGCAGTGCTAGTTTATGGGAAATGTTAGTCTAGGCCAGGGGTCGGCAACCAAAATAACAAGAAGAGCCATTTCTTTCCAATTCGGTACAAAATTCAGTATTTCAAGAGCCGCAATGCATCTGAGTACATACTGTACATACGTACATATCGTCAAGAAGCAGCCCGTAAAGAGCCGCATGCGGCTCCGGAGCCGTAGGTTGCCGACCCCTGGTCTAGGCTATACGTGGGGAACCTTTGTATTCTCTCTTCATATTGTGTGTGGGCGATTTAATTACACGTGAGTTCACTCTGCTATGACGCCACATTCCCCAGAATCCTCCTGTCGCCTATGGCTTGAAAAGAAGTGTTTGTGCGGGACTCCGAGTGTGTTTGCCTGTGTCTGTGTGTGCGTCTCTGTGTGTGTCTCTGTATGTGTGTATTTGCGTGTGTGTGTGTGTGTCTCTGTATGTGTATCTGCGTGTGTGTGTCTGTGTATGTGTATCTGCGTGTGTTTCTATATATGTGTCTCTGTGTCTGTGTGTGTGTCCGTGTGACTGTGTGTGTCTGTGTCTGTCTGTGTGTGTCTTCTCGACCACGGTCATGCCCTCCCTTTTCTTTGCTTGCAAAACGCGGGGCGCCTCAAATGGAACATCATCGCCAGTTCGAAACGTTCAGGGTGGCCTGCCTACGATCCATCATGTGTTTAACCTGCAGGCTTGATTGTGTAATGAGTACACACATCCCTGAAAGATCTTGACACAGTCCCATCGGTGAACTCCTTCGGCAGGCAAGGCTGCGTTGGCTGGGCCATGTAGCCCGCATACCCAGTCACCGCATGCCCAAACAGCTTTTGTTCGGCCGGATCGAGGGGGCTAAACGGGCGCGGCACGGGCTAGAGAAGAGATGGAGTGATGTGGTACAGAAGGACGTGGAGCTGAGTGGACTTGCCGATGACTGGTACCAGCGGTGTCAAGATCGGCCTCAGTGGAGGAGGCCCTGCTGCTGCTACTCACTAACGACACTTGTCCCTACGTCTGTGACGGCCGTGCAGGGGGGGGGGGGGGCTGGGATCTTTGTCATTGTATTTTATACTCTTTGGTTCTTTCGGTAAAGTCACGTAGGTAGAAAAAATAATAGATCACGACGTTTCGATCGCAACACAAGCGACCATCATCAGGTGAGACAATCACAGCAGGGAAACTGCTGAAACAGTTCACGTTTAAGCAGTTTCCCTGCTGTGATTGAAACGTCGTGATCTATTATTTTTTCTACCCACGTGACTTTATCGAAATAACCAAAGAGTATGGATTCCTGCAGTCACGAACGCTTCAAATCAACATTGTATTTTGCCTGCGTGATGTGTATGGTGTAATGTGTGGCGTGTGTGTGTGATGTGGGTCCACACCCCTTGACTTGTCTGCGGGTGATTGATGATGATGACGGCTCGTGGAATACGCAAAGTCAGCTGTCAGCGCGGACATCTCACACGTGCATCAACTCCAGTGCCGCGATGCCAAAATCATCTAAAGGTTCGCCCTTCCTTCCTCCCTTGGCTCCCTTCCTCCACCGTCGACCTTTGAATGAACCACGGTACCTCGCTCCTGACCTCGTCAAGGAGCTATAAACCATCGTCATGCGACACTCCGGCTGTCACCTGCGCAGCAGCAGTGGTGGCTTCTGGCTAAGCCGTCGAACAAAGATGCTATACACTATACACTACGCGATACACTACACTACACACGACAAAATACACTACACACGACTAAAAACACTACACTCCACACTACTACACCATACACTTCTATACACAACAGTATACTATGCACTACAATATACACTACACACGACTAAAAACACTACACTCCACACTACTACACCATACACGACTATACACTACACGATACACAACACACGACAATGCATTACACACTACGATACACGACTATACACTCCAGTGTACTCTCCTATGCACTACACTATACACTACTAAAAACACTACACTCCACACTACTACACGATACACTACTACACACTACACTTATAGCTAGCCGTCGAACAAAGATGGCGGTCACTGCATCGTCTTCGAGCGGCGCTTTCAGTTGTGCTGCTTCTGCGGCCGTCTGGAACGCTCTTCTCTTCCGATATTAGGAAGCCACTCAAGCTGTGCCCTATTAAAATCATCCACATTGACAAACTCGTTTCTTTAGAACTGCTTTTTGTGTGTTTAGTTTGTTGTCCTTAAACCCCCGCACAACCGATTAAAACGGTTATGTACGGTGCGAAATAAGTTCAACATACATACACACATACGAACTCAAAACAATGCATTTATTGCAGACCAGACGACGTATGTCAGCATGGAACTGGAGTCCACTGTCTAGATCCAGATGCTGCTGCGGTTGCAAGGCTGTGTTATCCAATAGGCCAACAGTGCCTCCTGAATTATCCCAGACTCGATCCCATGCTCAATCCCATAACGCCTCAAGCCCATGCTTGACCTTGTTCCCAAATGCATGCTCGATTAAAAGGCTCGATCCCATGCTCGATGACACGCTCGATCCCGTGCTCAATCTCATGTCTCTCATGTTCGATCCCATGATCAAACCCATAACACATCAAGTCCACGCTTGACCTTGTTCCCAAATGCATGCTTGATCAAAACGCTCAATCCCATGCTCAACCCCATAACACATCCAGCCAATGCTCGACCACATGCTCAATCAAATGCTCGACCCCGTGCTCCATCCCACCGTGCTGGGCCTCCATTAGCAAACCACCAATATAATTCTTAACCGGCCCTGGGGGGTGATTGTCAAAGTATAACAACACTTTGACCTCTTTGCTCGCCAAATAAAGGCTCCGTTATACGTGCGTAATTAGGCCTCATGAGAGCCAATTTGTCGGTCTGAGCGAGTCTCGTTATTACATCGCTGACCCTAATAGCACCTTTCATCATCATCATCGCCGTCGTCGTCGTCATGCGGCACTTTGTGTGGCTGGAAGGTCCTCCCTTGACATTCACGAAGCTGAAAACTGCTGCCCCTATAGAAAAGGGCAAACACTGCTGGTCATACCTTTGATACTGGCAAAGAAAGGCTCCCAAAGATATAACTGCTGGACCTGAGCTATAAGTGCTCCGATACGTGTGGCATTGTCTTCGCCCTGTTCGCCTTTTGGCGTTGTTCTCTGGTCTGACACTGGTGGTGAGACGAGGCCATAAAGAAGGCAGCAGCTGTCTCTGCTGTAGGTCAATCAGTTTCAATGAGAATACCTTTAACATTATAGTTACATTGTCATTAATGGCAATGCCTCTAATAGTATAGTTACATTGTTATTATAGATAATGCCATATAACATTATAGTTACATTATTATTTTTCGATGTAAAGCTTTCGTGACTGCATGGATTCATGTTCTTGGTTCTTTCGGTAAAGTCACTTAAAAGGGGGCACACCTATGGCGCCCCCGCACAACCACAGCCTGCAGCGTCCCCGAACAACCACAACCTGCGGCACCCCCCAACAACCACAGCCTGCAGCACCCCCCAACAACCACAGCCTGCGGCACCCCCCAACAACCACAGCCTGCGGCACCCCCCAACAACCACAGCCTGCGGCACCCCCCAACAACCACAGCCTGCGGCACCCCCCAACACACTGGTCAAGTAAATCTTTACGATCCACTCGCACAGCGTGCGGTGAGCCTTCATCCAGCAGTGGATTTAAGCACCAAAAAAACTCGAGGATCAATGTAATGGACAGAGCACGGCTCTTCCTCAAGGCAGCAGTGGACGGAGGACGGCTCTCCTTCAAGCCAGCAGTGGAGAGCACGGGGGTCACTCAGGGCAGCAGTGGGGAGAGCGTGGCTCTCCCTCAGGGCAGCAGTAGAGAGAGCGCGGATCTCCCTCAGGGCAGCAGTGGAGAGCACGGGGGTCACTCAGGGCAGCAGTGGGGAGAGCGTGGCTCTCCCTCAGGGCAGCAGTGGAGAGAGCGCGGCTCTCCCTCAAGGCCAACAGTGGCGGGCCTACGGGGGTCCCTCAGGGCAGCAGTGGACGGAGCACGGCTCTGCCTCACTCTGACTCACCCATCTCCTCTGAGGTGCATGCGATTGTGTGTGAGTGAGCTGTGTGTGTGTGAGTGAGCTGTGTGTATGAGTGAGCCGTATGTGAGTGGATCGACCGTCAGCTTTCCGTGGCTGCGTCTCCGGCGCTGTGGCCGCCATGTTGCTGCTTCTCGGGCCTTCGAGGTGCGGGGCGCAACACAACAGGAAGTGGACATCTTCTTGGTTCTTTCGGTAAAGTCACGTAGAAGGGAAGTAATAAAATAATAAAAATAAAACATAAGAAAATAATTCTCACGACGTTTTGGCCACAACGCAAGCAGCCGTCCTCAGGTGAAGAATGAAACACCACCAAGCTTAGAGCGTATATTTAAGCTGGGTTGGAGGGGGGAGGTGGGAAGAAGAGAGCCTTGACAAAATAATTTGCATATCAAGAGGAGCTTTCCGTGGCTGCGTCTCCGCAGCCACGGAATACACACATAGTGTTAATATAACACTATGTATTATTCTACCCACCCTTGCAGTCACGAAAGCTTCAAATCTAGAATTAATATCAAGAGGAATTTAGCATATGGAGAATGCGTAGGAGGTGGGCGGGGGGGGGTTAAAATTAATATTATGCCCGTGCATTATGCAGGATTAGCAGCATCAAAGGGAGGGGGAAGGGGGTAGCATTAACAAAGGAAAGGAATGTTAATAGTATGTAGCTGCAGTTACTAAACAACCACGTAAAAAACTAAAGTATAAACTACATAAACAACTAAAGTATAAACTACATAGCATCATCAGTATACTTACTATACTCTACAATAAGCTGAGTTACTAACAGTAAGTAATACATAACAATTCTACGTCGTAAAAATTATATAATATGCTTCCATCTAAACGTTATTCTCTTACATCACACGAGTCTACACCGTACTATATACTGCCATAGACAAACCCAACATTAAATTATACACTGTATTGCTATAAACCACCTTATACATTTTAATATAACACTATGTATTATTCTACCCACCCTAATGTGTATCACACTGCTATATATTTACTATACAATTACAATACTATACGATACTATATATTACTTTGTACATTGTATTAAGCATATAAATGTTATACTATTTGTTATTATACACTGTACCATTGACCGTCGTGTCAATGGGTGAGTAGTGAAAGGAAACTTGCAGCGGAGAAAAGAATCCATTCCCTGCGGAGAATACAATGCCAGTGAGTGGAACGCGGTCTGAAAGTCACCGTAAATGTGAACACAATCAGTTAAGATCCGAAATGGTGTATTACGTCCTTCCAATGATTGCTAAGCCAGAATCCATATTCTCGGTTGAAATTATCTCTGTGTTTGTATATGTGGATAGCCTCATGAACGAATCTCTCATGATAGCCAGTTGGCTTGCAGAGAACCTCTGTCTTGGAGAAATCAATGTCATGTGAGCCCACTGAATTGTAACAGTGATCTGCCACGGCTGAGGTGTTTGTCCTACCGTGTTTCAGGTCTGCTTTATGTTCACGGATGCGGTCCGAGACATGTCGTTTGGTTTCTCCAATGTAACTGCTACCACAGAGGCAACTTAGTTTGTAGACGCCAGGGTACTGTATGTCTGGAACCACATCTTTTACAGACGGGACCAGATCACGGATTTTATGTACTGTGTTGAATCGGACCTGGATCTTGTGTTTAATCAGGATTTTGGAGATCTTTTTTGTGACCCCAGCAATGTAGGGTAAGGTGATGGTCTTGAAAGGCTCCTCAACAGGATCCTTCTTGATGGTTGGAGTGATGGCCTTGCGGATTGTGTAGTCGGAGTAACCATTAGCCTTAAGAGCTTGGCGTACGTGTTTGAGTTCACTGACAATGTGTTCCTGGTCGGAAATGCATTGGGCTCTATGGTATAGAGTCTTGGATGGTGGTGGGAATCCGGTTTTAGGTAAGCATCCGTATGGGTGGCTTTCCTGTAGACAGAGTGGCTCATTGAACCATCAGGTCTCCTTTTAATTAGGACATCCAAAAAGGGTACCTTGCCATCTTTTTCGACTTCCATGGTGAATCTGATGGCTGGGTGTATGGAATTGATGTGGTCGAGAAATTGGTTTAGAGCAGGCCGGCCATGTGGCCAGATGACAAAAGTGTAATCTATGTACCTCTTCCATAAGGTCGGGAAGTGGACATCTCGCGGTCACGTGACGCACTTCAACCAATCCGCGAGCTTACATATTTGGGAGGGGCGCACCTCTGGTTGGCTGCTAGCTCGCGGTCACGTGACGCACTTCAACCAATCCGGGGGCGTTAATCACAGTCACAGAGTGACAGATCTGGGCTATAATATATGTATATTATTATAGACAATGCCTATAACATTATAGTTACATTATTATCAGAGCCTGTCTGTTTGCATGTCCACCACAAGCACTGCGTGTGGTTAATGCGTTAACTTGATTCCTTGAAAAAGGTTTATATTTGAAGCTTTCGTGACTGCAAGGATTCATACTCTTGGTTTTTTTCGGTAATTACCTACGTGACTTTACCGAAAAAACCCTAAGAGTATGAATCCTTGCAAAATGTTTATATTTGGTGTTTGAACATCTTAACACGACTCCTGTTTTATTTCCAGAAAGGGCACAACCCCTACTCTTATTTGTCACACTTTGATACTGGTAAAAAAAGGTCCCGAAGATATTGCTACACGCAGGCAGCAGCATCAGCGAGGGTTGATGGATCAGACACTGATGTACGTACGTATGTCGAACTTATTTCGCACCGTACGTGCGGGGGAAGGACAACAAACTAAACACAACAACAAGCAGTTCAATGTAGTATAGTAGTGTAGTATAGTAGTGTAGTGTATAGTGTAGTGTATAGTAGTGATGTATAGTAGTGTGGTGTAGTGTATAGTGTAGTGTATAGTAGTGTAGTGTATCGTGTAGTGTATAGTGTAGTGTATAGTAGTGTAGTATATCGTGTAGTGTATAGTGTAGTGTCTAATAGTGTACAGTAGTGTATTGTGCAGTAGTGTAGTGTATAGTATAGTAGTGTAGTGTATAACAGTGTATCGTAGTGCGGTGTATAGTAGTGTAGTATATAGTATAGTGATGACGTTTGCGTTGGGGTTAGAGATCACGTAAATGTAACTGTGTCGTAAACCGACCTCCACCTGACACAGCGAATCGGTTTCAGTTGGTCACGTTGTGAACAAAACTTCCCCAATTAGTTGCGACTTTAGCCCTAACCGGTCGTGTTGTGTTAGAGAGCAAACTCACAACATATTTTACAATTGAGTCGATGTCTCTCTGTGTGATGAGTTTGTTCATCTATGTGTGGTGAGTCTCTGGCTTTCTGTGTGATGAGTCTGTGGGTCTCTGTGTGGTGAGTCTGTGGGTCTCTGTGTGATGAGTCTGTGTGTGTCTGTGTGATGAGTTTGTTGATATGTGTGGTGAGTCTGTGGGTCTCTGTGTGGTGAGTCTGTGGGTGTCTGTGTGGTGAGTCTGTGGGTCTCTGTGATGAGTCCGTGGGTCTGTGTGGCGAGTCTCTGGCTTTCTGTGTGGTGAGTCTGTGGGTCTCTGTGTGGTGAGTCTGTGGGTCTCTGTGTGATGATTCTGTCGGTCTGTATACGGGTCTATGGGTCTACGTGCTTATGGGTCTGTGATTCTACGGGTCTCAGTTTCTATGGGTCTTTGAGTCGACATGATCTCTGAGTCTATGGGTCTCTGAGTCTATGGATCTCTGAGACTATGGGTCTCTGAGTCTAGGGGTTTCTATCGACCTACTTACCTACCCACCCGCCTACCCGCCCACTCAACACACGTCGTTCTACGCCCCGCGGCCGCATGTCTTATAATTTCCATCTTGTCAGGTGACGGCGTTGTTATGCTCATGTAGTAGTATTAGTAGTAGTATTATTATCATTATTTCTGTCTCACCTGCAGTATTTGCCGTCGCGCTCAGAGACCAAGAAGACGAAAAACAACAAAGGCATCGCTCCGGAATTGCCACGGGGCTAGGCGCGGGTGCGGTGGTGTGGGTGGGGCGGTGGTGGGAGGGTGGTGGTGGGGAGGGGTGGTGGGAGGGTGGTGGTGTTGGGAGGGTGGTGGTGGGGGCGGTGGTGATGGGGGGTGGTGGTGGGGGTGGTGGTGGGGAGCATTGGTGGGGGGCGGTGGTAGTTGGGGATGTCCTCTAGCTCCCCTAGGTCGACTCGGCCGCAAATGAGTACCCGGTGTGTAAACGCCGTCACTCGGGAAGACAAAGGCGGCCGGGCGTGGTGCTGGCCACCCACGGCCCCTCGCTTGCCGTGCCGGCCTTCATAGGTGCTCCTTCGCTAACAGCACTTTCCATAGCGGTGTGTTCAGGCTACACGGGGCACCTTTGCCTTTGGCGTGGCGTGAGTGGCTGGGGGTACTGTTGGTGACTTGACGAAGGTCACGCTGTTGTCTCTTTTCACGGGGTAAGGGAAATCGTTTTAAAGTCAATTAAAAATATTTTTTTATTTTATCAGGCAAGGTCACTGCCAGGTGAGTGGCGATGGAGAGAACAGGTTTCCTGGATCTAGCCAGGACAATCATTATCGTCTCACCAGGACCCTCAATATTTAAAACTACTGAATTAAGTTGTTTTTTATAGATATTGTTACTAATCAAGAACCCCCACTGAGATATGGCGTGGCTCTTTTTCACAAGCCCTGACCTGGCTATCACAAATTATTGCAACTCAGCCAAATGGTGACTTATCACGTGGATATTCATAGCGGCAGCCAAATATTCTCAACGCATAGAGATACACAGAGACCCATAGAGATACATAGAGACCCATAGAGATACATAGAGACCCATAGAGATACATATAGACCCATAGAGATACATAGAGACCCATAGAGATACAGAGACCCATAGAGATACATATAGACCCATAGAGATACACAGAGACCCACAGAGATACATAGAGACCCATAGATATACACAGAGACCCATAGAGATACATAGAGACAAATAGAGATACACACACTCCCACAGAGATACATACAGACCCATAGAGATACACACACTCCCATAGAGATACATACAGACCCATAGATTCAACTAAATTTGTTTTTATTGTTACCAGGCAAGGCACCTCTGAGCTACGTAATAGCCCCTTTTTCAGAAGCGACCCTGGCCCATCACAAATGATAGCAGATCGACCAAGTGGCTGATATCACCATCACGTAGAAATTGAAAGTAGCAGCAGAATACTCTAAACGCGTGTTGCTAAATGTGGAGAAGAATCCAAGCGACCACATGAAGCAAATGCAAACTCCAAATATACAGCAGCGGCAGGCATGGTCAGGGTCGGGATAGGACCCACGACCTCCTGTATACCAGGCGAGGTAGTTAACATATCTTAGCCACAGTGATGATGATGATGAGACAGAGACACGCAAACTCCAAATATACAGCAGCGGCCGGTATGGTCAGGCTCGGGATAGGATCCACGACCTCCTGTATACCAGGCGAGGTAGTTAACATCTCCTAGCCAGAGTGATGTTGATGAGAGAGAGAGATGCAGAACTCGAAATATACAGCAGCAGCAGACGTCAGGGTCGGGATAGAACCCACGAACCTCCTGCCCTGAAAACTTGAGATCGCGTCTCAAAACCCACGGGGACGAATGTCTGTGGGTGAGCGACCTTGCCCAAGCCCTGGGCCAAATAGCCGCCAAGTCACGGCCAAGGGTGTGACCCCTCGCGATGGTGGCATCTATAAGAAGCGTCAACCACTCCCTGAACTCTCCAGAGACCGGAGGGTGGTGAGAAGACTGTCACAGCAGACAGTCCATCTCTCTCTCTCTCTCCATCTCTCCCTCTGAGTGCGTGTGAGTGAAGTTGGTGTGTGTGTGTGTGTGACCTTGACAGCTGACCCCCGACAGTCCGCTAAAAGCAACACGAGGGAATCTTTGTCCTTGTGGTGCGAGGACTCCACAACCGCACCGCCAATCGCTTCTCGATCCTCCTGCTGCTGCTACCCACGCGAAACTTGATCTCCCACTGTCATCATGAGGCTCGCGTTGGGTGCCCTCGTGATGGTGGTGATGGTAGCCGCCCTGGGGGTGGAAGCCACTCACCTGAGAGGTGGCACCATCTCCTGGATCCAGGAGGAAGGTGGCAAGGTGAGTGTGTGTCTGTGTGCGCGTGTGAAGTGTCGAGTTGGCAGAGTGGTCGTGGCAGCGGACAGTGGTCAGCGCTAAGCTGCGCTTCGAACCCGGCGACCCGAGTTCGATTCCCGCTCACAGCCAACATCAGTGATTTTTATACCTTGACACAAAAATATATTTGTTTTGTCCCTGGGTTGTAAGTGTTATTTTCGAATTGCTTATACCTCAAAAGTACAGAAAGTGGCTATTATTCTTATTACCCACCAACTTTGCTTTTGTGACCAGGACAGTGATATTTTGAAATATACCTATTTTCAATGAGAAAAAAGGGTGAATTTGTGTCAATCCTTCACGTAAAGTTCTGGTCACAAAAGCAAAGTTTGTGGGAAATAATAATATACACTTTCTGCACATTTGAGGCATAAGCAATTCGGAAATAACACTTATTACCCAGGAACAAAAATCGATCGTGTTACATAGTGAATTATCGGAACCGGTCGACTCAGCCTCAATGAAGACCCACCCTAATGGAACATCTTTGCCGGCTAAAAACATTTAGGCTGGCCTGCCTATGACCCATGCTGGGATTTAACCAGGCTGGATTGTGTGAGGAGCTCACAAACCCTTGAAAGATCTGGACAAAGTCCCATCGATGAGCTCCTCCAGCAACCAAGGCCACGTTGGCTGTGTCATGTAGCCCGCATGCCCAGCCACCACTAAACGGGCGCGGCACGGTCTAGAGAAGAGATGGAATGATGTGGTACGGGAGGACGTGGAGCTGAGTGGACTTACCGATGACTGGTACCAGCGGTTTCAAGATCGGCCTCTGTGGAGGAGGCTCGTGAAGGACGCTGCTACTGGCCCTCCAGCAACATAATTTATGGACGGCCCCTAAGCCACACTTTGTTGAGTGGCTGTCACTTGCGATGGACCAGGTCGCTTAGGGAACGACGAATTTAGAAAGCTCAGTGGGCCAATTGCCTCGGTGAGGATGGGGGGGGGGTGGTCTGCTGTTGTATCTGGAAGTGACACAGCGGATTTGTTTAACCTGCCACGTAACTGTTTGCTGTCGTGAAAAAAGAGCTTTACGGCGCTTCAGATTCCTCCTCCAGCGGTATAAAACGCTGATTCTGACCTCTCACCCCCCTCCATACCTCCCCCACCACACACCAAACAAAGACAAAGGCCCCCACGTGTAACCTTGATAAACTGTTGGGGCAAGTACTGTTAGCGAGCGCTTATGAAGGCCGGCACGATACACGAGGGGGTGAGTGGCCAGCACCATGCCCGGCCGCCTTTGTCTCCCCGGTGGCGATGTTTACTACACTACCGCACCGGGTAATCGATTGAGGCTGAGTTGACCTAGGGGAGGATGCCCAGGACCGGTCGTCATTGTGGCGTTGGTGGCCGTGAGTGGGAATCGAACTCGGGTGGCCGGGTTCGTGGCGACAGCGCACTAACTGCTGAACTACTTCTCCCCCCACCACACCACCACAACCACCACACCACCACGCCACCACCACACCACCACACAACCACCACAACCACCACGCCACCACCACAACAACCACCACGCCACCACCACCGCACCACCACCACACAACCACCACACAACCACCACAACCACCACGCCGCCACCACCACAACAACCACCACGCCACCACCACCACCACACCACCAAACCACCACCACACCACCAAACCACCACCACACTACCACCACAACCACCACGCCACTACCACAACCACCACGCCACCACCACAACAACCACCACGCCACCACCACCACACCACCACCACGCCACCACACAACCACCACACCACCACACCACCACCACAACCACCACGCCGCCACCACAACCACCACACCACAACCACCACGCCACCACCACGCCACCCACAACCACACCACCGCCATGCCACCACCACATCACCACTACCACAACCACCACAACCACCACCACAGGTGCGCTTCAACTACATGCTGGCCTGGCGCAGGACCTCGGACGAGGGAGCGAAATGCACGGACGCAGACATCGACAGCGGAGCGCTCATCAAGTCCAAGCAGAAGTGGAAATGCCGGGAGGGGTGCCAGGGCTCGTACGCCCTCTCCTTCGTGTGCACGGAGCAGAACGAGAACTCCAACTGGATGATCGGCGCCTCCAGCTTCGAGTTCGACGTGCCAGCCTCTAAGCCCACCGTCGTATCGTGAGTCGCCGTCGTCGTCTGTGTGTGTACGTGTGTGTGTACATGTGTGTGTACGTGTGTCTGTACGTATGTGTATGTGTGTGTGCGAGTGTGTGTGTGAACGTCTGTGTACGTGTGTGTGTACGTGTGTGTGTACGTGTGTGTGTACGTGTGTGTGTACGTCTGTCATCTCGGTCATCTCGGTCAGTCGACCCGTGGCATCTGGGTCTGCCCCGTGACCTCCTGCCAGCGGGCGTTCGACACTTCACGTGGCCTCAAGGTGCACATGACCTGGCACAAGCGTCGTGGTGACGTCACCGCCACTTAGTGGCGAATGGCTGTTGTTGTTGTGTACGTGTGTGTACGTGTGTGTGTGGGGGCTGACACCCACCTCCCCGCTCCCCGTGAGCGGGCAGGGCGCGACGTCCACCCTCTCCACTCCCCCCTCCTCGGCCACTTCTCGCCGGGTCCCCGCCGATCGGGTGATCGGCCCCTCGCACCAGCGTCCTCTCTGAGGGACATACTCTTAGGTTTTTTCGGTAAAGTCACGTAGGTAAAAAAAAATGTAATTAATAAAAGTAATAATAGAAATTATTATGTTATTTCTATTATTACTTTTATGAATTTAAAAACAATTTCGGTAAAGTCACGTAGGTAAAACAATTAAAATTAATAAAAATAATCATATAAATTATTGTTATCTATATTATTACTTTTATTAATTTTAATTTTATTTTAAAAAATAAAAGTAAAATTAATCAAAGTAATAATATAAATTATTATGTTATTTCTATTATTACTTTTATTAATTTTAATTTTTTTTACCTACGTGACTTTACCGAAAAAACCTAAGAGTATGAATCCTTGCAAGTCACGAAAGCTTCAAATCTGAGGGACATGGCTAAGCGGCTGGCTCCCCACCGCCCGGAGTTATCCCACACACACTCCCCACGTACACCACCACTCATGCGGAGGTCGCTGCGTGCACGCGCGTGCCCGTGCGTTCGTGTGGAGGGGTGCGTGGAGATGGCAGCGCCGGCGGAGTTGCTCCGTTGCTGTGTCACCACGTGTACGTGTGTGTGTACATCCTCCTCCTCATCCTCCTCATCCCCCTCCTCCTCGTCGCCCATCTTTCCCGGCAGCTTTGACGACTGCTGCTGGGTCAAGGCGCTGGTGCAGAGGGCAGGTGGCCTCGTGGAGGCGTCCGAGTGGGACTGGTCGCTCATCACGGTGCTCAACCCGGGCGTGCGCAGCGACACGGGGGCTCCCAACGTCTCGCCCGTCACCGCCTCCAAGCCGCTCATCAGGTGCTGTGGGTGGGGGGGGGGAGGTGGGGAAGTGTGGGTGGGGAGGTGTGGGAGGAGGTGTGGGGGGGAGGTGGGAGGGAGGTGTGGGGAAAGGTGGGTGGGAGAGGTGGGTGGGAGGTGGGAGGGAGGTGGGTGGGAGGTGGGTGGGAGGTGGGTGGGGTGTGGATGGGAGGTGGGGGGAGGTGTGGGGGGAGGTGTGGGGAGGTGTGGGCGTGGAGGTGTGGGGGGAGGTGGGAGGGAGGTGTGTGGTGAGGTGGGTGGGAGGTGGGTGGGAGGTGGGTGGGAAGTGGGTGGGGTGTGGAGGGAGGTGTGGGGGGAGGTGGGGGGGAGGTGTGGGGGAGGTGGGGGGGAGGTGTGGGGGAGGTGGGGGGGAGGTGTGGAGAGAGGTGGGTGGGAGGTGTGGGGGAGGTTTGGGGAGAGGTGGGTGGGAGGTGGGGGGGAGGTGGGTGGGGTGTGGGTGGGAGGTGTTGGGGGAGGTGTGGAGGGAGGTGTGGGGGAGGTGTGGGGGAGGTGTGGGGGGAGGTGTGAGGGTGGTGGGGGAGAGGTGGGGGGAGGTGGGTGGGATGTGGGTGGGATGTGGGGGGAGGGAGGTGTGGCGGGAAGTGTGGGGGGAGGTTTGGAGAGAGGTGGGGGGGGAGGGATGGGGGTAAGTGTGGGGGGAGGTGGAGGGAGGTGGGGGGAGGTGTGCGAGAAGGTTTGGTAGCGATGGTGGCATTTACATCTGCAGAACGTGGAGAGCCAGTGGCATCTACATCTGCAGAACGTGAAAAACCAGTGGCATCTACATCTGCAGAACGTGAAGAACCAGTGGCATCTATATCTGCAGAACGTGAAGAACCAGTGGCATTTACATCTGCAGAACGTGAAGAACCAGTGGCATTTACATCTGCAGAACGTGAAGAACCAGTGGCATCTTCATCTGCAGAACGTGAAGAACCAGTGGCATCTACATCTGCAGAACGTGAAGAACCAGTGGCATCTACATCTGCAGAACGTGAAGAACCAGTGGCATCTACATCTGCAGAACATGAAGAACCAGTGGCATCTACATCTGCAGAACATGAAGAACCAGTGGCATCTACATCTGCAGAACGTGAAGAACCAGTGGCATCTACATCTGCAGAACGTGAAGAACCAGTGGCATCTACATCTGCAAAATGTGAAGAACCAGTGGCATCTACATCTACAAAACACGAAGAACCAGTGACATCTACATCTGCAGAACGTGAAGAACCAGTGGCATCTACATCTGCAGAACGTGAAGAACCAGTGGCATCTACATCTGCAGAACGTGAAGAACCAGTGGCATCTACATCTGCAGAACGTGAAGAACCAGTGGCATCTACATCTACAAAACACGAAGAACCAGTGACATCTACATCTGCAAAACGTGAAGAACCAGTGGCATCTACATCTGCAGAACGTGAAGAACCAGTGGCATCTACATCTGCAGAACGTGAAGAACCAGTGGCATCTACATCTGCAGAACGTGAAGAACCAGTGGCATCTACATCTGCAGAACGTGAAGAACCAGTGGCATCTACATCTGCAGAACGTGAAGAACCAGTGGCATCTACATCTACAGGAGATTATCCAACCTTCAAAGCCATTCCCCGTGTTTAGTGTACACGCCGTACAACACGTTTGCAACCGACAGGGAGTCCAATCGACTTACGAACAGTACCTCTGGAAAACTAACTCGTGCGTAAGTGGTCCTCGTACACTCTTGTGATGTGTCATTGTTCATTCATTCATCATGCTTCGTGCCGACCCCCCCCCCATTCTCGCCTGACCCCCCCTCCCCTCGCCCCCCCAGGCTGAAGGCCGGCTGCACCACGGTGTGGAACATCCCGGTGTATGATGCCGATGGGGACACGGTCCGGTGCCGCTACGCCGAGAACGGAGCACGCGACGAGTGCGGAGGCATCTGCGGAGTCGCCCCCTACGGAGTCCTCGACGAGGTGGGGGGTGGTGGTGGGTGACTTGGGGGGGGGGTAAGGGGGGTGGGTGATGGGTGCTCAACCTGTCCATATTTATAGAATTCAGTGACCGCTGTCGGTCGGTCGGTAGGTCAGAGGGTGATGGATGTGTGATTGAGCACTGGCTAGGACTCACTCCAGTCAATTCACTCACTCACTCGCCCGCCCACTAATCTAGTCGCTCACGCACTTACCTACTCAGCCACTCACCCACTAGCTCACCCACTAATTTACTCAGCCACTCACCCACTAACTCACCCACTCATTTACTCAGCCACTCACCCACTAACTCACCCACTCATTTACTCAGCCACTCACCCACTAACTCACCCACTACATTACTCAGCCATTCACCCACTAACTCACCCACTAATTTACTCAGCGACTCACCCACTAACTCACCCACTAAATTACTCAGCCACTAACCCACTAACTCACCCACTAATTTACTCAGCCACTCACCCGCTAACTCACCCACTCATTTACTCAGCCACTCACCCACTAACTCACCCATTCATTTACTCACCCACTCATCCACTAACTCACCCATTCATTTACTCAACCACTCACCCACTAACTCACCCACTCATTTACTCAAGCACTCACCCACTCATTTACTCACCCACTCATTTACTCAGCCACTCACCCACTAACTCACCCACTCATTTACTCAGCCACTCACCCACTAACTCACCCACTCATTTACTCAGCCACTCACCCACTAACTCACCCACTCATTTACTCAGCCACTCACCCACTAACTCACCCACTACATTACTCAGCCATTCACCCACTAACTCACCCACTAATTTACTCAGCCACTCACCCGCTAACTCACCCACTCATTTACTCAGCCACTCACCCACTAACTCACCCATTCATTTACTCACCCACTCATCCACTAACTCACCCATTCATTTACTCAACCACTCACCCACTAACTCACCCACTCATTTACTCAGCCACTCACCCACTAACTCACCCACTCATTTACTCAGCCACTCACCCACTAACTCACCCACTCATTTACTCAGCCACTCACCCACTAACTCACCCACTCATTTACTCAGCCACTCACCCACTAACTCACCTACTCATTTATTCAACCACTCACCCACAAATCGAGCTTCGGTCAATTCATTCGCTCGCTCGCCCACCCACTCACTCAGCATGACATCACTTTGCCTTTGACACGTCACTACCCCCCACCCTCCTCCCCTCACCACACACCCCCCACCCACCCTCCGCACAGGCCACCTGCGTCATCACCTTCACGGCTCCCACGGACGCCGACGGCCTCTGGGCCCTGGCCCTGATGATCGAGGACTCCGTCAACTCGTCGCTGACCGTGGGCTCACTGAGCCTCGCTCCTGGCGACGCTCTGTCCAGCATCCCGCTGCAGGTCCTCCTTCAGTGTGAGTCGCCCTCGTCGTGGTCTCCGTGTACTCAAAGGCACCACCGCATTGCAAAAATAAATGTGCAGAGGGTGCTGTGAATGCAGTGGGCGGGCGTGAGAGCAATGGGCGGGCCTATGAACAGAGTAGGCGGGGCTTGTGAGTAATGGGCGGGGCATGAGAGCAGTGGGTGGGGGGCTATGAACACGGTGGGCGGGGCATGAGACCAGTGGGCGAGGTCTATGGACACGGTGGGCGGGGCTTGTTAGGAGTGTGCGGGGCCTAAAGTTGGTGTTCGGTCCGTTCTCCTCTAACGCTGCGTTGGGTTTTCACAACGCCGAATTGGATATATAACGCGATGATGAACGTATTAGGGAACGCATTTTTTATGTCATGGAGATGCAGATTATATACGTAACGCAATTAGGGATAAGCAGTTGTACGTACGGCTCCATCAGTATAGCATCATCATCTCACAGGGTATTGGGATGCTGATGGATGCTTCTACCCACGCAGCCTGTGTTCAGGCCCCGTGTTACGCATCTCTCGCGATATCGCGGACTCGGCTCTGTATATCATTTATAATCGCGAGATTTTTCCGTAACGCAGCGTTCTTCTGGAACGCAATAACCGCAACGTTACCGGAAAAGCAGAGACTGTAGTTTCATAGTTTGGATGACGACGATGACGATGATGACGACAATGACGACGATTATGACGATGATGACGATGATGACGATGTTGATGACCATAATGATGATGATGACGACAATGACGACGATTATGACGATGATGACGCCGATGATGACGATGTTGATGATGATGACGACGATGACGACGGTGATGACGACGACAATGATGACAATGACGACAATGATAATGACGATAATGATGATGATGACGACAATGACGATTATGACGACGTTGATGACGACGTTGATGATGACGACGATGGCGATGACGACGACGATGATGACAATGACGACGACAATGATGATGATGACGACAATGACGACGATTATGACGATGATGACGACGTTGATGATGATGACGACGATAATGATGACAATGACGACGATGATGACGATGACAACGGCAGCGACGACAAGGATAATGACAATGATGATGACGACGATGATGACAACGATGATGACGACCATAACAATGACGACGATGACAACGACAATGATGACAATGACAACAACGACGATGACGACGCCGACGACGCCGCTGCTGACCGCGCGATGCCGCGCCGCTGTTCCCTCGCGTGCGACACAGTCGAGCCGGCGCTGTCGTGCGAGATGCCGATCTTCGTGGGCGTCACCCCGGCCAGCGGCGCCTCCTTCACCGCCAGCCAGGGGGTGCTCTTCGAGATGAACATCGACGTCGAGGTGGCCACCAACTCCGCCAGCTCGTGAGTCAGCGTCACGTCCCGCAGTGCTGCTGCGAATGGTGGTGGTGGTGGCTATGGTGCTGCTGCTGCTGCGAATGGTGGTGGTGGCTATGCTGCTGCTGCACGTGGTGGTAGTGGTGGTGGTGGCTATGGTGCTGCTGCTGCACGTGGTGGTGGTGGCTATGGTGCTGCTGCTACACGTGGTGGTGGTGGTGGCTATGGTGCTGCTGCGAATGGTGGTGGTGGTAGCTATGGTGCTGCTGCACATGGTGGTAGTGGTGGCTATGGTGCTGCTGCTACACGTGGTGGTGGTGGTGGCAATGGTGCTGCACGTGGTGGTAGTGGTGGTGGCCATGGTGCTCCTGCTGCTGCTGCTACACGTGGTGGTGGTGGCTATGCTGCAGTGGGTTGTGTTGATCACCATTGTAACATCTCGCCACCGCGGCAATGTAAAAATAATAAACAAGCAAATGATTAAACAATCACGCCTCTGTAATGCCACGCGGGCCCCCCTCTCCTCTCCCTATGTGCCCCCCCCCCGCCCGTCTTCCTCCACCCCCTCTGCCCCTCCTCACCCCATGTGGACCCCCCTCTCTGCCCCCCCACTGCCCCCCCCCCCACATCTGCTGCTCCTCTCCCCCTCTGCCCCCACCTCCCTACTGCCCCCACCTCCCTACTGCCCCCTCGCTCCTACCCCTCCCCTCCCCATGTGCACCCCCGCTGCCCCCCCCCACCCACCCACCGCCCTCAGAGTGACGATCCCACGGCTGGGCACGTTCGCTCCCGTGGGAGTCGTCAAGGCGCCCGTGGTGGTGGACCCGGGTAACCCCAAACTCTTCCACACCAAGGTGTCGTGGACGCCGGCCAGCAGAGACATCGGCAACCAGAGGGTTTGCTTCTACGCCTCCGAGAGTACCACGTGAGTGTGTGCATGTGTGTGTGTCTGTGTTTCTGTGTGTCAGTGTGTGTGTCTGTGTGTGTGTGTCAGTGTGTGTGTGTCAGTGTGTCTGTGTGTGTGTCTGTGTGAGTGTGTTGAAAGATCTGGGCAAAGTCCCATCGGTGAGCTCCTCCGGCAGGCAAGGCTGCGTTGGCTGGGTCATGTAGCCCGCATGCCCAGCCACCGCATGCCCAAACAGCTTTTGTTCGGCCGGATAGAGGGGGCTAAACGGGTGCGGCACGGGCTAGAGAAGAGATGGAGTGATGTGGTACAGGACGTGGAGCTGAGTGAACTTGCCGGTGACTGGTACCAGCGGTGTCAAGATCGGCCTCAGTGGAGGAGGCTCGTGAAGGACGCCGCTACTGGGCAGTTGGAGGCAGTCGCCCTCCAACAACAACGGAGGGCGGAGAAGCGACGCTCACAACAACGAGCGGAGTGCCGGGTGGATAAAGCACAGCAAATTGGCACAGTAGGGGGCACAGGTGGTACATCAGCCAGTCATCTCGGTCTCTCAGTCAGTCGACCCGTGGCACCTGGGTCTGCCCCGTGACCTCCTGCCAGCGGGCGTTCGACACTTCACGTGGCCTCAAGGTGCACATGGCCTGGCACAAGCGTTGTGGTGACGTCACCGCCACTTAGTGGCAAATGGCGGTTGTTGTTGTTGTGTGTCACTGTGTGTGTGTCACTGTGTGTGTGTGTGTCACTGTATGTGTGTGTCACTGTGTGTATGTGTGCGTGTGTCTGCCCTCATGTCCATCTGTTCCCTCGTTGCCCCTCCGTCTAACACCGTGGGTGGCACAGCAAAGAGTGTGGACTAATCTCCATCTGTCCCACTCTCCCTGCCTCCGTCTCTCCCTGAGCCATGATATCGCTCGTACATGTTTTTTTTCCTGCCCAGGCCGTCTGAATGATTCGCTCTGTCTTCTGTTTTGTGTCTTCAACTCCGAAACTAGACAAGAGACAGAGCTCCGATGCGTGACCATCGTCGTTCAAGGTAACAAACGCAGCGAGTGGGCAAGTGCTCAATGGGCTGAGCCACCCACACCACCCCTAATTTACCTCACCCACCACCTGTCCCACCCACCACCCCACACCCCCCACCAACTCACCCATCACCCCACCTACCTCACCCACCACATTACCCACCCACCACCCGACTCCACCCCCCCACCAACTCACCCATCACCCCACATACTTCACCCACCACCCCACCCACCATCTGACCCACCACCTCACCCCACTCACCAACTCACCCATCACTCCACCCACCTCACCCATCACCCCTAACCCACTTCACCCACCACCCCACCCACCCACCTCACCCACCACCTTACCCACCCACCACCTGACCCACCACCCCGAACCCACCCACCTCACCCTCCCACCACCTCACCCACCACCTCTAGCTCCACCATCATAGCTCCACCACCGTGGCTCCACTACTATAACTAGTATACCACACTATACACTACACTATAAACTACACTATACACTACTATACACTCCACTATGAACTACACTATAATTGTAAACGCTGTAGTGGGTTTCACTCTCCAACACACAACCAATGTACTGCTGTAACTAGCATACTACACTATACACTACACTATACACTACGCTAAAATTGTAAACCCTGTAGTGGGTTTTACTCTCCAACACACAACAACCGGCGTCGCGCTGTAACGAGTAATGAATTGGCGCCACGTTTTGTTCCCGTGACGCAAACATCCTCACCGATTGGCTGCGTCGGGCGACGGTGGGCGAATTTAAACGACACCACATTCATATTTACGCGATCTAACCCCAAAACAAAACATCTGCTGTGGGTAACAACCGTCTTTGTGGATACCCCCCCCCCCAAACCCTCTCATAGCCGGTTCCATGCCCATCTCATTCAGCTTCGACAACACCTCCGGCAACGACGTTGCCATCCAGTGGACCGTCACCTTCAACAAAGAGGTGATAGGGCGCGCGGCATGCGCGCACGTGAGGAGGCTCGCGAAGGATGCTGCCATCGTAGTTAGAGGTAGTCGCCCTCCAGCAGCAATGGTCGGAGCGCCGGGCGGATAAAACGCAGCAAAGTTGGCACAGTGGCGGAGGGGGGTGGCACAGGTGGTGGTGCATCGACCAATAGACAACTCGGTCCGTCGAACCTATGGCACCCGCTGGGTCTGTCCCGTGACCTCCTGCCGGCAGGCGTTCAACACTTTGCGTGGCTCATATTCTTAGGTTTTTTCGGAAGTCAAGTAGGTAAAAACATTCAAAAGTAAAATAAAATAAAAATCACGACGTTTCGGAGGCAACACAAGCTTCCGTCTTCAGGTGGTACCGTCACAGCCACGACAGCTGTATTAAGTAAATCAAGTAAATGATACAGCTGTCGTGGCTGTGACGGTACCACCTGAAGACGGAAGCTTGTGTTGCCTCCGAAACGTCGTGATTTTTATTTTACTTTTTAATGTTTTTACCTACGTGACTTTTCCGAAAAAACCTAAGAATATGAATCATTGCAGTCACGAAAGCTTCAAATCTAGAACTTTGCGTGGCCTTTATGTGCACATAGCCTGGCGCATGCGCCGTGAAGTCACCGCCACCTAGTGGCGAATGGCGGTTGTTGTTGTGTGCACACGCGAACAGTGGCGATGTTTACACACCGCATCAGGTACTCATTTGAGTCAACCTCGGGGAGACCCAGGACCGATTCAGATAATCGTCACGGATGTTGGTCGTAACGACTAATCGACGGGCCTCCATAGAGCCCAATGTGTAGTGTATAGCGTAGTATATAGTGTAGTGTATATTAGTTTCGTGTATAGTAGTGTAGTGTCTCCATATAGCCCAATGTGTTGTATATAATTGTGTAGTGTATACTAGTGTCGTGTATAGTAGTGTATAGTGTAGTGTATAGTATTGTATAGTGTAGTGTATAGTGTAGTGTAGTGCCTCCATAGAGCCCAATGTGCTCACTTACCGACCATTCCCCTGTTAATGACGGGCTGTTGTAGCTACAGTAAATATTAATGAATGCATTGATTAACCTTGCTTCTTTTAATATTATGTGTTAATAATGTTGTTAGTATATTTACAAAACAGGAGGACTTCTCCACAAATCTGGCTGTCGCCTGATGATGCTCGTTGTAATTATTGGCGAAACGTCGTACTCAGATTTTAAATGTTGTGGCTTGGCTTTCCAACACATTGGTGTGCTGTACTAGTAACGAACTGGCATGTTGTTTTTTGTGAGAAACCTTGCTAATTGGCTGTGTCGGGTGGTGGCGGGTTTAACGACACAACATTTATATATTTACGCAATTTAACCCAAAAAACACCTGCATTATGTAAAGTAAACATTTTTTGGGGGTTGAAAAAGGGGTAACTTCAGATGCTCCGGGAACGAATTGAGCCTTTAACGTGCATTTCCTATATTCGCTTAATGACCAACGACAGGTTTCATGGAACCAATGGCCATCGGCTAAGAGGGGTTATTTCCCGGGTCTGTCCCGTGACCTCCAATTCAACAACAGCCTTCTCACCTCTCCCACCCCACACTGAACTGGGCCTGACCTATAACCCCCTCCTCCCCACTAACCCCCGCTGATCTCCGCCGCCCACCGCGCCTGCGCAGGTCGCCCTTCCGTCGGCGAGTGGTGCCTTCTTCCGCTTCTTCGAGGTGCGGGGCGACCGCGAGGTCTTCAAGTTGGACGGGACGAGTGCCACGCTGCTACCGGGCAACACCCAGGTGCAGTTCACGAGCCCGGCGTCGGTCTTCAACGGAGGCGTGGAGCACTACATCACGGTGGACGAGGGCGCCATGAGGGGCGTCGTCGGCGGCGTAGGAGTCAGCAACACGAACGCGCGCGTCAAGAAGGACTGGCGCTTCCGGCTGAAGAAGGTCTATTACGGTGAGTGGCACGGAGGTGGAGGAGGGAGAGGAGGAGGATGAGGAGGGTTGAGGGGGTTGAGGAGGATGAGGAGGGGGAGGAGGGGGAGGAGGAGGAGACAGTGGTCGTGTGTTCTTCATTGAGCAACGCATTCGTGTCTTGTGTATAGCAGTAATCATAATTTACGGTCGTTTGCAAGGTGCCATCCACTAATGTGTCGAGGCACCTTGTAGGCATAAGGGAAAAGATCACGTGACATTTTTTCATTTCAAATTGCAACTCAATGCGAGCCCGGCACAATACACCGGGGCTGGATAACAGAAACTCCAAGAACGGCAACCCAATTTCAGCGCGACAGGAACCCTACAAAGGGGCACGATCACGTGACCTTTTAAAAAATGGTGGAATTGCCGTGCGACAGATTAACCACGCGACGCCGCCATCCCCACCGCCCTGGCGCTTTCTAAACCTCGGAAACCCGCCTGTAACCGCACCCCATTCATCGCCCGCCCGTAGCGTGGTGCCATGGTGTGGGCGACCCTCACTACCGCTCCTTCGACGGCAACCACTTCAACTTCATGGGCACGCGCACCGTCGTCCTCGCCTCCAACTGCATCTCCAACCTGCCGGTGCCGTGGCGCATCCTGGTGAAGAACGAGCACCGGCGGCGCGCCGACGTGTCGTGGACGCGTGAGGTGCACACCGAGATCTACAACCACACCATCTCCTTCATCCGCGACAACAAAGTCCGGGTACGTGCGCCGGGTGTGTGTGTATGCATGCTTGTGTGTGCGTGCGTGCGTATGTGTGCGTGTGCGAGCGAGTGTTTGAGACGAGGCTCGCGACAGGATGCTTGGACCAGGCCAGTTGGAGGCAGTCGCCCTCCAGCAACGACGGAGGGCACACAACAATGAGCGAAGCGCCGGGCAGATAAAACGTAGCGAGATGGCACCGTAGGGGGCAAAGGTGGTGTATCTGTCAGTCAACTCAATCAACCCATGGCACCTGCTGGGTCTGTCCTGTTACCTCCTGTCATCCAGCCTGGCACATTCATTAATCCATAGCACCTTGGTCTGTGTGTCAGTGGGTGAGTTTGTGAGTGAGTTGCATAGTAGGAAGCATAGGTCGTGCCTCAGCCAGTTATCTCAGTCAACCCATGTCACCTGCGTGTGCGTGCACAGGGACAAAGACGAAAGGTCCCCCCGTGTAGCCTGACCGGACTGTTAGCGAGTAGCAGCACATACGAAGGCCGGCACTGCGGCACACGCAGGGAGGCGGGTGGCCAGTGCCACGCCCGACCACCTTTGTCTCCCCAGCGGCGATGTTCACGCGGTCGCGGTGTTTGTGCATACCCCCACCCTTCGCTTCCGCAGCTTGACGGCGTGGCGGTGAACGTGCCGTATTACCACCCCGCTGAGCTTTTCCGCATCACCAAGTCCGGCGAGTACTTCGAGCTCAACACCGGCGCCTTCTTGAAAGTCGAGTACAATGGTGAGGGATTCAGCGAGGGTTGTTTCTTTTGCCTCGGCTTGCCAAAGAGCCTCTGAGGGACTCGACATGCCCTGCATCACAGCCACGTCTCTGAAAAGGCGTTTTTTGTAATTGTTTTTGTTACAAACGTGACATTTAATTCTTTACTCGGCTTGTAGGGCTAAGTGGAGTTCAAAAATACATGTGTGTGTGTGTGTGTGCATTACCCTGTGAGAGGCACTGCCTATCATAGGGTGAGGCTAAGAGGCCTATGTGGGGTATAAAGCCTGTTTAGTCTGTCGTTTGTCACACACGTGGTCGATCTCTTCAAGTTCAAGTTCATTTATTAGGTATAGCCCTGTGAGCCATTCGGCTCTTAAGTCGGGTGCAACCGCAACAAACAAAATATGAACACAGAACTTCTTAAAGCGACGACGCGTAATAGAAACATCCTGGAATAAACCAGCAAATAAAAAAAAACGAATTAAAACGCTGTGTGCAAAAATCCTAATGTGGTGCAAGTCAACAATAACAACTATAAGACAATTTAGATTAACCATATGTTTTCGAATCACCAAAATAAAGCTATAAAAACAATGTTACAACAGTAATCACAGGAACTGTGATTCAAAATTTTACAATAAACGATATACAGAGCACGTACGACCAAACTTGCAGCAATAGCTGGCAGCATGACACTCCCAGTGTATGATGTGTGAGTCAGTGGTAGTGTGAGTGAGTGAGTGTATGATGTGTAAGTCAGCGTATGATGTGTGAGTGAGTCAGTGGTAGTGTGAGTGAGTGTATGATGTGTGAGTCAGCGTATGATGAGTGAGTCAGTGTATGATGTTTAGTTTTCAGTTTAGTTTTCAGTCTATTTGGTATAGCCCTGTGAGCCATTCGGCTCTTGAATCGAGCTGCAGTCGCCAGCAGCAGGGGGGCCTCTATCAGAGAGCACCAATTTGCTCCTCAACCTGGTCGTAGATGCGCTTCTGCGAGCGTCTGGAATGCTTTTCCTTCCGATATTAGAAAGCCACAGGAGCTATGCACTTTTAAGTCATCTAGATTGAAATCTCATTTCTACGTATGGTGCGACAGAAGTCCAAGGTACATACACACATGCATGGTCGCTGATGACATCACTTCCTGTTTGCACCAGGACAAAAAAGGCCTCTTAACCCCAACCCCACCCCTAATTCGCTAGCATTGTATTATCCTTGGCAAAAATTGGTGAACCTGTGATGCCTATTTTTTTATTCCGAATTACATTTGTATCACGATCGGACGAGGGGCAGCTCACAAACCAACCCCCCTCACCCCCCCACCCCCACTGATTATCTTCGGCACTGCCGTGTGCAGGGATGAGCCGCGTGCGTGTCCACCTCCTCAACAAGGACGTCTACGCCGCTGCCACGTGCGGCCTCTGCGGCCTCTGGAACAATGACCCCAGCGACGACTTCATGACCCCCAACGGCACGCTGGCGGGAAGCGCCGCCGAGTTTGGCAACAGCTGGGAGCTTCAGGAGAAGGCCGTCAGCGAGAGGTGCGAGGGCGAGAGTTTCCCCCCGTCGAACGTTGGCGTCCTATCCGCGGTCAAAAAAAATAATTACGTGTGCGCGAGTCACCCGTCGAGTTTGTTCTCGTTACCGATGTCGCGGAGAGCAAAGCAGTGAAAAGCCAATGCGGCGGCGGCGCGTACGCCACCGCGCACTACGAACCCGCCCGCTTGTGCATTCCCCGCCGACGCACCACACCCCGCGCGCGTAACTCACCTCACGCGCCTCTCGCCCCTTTCAGCGGGAGCAGCGACACGGGTGTCTCGGCCAACGTCTCCCTGGACTACTTCCTCAACATCAAGGCGGGCTTCGGCGACAACTGCGGCCTCCTGAGCGACCCGGCGAGCCCCCTGGCCCCGTGCTTCGCCGTCGTGGACCCGGTGCCCCACCACGCCGACTGCGTCTACGACCTCGTGCTCGCCAAGCTGGACGTGGCCGTCCTGTGCCAGGCAGTGCAGGGCTACGTGAGGGCTTGCAATGGCGAGGGCGTTGCCTTCGCGGCAAACTGGAGGAATGCCACCAAGTGCGGTAGGTGCCTCCGGGAAGGAAGGGGGGAGGGGTTATGGGTGTCATGGTGGCTAGGAGATGTTAACTTCCTTGCCTGGTATACAGGAGGTTTTTGGTTCGATCCTGGCCCTGATGCCTGCTGTTTATTTCGAGTTAGCATGTTTCTCTCCACGTGGTCATGCGGATTTTTCCCTGGGTCCTCCAGACTTTCAATTCCATACGTTTAAGAGTGTTTGACTGCCACTTCGTGACCGTCTTTGTTCGACGGCAAGCCACATTCTGAAGCCCTTAAGATGTAGCTTACTTGACTTAGGCCTAAATAATCTGGCCCTGGGTAGGTACCGGGGTTGGGTTACCCCGGCGATAGGCGGGGGTCGTGGGGGGGATGGTGGCAAGCGATTTGGGGAAATGTGACGATGCATCGCGTTACACCACCACCAACACTGAAACTTCTAACAAAACAACACTGGACACGTGCATACTGCTGCTTCTGCGAACACTTCCCACCCCTAAAGAGGGTGCTGTTTTGCCAATTGGGGGGGGGAGGGGAACAGCCGTGACTATGGCTGGCTATGGGCATCGGGAAGAATAGGCACGTCGACATTTTAATTTCTGACTTAAAACTTTCGTGTCTGCAGGCATTGATATTCTTGGTTCTTTCGGTAAAGTCACGTCGATAGAAAAAAAGTAATAAATAAAAAATTGCATAAAATACAAAAAAAACTAATAAATTTAAAAGAATAAACGCAAAAAACCCACGACGTTTCGATTGCAACACAAGCGGTCTTCATCAGGCGTGACTTTACCGAAAGAACCAAGAATATTTAAATTCACACCGCTGATTTTGGGGTAGACTGCCAGACAGAAAGACACCCAGGGAGACACCCGATGGCTGTGTTTTTAGGGTAGGATACTCTTCATCAGGTAAACCTGATGACAGACGCTTGTGTTGCGCCCGAAACGTCGTGATTTATTTTATTTTATACCTACGTAACTTTACCGAAAGAACCAAAGAGTGTGAATTCCTGCAGTCACGCAGCTTCAAATCAAGATTGAGTGTAGGATAGTTTTTGTTTGGTTCATTATTCAAGAGTAATTATTGAAGGGTAGGGTGGGGTTAAGAGGCCTACGTGGGGGTTAAAGGCCTTTTCGGTATTGGTACTAACAGGAAGTGATATCATCAGCCACCATGCCCAGATTGAAGTGCAGATTGGCGCCCCCCTGTGGAGGACCCCTGCTGCTGGTCACTGCAACCAGGATTAGACAGTCTTTAAACTCCACGTAGGCCTCTTACCCGCTAATCGCCACTAAGTGATGGTGACGTTACCACGGCGCCTGTGCCAGACCAGGTACACGTTGAGGCCATGTGAAGTGTCGAAGGCTCGCTGACAGGAGGTCACAGGACAAACCCAGCTGCCATGGGTTGGCTGACTTAGATGACTGGTAGATGCACCAGCTCCTGTGCCAACTCGCTGCATCTCAGCTGCCCAGCGCTCCACTCGTTGTTGTGAGCGTCGCTCATCTGCCCTCAGTATTTGTTGGAGGGCGACTGCCTCCAACTGACCGGTAGCATCCTCACAAACACACACACACACAGAGGTCCACATACAGTGACGCACACACACAGATACGTGAAGTGATAGGGTGAGGTGGGTGTAAGGTCAGGCCTATTTTGGGGTAAGAGCCTGGCTCTGTCCTGGTGCTAACAGGAAGTGATGTCATCAGCCATCATGGCCAGGTTAAGGAGCAGATTGGCACCCCCTCTGTGGAGGTCCCCCTGCCCCCTACAAGTCAATAGACCAACCACGTGTTTGAGCAAAGAGGACTAGACGGGCTTTATTCTCCACATGGGCCTCTGAAACCCACCGTACTATCATTACTTATTTAATGGGCATTATTTATTCAGTGTAATCCAAAGCATGAACCTCTCCACAATCGACTTCCATCTCACACACTATCACCAATCACACACAAAAGACAAAGATCCCCGTGTAGCCTTTAACAGACTGTTGGGGCAAGTTCCGTTAGCAAGTAGCACCGATCAAGGCCAGCTCCAGGATGCAAAGGGGTGGGTGGCCAGCGCCAAGCCAAGCCTGGCCACCTTTATCTCCCTCGTGACGATGTTTACTACACACCACACCAGGTACTCATTTGAGGCCGAGTCGACCTAGTGGTGTTGGTGGCCGTGCACAGTGCCCCAACCGCTAAGCTGCAATTCCCCCATCATGCCATTCACCACTAAATGGCGGTCACGTCACCAGGGCACTTATGCCAGGCTAAGTGCACATTGAGGCCACGTGAAGTATCGAACGCCCTCTGGCAGGAGGTCACGGGGCAGACCCAGTAAATGCTATGGGTTGACTGACTGAGATGACTGGCCAATGCACCACCTGTGCCCCCTGCTGTGCCAACTAAAATATCCACCAATCGCACACACAGCACATCCTAGTGGCACTCGCCCACTCTCCGTTCCGTCTGCCCCTTTGTGAGTGCGTCTTTTCCCTGACTCTTGTCCCCCCCGCACCCATCAACCCTCGTCACCGACCACCGCAGAGATCGACTGCGGAGCGAGCGCGGCCTTCAAGGACTGCGGTAACGCGTGCCCGGCCACGTGCTACGACCCCAGCGCCCCAGCGGACTGCGCTGACGCGTGCGGCGAGACCTGCGAGTGTCTTGACCCGGCCCACGTGTGGGACGGAGACGAGTGTGTCGCCCCGGCGCTGTGCGGTTGCAAGGACGACGACGGCAAGTACTACAAGGTGAGCGTGGCAAGCGCAGCGAGTTCCTGCCACCTCGGGTTGGGGGGATATGGGACTGGGGTAACAAGGGAATGGTTGCCGTCTCATCACTCATGAAGACGCTGTAGAGAAAGCAAGAGACCTGTTCTTATGGAGAGAGAGAAAGAGGCGATCGGTTTGTCGGCCTTTAAAAATTGGGAAGATCTTGATCTTGGACTTGAACAGGGGCAGGGAGTCGACAACACGGGATTCTGGATGGAAGGAATTCCAAGTGATGGGGGACAGCAGTGGAGAATGAGCGAACCTTGACCGAGGACTTAGACAGAAAGCCTTGGTTTCTGGAGCAGAGAGTGTATGGTGATGTTTTACACACCGCACCATGACTCATTTGAGACTGAGTCGACCTAGGGGAGGCCCAGGACCAGTCCAGATAATCGCCAATGGTGTTGGCCGTGAGAGGGAATCGAACTCGGCTGGCCAGGTTCGTAGCGCAGCGTAGCGCTAACCGCTACACCACCGCTCCACCCCACTCACACACATACGTCCGATCCTCATGTGGCCGTCAGGTGAAGGAGGTCTTCTGGAAGAAGGACTGCTCCGCTCAGTGCACATGCGTGTCCTCGGGCAACATCCAGTGCCAGAAGAACCCTTGTGACCTGACCCTGAACTACTGCGGCGCCGGGCCCCAGGGAGACTACGGCTGCCAGCCCAGAATCTGTGAGTCACTGCAGCCACGGTCAGCCCGCAGCATACACATGGGTCACCGATGACCATGGTAATTCCGAGATACGTCAGTGACTACAGTCATAGTCACCCCAAGCTAAGTGAGTAACTACAGCCATAGTCACCCCAAGTTACGTGAATAACTACAGCCATAGCTACCCTAGGTTACATAACTACAACCATAGTCACCCCAAGTTACATGAGTAACTACAACCAAAGTCACATCAAGTTACGTGAATAACTACAGCCATAGTTACTCCAGGTTACGTGAGTATCTACAGCCAGTCACCCCAAGTTACATGAGTAACTACAGCCAAAGTCACCCCAAGTTACGTGAGTAACTACGGCCAAAGTCACCCCAAGTTACGTGAGTAACTACAGCCAAAGTCACCCCAAGATGCATTACGGACAGGTTTGTTCGTATCTCTGAAAGTCCGTAAGTCGAATGTTTATGAGAAGAGGAATCGCCGTCCGTATTCCCGTCGTTGACCATGAGCTCCGCGTTGTGTCTCACCAGTGGAGTGCACCGCGTGGGGCGACCCCCACTACTCGACGTTCGACGGACGCAAGTTCAACTTCCAGGGCACGTACACGTACGTGCTCACGCAGGTGAGACCCGTGGCCTGCGCATTCGTATCCGAAGGGTGTGCGTAAAATTAATGTGTTTACGTAAAGTCCTTCGCCTTTTTTTATTTTCTACTTTACAAGAGCCCGGTGAAAAGGCACGAAGCGTATCGAGCGAAGGAAGGGGTAACAGAAAATTTCCGCGGGACGACCGAAGTCCAAACACAGTGCTCCTGGGGGCCTCTGGGAAAGGGGAGGAGATTGGCGCTCACTGCCCCACACATGTATAAACGGCGAACAGTGGGGACGTGAGGGAGGTTTTTTTCGGAGGAGGGCAAGTGCACCTCACAAAAGCTTCCGAACAACGTAACCTACACCCGCCCAGTGAACCTGACGTAGGCCTCGGCAAGGTAAGGTAAAAGTTAAAAGGTAAAAACAACGAGCCTACCTTTACCCTACCTTTTACCTTCCCACAATACAATCGCTCTACCCTTACCTTTTACCCTTTAGCAGATAAAGGTAACAGGTAAAAGGTAAAAAGCAACGAGCCTACCTTTACCCTACCTTTTACCCTTACCCCATACAAATTACCCGATTACAGGGTAATTACTGGTGTACTACTACACATTAAAAAGGTTTATAACGGTAAATGCTAGGTAGATCGCTTTAATCATATAGAATACTCTCGATGATTCCAATTGTACACGCTTGTTGTCGTTGTTGTCATCGTTGTCGTCGTTGTTGTATCCTCAAATCTTGTAACTCAATTTTAACCCACTTCCCAATGTGGTATCGACTGCAAACTTGGTATACTTATGTCATACTGATGACAATATATTCTCATAAAAATATATATTTTAAACATTATTTTTTAGATGTTATGTTTCGCCTTGGGTCTCATTGTCCACGGTCAACTAACGTTGGCTGTAATTGGCCATGGTCCCTTACGTTGTGGCAAGCTTCGGGGCCGCTTCCTGGAGTCGTGGAGTTCTGCCATTACTCGTACATTTTATAAAAGCTTATTTTTAAAAACGTTTTTTCAAATATTACTTATTAAATGGAGGCCACGGACTGCGCCACGGAGCTTTTAGCGGTAAACAAGGTACCGTATTTACCGGGTAATACTTCGCGCTACCTTTACCCTACCGGGTAATTCTTCCAAGCTACCTTTACCCTACCCTTTACCTTACCCCTTGGCATGTCGACACCTTTACCCTTTTACCCGGTAAAAATGGTAAATTACCTTACCTTGCCGAGGCATAACATGCCATCAGTATAAGCCGCGCGGAGCAGTGACTATCTCCCGTCTTAACGACTCCCCTCGGCCACCGGTAAGTACCCCGTTTTAACGCGTGGCGGTGGTTTTCACACCGCCGCCATACATTTTCGCTATGCAACGTGGGTTCATTTTCCGTTGGGCAAGGCTTATGTCACAGAACGCGCGCTCCGTTATAACGTGTTAATGACCGCTCCGTTGCAACGCAGAGCGCGCCGCTCCATTATAACAGAATTTCTGAGTTTTCGTCAATGAACTAGTTTTTTGAGCTGCGCGGCTGGGCGGTACGGTGATACGGTACGTGAAAATCATACAGTAACATAAAATGATACAGTAACGCCGAGTGATACTTTAACATAGAGTGATACAGTAATGCAGAATAGTACAGTACACGGAATGATACAGTATGTGTAGTAATACAGTGCGTGGAATTATACAGTAACGCGGCGGTGTACCCTCAGTTATTAGTTCCGCCATCTCACCGCACGGCGTGCTTCGTGGTACATCGTATCTCGCCAAACTTATGGGGAAATTGTTTTAGCTACATTCGGCACTTTTTAGGAACTCATCTACTACCGCTACGACTAGCGTATTAAATGAGGACTTCCTGTATGTATGCATGGGAGAGGCAGCATAACGGTTAGTGCGCTGTGCTACAAACCCGGCAGACCCGAGGTTCGATTCCCGTTCGCGGCAAACAACACGACAGCAGCGCTTGCCCCAACAGTAAGCTTAAGGCTACGTGGGGGACGTTTGCCTTTGCAGCCGTGCTCGGGCGCCGACTGGAGCGTGAAGGTGAAGAACGAGAATCGTCCGGGCAACTGGGAGGTGGCGTATACGCGTGAGGTCATCGTCGACATCTACGGGTACCGGGTGATACTCGCTGCCGGCTCCAAAGTTTCCGTGAGTGCCACGCGTCACTCTGACCCCAAACCCCCCTTCTGCTCCTGCTGTGTCTCCTCGTCGATGTCTCGCCCAGTGTGTCGTGTCTCCGTCTGCTACTCATTGTCCCCTCAATCTCTAATCCCCCGTGGCCTCGTCTGCTCCTCAGGGTCTCTTCAATCTGGAAGTAATCCCTTATGTGTCTTTGTCTGTTCATCAATGTATCTTCTTTCATCTCTCTATGTCTTCCCCAATGAATCTCGTTCTTTCCTCCATGTTTCCTCCTTCTCTATGTCTCCTCCACTGTATCTCCTGCTGTTCTCTGTTCTATTCATCCCTTTGTGGAGATTCTCTTCTGCCCAGTTTTGTCATTCATGTAGCTTTTTTGTCCTTATGCTCTTTTTCCCCCTGTGTTTCCTGCTGATGTTCTGTCTCCTACTCGTCACCTTATCCTCCTCTCTCTCTGTCTCCCCATTTGTGGGTTTCCTCTCCATGTCCCACCACCGCAACCCCCCCCCCCCCAACATTACCTACTGTGCGATGCCTTCCCAATAATTTAACCAACTCTTCCATGCGTGCCATTTTAACAGTGATTGTGATGTTTATATTCATAGTCAAAAAGCACCCAACTCTCAATCAGATACAACTGTGGGCTTAAACCTCAGTCGGGGTTCAGATCATCGCATTAGCGTCATTCCTACACGGTTGAATTAAAACGTGGCGCCACCACTGCATATGAGGCCCACCGTTCTTTGCTCTGCGTTAACTATTTTCGTCCCGTCATGGGCAGGCGGAATTTACGCAATTGGCTTAGGGCTGCCAACAACTTGCAAACGGGGCGCCATGCCGTCGTTTACTCGAGCAGCGGAAAACCTCCCCTGACGAGTGAACGACGGGCGTGGTCCGATAGAGAGCCCCCACCGACACCTGTCGTCCATCCTCACTTCGCCTTACCTCTCCCCTTGCAGCTAAATGGCGTGAGCCTGAACCTGCCGTTCTACTACAACAGCAGCGGCCACGAGTTTTCGGTGACTCGCTCCGGCCACTACATGCGCGTGTCGGCCGACTTCGGCCTCGAGGCCCTCTACGACGGAATATACCGCGCGAGCGTCAAGCTGCCCACCATCTTTGTGGCGTCACTCTGCGGCCTCTGCGGCAACATGGACGGCTTCCCCGCCGATGACTTCACACGCCGGGATGGCTCGCAGACGCACAGCGCCTCCGAATTCGGCAACAGCTGGAAGGTGGAGGAGCCGGGCATCATCGACACGTGAGCTACGGTGGTCTCACAGTCGGATCCTTCCCCCAAACGAATAAGCCTCGCTGGCCCGGCTAGGATAATGCCACACTTCGCGTGGTCTCGGCGTTTGCCGTATGCCTGTGTTGGGCCCGATGCTGAATGCACTAGGCCTGGGAATAGCGTTGCCAAGCTGTCCTTTTCCCCCATCCCCGCACCCCCCTCCCCCCCTCAAGATTACCTTGTGTTTTTGAGGTGGCCGTCATTGGACACCTGCAGATCTTTCCAACCTGGCATTAAAAGTACACTTTTTTCTTGTCAGTTGCATAATCATGCACCACTCAAGACTGTGAATTCACGTGGAGTACTACCCTTGTTTGGCATTGTGAGATATGCTTCTGTTTTCCGTGATATATCCCAATTTTTGTTTTCTCAGTGTTGGCAACCTGGGACAATAACTTGCACTCAGCCAACTTATGGATGCATTCCCCTGAAGGGAATGGGAAGCCTATATTAGGCTGAATGCCAAATGTGTGAGACCTACGACAATGGCAGACCCAATTTCAAAATCTGAGGCAAAGTGGAAACCAGCAATAGGGTCAGCACCAAATTAATTAGGCGTATGACTACGCACAGCCTGTAATAGGCCAAAAATAATCAGCGTTAGGCCTAAGACAGTGCAGAGCCTATTATAGGCCTGAGAAAAATCGCAGTCTGTGCTGGCTATGTCTATTACCAAATGCATTAGACTTTAGACAATGCAGAGCCTGCACTAGATCAAGCCAAAGTTAAGCCAAATCCAAAACATTGCAAAAGCCTGCGCTAGCCCTGAAATTGGACTGCAGAGTCGCTCCCATTGCCCTTCGCTGCCATGGGGCGTGAAGTGGCCACGGTGAAAAGTTGTTGTGTTATGGCGTTTTCGCCGGTGACAGCCCTCTTACTTATTTATTTTTCTCTCTCTCTCCCTCCCGGTGGCTTTTGGGCCTTGCAGAGGTTCCGACGACACCGGCAGAGCTGTGGTTCTTGATGCCAATGCCGTCAACCAGGCCCAGCAGAACGACTCTTGTGGGATCCTCAATGACGTTGCGGGTGTCTTCGGCTCATGCCTGGTGCTCGTTGAGTCCATGCCGTACATTGACAACTGCGTCTTCGACATGGTGCTGCTGAACTTTACTGACGACGTCCTCTGCAAGGCCCTGGAAGCCTACTTCGCGGCCTGTGTGAAGGCCGGGGCTCCCGTTGAAGCGTGGCGGAGTCCAGCCCTCTGCCGTGAGTGTTGGACCGACATCTCAGCTCTCCATAATATTTACGACCGAAACAGGAGGATTTCTCCACAAATCCGGCTGTCGCCTGATGATGTTGGTTGTTGTAATTACCGGCAAAACATCGTACTTGAATTGTAAATGTTGTGGGTTTACTCTCCAACACACCAGTGTGCTGTACTAGTAACGAATCAGCATGTTTTGTTTACTTGACAAACTTTACTAATTCGCTGTATCGGGTGATGGCTGGTTTAACGATATATTTATATTTACGTTATCGAACCAAAACCTCTATTAATATTGGTCGTAAAAACCTACGTGTTAAAATCACTGCTCTCCCTTCGATACTCACCTGAGCCAGTGGGGTGAATTTTTTGCGTAATAAAAATGCATTACAAATGCACATCGTCCAAAGATTAGCGAAATGCCTGGCTCATGCCGCTGCTAACAGAAGGGACTGAACTAACTGAAACTCTAAAAATCCCCATCTAGAGGTGTTTTTTTACGTCTGCTTGCCAGGTCTCACTCCGAATCAGATGAGTGCCTTTATTTCGTTAAAAGCTATGTATCGCTGTGTGGAAGCGACCTGGCCTGTCGCTCCATACGAAGTTGCGGGTTCTTGGACACAGTTATACCATCCCATATCTATGCTTGCAAAGCCTGGATCCCTTTAAAGAAACATCTGTACCGGTTGGAAATATTTAGGCTGGCTTAGCACAGTTGAAGTTCAACACACACATACATCCTGGGATTATCCAGACTCGATTTTGTGAGGGGCTCACAGATCCTTGAAAGATACGGATACAGTGACTCAGTGAGCTCCTCCAGCAGGCAAGGCTGCGTTACCTGGGTCATGTCGTCTGCATGCCCGGCCACCACATGCCCAAGCAGATTCTGTTTGACATGGGCTGGATAAGAGATGGGACCGTGCGGTGCAGGAGGATGTGCAGCTGGGTCTACTTGCCGATGACCGGTAGCAGGAGCTAGCAGGAGGTAGCAGGAGGCTCATGAAGGACACTACTGGGCAATTGGAGGCAGTCGCCTTCAAATCACGGAGGGCAAAGAAGCAAAATATTTGTGCTCATCTTTCAATCTCAGTCAGCCATTCACTCGCTCGCTCACTCACTCACCCATCTATCAGATCACCCATTCACCCACCCATTTGTGCAGTTACTCGCTTACTCATTCACCCACTCAGTCACTCACTCACCAACAGCCTTTTGAGGATACATGCATGACACCTCTGAACGTGTCTTCATTGCTTTCTCTCATTCACCTACCCACCCATTCACACACCCACCCATTCACCCACCCACTCACCCACCCACCCACTCAGCCATTCACCCACCCAGTCACCCACTCGCTCACTCTATAACGCACTCAGTCACTCACCAACAGCCTGTTGAAGCTGCACGGCTCCACCTCTGGGCGCGTCTTCATCTGCTTTCTCTCATTCATCCACCCATTCACCCACTCACTCACCCAACCACACCTCTGCTTGCGTCTTCATCTGCTTTCTCTCATTCATCCACCCATTGACCCACCCACGCACCTACCCACTCACTCACCCACGCATCCACCTATTCACTCACCCACTGACTCACCCACCCACGCATCCACCCACTCACTCACCCATTGACTCACCCACGCATCCACCCACTCACTCACCCATTGACTCACCCACACACTCACTCACCCATTCACCCGCTCACTCACCCAAGCACACCTCTGCGCATCTTTCTCTCACTCGTCCACCCACTCGCCCACTCACCGTTCACTCACCGAACCACTCCTCTGCCGCCCACAGCTGCCCCGCAGTGCCCCGCCAACAGCCACTACTCGTACTGCGCTCCGCCGTGCCCCGTGTCGTGCGTTGACGGCGCCGTCGAGGGCCAGTGCCAGGGAGACTGCGTTGAGGGCTGCGTCTGCGACATCGGCTACGTCCTGGAGGACGACGCCTGCGTGCTGGCCGACCAGTGCGGCTGCGTCTACAAGAACAAGTACTACAAGGTGATGCACTGCCTACTGCGGGTTGTTGTAACCATGAGGTCACCTGGCACACGTTGACTCACACACTACAGCCTGTACTACCACAAGGTGGTGCACTGCCTACTGCGGGTTGTTGTAACCATGAGGTCACCTGGCACACGTTGACTCAAGACACAGGAGGATGTTCCGTAACTGTGTCGTTAGAACCTGCCACCACCCGACACAGCCAATTAGTGAGGGTTGTCACATAAACTGAACGTGCTCAATTCGTTACTAGTGCAGCACACCAGTTGTGTGTTGGAGAGCCAAGCCACGTTTCTCCAGTAATTACAACCAGCTTCAACTAGATTTGAAGCTTTCGTGACTGCAGGAATCCATACTCTTTGGTTATTTCGGTAAAGTCACGTAGGTAGAAAATAAAATGAATCACGACGTTTCGGGCGTTTGTGTTGCGCCCAAAACGTCGTGATTTATTTAATTTTACACCTACGTGACTTTACCGAAAGAACCAAAGAGCAAATCAGCTCAACCAAGTGGCTGATGTCTTCCATCGTCATCATCGTGTGGAAATTGACAGATGGAGGTGGTCAGCCGGTGTGGGCCCCCCTCTCCCCTCCCCCCCATGCCCCCCTCTACCCCCCCCATCACTTCACCGGTGTCCTCCCTCGGTGGCAGGTGGGAGAGTCGTTCATCTCAGACGACTGCACGAGCTCGTGCCTGTGCGATGCGGGGGGCATCGACTGCCAGGCGTTCGCCTGCCCCGAGTTCTACGTCTGCGCCGTGCTGGAGGGGGGCAGGGCCGGCTGCGACGCCATCGTGGGTGAGATGATAATGACGATGATGATGACGATGATGATGACGATGATGCCAACTCATGATGACCTCCTGCACACCAGGCGAGGTAGTTAACATCTCATAGCCACCGTGATGATGATGAGAGAGAGAGACGCAAACTCCAAATATACAGCAACAGGCATCGTCAGGGTCTGGGATCGAACCCACGACCTCCTGCACACCAGGCGAGGGAGTTAACATCTCCTAGCCACAGTGGCACCCCATCAAAACTGGTCCTGGGCCTCCCCTAGGCATACCAGACGAGGTGGTTAATATCTCGTCGTGAGCGGGAATCAAACTCGTTGTAAGAGCCATAAGACAGGTAGTGAGTGTATTATTTCTGGAAATACATTTCATGTACAATCGTCATACATTTGTTGACAGACTGGTTGTATTTGATTTGGAATATTCCAACTGTTTAGAAACCCTTCTGTGGTTAGACGCTCCGTTGGTTGAACCCATGACGTCACTTCCGGTTTTTACAGTATAAACGGGGGGCTATGAGAAGAGCCGGGTGGGGAGCGAGTGGATAGTCTTTTACCGTGCGACAGGGTGATACAGTACGTGAACAGGCGAAGATATAACTTTAGAAAACGCTCGTTTTTGTGCAACTAATAAATAAAGACACCTCAAACACGCGTCAGACTTATTGCTCCCACAAGTTAAGGCATAGCTTATTTTCTGGTATAAGAAAGCTGCGCCTACACTCGGGTCGCCGGGTTCGTAGCGCAACGCGCGAACTGCTACACCGCCGCTCCCCATTCTCCTCTTATCACCACCGCTACCACCACCACCGACCACCGCTACCACCACCACTACCACCGCTACCACCACCACTACCACCGCTACCATTACCAAGAAGACAAAGATCACCTGGAGAGACTTAATAGACTGTTGGGGCAAGTGCTGTTAGCCAGCTTCTATGAAGGCCAGAACGGCACACAAGCGGGTGGGTGACCAACACCCCGCAAGTGTCGCCTTTGTCTCCCCAGTGCCAATGCTTTTACACATCGCACCAAGTCCTAATTTTTGACCGAGTCGACCAAGGGGACGCCCAGGTACCGGTTCAGATCATCGTCTCCGGCGATGACCATGAGCGGGAATCGAACTCGGGCCGCCGGGCTCCTAGCGCAGCGTCGCACTAACCTTCCCACCCCGACCCATCGTCCTCTCCACCGCCATCGCCCCGCCCCCCTCCCAGGTCACTGCCACGCATCGGGCGACCCGCACTACACCACCTTCGATGGCAAGTACTTTGACTTCATGGGCACGTGCACCTACATACTGGCGGCGCCGGGACCCAGCTACTCGGGCTCTCACCCGGCAGCGTGGCACGTGCTGGTGCAGAACGAACACCGGTACGGCTCCACGGCCGTGGCGTACACGCGAACTGTCGAGGTGCAGTTCGACCACGACGTCAACGTCAAGCTGCTGTTCGGTGGCGACGTCCTGGTGAGTTGGAGGTAGGGGGGTGGGGACCAAGTAAGGTAGCACAAACGGGAGGCAGGTAGGGAAAACGTCGGGCACGGGCGTTGTAGATCGGTGATGCGTGTACACGTGTGTTTGCGCGTGCATGTGTTGAACTTCACCTGTGAGAGGAGCTGCCATTCTTCCACTAGGGTGATGGGTGTACATTCGGGACCCCGATTAAACCCACGGTGGCCTGGTCTCAGCGAGACGATGAAAGTTGGCAGCAAGAATTTAATCATAGCTTGCAGCTGGGGATGCTGAAGGGAAATGGGTGAGTTTTTGGACTGTGGCTCATGCAGCTGCAATGGCTGCTTTGGGGACACGGTCAAACCCTCCCCAGAGACCCTGGCTGATGGAGGACATGGTCAGGCTGGCTGAGAAAAAGCGACAGGCCCACTCTCATCGTCTACAGCATCCCACGTCAGAGAATGAGGCGGCTTATTGCAGCCATCGCTCGGAGGTTCAAAGAGCCGTGCGGCACTGTAAGGATGGGTAGTGGTCGCAGGTTGCTGAGGAGATGGAGTCTGCCTCAGTAGCCTGCGATCACTCTTTAACGCCATCTAAAAAGTAACTTGCAGCGCCACACCTATTACCATCATTAGCGGAAAGAATGGTGATCCAATCTCCAAACCCCAGGAACAGGTTTTCAGATTTGCTGAGCATTTCTGTGAGATCTTGTAGGAGGGAGAATCCCTCAGCATGGAAAACATCACGGGGCAAAGTGGGGATGAACCTGCTCGGGCTGCAATGCCTCAAATATTGGAAGAAGTAGTCACCCCCTGTGCGTGGATGGCTGAGGTGCCATCTGATGACGAAGCACAGAAGGCGATCCAGAGTCAGAGACCAGGCAAAGCACTGGGCAGACAATCTCCCAAGCGAAATGCTGAGGGAGGGTGGTATTTGTGCGCAGACTGCCCTGTATGACATGATAATAAAAGTCTGGACCACTGGATGGGTTCTTCAGGATTGGAAGGGTGCCCTGGTGGTTCCCCTCTTTAAGAAGGGGGACTGCACATACTGTAACAACTACAGGGGCCTCTCACTCCTCAGTGTGCAGGTCCATGAGCCGATAGACTCCCCTTCAACCTACATCATTATCATCATCAGCTGCACCAGCCCATAGCCTTGTCTGCGCCTACAACATCATCAGCAGCAGAAGCAGGTCCACCAGCCCATAGCCTCGCCTTCACCGACGTAGATGGAGGTCAATGTGGGTGGAGGAAATCAGTTGGCAGAGGGCAACCAGAGGGAGGATTCCAGGATACGGACGAGACCAGGAGATGGAGGAGACGAGGGGTGTGTGATGTTCAGGGGACCGACCAGGTCATGGAGAATGGAAGAAGGTGAGAACCAGTAGTATTATAACAGTGGTCAGCTACGGCCAAATAATTTGTCCTGCCATGTTTCAAATCCGACTTGTGGTCGCGAATGCGATCAGAAATATGTCTTTTCGTTTCCCCGATATAACAATCCCCACAGGTGCCCGAAACGTCGTGATTTTATTTAGTTGTTTTTCATTTATTTTATTTTTTACCTACGTGACTTTACCGAAAAACCAAAGAGTATAGAGGATGATGAGAAAGAAAGAGAGAGATGCAGACTCCGAATACTTAGCAGCAGGCGTCGTCAGGGTTGGGATCACACCCGCGACCTCCTGTGTACCAGGCGAGGCATTTAACATCTCACGTGTGCAACCAGGTGAACGACGAGAGTGTGAGCCTCCCCGTGGGCCTGCCCAACGGCACGGTGGTGAGGGCCGGCAACTTCGCGGTGCTCTCCTTCCCGGCGGCGGGGCTCACCGTCAAGTACGACGGCTACAGCTACGTGGACCTGCGCCTCCAGGCGTACTACGCGCGCAACCTTAGCGGCCTCTGCGGCGACTTCAATGGCGACCCGGGCGACGACCTTGTGGGGCCCGACGGGGAGCTGCACGCCACCGCCTACACCTTCGGCAGCTCCTGGCAGTACCCGGTCGCCAGCAACAACTCGGCGTGAGTCGTCTCCGCCGCTTGACCCCAACATGAACACATACCCATACCACGTGACTCTAACATGAGCACATACCCCTACACCTTGACTCTTAACATAAACACATGCCCCTACACCTTCTCCAGGAACGCATCTTGAGCGCTAAGCGAGGTCTGCCTGTACCTATGTATGTATATATATATACACATATCTAGTATATATAAATTTCCTATGTATACACTCTGCCCCACCATAGTGCTGTGATCGGACAAAGAGAGATGAGAAAGAGAGAGCAGAAACTTCGCACCGGATTTATTTGGGGGGGGGGGGGGGGGGGGTGGTGGGGAGCGGGCAGGTGGTGACGGCATCCCCCATGCCTCTCTCTCTTTTCTTGTGGCAGCTGCGGCAGCGACTACGGTCGCGTCGTGGATCCCGACGAGCGCAGCAAGGCGAAAGCGTCCCTCCTCTGCGCGCCCCTCAAGAGCGCCGCCTCCCCACTTGCCGCCTGCTTCCAGGCGGTGCCGCCGGCCCCCTACCACGGCAACTGCGTCTACGACCTGGCAATGACAGCGCTCAGCAACGAGCTGCGCTGCTCCCACCTGCAGGGGTACTTTGACGCATGCCTGGGCAGCGGAGTCCGGCCCGGAGAGTGGAGGGAGGCCCTCGGCTGCTGTGAGTTTCTTTTGCTTCCTTCCGATATGATCATCGTCATCCTCGTTGGCAGCGGCGATCACTCGCGGTCGAGCATGGATTATCACGTCGAAATGTATAAAGGGGCAAATGCTCTCAAGGTGTGTTTTTAAAGGTAGAGGGACAAAAGCGGAAGACCAGGAGAAAAGTCCACGCAGCCACGGGGAGAGAGACATGCAAACTCCATATATACAGGCATCAGGGTTGGGATCCAACCCACGACCTCCTCGGTATCAGAATATTTATTCGTGCTGCTGGAGGAATCCGATGAGCTATAAAGCTCTTGTTCACAGATATCCAGTCAGGCGGGTAAGAACGTAGCAACAACAAACAATACAAAAACATGATGGAAATGCATGATTTCAAAAAAGGTAAACAAATCACGCAAACACATATATATAAAACTAAACCATCCCCATCCTATCAGACAAAGCCCCACTGTGGCATTCACTTATTTTTCAACAGCGACCTGGCCACAAATGATAGCTCAATAAAGTGGCCTATCATTTGGACATTTATAGAAGCAAAATTAATCTAAATAGTCTAAACGCGTGTTTCTATAACAGGTGGAGGTGTTTAACATATCCTTGCCACCGTGGCGCCCAGGGAGCCACATACGATGCCTCCTTTCCTGGTTTAAGTTTTAAGTTCAAAATGACCGATTAATCCAACGACTTCAATCTCCTTCTCCCCACCTACACCCCGCCCCGGCGCCCTCTGCTCCCCGACAGCGCTGAGCTGCCCGGCAAACAGCGCGTACAAGGGGTGCGCATCGCCATGCCCGAGCGCGTGCGGCTTCTCCAACTCCGCGTGCCCCAAGAATCAGGCATGCGTCGAGGCGTGCGAGTGCAGCCCAGGCTTCTTCCTGCACGACGGCGCCTGCGTGGACGCGGCCAACTGCGGCTGCACCATGGACGGCATCTACCATCCCGTGAGGCCTATTCTGCTTCATCTGTGCCCAGAGCCTAATGTACCATCCCTTGAGGCCTAGTCTGCTTCATCTGTGCCCAGAGCTTAATCTACCATCCCTTGAGGCCTAGTCTGCTTCATCTGTGCCCAGAGCCTAATGTACCATCCCTTGAGGCCTAGTCTGCTTCATCTGTGCCCAGAGCCTAATGTACCATCCCTTGAGGCCTAGTCTGCTTTATCTGTGCCCAGAGCTTAATCTACCATCCCTTGAGGCCTAGTCTGCTTCATCTGTGCCAGAGCTTAATTCTTCTACCACGAGATGAGGTCTAGTTTACTGCATCTGTGTCCCTTGAGGCCTTTACTACTCTGGCATCTTCTCCTCTGCTCTGATCTTAAATAAATTCTGAAAGACCCCAAATTATGTTTTCTATCCTTTCAGTCTCCTCCTACAACCCCACAGTCATGCTTCCGCCACTAATTTATAATTTTGCAAGTGCCATCGACCGCTGAGTAGGTGTACAGGATTCTCTCGTTATTCGGAAAGGATACGTTACGAAGATGCTCATGAAGAGCAAATTTCGCGGATAATGATATTGGCCTATGAAAACCTATCTATTAATACATTACCTTTAAATACGTAGAAATTATCATGACACAAACAGAATGTATTATAATCCACATAAAGTAAATAAAAATGAACATTAAAGTATTAAATAACGGTTTGTAAATGAACTCACCTTTATCTCGTCAATACTGTATTCCTAAATCCCGAGTCCTAGACCCTGAGTGGTGGAACGTCGTGGGCAAAATGAATGTGGTTTGTGTGTGTGTGTGCTTATCCTGTGGGGAGCAGTTGTGTACACAACACTACCCAGCGGCATCGAGTTAGATTCCCGCTCACGGCTAGCAATGCTGATGACGATAATCTGAACTGATCCTGGGCCAACCCTAGGTCGACTTGGCCTCAAATGAGTACCTGGTGTAGCGGTGTGTAAAAACATTGCCACTGGGGAGACAAAGGCGGACGGGCGTGATGTTGGCCTCCCACCCACTCGTGTGCCACAGTCGGCCTTCGTAGGTGCTGCTGCTCGCTAGCAGCACTTGCCCCAATGGTCTGTTAAGGCTACATGGGGGATCTTTGTCCATTTGTTCTGTGGTGCAGGTGGGCGAGGAGTGGTGGTCGTGGGACTGCTCGCACCACTACACCTGCTACTCGCAGTACAACGTTTCGGACGACCTCGGTGGGTGCTTGGACAACGAAGTCTGCTTCCTCAAGGACGGAATGCTGGGATGTCACCCCGGTGGGTCCGCACACACACATACGGCAAACAATAACACACCGTTTCGGACACCGAGAATCTCTAACTGTCACAGCCTCACGTCGGTTTCTTTGCTGTCACCCCCTCGCTGTGGAATGCACTCTGACTTTTAAGAAACATCTAAAGGCCTCAGGCCTTGGCACCTGATTGGCTCACCAGTGACGACATCACATTTATCCCTCCATTTAAGACCGAAACAGGATTAATCCACAAATCTGTCTGTCGCTTGATGATGCTTGTAATTACTGGCAATAAGTCATGGTACTCGACGCAAATGAAGACGACGAAGAGGGCAACGCTAATGAAGACGACAACGGTGACGACGACATTAATGAAGACATTGATGGTAACGCTAAGACAACGGTGACGCTAATGAAGACGACGACCGTGACGGCGACGACCGATGACGGCTAACGATCCATTGCTCTCTCCCATTTCAGCCGAGCTGGAACTGTCGTGCCAGGATGAGCGGATGTCGGCCCGCATCCCCAAGGTGCTGGTGGGCAAGCACAACGCGAGCGAATTCGCGCTCAACGACGGCTCGCTCCCGGGCTGCTCGCCGCTCGACGATGGCCAGTTTATCGTCTTCGACATTGCCATTGTGGACTGCGGCGCCGTGTGCCAGGTGCGATGCGTGTGGTCGTGTAGTGTAGTGTATAGTCGTGTCGCCTATAGTGGTGTAGTGTATAGTAGTGTAGTGTCTCGTAGTGTATAGTAGTGTAGTGTATAGTAGTGTAGTGTCTCGTAGTGTAGTGTATTGTAGTGTAGTGTATAGTAGTGTAGTGTATAGTATTGTAGTATATAGTAGTGTAGTGTATAGTAGTGTATTATAGTGTAGAGTATTGTATAGTAGTGTAGTATATAGTAGTGTATAGTATTGTAGTGTATAGTAGCGTAGTGTATTGTAGTTGTCGTGTATAATAGTGTATAGTAGTGTATAATTGTGTAGTGTATAATATGGTAGTGTAATGTATAGTAGTGTAGGGTATAATAGTGTAGTGTATAATATAGTATTGGTGTGTATAGTAGTGTATAGTAGTTTAGTGTATAGTAGTGTAGTGTATTGTAGTGTATAGTAGTGGTGTATAGTAGTTTAGTGTATAGTGTATAGTAGTGGTGTATAGTAGTTTAGTGTATAGTGTATATTAGTGTAGTGTATAGTAGAGTATTGTATTATAGTGTATAGTAGTGTAGTGCATAGTAGTGTAGTGTATAGTGTATAGTAGTGTAGTGTACAGTAGAGTATTGTAGTGTATAGTAGTGTAGTGTATAGTAACTCGTCTCGCTACCGTCACCCCCCCCCCCTTCCTAGGAGACGGATTCGCAGATGATCTTCTCTCAGACGCTCACCCTCAAGTCGGCCAACAGGAGCCTGCCCATCATCCGCAACTTCAACGATGTCCAGGTCCCGCTCACGTATGTGTTACCCCCCTCGACGATGTATTACATCGTCCATAAATGACGTCACGCACCTAGGGCGGGGGGAGGGTCAGACATTTGTGACGATGTGTGACGAGGGGGTGGGGGGTGTTTGAGAAATGTGACATCACATCAAAATGCGCAACTTTAAATAAATATAGAATTGTTATAACAACACTAATTGTTATAACACTCCTACAACATCAGAGCATAGCGCCACATTATTATACGCACTACAATGACAATAGTGTAAAGCGATTTGTTTTATTTTCAAAATGGAAATATGATTTTGCGGGGGGGTCTGACTTTTTGTGACGCCGTGTGACGAGGGGGGGGGGTCAAAAATCGTCCAAAATCGCGTGACGTCATTTATGGACGGCCCCTAAAGCGAATGCATAACCTCGACCTCTCTGCTCAGAGTGACCACCTCCACTCTCCCCCCCGCCATTGAGGAGACCACCTCACTGCTCCGGCCATGTTGACAGGCGACGGACATGCCCTAGTCTATTTGCTCATTCAACGCCTCGCTCGCTTCTCATTGTCTTATTCTTCTTATTCTTCTTCATCGTCGTATGGGGGGGGGGGTGTAAACGGCTGCGGTTTGATGTTGATGTTCGCCATCCATACAACGGCTTCACGCGGCGAGGCAGAGTGAGTGGTCGCGATGCCGCTGCTGCCAGATACGTACATACGGTAACTCCCGCCATCTCTCTTTCTCTCTAAACATCCTGACTATCATCTCTCATCTCCACCTCATCTCCACGATCCCTCTCTGTGAATAACATCCTCATCTCTTATGTCCACAATCTCTTTCTGACCATCTTGAATCTCATCTCCATCTCAACGATCTCTCTCTGTGAACACCCTCATCTCTCATCTCCACGATCTCTTTCTGACCATCTTGAATCTCATCTCCTCGTCTCTTTCTCTCTCTCTCTGTGAACATCCTGACTCTCGTTTCTCATCTTAATCTGATCTCCACTGTCTCTCTCTTTCTCTCTCTGTGAACAACCTCATGTCTCATCTCCATCGCATCCCCACGATCTCTGCCACCGTCTCACATCGTCTCTCGTTCTCCAGGTGTAAGTACGACAAACGCCGCAGCCTGGCGGTGAACTTCGTGCCGGACACGGGCAGCATCTTCGTGACGGAGACGGGCTTCGGCGACTTCGTCTTCAACATCGAGCTGTACCACTCGGAGCGCTTCGCGCTGCCGTACAAGAAGAACGACTACCCCGTGCACTTCAAGGAGAACGAGAACGTCTTCGTGCAGCTCGCCGTCAAGTCCAACCTCAGCGTGTCGCTCTTCACTGAGAACTGCTTCGCAACCCCCAGCGGGGACCCCCAAGACCCCATCCGATACGACCTCGTCAAGAACGGGTACGCGAACGGAGACCACTGACACCGCACGTGGACTAGCATTGTGCACGGAGTAACATTACACGTAGACCCACATTGCCCGTAGACTAACATTTCCCATAGACTAACATTGCCCGTAGACTAACGTTGCCTGTAGACTAACATTTCCCATAGACTTACATTGCCCGTAGACTAACATTACCTGTAGATTAACATTGACCATATACTAACATTGCCCATAGACTAACATTGCACGTAGACTAATATTGCCCATAGACTAACATTACCCATAGACGAACATTGCACATAGACTAACATTGCCCATAGACTAACATTGCCCGTTGACTAACATTGTCAATAGACTAACATTGCTCGTAGACTAACATTGCCCATATACTAATATTGCCCATAGACTAACATTACCCATAGACTAACATTGCCCGTAGACTTGCTCTCCAGTCGACGTGGGTGAACAGTGCAACCGAACTCCGTCCCGAGCTCGACTCAAGCACCTCGGCAGAACGAGAAATAGAAGTTTAACACGTCGTAGGCTTTCGCGACCACTATGATACACAATACAGGTTTTGTTGGGTTAGATCGCGTAAATATATTAATGTTGTGTCGTTAACCCCACCACCACCAGACACATACAATTAGTAAGGTTTGTCACGTAAACAGAAGATGGCCAATTCGTTACTAGTACAGCACACCAGTTGTGTGTACGACGTTTTGCCAGTAATTACAAGTAGCTTCATCAGGCAACATGTCGTACTAATATTGTAAATGTTGTGGATTAGCTCTCCAACACACAACCGGTGTAGTACTACACTATACACTACACTATATACTACACACTACACTACACACTACACTGTTGTGGATTTTCTCTCCAACACACAACCGATGTAGTACTACACTATACACTACACACTACGCTACACACTGCACTGTTGTGGATTTGCTCTCCAACACACAAACGGTGTAGTACTCCACTATACACTACACTATACACTACACTATGCACTACACTATACACTAGCGCTGTACTAGTAACGAATTGGCCACCTTCTGTTTACGTGACAAACCCCTGGTGGCGGGTTTAACGACACAACATTTACATATTTACGGGATCTAACCTAACAAAAGCTGTATAATGGACAACAAAGGAATGGCCCGTCGCGGGACCGCGGGTCACATGACCTCGTCGAGAATTCCTTCCTCCGCTGGAATCTGACGACGTTTCCATGCCCCGGGCTCGTGCCGTCAGTCGCACGATGACCGTCAAACTATTGGCGAACTATTTGAACAAGTTTAGTTTTTTTTCTTTAGCAGGCGTAAGCCCTTTCAACCCCTGCCGCCACTGAGCTATGTAGAAGCTCTCTTTCAGAAGCCACCTGACCTGGCTATCACAAATGATAGCCGCTCAACCAAATTGCTGATACTAACATCAACATCATGATCACATGGAGATGTATAGCGGTAGCCGAATACTCTCCCAAAGCGTGACCACGGGGAGAGAGAGAGAAAAAAACAAGCAAACACCAAATCTACAGCAGCAGCAGCAGGCATCGTCAGGGTCGGGATCGAACCCCCGACCTCCTGCATACCAGGCGAGGTCGTTAACATATAGCCACCGTGATGATGATGAGAGCGAGACGCAGACTCCAAATATACAGCAGCAGCAGGCATCGTCAGGGGTCTGGATCGAACCCACGTGACAACTTTCACCCCCACCCTATCCCTCCCCGACCCCCCCCCCCCAAACAGCTGTGTGCTGGACTCGACGTGGAAGAGCTACAGCAGCTTCCTCAAGAAGAACCAGTTCAGCTTCACCGCTTTCGCCTTCGTCGGGGAGTTGAAGCAGGTGGGTGCAAAAGATGGGACGACCCCGTGGTGGTTGGGAGGGGGGGGGGAGAGTAGCGGGGGTTGTGGGGGAAAGCGGTGCACCGAGCCTAGCACAAGCGCAGTGTCGCAAGGCTAGAGGGGGAGCGGTGGCGCAGCAGTTAGTGGTCGGCAGGCATCTGCTGCACTGCACTTCGAGGCCGGCTGAGACGCGAGTTTGATGATTTGAACCGGGTCCTGGTTCCTCCCCCCGAGGTCAACTCGGCCTCAAAACAATGAGCGCCCGCTTGCTGCGATGCATAGCAAGGAATCAGCCGCCGGGAGGGAGAGACCACGGCGGCCCGGGCGGCCGGGGTTTTGGTGCCGTTCCGGACCCAGTGGCGGCCTTCGTAGACTCCTAACAGCACTTGCCACCACACAGTCTGTTCTGGCTGTTGCGTGTGGGCAGTTGGGGGGTGGGGTGCTGATTCATGTTTAACGGGGGGGCGGGGGGGGGACTGTGTGGTGGCTTAGCAGAGGTCTGGCAAACCCGTTTGGGATTCGCTGCCATTGCTGAACTTGCCTAGGTTGACTTCAGACCTTATGTGGCCGCCTGGAGCTCTTCACCCCCATGCATCCCCCCCCACACTCCCCTCCCCAGGTGTCCCTGCACTGCAATGTCACTGACCCACGTGTCCCCCCCACTGCAACGTCACTGACCCACGTGTCCCCCCCCACTCCTCCCCCCCAGGTCTTCCTGCACTGTGACGTGCTGGTGTGCAAGGCGGGACAGGCGGGCACGCGCTGCCAGCAGGGCTGTGTGAACAGCGCCCGCCGCAGGAGGAGCGCTGGCGCCATGGGCGAGATCGTCGAGTCGGCGGTGCACACCGTGTCCCGCGGGCCGCTCATCATCGGGGAATCAAACCGCTCCTCCGGTAATCACGGCGGCGGCGGTAGCATTAGCGGTGGCCTCCTGCCGGCGGGCGTTCGACACTTCACGTGGCCTCAACATCACCGCCACCCAGTGGCGAATGGCGGTTGTTGTTGTTGGCGATGATGGTGGTGGTGGTGATGACAGTGGTGACGATTATTATCTGAACCGGTCCTGCACCTCCCCTAGGTCGACTCAGCCTCAAATGAGTTACTGGGGAGATGAAGGTGGCCCGGCATGGTGCTGGCCACCCACCGCCTCTTGTACCACATTGTCAGCCTTTATAGTTGCTCTCTAACAGCACTTGCCCCAACGGTCTGTTCAGGCTATGCGGGGGATCGTTGTTTTGTTTTTTGGTGATGATGATAGTGGCTGATGATGGTGATGATGACGGTGGTGGTCAAGACACGATGGAAACACCCAACTAAGATTGTGCCATGGGGATAGGCAATTACGACGCCTTCTGGCCGAATCCCATTTGACAGATCCAGACTGATCACCCCAAACCCCTCTCAGGAAACAGGCCACACGTGGAATGGGTGTCCATTTAGGACTCCATTCAAACCCACAGTGGCCTGGTCTGATAGTTGCACGTGGGAATTCCAAACATTGCTTGCAACTGGGATTGGAATCTTCCCCCATCCCCCTCCTGATGCTGAGGGGAAATGGGTGAGGTTCTGGACTGTGGCTCGTGCAGCTGCAATGCTTGCATTGGGTATGCAGTCCAGACATTCTCAGAGACCCTGACTGAAAGAGGAGGAGGTGTTCCAGCAAGTTGAGAAAAAACGACAGTCCCTTTCCCACTGTCTACAACATCCCACTTCGGGGAATTAGAAGGCTTACCGCAGCCTTCGTTCAGAGATTCACAGAGCTGTGTGGCGCTGCAAGAATGGGTGGTGGGCACGAGTTGCTGACGAGATTGAATCTGCCTCAATAGCCCGAAATCACAAATCACTGTTTAATTAACTTGCAGCACCTCCCCTAACACCATCAAGGGAAAGGACAGTCATCCAATCTTCGACCCCCCAGAAACAGGTCTGCAGGTTTTCGGAGCATTTCTGTGAGGTGTTAGGGGAGGGGAATTCCCTCAGCTCGGACAACATCGTGGGGCAATGTGGGGACGACCCTGCTGGGGCTGCGGTGCCTCAAATATTGGCCAAAGTAGCCAAACCCTGTGAGTGGCTGCTTGAGGTGCCTTCGGTTGAGGAAGTACGAGGGGCGATCCAGAGTCTGAGACGAGTAAAAGCGCCGGGCAGAGATGATTTCCAAAGCGAACTGCTGAGGGAGGGTGGCGTTAGTGTGCAGACTGTCAAACGTGACATCATTACAACTGTCTGGACCACTGGATGGGTTATGCAGGATTGGAAGGATGCCTTGGTGGTCCCCCTCTATAAGGAGGGGGACCGCACAGACAGTAACAACTACAGGGGCATCTCACTCCTCAGTGTGCCAGGAATGGTCCTGGCAAGGATTATTCAACATCGCCTTGACAGGCACGCTGAGGAGAGGCTTGCGGAGCCCCAATGCGATTTCAGGCCGGGGCGGTCCTGCACAGACGCCATATTCTGTATGTCTGCTACAGCAGAGGTGTAGGGAATTTAAAACGGACTTACATCTCTGCTTTACTGACCTGGTCAAGGCAGTTCTTCATGCTTTCAGAGTCCCTGACTATCTGCTCACAATCATTAAGGGCCTTCATGATGGTGGGCAGGCCCTGGTAAAGTTGCGTGGCCGTGAGTCAGAGCCATCCCCTGTTCACCTTGGGGTGCGACAGGGATGTCCTCTGGGCGCTATACAATTTAACATCATCTTTCACCACGCAGTTTGAGAAAATTTCATTGACTGTACCAGTGGAATTTCTATCTGGTCCAGATACAATAGGTGGCTGAACGATGCACAGGTGTGGTCAAGGGATGACTCCCCATTGGTAAACCACGTGATGTATGCCGCTGATCTGGCGATTGCAGCTCAGTCTGAGAGGTTCTGCTGCTGCTGAACCTGGAGTGTGCCACTAAGAGGTGGGGCCTTACCATCAGCCCCACCAAAACCAAGCGCCTGCCTGGGTGTTTTGTCATCAAACACTCCACCCGTCTCAACTTCCCACGAGTAATGGGGCAGTTGTGGAGAGAGTGTAGAAGTTTCCGTGCCTGGGTAATTTCCTCATAACCTGGCAGCAGAGGTGCCAAACCTTTGCCGGTCATCTCAGTCAGTAAAACCCATGGCACCTGGGTCTGTCAGTGGCCTCCTGTCAGCAGAGAACCTTCGACACTTCGCGTGGCCTCTGCGGCGTGGCGATGTCACCGCCAGTTAGTGGTGAATGGCAGTCGTTGTTGGTGGTGGTGGTGGCGAGGAAGATGACGATGATGTTGATAGTGATTATGTTGATATTGATAGTGAGGATTATGTTGATAGTAATGATGATGTCGATAGTGACGATGTTGATAGTGATAGCGATTATGATGATGACGACAGCAGTGATGATGTTGATGGTGACGGTGACGATGATGATGACCATGCGATGGTGACGACGTGCACTTTTCTCTCTGCCGGCACCACAGTGGCCGTGTCGCAGTTCGTCACTCCGATCGCCGTCATCGCCGCCGCCTTCATTGTGGCGGTCGCCCTCGTCTACCGCAAGAAGCGATCCTTACGCAGAGGATACCGGCCACTGTCTCCCCACTACTCCAGATAGATCATCGTCACCGTCAACATCATCACCATCATCACCATCAACATCATCACCATCATCACCGTCAACATCATCACCATCATCAACATCATCACCATCAAGATCAACGTCTCCGTTGCGCAGAGGAGATACCGTCCCTGTCTCCCCACTCGTCCAGATAGACCACCATCAACATCATCAACATCATCAACATCATCACCATCAAGATCAACGTCACCGTTGCACAGAGGATACCGGATCCTGTCTCCCCACTCGTCCAGATAGACCACCATCAACATCATCAACATCATCAACATCATCAACATCATCAACATCATCACCATCAACAACATCATCACCATCAACACCACCATCAACATCACCATCGACACCATCACGATATCAACACGATCATTGCACAGAATATGCAGCAGGTCTTCTGCAGACCCCTATGGATCGACGCAATCAACATCATCATTAAGACATCACCACCACCATCATCACCCCGCACCTCCGATTAGCACGGTTGGCTATGCACTGTGAAAAGAAGTCCAACATACATACATCACTATCGGGCAAAGCTAGTACGGGAGCAATGTTATTTTATGGGCAATGTTAGTCTATGAGCAATGTTAGTCTATGAACAATGATAGGCTATGGTTAATGATAGTCTATGGGCAATTATAGTATATGGGCAATGTTAGTCTATGGGCAATTTTAGTCTATGGGCAATGCTCGTCTATGGGCAATGTTAGTCTATTGGCAATGTTGAGTCTATGGGTAGTGTTAGTCTATGGGTAGTAATAGTATATGGGTAGTGTTAGTCTATGGGTAGTAATAGTATATGGGTAGTGTTAGTCTATGGGCAGTGTTGAGTCTATGGGTAGTATTAGTCCATGGGCAGTGTTTATGTACATTTAACTTCTTTCGCACCGTACGTAGCCAAACGCGCCAATCGGAGGAATTGCGATTGTAGGATGTGCAAACTTAACACACCAAAAAAAATCAGTCTTAACAAAGTGAGTTTGTTGATGCGGATGTAAAATTGCATCACGGCTCCCACTGGATTCCTAACATCGGAAGGGAAGAGAGCGTTCCAGATGGGCCGCAGCAGCAGAACCTGAAAGCACCATGTGACGACGATGCAACTTTGGTGGTGGCGACGGCGGTGGTGGTGGTGGTCGTGGTTATGGTGGCACAGTAGGGGAAATACAGCCGGTGGTTGCATCTCCCGGTCATCTCAGTCAGCCACAACCCATGGCACCTGCTGGGTCTGTTCCATGACCTTCTGTCAGCGGCGAGCATTCGACACTTCACGTGACGGCCTCAGTGCTACCTGGCCTGGCTCGGACGCCGTGGTGACGTCTCCCTGGGTATTGGTATTGGTGATGATCGTGGCGTTGGTGGTGGTGGCGGTGTTGGACTTGCCGATGACTAGTACCAGCGGTGTCAAGATCGGCCTCCATGGAGGAGGCTCGTGAAGGACGCTACTGGGCAGTTGGGAGGCAGTCGTCCTCCAACAACAATGGAGGGCGGAGGAGCGACGCTCACAACAACGAGCGGAGCGCCGGGTGGCTAAAGCACAGCCAGTTGGCACAGTAGGGGGCGCACTGGTGGTGCATCAGCCAGTCATCTCGGTCATCTCATTCAGTCGACCCACGGCACCTGGGTCTGCCCTGTGACCTCCTGCCAGCGGGCGATCAACGCTTCACGTGGCCTCAAAGTGCACCTAGCCTGGCACAAGCGTCGTGGTGACGTCACCGCCACTTAGTGGCGAATGGTGGTTGTTGGTGGTGGTGGCGGTGGCTACGTGGGTGCTGATGTTGCCGATTGAGTGCCTCGTTTATTAAAACGCCGATTCTGTCAAAGTCAATCGTTCTGCTGCTGCTGATCACGATGATCCTACGGATGCTGATCAAGGTGCTGCTGCTACTGATGCTGCTGCTGGTTAACGCTTGTGCTGATGATTGGCGAGATTGCGGGAAGGTTTGGATATCGAGAGAGAGTTTCCACGGTTACTCCTGAAAGGTACCGGATTTGTGTTTTGTTTTTTGGGGTTGCTACTCCCAGAGTTGTTTAATAAAGAGCCATTTAATTCAGTTTAATTTCACTATCATTTATTAGGTATAACCCTGTGAGCCATGCAGCTCTTGACTCGGGTGCAACCGCAACAAAGCAAAAACATAAACAAGGAACATCTTCAAGTGATTACGTGCAACAGAACATTTCAGGAAAAAACAGCAAAGTCTTCCAGAAAAAGCACCATATATCAACGCTGTGTGCAAAGATCCCAGTGGGATGCAAGTCAAACAATAACAACCATAAGACAATTTATATTAAAGCTATTAGTCTAACTATGTACTACAACAAAGAAATATGGCTAAACCACTATGCACTACTATTCACTATACACTACACTATGCACTACACTATGAACGACACTATACACTACAATATGCACGACTATACACTACACTGCTATAAACTACACACTATACACTACTATACACTACACTATGCACTACACAATGCATGAGACTATATACTACACTATGCACTGCTATACACTACACTATACACGACACTATACGCTACACACTACACTACACACTAGTGCCATACTAGTGACGAAAGGCCGCTACCCCTTCCAGTATTGTATTTTTGCCCGGGTGTTAAATAAATAAGTGTGCCTCCGACTACGTCGTCTCCGTTTGATTGGAACCCACTACACATGTACTGGACAAAGAAGTCTCACTTCAGGGTTGCCCCAGTATCTACATTTTTTGTGAAAATATGTGAAATCGACGTGGCACAGAAAAAAAAATGCATGCTCTTGTCCAGAAATGGTTCACACGTGCAACCCCCACATCTCCGAGGCCACCCGTGTACGTACAAAATGGCGGCCGCATGCGCGACCCGCATCCCCACGGCTTCCCGCGCGCTCCCAAAATGGCGGCCCAGCGCATGAACATCGCTGTGGTTTTCTTCGCGCGCACAAAATGGTGGCCCAACGTGCGAACATCTCCGCGGTTTCCCGCGTGTGTAAAAAAAATGGCAGCCCAACGCGCAACCATCGCCACGGTTCCCGCGCACATACAAAATGGCGGGCGAATGCTCGAAGGCAATCCCCACGCACGCGCATATCTCCGCGGTTCTCCCCGCACTTGTATCCCAGTATACTCCTTTGGGAATCACAACAGACAATCCATGTCCCATGTTTACACCCTCCGACGTCTCTGCGCGTCGCCGCAGTTTGTCGCACGTATGAGGCCGTAGCGGGGGAAATTTTAAGCAGTATCTCTCCAAGACTCTCGTTGCAACAACCAGCTGTCTCAACCGAGCTGAGAAGACATCTTGCTCACACGCTCCTACTCGCAATGCAGCCCCTGGTTGCACGCAATCGAGCGGAGAGAGCAACAACAGACAGGAACCCACCGGGGAGTTCGAATCACACCGGTCCTGCCAACCAAAAATCCCTTATGACATCAACCACGGGATTTCAGCAGACAACTCAAAAGCAACTCACGATAAGCTCCCCGAGCCTCTGGCTCACTGTTTCAGACGCGCCTCAGTGTCTTGGTCTCCGGGCTGTAATGTCAAACCGTCAGCCATAGCATGAAGGGACCACACTCGTGTCAACACGCAACCATAACAGGGGCATTATTCTGTGCAGGCCTGGGCTCTGGGTTATTCATCGTGCTTTCGGAGTCCCTGACCCTTCTGCTCACGATCATTAAGGACCTTCAAGATGGTGAACAGGCCCGGGTAAAACTACGTGGCTGGGAGTCAAAGCCATTCTCTGTACACCTCGGGGTGCGACAGGGATGTACTCTGGCTCCCTCATTATATAACATCTATTTCGACCACGTAGTTCGTGAAGCCTTCAATAACTGTACCGGAGGAATTTCTATTGGTACAGATATAATGGGAGGCTGATCGATGCTCGGGTGCAGTCAAGGGATGTCTCCCTATTGCTCAACCACGTTATGTATGCCGATGATTTGGTAATTCCTGCTCACTCAGAGGAGGAGTTGGAGGTGCTGCTGAACCTGGAACTTGCCACCAAGAGGTGGGGCCTTACCATCAGCCCCACATAAACTAAGCACCTGCCTGGGTATTTTGTACCATCGGACACTCCACCCCCACAACTCCCAATTGGTGATAGGGCAGTTGTGGAGAGAGTGGAGAGTTTCCCATACCTTGGCAGTGTACTCATGACCGGCTCCGGTTTAGCAGCAGAGATCTCACTCCGAATCAGTTGAGTGGCATTATCTTTTCATTGTTTGCGTAATGCTGTGTGGAAGTTACCTGGTCTATCACTCCACAGGAAGCCTCAGGTCTTTTCAGCCACGGTCAATCCCTGCCTTCTCTATGCTTGCGAAACGTGGACCCCCGTAATGGAACATCTTCGCCAGATAGAAACATTTAGGCTGGCCTGCCTACAATCCATTCTAGGTTTAACCAGGCTGGATTGTGTGAGGAGCTCACAAATCCTTGAAAGATGTGGACAAAGTCTCATCGGTAAGCTCCTCCGGCAGGCAAGGCTGCGTTGGTTGGGTGATGTAGCCCGCATGCCCAGCCACTGCATGCCTAAACAGCTTTTGTTCGGCCGGTTCGAGGAGGCTAAACGGGCGCGGCACAGGCTAGAGAAGAAATGGAGTGATGTGGTACGGGAGGACGTGGAGCTGAGTGGACTTGCCGATGACTGGTACCAGCGGTGTCAAGATCGACCTCTGTGGAGGAGGCTCGTGAAGGACGCTACTGGGCAATTGGAGGCAGTCGCCCTCCAACAACAATGGAGGGCGGAGGAGCGACGCTCACAACAACGAGCGGAGCGCCGGGTGGCTAAAGCACAGCAAGTTGGTACAGTAGGGGGCACAGGTGGTGCATCAGCCAGTCATCTCGGTCAGTCGACCCGTGGCACCTGCTGGGTCTGCCCCGTGACCTCCTGCCAGCGGGCGTTCGACACTTCACGTGGCCTTAAGGTGCACTTGGCCTGGCACAAGCGTCGTGGTGACGTCACCGCCACTTAGTGGCGAATGGCAGTTGTTGTGTGCACGTGTTTGTGTGTGTACGTGTGTGTGTGAGTGTGTACGTGTGTGTACGTGTGTGTGTGTACGTCGGGGGTGCGGTGGTGCAGGGGTTAGCGCTGCGCTGCGCTACGAACCTGGCGACCCGGGTTCGATTCCCGCTCACGGCCAGCACCAGTGACGATTATCTGAACCGGTCCCGGGCCTCGCCCAGGTCGACTCAGCCTCAAATGAGTACCTGGTGCGGTGTGTAAACGTCGTCACTGGGGAGAGACAAAGGCGGCCGGACGTGGAGCTGTCCACCCACCCCCTTGCGCGCCGTGCTAGTCTTCATAGGCACTCGCTAACAGCACTCGCCCCGACAGTCTGGTAAGGCTCTACTGGGGATCTTTGTCTTTGCGCATATTTCGGCGGTGTATTTTAAGATCTTATCGTGACGTGCATTGCTGCGATCCGGGAATTAATAAATCATTAATTGGACGACTGCATTGAAATGCATGCCATGCGTAGTGATTGATTGTGTGTGTGTGTGTACGTGTGTCTGTGCAAAACATCCGCCTATCTCCTTGTGGTGCCGGACGGGCAATGCTGTCGTAGACAGTGTCGTGGGTGGAGGGCCAATTCTGATTGGCCTTTCCCCTCATGGTATCTGTGACCACCACAGCGGCTAAACGGGGGCTCTGGATGGGTGCGAGGGGCTGGTAACCCCTCCACCTTCAATAAATTACCATTAAACCACGACTGAAATATCTAACTAATAAGCTTGTGCCGGAGGCCCCGGGGGGACAGGCGTCTATGACGTCTCCTGGCCAACCCCCATTTGGCAGAGCCAGGAGATTTAACCTTTACCCTCGGGGCTCCTCCAGAAACAACGAAAAGCCACTCCGGATGGCCACGTGGAATTTTCGAACGCTCACTGTGGAAGAGAGGCTCCCACTCCTCTGTCGGGAGTTGGACCGGTATTGCCTGGATCTCTGTGGCATCCAGGAGGTCCAGTGGACCGACTCTGGCTCCTGCCACCAGGAGGGGTGGGCAGTCCTCTACTCGGGGCAGGAGACTGCCAAACAACAGGGAGTGGCTCTTCTTCTGAACAAAAAAATTAAGGGGGCATGAGAGCGTGGTGGTGAGGTGTTGGAAACTGTAAGCCCCAGGCTACTTTGGGCTCGCCTTCCCATCAACCGGAGGCGAGGAGTGGTGGTCGTGGTTACTTATTGCCCCCACCGAAGACGAACATCCGTGGAGGGATGCAGGCAAGGCCGATATGTCAAATGCCTTCTATGACCTCCTGTCACAGGTGCTGGCTAAAGTGGCCCCTCAGGATAGAGTCATCTTGTTGGGTGACTTCAATGTCCGAGTTGGTCATGATGCTGGCACCTGGTCTGGAAGGCATGGGACAGATCAGCTCAATAACAAACGTCAGAGTGTTGTATATGTCGGGTCTTAAAAATGTTTAAAATAATACAGTTTAAATAAAAATGGAAAAACACTAAATTAAGAGAATGTATGCTAATTTATGTAGTTATGCACATCATTTATGCAAATTAAGGAGGTGTAATTGTGTAATGTTAATCACATATATGCTATTATGCTAATGTTTGCAGTTATGATGATTAGGCTCGGCTTCGTTGTTTAGGATTGTATTATCAATCGGGATAATATGATGAATTGTATGAAGTTATGCAAGTGTGATGTAAGTATGCTGATCAAGCTCGGCTTCGTTGTCTAGGGTTCTATTATCAGGATCATACAATTATTCTCGCTTTAACATTTACTGAGTATATCTTAGAATTTTTATGTCAGGTCTCCAAATTCAAATCTCACCGCAGGATACAGTTCTCATAATTAAGATTACTATGCATGAACTTAGTGTAATGCGGGCGTAAACGGCCTCGCAGATATGACATCACGGGGGGAGGGGTTAGGTCACGTGAGAGAGAGGGGTAAGGTCTTAAGGGAGAGAACCGGAAGAGACGGGAGGAGAGTTTGGGAATAGAGAGAGAGTGAGGCCACGCAGGGCGGAGAGTGGAGAGTGGCGAGATCGCCACACGGTGAGACTCGGCACCGTCGGCCAGCGGTGACCGAGCATGGAGGAACGGGGAGCAGCGGTGGAGCTGCAGTGAGAACAGCCGGAGGACTGCACAAGGGAACCTGCAGCGGAGCTGCATCGGAGTGGAGAAAGGCTACGGGAGCAACGGCAGCTGTCGAGCTGCCAAGCGGGGAGGCTCTGAGCGAGGGCCGTGTGGGACAAGTGTAAAGAACCCAATAAAGGACAACGGAGACAGACACAGTGAAAGAGTCCTTTATTACATTAGGAAGGCACCACTCAGACACTTCTGTGTTAAGCAATTTTAATTTCTAACCAAAAACATAACACTCTAATATGCGAACTCTTATGCTTGTAATTGTCAACGCAATACTCCTGGAGATGTTCTCCTCATTGATCCGTACATTTAACCCTCAAAGATTATGTTTGTTAAACTGCGTAACAGAACAATCGGTTAATTCCTCAGCGTAACGCGAGCATATACCGCGATAGTAAAAAGTCCTTAAAATTGAATGTGACGATATTCATACAAAGGCAATAAAGAAACATGTCCCGAAGGCAAAAGTAGACCTCAATGAATTCATTGGTAAGATTATGTAATTAACGAAATGTGATATGTGCTTTATGTGTGTGTTGGTGGTTTTGTCTCCTTGTTCAACTCTTTGGATTAAGCAGACGTCAGGCGATGCATTGTGAGTGTGGGGGAGGGGCATACAAACAGCTTCCTCGCTCTTTCGCTCGGCAGCAGCTGCAGGTGCTTGTCCACTGCTGGATGAAGAGAGTCGGCACAACGCTCGCCGTCGGCGGTGCGCGATGATTCCGTCGTCAGATAGCGCCCGCAGCTCATCCGCTGGTCGTCGTTCTTCACTCTTGTCTTGGTTCCCAGCTGATGCTGGTCGGTGTGTGTGGGGTCGAACCCACGGTGCTCTCCTTTTCCTCACGGGTGGCTGGTCAGGCTCTTTCCCCTGCTGGATGAGCTGAGTCGGCACGACGCTTGTCTTTGAAGGTGCTCGACATTGCTCGCCGGTCATCCGCTGCCAGCTGGTGGTGTAGCGGTTAGCGCTACACTGCGCTACGAACCTGGCGACCCGGGTTCGATACCCGCTCACGGTCAACACCAGTGACGATTATCTGAACCGGTCCCAGGCCTCGCCTAGGTCGACTCAGCCTCACATGAGTACCTTGTATGGTGTGTAAACGTCGTCACTGGGGAGAGACAAAGGCGGCCGGGCGTGGTGCTGGCCACCCACCCACTCGCACGCCATGCTGGCCTTCATAGGCGCTCGCTAACAGCACTTGCCCCTACAGTCTGGCAAGGCTGTAGGGGCATAGATAGGCGGTGTATTCAAGACGCTTCTCGTGCCGTGCATTGTTGCGTTCCAGGAATTAATAAGCCATTAATTGGGCGACTGCATTGAAATGCATGCCATGCGTAATGATTTATTGTGTGTGTGTACATCGGGGGAGCAGCGGCGCGGCTAATCGCTGCGCAACGAACCTGGCCACCCGGGTTCGATTCTCGCTCATGGCCAACGCGGTGACGATGATCTGAACCGGTCCCGGGCCTCGCCTAGGTCGACTCAGCCTCAAATGTGTACCTGGTGCAGACTGGAACAACTACAGGGGCATCTCACTCCTCAGTGTGCCGGGAAAGGTCCTGGCAAGGATTAATTATTCAACATCGCCTTGCTAGGCACGCTGAGGAGAGGCGGTTTCAGGAAAGGGCGGTCCTGCACAGATGCCATATTTTTTGTCTATCTGCTACAGCAGAGGTGTAGGGAATTCCAACAAGACCTAAATCTCTGCTTTATTGACCTGGTCAAGGCCTATGATACCATCAGTAGGCCTGGGCTCTGGGTTATTCATCGTGCTTTCAGAGTCCCTGACCCTTCTGCTCACGATCATTAAGGACCTTCAAGATGGTGAACAGGCCCGGGTAAAACTACGTGGCTGGGAGTCAAAGCCATTCTCTGTACACCTTGGGGTGCGACAGGGATGTACTCTGGCTCCCTCATTATATAACATCTATTTCGACCACGTAGTTCGTGAAGCCTTCAATAGCTGTACCGAAGGAATTTCCATATTGTGTGTGGGCGATTTAATTACACGTGAGTTCACTCTGCTATGACGCCACACATTCCCCAGAATCCTTCTGTCGCCTATGGCTTGAAAATAAGTGTTTGTGCGGGAGTCCGCGTGTGTTTGCCTGTGTGTCTGTGTGTGCGTCTCTGTGTGTGTCTCTGTATGTGTGTATCTGCGTGTGTGTGTGTGTCTCTCTGTATGTGTGTATCTGCGTGTGTGTGTCTGTGTATGTGTGTATCTGCGTGTGTGTGTGTCTGTGTATGTGTGTGTGTGTCTGTGTGTGTGTCTCTGTGTGTGTGTGTCTGTGTGTGGCATAAGCGTCGTGGTGACGTCACCGCCACTTAGTGGCGAATGGCGGTTGTTGTGTGTATCTGTGTGTATGTGTCTGTGTGTGTTTGTGTGTCTGTGTGTGTATGTGTCTGTGTGTGTATCTCTGTGTGTCTGCAAAACGCGGGCCCCCTCAAATGTAACATCTTTGCCAGTTCTAAACGTTCAGGGTGGCCTGTCTACGATCCATCATACGTTTAACCTGCAGGTTTGATTGTATAATGAGTTCCCAAATCCTTGAAATATTTGTACACAGTCCCATCGGTGAGCTCCTCCGGCAGGCAAGGCAGCGTTGGCTGAGTCATGTAGCCCGCATGCCAAGACACCATATGCCCAAGCAGCTTATGTTTGGCCCAAGGCCGTAATTCTAATATATATTGAGGGGGACACATCCTCCCCCCCCCCCCAATATTCAAATATGCTCAAAATGTCCCCCCCTCCCCCATATATTGCTATAAACAGATTTACGTTTATATAATTGTGGTTATGGTTGTACATTATGAATCCCTAATCTCTGTCATTACATACAATGAAACAAGAAAAGGTCAAAAATAAAAAACTGAGCAATATAATACAACACACTATTAGACATTATTGTAAAAAAAAGTCCATCCCATGTGTTATTGAATTTTTTTACAATTTAGGCAGGAAATGGCAGAAAATTAGTTTTCAAATTTAGATTTATTTATTTTTTCTGGGAGGGGGGGGGACCCCAGACCTTCACCCCGCACCTCCGATTAGCACGGTTGGTTATGTACGGTGCGAAAGAAGTTATACATACATACAAACCCAACACAATGCATTTATTACAGACCAGACGACGTATGTCCGCATGGAACTGGAGGCCACTGTCTAGATCCAGATGCTCCTGCTGTTGGCCTATTGAATTATCCCAGGCTCGATCCCATGCTCAATCCCGTGCTCAAACTCATGCTCGATCCTATGCTCGATCCAATGCTCGATCCCATGTTCGATCCCATACTCAAACCCATAACATCTCAACACCATGTCTGACGTTCTTCCCAAATGCGTGCTCGACCAAAAGGCTCGAACCCATGCTCAAACGCATGCTCGATTCCATGCTCAATCCCATGCTCAAACTCACGTTCGATCCTATGGTCAAACCCATAACACATCAAGACCATGCTTGACCTTGTTCCCAAATGCATGCTCGATTAAAAGGCTCAATCCCATGCTCGATTCCATGCTCAACCCCATAGCATATCCAGCCAATGCTCGACCACATGCTCAATCCCATGCTCGACCCCGTGCTCCATCCCACCGTGCTGGGCCTCCATTAGCAAACCACCAATATAATTCTTAACCGGCCCTGGGGGGTGATTGTCAAAGTAGAACAACACTTTGACCTCTTTGCTCGCCAAAAATAGGCTCCGTTTTACGTGCGTAATTAGGCCTCATGAGAGCCAATTTGTCAGTCTGAGCGAGTCTCGTTATTACATCGCTGACCATAATTGCCCATTTCATCATCATCATCGCTGTCGTCGTCGACGTCGTCATGTGACACTTTGTGTGGCTGGAAGGTCCTCCCTTGACATTCACGAAGCTGCAAACGGCTGCCCCTATAGAAAAGGGCAAACACTGCTGGTCATGCTTTTGATACTGGCAAAGAAAGGCTCCAAAAGACAACAAACTAAACACAACAACAAGCAGTTCAATGTAGTATAGTAGTGTAGTGTATAGTGTAGTGTATAGTAGTGTAGTGTATAGTGTAGTGTAGTTTATAGTAGTATACAGCAGTGTATTGTAGTAGTGTAGTGTATAGTAGTGTCGTGTATAGTGTAGTGCATAGTAGTGCAGTGTATAGTAGTGTAGTGTATAGTGTAATGTATAGTAGTGTAGTGTATAGTGTAGTGTATAGTAGTGTACAGCAGTGTATTGTAGTAGTGTAGTGTATAGTAATGTCGTGTATAATACTGTATAGTAGTGCAGTTTATAGTAGTGTAGTGTATAGTAGTGTAGTGTATAGTCGTGTAGTGTATAGTGTAGTGTATAGTAGTGTATTGTATAGTAGTGTATAGTAGTGCAGTGTATAATAGTGCATAGTAGTGCAGTGTATAGAAGTGTAGCATATAGTGCAGTGTTTAACAGTGTACTTTGAACTTCTTTGGCACCGTACGTAGCCAACCACGTTAATCGGAGGTGCGGTGGAAGGACAACATAGGGGCCGTCCATAAATGACGTCACGCACCTAGGGGGAGGCGGTCAGACATTTGTGACAATGTGTGACGAGGAGGGGAGGGTTGAGAAATTTGACGTCACATCAAAATGCGCAACTTTAAATTAATATAGGTGTAATGTAGTAACTCCACGGGAGACGACTTCACGGGTAACACACTCTTTATTTTATCAAACTTGGTTACAGGTGACTAACACCTACTTTGTATCTCGGGTGACAAACACCCACTTCGCTACTTGGCGACTAACGCCCACTGAGTTACTCGGATGACCAACATCCACTTAGTACTCGGGTGACAAACACCCACTTAGCTACTTGGCGACTAACGCCCACTGAGCTACTCGGATGACCGACATCCTCTTAGCTACTTGGCGACTAACGCCACTGAGCTACTCGGATGACCAACATCCACTTAGTACTCGGGTGACAAACACCCACTTAGCTACTTGGCGACTAACGCCCACTGAGCTACTCGGATGACCAACATCCACTTAGCTACTCGGCGACTAACGCCACTGAGCTACTCGGATGACCAACATCCACTTAGCTACTCGGCGACTAACGCCACTGAGCTACTCGGCTTCACTAGGTCTTCAGCTCCGTCTTCGGGTCTTCAACTGGGTAACTCTCCCCGAGTGCTCTCGCGCGTCCCCCTTTATACCCCACCTGCGGACGTCGCTGCGAGCACCCACTTATTCGACCAATCACCGGGTGCCGGCTACGATCCTCTTTTCCCACATCTCATCGTGCCTCACCACTCACTCCGCGCCGCCTCGTCATCTGTCACTCCCGGCGCGCGCGTCCACACCACGCCCACAACGCGTGCCCAACCCCGCACCCCGCGCCGCCCCGTGATCCATCACTGTCACAGTCGGCGCACGTCAATACCACCACTACATCACCCCCTACCACATAGCTCGCAGCCGCCCCGGCTGCTACAAAAATTACAAACCCTCCCTGTGTGCCCCGTAACACAACACAACAACAAGAACAACAACTAAGCTAACAACACAACACGACGCGAACACCACCATCCGCAACCCTCAACCAATGCCACCGCGACAACCGAACAATATATACAAACCGGCGAGTGACAATAGCAATGTGTATACAAAAAAAATAAATGGAAATTTTTTTTTTCTTTCGACTCGTGCAGTGTCCCCTTTTCTTCCGAGCGTCCCTACAACGGGACATTATCCCGGCAGAGGGGAACACCGGGCGAGCTCGGTGTAGAGCACAACCAAAACCCGTCCTCATGAAAATTGTTGAGACCTAGCCCGAGTCCGCCTTGCCGGTCCGTCGTACGGCACCAGACGCGGTTGAACGTCCGGTGGTGCCGGCGGTTCAGGAAGACATCGGCCAGGCATCGAGGACTCGTGCGTGCCCCGGGGTTCAGGCTCTCGATGGTCAGCAGCCGTCAAGCCCGAGGCACCTGGGGGTGGGTCAGGTGGAGACACGTGAGGATCAGCCTGCGACACCTCCCTCCCCGAGTCGCCGGTCACATCACACGCCCGGTCGTCACGGCACAGAACGGGGTCACACGGTGCCGCATAGGGCTTCAGTCGGGAGGGGTGCACATACCAACGGCGTTTCCCCCATTTAATCTGTATACTCTGGGGCCGTGCAACCCGCACAATTTCCACCGGTCCCCTCCAAGGTCTCAACAACTTGGGGGACGTAGCCAACGGTGCGTGTGGACAATGCAGCCAGGCCTTATCGCCTGGTTTCCAATCATGCGTATGCACCCTCCGCTCATGCAATTTCTCGTTTGCAATTTGCCGCGACCGCGAATTCAACCTTGCCCCCTCCCGCGCTTCAGTCAATTTGGCGATATTAAATTTGATGTGGTCTGCCAATTTAGATTTTGCACGTGGCTGGGAAATCCCCAGTTGGACGTCCATGGCCGGATCGGCCTCCCGCCCATACATAAGAAAAAATGGGGAAAACCCTGTCGCCGCATGAGGGGCCATTCGATAGGCCGCGAGTACCCCCGGCACCTGTAAGTCCCAATCAACCTGATCGTCGCAGACCTGTTGGCACAACATAGACGTAATCGTTCTGTTCAGACGCTCAACCATCCCGTCAGTCTGCGGGTGGTAGGGGGAAGTACGCACTTTCTTTGTACCCAACAGGTCACACACCTCGCGCAACAAAACGCTCGAAAAATTCTTCCCTTGATCCGTCAGCAAGCGTTCGGGGGCGCCCTTGTCCAACACATAACCCTGGACAAAGGCGTCCGCCACCGCCGCAGCCGACTGGTTGGCGAGCGGCCATGCCATAGGCCATCGGGTGAAGTATTCCACGCCAACCAGCAGGAACCTATTTCCCCTTGGTGTAACCGGAAAGGGCCCCAAGATGTCCAACGCTACCAATTCGTTTATACGCGAAACCTGAATGGATTGCAGCGGTGGATTAGCCGCCAATGGTGGCGGTTTCCTTTTGGCGCACTCTACGCATCCCTTAAGAATATTCGCCACGTCGTTACCCATCCCCGGCCAATAATAGTCTCGCTGGATTAGGGCGAGCGTTTTGTGAAAACCCAGATGCATGAGCCGTTCATGAGCTGCCAGAACAATCCTACCCCGCATAGCAACAGGCACCACGAGCACGTGACGCCGGGACATGTTGTCCCACCTCATCAACAGGCCCTGTCTGCACACCCAGGAACCGACCCGCGCCTCCCCTTGTTCGGGAGCGCCAACTTTCCGACGCAGCGTAAGTAGGGAGCTGTCGGACATCTGGAGGCGGCCCCACTCAATGAGGGGCAACGACAACAGCGAATCCCTCCCCGTGGGGGCGTCCTCTCCCGGGGTGTCAGTGGCGGCGAGCGCAACTCCCGGGGCGCCGGCGACCGGGGGTTTGCACCGCGCTGATCCCAACAAACATGTGCAGTCCGTGCACGGCGGCAACCGCGACAAGGCGTCCGCGTTTGAGTGCCGCAACCCTTTTCGGTAAATCGTCGTGAATTGGTAGTCTTGAAGGACCTCCAACCATCGGGACAATTGGCCCGATGGCTGCGCCACGCGCATAGCGTATTGTAGAGCCGCATGGTCCGTCCGGACCGTAAAATGACGGCCGTAAAGATACGGCCTGAATTGCTGTGTAAAAAACACAATGGCTAACAATTCACGACGAGTTACGCAATAGCGTTGTTCTGCGGGGGAAAGAACCCTACTACCGTAGGCGACCACCCGTTCAACCCCCCCGACCAACTGTGAGAGCACCCCCCCGATACCCGTATTGCTGGCGTCCGTGTCAAGCAAAAACGGTTGTGTGAAATCGGGGTAACACAAGGGGGGAGCCTGCACCAAAGCGTCACGGAGGGAGCAGAACGCATCCTCCTCCTCTGCCCCCCAGTGAAACCTCACACCCTTAGCCGTCAAAGCGTGCAGGGGCTTGGCTATGGTGGCAAATTGCTTGACAAAACGACGGTAATAGGAGGCAAAACCAATGAAACTACGAACCTCCGTGACCGAGGTTGGCGTTGGCCATGAGCTGACGCAACGCGTCTTAGCAGGGTCCGTCGAGATCCCTGAACGACTCACGATATGGCCCAAATACCTGACAGATTCCCGAAGCAGAAAACATTTAGCCGGTTTAAATTTTAGCTTAGCGGAACGCATCCTGAGGAACACCGCTCTCAGTCGCTGGAGGTGCTCCTCGAAAGTCCGACTAAAGACGATAATATCGTCAAGATAAATCAAACAGGTATCCCATTGGAGGCCTGACAAAACCAATTCCATGAGTCTCTGGAACGTGGCGGGGGCGGAATGTAAGCCCATGGGCAAACGGTTGAATTCAAAAAGGCCCCCAGGTGTGCGGAAAGCAGTTTTAGGTTTAGACTCGTTATCGAGTGGCAATTGCCAAAATCCAGAAAGCAGATCGAGTGTGGAAAAAAAACTGCGCTCCCGCCAAGGCATCCAGCGACTCATCCATCCTGGGGAGCGGATACGCATCCGCCATCGAGATTTTGTTTAAGCGGCGGAAATCGACACAAAATCGCAAGGACCCGTCCTGTTTCTTTACTAGGACAATAGGAGCACCCCACGGACTAGAAGAGGGCGAAATGATATCGGCCGCCAACATATCATTAACCGCCGATTGCACATGTTCCTTCTCGGCCGGGCTGAGCCGGAAAGGATTCTGACGAATAGGGGCCGCGTCCCCTGTAGCTATGTGGTGGCGCAACAGGTCAGTGCAGCCGATATCGTACTTATGTTTGCTGAACACGTCAGCAAACTCGATGAGCAAACCCCTCAATGCTCCCAATTGCACCCCGGACAAGTTAGCAGAACCCGCACACAGCGAGTCCAACCACTCAGTCCCCTCATCACTTTGAGGATGCGACTCGACAGTAAAATCTGCTTGAGCCACGAGCCGTTCCTCAACGGGCAGCGGCGCGGCGTGAGCCAGCACCGTTCCCTGCGCAATTACGGCCGGCCGCGACCCCGTATTCAGGACCATTACGAACGGCTCACTGTCCCCTCTCACCATGGTTTGAGCAACCGCTAAGTCGAGGCCCTTACTGGCTCTGTTTGACGGCCCCAACAGCACCCCCTGTGCCTCCGCACCCACCTCGAGTGGCTTCCTGAACCGAAGGGGTACTAACATTTGCGATCCCGGGGGTACCCGTACAGTGTGAGTCGCCAGCGCCTGCACCGTCGCACAAACCGTGCGCACTTTGATAGGGCTTGACAAGAAGGCAACCCGCCGACCTGACGGAAGCTCTATGCAGGCCTGATCAATAAGAATTTTGATGGGCATTTTTGACAAAAAGTCCGTACCTAGCAAACAGGGAACGGCCAGCGATGATGATACAAAAATAGGGCCCGCTAATTTAATGTCCCCAATGCAAATAGTCGCCCGAATCTGGCCGATGATCCCCAGGGATCCCCCATTCGCCGCATAAAATGGCACATCTACCGGCAGAAGGGGTCTACTTTGGACGGGAAGGATGTTATAAATAAGGTCCGAGATGATGGTGGCCGACGCACCCGTGTCAACAAGCACCCGGACCTCAACCCCGTCAATGAACCCCGTTACCACGGACGACCCGGCTGACGCAGCCACGATCCTGTGGGCCAATTCGGACCACTCGACTGCTTGCGGGCCGCGTACGGACCCCCCCCCGCCGAATTGAACCCCCGGCACCCAGCCGCGAACCCCCCACCGCGAAGCGGCGACCCGAATGTGCCGTGTTTGTGGACCGAACGTGTGAGGTGCCGCGACTTGCCGGGTTTTGTTGGGACGACTTGTGGCCCTGGTCGTCGTCCCGACGTGGTCCTGCGATGCGCGGACGCGGGGCCCGGCACCCGGCTGCGACGTGACCCGGAAGGCCGCAGTTGTAGCAGACGACGGACGTCGTAGGTTTCGGTTGCTCCAGCTTGCGGGGCGAACGTGTGGGCGAACGACCTCCCGTTCTCCACTCCCCCGGACACGGTGCAGCGAAGGCCCGCTCCTGCACCGCAGCTGGCTGAGGTTCGGCGATCGTGGCGGCCAGTGCCGCATTCCCCGGCCATTTGCAGACGACCCCCGGCTTGCGTTTGAGGACCTCGTACGCGTGAATGCTCGTGGCGATCGCCAGGGAGCAGATCTCCATCTCGTCTGCCACGTTGATGGGGACCCCCAACTCGTGGGCCAACACCAGCAGCTGCTCCGTCACCATGGCGTCCTTCCCCTCCTTATCCATGCGGGGAAAAGCCGCGTCCGCCAAGGCGAGCAGTGCCGTGCGGTAGGCTAGCGTCGTTTCCCCAGCCACCTTCCGCCGATCGTAGAACTGGTGGCGGCACGTGGAGGGCGGCCCGAACACCTTCGCCATCAGGTGTAGTGCGGCCTGGAGCGTAGAGCGGGACGACCTTGCAGCAGATGTGAAGGCTGCAAGCGCGTCGTCGTCAAGCATCGCTGGCAACGCACGCAGGGCAGTGGTGTCGGACCACCCCGACATCTCCTGATGAGCGAGGAACCTTCGTTGGAAGGCTCCCCAGTCGCCCCCATCCGCCTTGAACGCCGACAGCGCGGGCAATCTTTGCTGGAGGACCCGATCGTCGTCGACGTCGGAGAGATTTTCCCGCGCTCCGCTGGAGTTGTGTAAAATGTCGGCTCGGTTGTCAGGCGCAAAATGGAGGGCTCCGGCGCGCGCCGATGACGTGGGCTGCGCTGCGCGGAGGTGTCCGGCCACGTGGCGTCCGTCTTTCCCGCCAATCGGTGGCGGCCCCCCAAAAACGGCGGCAACTTCCAGGCTTTTGGCGCGAAGCGCCCTTTGGCGGGAATCCTCCACCGTCGCTTCCTCCACGACCCCCGCAGCCGTTTTTCCGCTCGCCGGAACGGAGATGTCGGCCAAGACAGCGGCGGCGGCGAGTAGCAACTCCGCCAAGCGGGCGTGCGCGTCCTGGAGGCCGGTGTCGGAGGCAAGCGGAGCGTCGGCCATCACCGCGAAGTGCTGCATCGGCGGCAACTCCTCGTCCTCTACTCCCGAGGTCGGTGTCCCCGGTACGCAGTCGTCATCCCGACCTCGCTCGTGGGTACGGGTAGTCTTCCTTGTGTCCATACTTCTTGAAGACAGGTTTACTTCTGACGCCAGTTGTAATGTAGTAACTCCACGGGAGACGACTTCACGGGTAACACACTCTTTATTTTATCAAACTTGGTTACAGGTGACTAACACCTACTTTGTATCTCGGGTGACAAACACCCACTTCGCTACTTGGCGACTAACGCCCACTGAGTTACTCGGATGACCAACATCCACTTAGTACTCGGGTGACAAACACCCACTTAGCTACTTGGCGACTAACGCCCACTGAGCTACTCGGATGACCGACATCCTCTTAGCTACTTGGCGACTAACGCCACTGAGCTACTCGGATGACCAACATCCACTTAGTACTCGGGTGACAAACACCCACTTAGCTACTTGGCGACTAACGCCCACTGAGCTACTCGGATGACCAACATCCACTTAGCTACTCGGCGACTAACGCCACTGAGCTACTCGGATGACCAACATCCACTTAGCTACTCGGCGACTAACGCCACTGAGCTACTCGGCTTCACTAGGTCTTCAGCTCCGTCTTCGGGTCTTCAACTGGGTAACTCTCCCCGAGTGCTCTCGCGCGTCCCCCTTTATACCCCACCTGCGGACGTCGCTGCGAGCACCCACTTATTCGACCAATCACCGGGTGCCGGCTACGATCCTCTTTTCCCACATCTCATCGTGCCTCACCACTCACTCCGCGCCGCCTCGTCATCTGTCACTCCCGGCGCGCGCGTCCACACCACGCCCACAACGCGTGCCCAACCCCGCACCCCGCGCCGCCCCGTGATCCATCACTGTCACAGTCGGCGCACGTCAATACCACCACTACATAGGCAACACGTTCTACTTAATGAAACACACTTTTTAATAAATGTTTTCTCCTACAACATCAGAGTGCAGCGCCACAATAGATACGCACTACAATGATAATAGTTAAAAGCGATTTGAAGCATTTTTTTTATTTTGGGGGGGGGGGGAGGACAGAGCTTTGTGAAGTAATTTTTGAGGGGGGGTCTGACTTTTGTGACGCCATGTGACGAGGGGGGGGTGGTCAAAAATTGTCCAAAATCGCGTGACATCATTTATGGACGGCCCCATACTACACACAACAAGGATTCTTAGTCCAGCTTTCGCGTCTGTGATTAAGTTTGCGTTGGGGTTGGAGATCACATAAATGTAACTGTGTCGTGAACCGACCACCACCCGACACAGCGAATCGGTTTCGGTTGGTTACGTTGTGAACACAACTTCCACAATTAGTTGCGACTTTAGCCCTAACCGGTCGTGTTGTGTTAGAGAGCAAACTCACAACATCTTTTACAATTGAGTCGATGTCTCTATATGTGATGAGTATGTGGGTCTCTGTATGATGAGTCTTTGGGTCTCTGTGTGATGAGTCTGTGGGTCTCTGTGTGATGAGTCTGTGGGTGTCTGTGTGATGAGTCTGTGGGTCTATGTGTGATGAGTCTGTGGGTCTTTATGTGTGGTGAGTCTGTGGGTCTCTGTGATGAGTCGGTGGGTCTCTATGTGGTGAGTCTGTGGGTCTCTGTGTGATGAGTCTGTGGGTCTCTGTGTGATGAGTCTGTGGGTCTCTGTGCGATGAGTCTGTGGGTCTCTGTGTGATGAGTCTGTGGGTCTCTGTGTGATGAGTCTGTGGGTCTTTGTGTGGTGAGTCTGTGGGTCTCTGTTTGATGAGTCTGTGGGTGTCTGTATGATGAGTCTGTGAGTCTATGTGTGGTGAGTCTGTGGGTCTGTATGTAGTGAGTCGGTGGCTTTCTGTGTGATGAGTCTGTGGGTCTCTGTTTGATGAGTCTGTAGGTCTCTGTGCGATGAGTCTGTGGGTCTCTGTGTGATGAGTCTGTGGATCTCTGTGTGACGAGTATGTGGGTCTCTGTCTGATGAGTCTGTGGGTCTCTGTGTGATGAGTCTGTGGGTCTCTGTGTGATGAGTCTGTGGGTCTTTGTGTGGTGAGTCTGTGGGTCTCTGTTTGATGAGTTTGTAGGTCTCTGTGCGATGAGTCTGTGGGTCTCTGCGTGATGAGTCTCTGGGTCTCTGTGTGATGAGTCTGTGGGTCTCTGTTTGATGAGTCTGTGGGTCTTTGTGTGATGAGTCTGTGGGTCTCTGTCTGATGAGTCTGTGGGTGTCTGTATGATGAGTCTGTGAGTCTATGTGTGGTGAGTCTGTGGGTCTGTGTGTAGTGAGTCGGTGGCTTTCTGTGTGATGAGTCTGGGTCTCTGTGTGGTGAGTCTGTGGGTCTCTGTTTGATGAGTCTGTAGGTCTCTGTGCGATGAGTCTGTGGGTCTCTGTGTGATGAGTCTGTGGGTGTCTGTATGATGAGTCTGTGGGTCTCTGTGTGATGAGTCTGTGGCTTTCTGTGTGATGAGTATGTGGGTCTCTGTCTGATTAGTCTGTGGGTCTGTATACGGGTCTATGGGTCTACGTGCCTCTGAATCGATGGGTCTCTGAGACTATGGGTCTCTGAGACTATCGGTCGCTGAGTCTATGGGTCTCTGAGTCTATGGGTTTCTGAGTCTATGGCGCATTTAGTCCATGGCTCTCCGAGTCTATGGGTTTCTATCGACCTATCTGCCCGCTTACTCACCTACCCACCCACCAACCCGCCCACTCAACACACGTCGTCCCATGCCCTGCGGCCGCATGTTTTATCATTTCCATCTTGTCAGGTGACGGCGTTGTTATACTCATGTAATAGTATTAGTAGTCATATTTTCATTATTAATGTCCCGCCTGCAGTATTTGACGTGGCACTCAGAAGACAATAAAACAACAAAGGCTTCGTTCCGGAATGGCCACGGGGCTGGGCGCGGGCGGGGTGGTGGGGGGGTGGTGCGGGGGTGGTGGTGGTGGGTGGTGGTGGGGGGTGGTGGTGGTCGCGACTAGCTCGCCGCGTTCAATTCCCCGCTCATGGCCACCAACACCACCCAGTGACGATTATCTGAACCGGTCCTGGGCCTTCGATTCGGCCGCAAATGAGTACCCGGTGTGTAAATGCCGTCACTCGGGAAGACAAAGGCGGCCGGGCGTGGTGCTGGCCACCCATAGCCCCTCGCTTGCCGTGCCGGCCTTCATAGGTGCTACTTTACTAACATCACTTTCCCCAGCGGTGTGTTAAGGCTACACGGGGGACCTTTGGCGTGACGTGAGTGGGTGGAGGTACTGTTGGTGGTTTGAAGAAGGTGACGCTATTGTCTCTTTTTTTCACGGGGTAAGGGAAATCGTTTAAAACCAAGTAAAAAAAGATCGGAGCGTAAGGTAACGTCGCTTTAACGTCAATTAAAAAATATATATTTTATTTTATCAGGCAAGGTCCACTGCCAGGTGAGTGGCGATGGAGAGAACAGGTTTCCCGGATCTAGCCAGGACAATCATTATCGTCTCACCAGGACCCTCAATATTTTAAAACTACTGAATTTATTTTTTTATAGATATTGTTACTAATCAAGCCCCCCCCCCCCCCCACTGAGCTACGTAATGGCTCTTTTTCTCAAGCCATGATCTGGCTGTCACAAGTGATTGCAACTCACCCACTGAGATACACAGAGACCCACAGAGATACATAGAGACCCATAGAGATACACAAAGACCCATAGACATACACAGAGACCCATAGAGATACACAGAGACCCACAGAGATACATAGAGACCCATACAGATACACAGAGACCCATAGAGATACATAGAGACCCATAGAGATACACGGAGATCCATAGAGATACATACAGACCTATAGTAAAACATAGAGACCCATAGAGAAACACAGAGACCCATGGAGATACACAGAGACCCATAGAGATACATAGAGACCCATTGAGATACACACACTCCGATAGAGATACATAGAGACCCATAGAGATACACACACTCCAATAGAGATACATAGACACCCACAGAGATACACACACTCCCATAGAGATACATAGAGACCCACAGAGATACATAGAGATCCCTAGAGATGCATACAGGCCCATAAATTACAGACCCATAAATTATGTTTTATTGTTACCAGGCAAGGCACCTCTGAGCTACGTAATAGCCCCTTTTTCAGAAGCGACCCTGGCCCACCACAAATGATAGCAGATCGACCAAGTGGCTGATATCACCATCACGTGGAAATTTAAAGTAGCAGCAGAATACTCTAAACGCGTGTTGCTAAATGTGGAGAAGAATCCAAGCGACCATGGGAAGCAAAAGCAAACTCCAAATATCCAGCAGTAGCAGGCGTCAGGGTCGGGATCGAACCCACGACCTTCTGTATACCAGGCGAGGTCGTTACCATCTCCTAGTCATAGTGATGATGATGAGAGAGAGACACGCAAACTCCAAATATACAGCAGCAGGCATGGTCAGGGTCGGGATAGGACCCACGACCTCCTGTATACCAGGCGAGGTAGTCAACATCTCCTAGCCACAGTGATGACGATGAGAGAGAGAGATGCAGAACTCGAATTATACAGCAGCAAACGTCAGGGTCTGGATCGAACCCACGAACCTCCCGCCCTGAAAACTTGGGTTCGCGTCTTCAACCCCCCGGGGATGAATGTCTGTGGGTGAGCGACCTTGCCAAAGCACTGGGCCAAATATGCGCCAAGTCAGGGCCAAGGGTGTGACTCCCCGCGATGGTGGCATCTATAAGAAGCGTCCACCAGTCCCTTAAGTCTCCAGAGATCGAGGGTGGTGAGAAGACTGGCACAGCAGACAGTCCATCTCTCTCTCTCTCCATCTCTCCCTCTGAGTGCGTGTGAGTGAAGTCTCTGCGTGTATGTGGGTGACCTTCACAGCTGACCCCCGACAGTCCGCTAAAGGCTACACGAGGGAATCTTTGTCCTTGTGGTGCGAGGTCTCCACAACCGCACCGCCAATCGCTTCTCGATCCTCCTCCTCCTCCTGCTGCTGCTGCTACCCACACGAAACTTGATCTCACACTGTCATCATGAGGTTCGCGTTGGGTGCCCTCGTGGTGGTGGTGATGGTGGCCGCCCTGGGGGTGGAAGCCTCTCACCTGAGAGGTGGCACCATCTCCTGGATCCAGGAGGAAGGTGGCAAGGTGAGTGTGTGTCTGTGTGCGCGTGTGAAGTGTCGAGTTGGCAGAGTGTGGAGCGGTCGTGGCAGCGGTGAGTGCTACGCTGCACTTCAAACCCGGCAACGAGAGTTCGATTCCCGTTCACGGCCAACATCAGTGATTATTATACTGTGAAACTAAAATATATTTGTTTTCTTTCTGGGTAGTAAGTGTTATTTCTAATTGCGTATGCCTCAAAAGTGCAGACAGTGGCTATCATTCCCCGCAAACTTTGCTTTTGTGACCAGGACAGTGATATTTTGAAATGTAGCTATTTTCAATGAGAAAACTGGCGAATTTGTGTCATTCCTTCATGTAAAGTCCTGGTCACAAAAGCAAAGTTAGTGGGGAATAATAAGAACCATTTTCTTTACTTTTGAGGCATAAGCAATTAGAAAATAACACTTACTACCCAGGAACAAAAATCGTGTTACATAGTGAATTATCTGAACCAGTCTTGGGCCTCCCCTAGGTCGACTCAGCCTCAAATGAGTACCTGGTGCGGTGTGTAAACATCGCCACTGGGCAGACAAAGGCGGCCAGGCGTGGTGTTAACCACCCACCACCTCGCATGGCGTGGCCGCCTTCATAGGTGCCCGCTAACAGCACTTGCCCTAAAATCTGTTCAGCCTATACGGGGAATCTTTGCCTTTTTTGTGCCCGTGCGTGTGAGTGCCCAGTAGGCACAGTAGGGGGCACGGGTGGTGCATCGGCCACTCATCTAAGTCAGTCGACCCGTGGCACCTGCTAGGTCTGCCCCGTGACCTCCTGCCTGCGGGCGTCCGACACTTCACGTGGCCTCAACGTGCACCTAGCCTGGCACGAGCGCCGTGGTGACGTCACCGCCACTTAGTGGCGAATGGCGGTTATTGTTGTTGTGTGTGTCTAAGCGTGTGTTTTACATACTGTAACAACTACAGGGGCATCTCCCTCCTCATTATGCCGGGAAACGTCCTGGAAAGGATTATTCGATATCGCCTTGCCAGGCACGCTGAGGAGAGGTTTGAGGAGCCCCAATGTGGCTTCAGGCCAGGGCGGTCCTGCACAGATGCCATATTTTCTGTCCATCTGCTACAGCAGAGGTGTAGGGAATTCCAACAAAACCTACATCTCTGCTTTATTGACCTGGTCAAGGCCTAAGATACCATCAGAAGGCCTGGGCTCTGGGTTGTTCTTCGTGCTTTCGGAGTCCATGACTCGCTGCTCACAATCATTAAGGACCTTCATGATGGTGAGCAGACCCGGGTAAAACTACGTGGCCGGGAGTCGGAGCCATTCCCTGTTCACCTTGGAGTGCGACAGGGATGTCCTCTGGCTCCCACATTATTTAACATATATTTCGACCACGTAGTTCGTGAATCCTTCGATGGCTGTACCAGAGGAATTTTTATCTGGTACAGATACCATGGGAGGCTGATTGATGCCCGGGTGCAGTCAAGGGATGGATGGCTCCCTATTGGTTAACCATGTTAGGTATGTTGATGATCTGGTGATTGCTGCTCACTCAGAGAAGGAGTTGAAGGCGCTACTGCTGAATCTGGAGCGTGCCACTAAGAGGTGGGGCCTTACCATCAGCCCCACCAAAACTAAGCACCTGCCTGGGTATTTTGTGCCATCAGAAACTCCACCCCCACAACTTCCAATTGGTGATGGGGCAGTTGTGGAGAGAGTGGAAAGTTTACCATACCTGGGCAGTGTGCTTATGACCGGCTCCGGTTTGACAGCAGAGGTCTAACCCCGAATCAATTGAGCGGCATTATCTTTTCATCGGATGCGTAACGCTGTGTGGAAGCTGCCTGTCTCTCGCTCTGCACGAAGCTTCGGGTTTTCTCGGCTATGGTCATGCCCTCCCTTTTCTATGCTTGCAAAACAAAGACCCACCCTAATGGAACATCTTTGCCGGCTAGAAACATTTAGGCTGGCCTGCCTACGATCCATCCTGGGATTTAACCATGCTGGATTGTGTGAGGAGCTCACAAACTCTTGAAAGATCTGGACAAAGTCCCATCGGTGAGCTCCTCCAGCAGGCAAGGCCGCGTTGGCTGGGTCATGTAGCCCGCATGCCCAGCCACCGCATGCCTAATCAGCTTTTGTTCGGCCGGATAGAGGGGGATAAACGGGCGCGGCGCGGGCAAGAAAAGAGAACGAGTGATGTAGTACAGGAGGACGTGGAGCTGAGTGGACTTGCCGATGATTGGTACCAGTGGTGTCAAGAACGACCTCTGTGGAGGAGGTTCGTGAAGGACGCTGCTACTGGGCAGTTGGAGGCAGTCGCCCTCCAGCAACATCAACCGAGGGCAGAAAAGCGATGAGAGTATAGAAGAGCGATGCTCACAACAACGAGCAGAGCGCCGGGTTGCTAAAACACAGCAAGTTGGCACAGTAGGGGGCACAGGTGGTACATTGGCCAGGGCACCTCAGTCGGCCAGTCCATGGCACCTGGGTCTGCCCCGTGACCTCCTGCCATCGGGCGTTCGACACTTCTCGCTGCCTCAAGGTGCACATGGCCTGGCACAGGCGCCGTGGTGACGTCCCAGCCACTTAGTGGCGTTGTTTTTCTTGTTGTGTGTAGCGGTAGTGGTTTGGTCCCTCTCGCAAACAGCACTTGCTCCAAAAGCATGTTGAGGCTATACGGGGGGTGGGGGTTGATGGGGGATCTGTGGCTTTGTCTTTGTAGTGGGTAGCGCGGTGCTGCTGAGCTGCGACAACCAAGCCGCCCGAGTTAGATTCCCTGTCATAGCCCCCCCCCCCTAGGTCAACTCAGCCCGAAATGAGTACCTGGTGTAGCGGTGTGTCAAACATGGCCACTGGGGAGAGATAAAGGCAGTCGGGCGTGGTGTTGGCCACTCACCCCCTCGTGTGCCGCATTGCAGGCCTTCATAGGTACTCGCTAACAGCACTTGCCCCAACAGTCTGTAGTGTATAGTGTAGTGTATAATGTAGTGTATAGTGTAGTCTATAGCGTAGTGTATATTGTAGTGTAGAGTGCAGTATACTAGTACAGCACTCCACCACTTATTTGTTGGATAGAGCAAACCCACTACAACATTTACCATTATAGTGTAGTGTATAGTAGTGTCATGCATAGTAGTGTAGTGTATAGTGTAGTGTATAGTAGTGTAGTGTATAGTGTAGTGTATAGTAGTGTATCGCAATGTAGTGTATAGTGTCGTGTATAGTAGAGTACTGAATAGTGTTGTGAACAGTATTGTGGTGTATATTAGTGTATTGTATAGTAGTGTATAGTGTAGTGTATAGTGTAGTGATTGTGGGGCTTAGACTTTTTAATTCTGATTCTGTGGAGAGGAAACAACCCGGAGGACCCAGAGACAAAATCCACGCGACCACGAGAGACAGAGACACACACAAACTCCAAATACACAGCAGGCGTTGTCAGGGTCGGGATCGAACCCACGACCCTCCTGCATATCAGGCGAGGTAGTTAACATCTCCTAGTCACCGTGATGCTGATGAGACGCAGACTCCAAATATACAGCAGCAGGCATCGTCAGGGGTAGGGATCGAACCCAAGAGCCTCCTGCACACCAGGCGAGGTAGTTAACATCTCCTAGCCACCGTGATGATGATGATGATGAGAGACGCAGACTCCAAATATACAGCAGCAGGTATCGTCAGGGGTAGGGATCGAACCCAAGAGCCTCCTGCCCACCAGGCGAGTTAGTTAACATGTCCTAGCCACTGTGATGATGATGAGAGAGACACAGACTCCAAATATACAGCAGCAAGCATAGTCAGGGGTAGGGATCGAACCCAAGGCCCTCCTGCACACCAGGCGAGGTAGTAAACATCGCCTAGCCACCGGGGCGCGCCCTGGTTAATGTAGTTACGCCACTCTTTTGATCATTATGTTATCATTTTAACTCCCTAACGACGCCCTATTTAAATTCTCACCGTCCACCAAACTCCACCAACCTGACACCTACCCACCTACCCACCAACCCACGTACCCACCCCCTCCCCGAACACGCGATAAGCCACACTTTGTTGAGTCGCTTTGACTTGCGATGGACCAAGTCGCTTAGGGAACGACGAATTTAGAAAGCTCAGTGGGCCAATTGAATTGCCTAGGTGAGGATGGGGGGTGGATGGTCTGCTGTTGTATTTGCTGATTTGTGAGCAGAGAGCTTTACGGCGCTTCGGATTCCTCCTCCAGCGGTATAAAACGCTGGTTCTGATTCTGACCTCTCACCACCTGCACACCTCCCCCACCACACACCAAACAAAGACAAAGACCCCCACGTGTAGCCTTAACAGACTGTTGGGGCAAGTGCTGTTAGCGAGCGCTTATGAAGGCCGGCACGCCCGGCCGCCTTTGTCTCCCCGGTGGCGATGTTTACTACACACACAGCACCGGGAACTCGTTTGAGGCTGAGTTGACCTAGGGGAGGATGCCCAGGACCGGTTGTCATTGTGGCGTTGGTGGCCGTGAGCGGGAATCGAACTCGAGTGGCCGGGTTCGTGACAATAGCTGCTGAACTACTTGTCCCCACACCACCACAACCACGCTACTACCACCACAACCACCACACCACCACAAACACGCCACCACCACAATCACACCACCACAACTACCACCACCACAACTACCACCACCCCACCATCACCACACCACCACCACCACACCACCACACCACAACCACGCCACCACCAACACAACTACAACCACCACACCACCACCACAACCACCCCACCACCACAACTACCACCACACCACCACAACCACGCCACCACCACAACCACGCCACCAACACAACCACCACACCACCACACCACCATCACCACACCACCACCATCACCACACCACCACCACCACCACACCACCACAACACAACCACCACAACCACCACCACAGGTGCGCTTCAACTACATGCTGGCCTGGCGCAGGACCTCGAAACAGGGAGGGACATGCACGGACGCAGACATCGACAGCGGAAGGCTCATCACGTCCTCGAGCACGTGGCATTGCCTTGAGGGGTGCCAGGGCTCGTACGCCCTCTCCTTCGTGTGCACGGAGCAGAACGAGGACTCCAACTGGATGATCGGCGCCTCCAGCTTCGAGTTCGTCGTGCCAGCCTCTCAGCCCACCGTCGTATCGTAAGTCGACGTCTTCGTCTGTGAAGCCTTCAAAAGCTGTACGGAGGAAATTTGCATTTGGTACAGATATAATGGGAGGCTGATCGATGCCCGGGTGCGATCAAGGGATGGCTCCCTATTGGTCAACCACGTTATGTATGCCGATGATTTGGTAATAGCTGCTCATTCAGAGGAGGAGTTGGAGACGCTGCTGCTGAGACTGGAGCGTGCCACTACCATCAGCTCCACCAAAACTAAGCACCTGCCTGGGTATTTTGTACCATCGGACACTCCACCCACATAACTCGCAATCGGTGATGGGGCAGTTGTGGAGAGAGTTTAGAGTTTCCAATACCTGGGCAGTGTGCTTATGACCGGCTCCAGTTTAACAGCAGAGGTCTCACTCGGAATCAGTCAAGCGGCAATATATTTTCATCTTGTATAACGCTGTGTGGAAGCTACCTGGTCTGTCTAATGGAGCATCTTCGCCGGTTAGAAACATTTCGGCTCGCCTGCCTACGATCCATCCTGGGTTTAACCAGGCTGGATTGTGTGAGGAGCTCACAAATCCTTGAAAGATCTAAGAAAAGTCCCATCGGTGAGCTCCTCCGGCAGGCAAGGCTGCGTTGGCTTGGTCATGTAGCCTGCATGCCCAGCCACTGCATGCCTAAACAGCTTTTGTTCAGCCGGATCGAGGGGGCTAAATGGACGCGGCACGGGCTAGAGAAGAGATGGAGTGATATGGTACAGGAGGACGTGGAGCTGAGTGGACTTGCCGATGACTGGTACCAGCGGTGTCAAGATCGGCCTCTGTGGAGGAGGCTCGTGAAGGACACTACTGGGCAGTTGGAGGCAGTCGCTCTCCAACAACAACGGAGGGCGGAGGAGCGACGCTCACAACAACGTGCGGAGCGCCGGGTGGCTAAAGCACAGCAAGTTGGCACGGTAGGGGGCACAGGTGGTGCATCAGCCAGTCGTCTCAGTCAGTCGACCCGTGGCACCTGGGTCTGCCCCGTGACCTACTACCAGCGGGCGTTCGACACTTCACGTGGCCTCAAGGTGCACCTAGCCTGGCACAAGCGTCGTGGTGACGTCACCGCCACTTAGTGGCGAATGGCGGTTGTTGTTGTTGTGTGTGTAAATCCTCCTCATCCTCCGTCATCCTCCCTCGTCCTCCCCATCCTCCTCCTCCTCGTCGCAGCTTTGACGACTGCTGCTGGGTCAAGGCGCTGGTGCAGAGGGCGGGCGGCCTCGTGGAGTCGTCCCAGGGGTCCTGGTCGATCATCACGGTGCTCAACCCAGGCGTGCGCAGCGACACGGGGGCCCCCAACGTCTCGCCCGCCACCGCCTCCAAGCCGCTCATCAGGTGCTGTAGGTGGGGGGGGAGGTGTGGGGAGGTGTGAGGGGTATGGGTGGGGGGAGGTGGGGGTGCAGGTGGGTTGGAGGTGGGGGGGAGGTGGAGGGGTGGTGGGGGGAGATGTGGGGGGGGGGGGAGGTGTGGTGGGGAGGTGCGGGGGGGAGGTGTGGGGGGGAGGTGTGGGGGGGAGATGTGGGGGGGGGAGGTGTGGGGGGGAGGTGCGGGGGGGAGGTGTGGGGGGGAGGTGTGGGGGTGCGGGTGGGGGGAGGTGGGTGTGCAGTTGGGTTGGAGGTGGGGGGAGGTGTGGGGGTATGGGTGGGAGGTGTGGGGGAGGTGGGAGGGAGGTGTGGGGGGTATGGGTGGGAGGTGTGGGGAGGTTGGGGGAAGTGTGGGGGGGAGGTGTGATGGCGGTGGTGACATCTACATCTACAGAACGTGACGAACTAGTGGCATCTACATGTACAGGAGATTATCCAACCTTCAATGTCATTCCCCGTGTTTAGTGTACACGCCGTACAACACGTTCGGAACCGACAGGGAGTAAAGTTTGGACTTATGAACAAATCTACTTACGAATAGTGCCTCTGGAAAACTAACTCGTGCGTAAGTAGAGTAAGTCCGCGTACACTCTTGTGATGTGTCATTGTTCACTCATTCATCATGCGTCGTGCCCACACCCCCCCTCTCGCCTGCCCCTCCCCCCAGGCTGAAGGCCGGCTGCACCACGGTGTGGAACATCCCGGTGTACGATGCGGACGGGGACACGGTGCGGTGCCGCTACGCCGAGAACGGAGCACGCGACGAGTGCGGAACCATCTGCGGGGTCGCCCCCTACGGAGTCCTCGACGAGGTGGGGTGGGGGTGGGTGACTTTGGGGGGGGGGTAAGGGGGGTGGGTGGTGGGTGGGGGGAAATGTAGTGGATGGGTGGGGGTGGAAAGGTGAATGGGTGGGTGAATGGGTGTAAAGGTGAATGGGTGGGTGAGGGGAAAAGTGGGTGGGTGGATGGGTGTAAAGGTGAATGGGTGTGTGGGGGGAAAGGTGGGTGGGTGAGTGGGCGGGTCACGCTCGCTGCTGCCAGAACCTCACCCCTGTTGGGGCAAGCCGCTGAAGCGAGCACCTTTGAAGGCCGGCACAGCACACGAGGGGGCTAACACCACCGCCGGCCGCATTTGTCTATCCCCAGTGTGTACTACTACACACCGCTCCACCAGGTACTCATTTGAGGCTGAGTCGACCTAGGGGAAGGAGGCCCAGGACCGGTTCAGACAATCACTGTCTCCAGTGTAGCGCAGCGCTAACCACTACACCACCACTCCCCACACGCACGCGGAATGCTCAACTTGTTCATAGTTATAGAATTCAGAGTGACCGCTGTCGGTCGGTCGGTAGGTCAGAGGGTGATGGATGTGTGATTCAGCACTGGCTAGGACTCACTCAGGTCAATTCACTCACTCACTCACCCGCCCGCCTACCCACTAATCTAGTCGCTCACGCACTCACTTACTCAGCCGCTCACCCACTAACTCAGCCACTAATTTACTCAGCCACTCACCCACTAACCTACCCACTCATTTACTCAGCCACTCACCCACTAACTCACCCACTCACTTACTCAGCCACTCACCCACTAACTCACCTACTAATTTACTCAGCCACCCAACCACTAACCTACCCACTCATTTACTCAGCCACTCACCCACTAACTCACCCACTAATTTACTCAGCCACTCATCCACTAACTCACCCACTCATTTACTCAGCCACCCACCCACTAACCTACCCACTCATTTACTCAGCCACTCACCCACTAACTCACCCACTAAATTATTCAGCAACTCACCCACTAACTCACCCACTAATTTACTCAGCCACTCATCCACTAACTCACCCACTAATTTACTCAGCCACCCACCCACTAACCTACCCACTCATTTACTCAGCCACTCACCCACTAACTCACCCACTAAATTACTCAGCCACTCACCCACTAACTCACCCACTAATTTACTCAGCCACTCATCCACTAACTCACCCACTAATTTACTCAGCCACCCACCCACTAACCTACCCACTAATTTACTCAGCCACCCACCCACTAACCTACCCATTAATTTACTCAGCCACCAAGCCACTAACCTACCCACTCATTTACTTAGCCACTCGCCCACTAACTCACCCACTAAATTACTCAGCCACTCACCCACTAACTCACCCACTAATTTACTCAGCCACTCATCCACTAACTCACCCACTCATTTACTCAACCACTCACCCACTAAACTACTCACTCATTTACTTAGCCACCCATTCACTAACCTACCCACTCATTTACTCAGCCACTCACACACTAACTCACCCACTCATTTACTCAGCCACTCACCCACTAACCTACCCACTCATTTACTCAGCCACTCCCCCACTAACTCACCCACTCATTTACTCAGCCACTCACCCACTAACTCACCCACTCATTTACTCAGCCACTCACCCACTAACCTACCCACTCATTTACTCAGCCACTCCCCCACTAACCTACCCACTCATTTACTCAGCCACTCGCCCACTAACTCACCCACTCATTTACTCAGCCACTCACCCACTAACTCACCCACTCATTTACTCAGCCACTCACCCACTAACTCACCCACTCATTTACTCAGCCACTCACCCACTAACCTACCCACTCATTTACTCAGCCACTCACCCACTAACTCACCCACTCATTTACTCAACCACTCACCCACGAATAGAGCAACTTCGGTCAATTCACTCGCTCGCTCGCCCACCCACCCACCTGCTCACTCAGCATATGACATCACTTTACCTTTGACACGTCACTACCCCCCACCCTCTCCCCCTCGCCACACCCCCAACCTCCCCACCCTCCACACAGGCTGCCTGCGTCATCAACTTCGCGGCCCCCGTGGACGCCGAAGGCCTCTGGGCCCTGGCCCTGGTGATCGAGGACTCCGTCAACTCGTCGCTGACCATCGGCTCGGCGAGCTTTGCTCCGGGCGACGCTCTGTCCAGCATCCCTCTGCAGGTCCTCCTCGAGTGTGAGTCGCCCTCGTCGTGGTCTCCGTGTACTCAAGGGCACCGCCGCATCACAGAAATAAATGTGCTGTGAACAGTGGGCGGGGCGTAAGAGCAGTGGGTGGTGTCTACGGACACAATGGGCGGAGTCTATGCACGCAGTGGGCGGGGCATGAGAGCAGTGGGCGGGGGGCTATGAACATGGTGGGCGGGGCATTTTAGGAGTGTGCGGGGTCTAAAGTTGGTGTTCGGTACGTTCTCCTCTAACGCTGCGTTTGGTTTTCACAACGCCGAATTGGATATATAACACGATGATGAACGTATTAGGGAACGCATTTTTTAGGTCACGGAGATGCGGATTCTATACGCAACCCGATTAGGGATAAGCAGTTGCACGTACGGCTCCATCGGTATAGCATCATCATCCCACAGGGTATTGGGATGCTGATGGATGCTTCTACCCACGCAGCCTGTGTTCAGGCCCCGTGTTACGCATCTCTTGCGATATCACGGACTCGGCTCTCCCCCCTTAAGGTTGTATATTATTTATGAACGCCGATATTTTCCATAACGCAGCGTTCTTCTGGAACGCAACCGCCACGTTACCGGAGAAGCAGAGACTGTCGTTTTATGGTTAGGATGATGACGATGATGACGATGGCGATGACGACAATGACAATGACGACGATGGCAATGACGGCAACGATAATGGCAACGATGACGACGATGATGATGACGACGATGACAACGACAGTGACGACAACGATGATGACGACGCCGACGACACCGCTGACCGCACGATGCCGCGCCGCTGTCCCGTCGCGCGTGACGCAGTCGAGACGGCGCTGTCGTGCGCGATTCCGATCTTCGTGGGCGTCACCCCGGCCAGCGGCGCCTCCATCACCGCCTTTCAGGGGGTGCTCTTCGAGATGAAGATCGACGTCGAGGTGGCCGCCAACTCCGCCAGCTCGTGAGTCAGCGTCACGTCCCGCAGTGCTGCTGCGAATGGTGGTGGTGGTGGCTATGGTGCTGCTGCTGCGAATGGTGGTGGTGGTGGCTATGCTGCTGCTGCACGTGGTGGTAGTGGTGGTGGTGGTGGCTATGGTGCTGCTGCTACACGTGGTGGTGGTGGTGGTGGTGGCTATGGTGCTGCTGCTACACGTGGTGGTGGTGGTGGTGGCTATGGTGCTGCTGCTGCGAATGGTGGTGATGGTGGCTATGCTGCTGCTGCACGTGGTGGTAGTGGTGGTGGCCATACTGCTGCTGTACGTGGTGGTGGTGGTGGTGGTGGCTATGGTGCTGCTGCTATACGTGGTGGTGGTTATACTGCTATTGCAGTGGGTTGTGTTGATCACCATTATAACATCTCGCCACCGCGGCAATGCACAAAAATAATAATAATAATTAAACAATGATAAACAAGCAAATAATTAAACATTCACAATCACGCCTTTGTAATTCCACGCGTGCCCCCCTCTCTACCTATGTGCCCCCACCCCCTCTGCCCCTCCCCTCCTCTCCCCATGTGGACCATCCCCCCTCTGCCCCCCCCCACTCCTCCTCCCCCCTGCGTCTGCTCCTACTTTCCCCCTCTGCCTCCCCCCCCTCTAACCTCCCCTCTCCCCACTGCCCCCCCCCCCGCCCCCACTTTTTCCCCTCCTCTCCCCATTTGGATCCCCCCCCCCCCGCTCTGACCTACCGACTCCCCACTGCCCCCCCCACTTCTGACCCTCCCCCTCCTCTCACCCTCTGCCCCCCCCCCCTCCCTACTGCCCCCCCCACTTCTACCCCTCCCCATGTGCCCCCCACCCACCGCCCCCAGAGTGACGATCCAACGGCTGGGCACGTTCGCTCCCTTGGGAGTCGTCAAGGCACCCGTGGTGGTGGACCCGGTTAACCCCACACTCTTCCACACCAAGTTATCGTGGACGCCGACCAGCAGAGACATCGGCAACCAGAGGGTTTGCTTCTATGCCTCCGAGAGTACCACGTGAGTGTGTGCATGCGTGTGTGTGTCTGTGTGTGTGTGGGGAGCGATAGTGTAGCGGTTAGCGCGCTGCGCTATGAACCTAGCGACCCGGGTTCGATTCCCGCTCACGGCCAACACCAGTGACGATTATCTGAACCGGTCCTGGGCCTCCCCTAGGTTGACTCAGCCTGAAATGAGTACCTGGTGCGATGTGTAAACATCGCCACTGGGGAGACAAAGGCGGTCGGGCGTGGTGCTGACCACCCACCCCCTCGTGTACCGTTCCGGCCTTCATAGGTGCTCGCTAACAGCACTTGCCCCCTACAGTCTGTTAAGGCTATACGGGGGATCTTTGATCTTTGTGTGTGTCTGTGTGCGTCTATGTGTGTGTGTCTGTCTGTGTATGTATGTGCATGTGCGTGTGTCTGAGTGTGTGTGTCTGCCCTCGTGTCCATCTGTTCCCACGTTGCACCTCCATCTAACACCGTGGGTGGTACAGCAAAGAGTGTGGACTAATTTCCATCTGTCCCACTCTCCCTGCCTCCGTCCCACCCTTTCTCAATGGGTAGGCTTCTCGGAGTAACCGTACCCAGCAGCGCGTGTGCGCTGCTACTAAGCCATGACATCGCTCGTACATGGATTTTTTTTCCCTGCCCAGGCCGTTTGAATGATTCGCTCTGTCTTCTGTTTTGTGTCTTCAACTCCGAAACTAGACTAGAGACAGAGCTCCGATGCGTGACCATCGTCGTTCAAGGTAACAAACGCAGCGAGTGGGCAAGTGGTCGATGGGCTGAGCCACCCCCACCACCCACCAACTCACCCATCACCCCACCCACTAACTCACCCATCACCCCACCCACCTCACCCACCACCCCACTACACTCACCAAGTCACCCATAACCCCCCCCCACCCACCACCTCACCCACCATCCCACCCACCACATGACCCACCTCCTCACCCACCACCCCTAACCCACCCACCTCACCCACCCACCAACTCACCCATCACCCCACGCTCCCACCACCTCACCCACCACCCCTAGCTCCACCATCATAGCTCCGCCACCATGGCTCCATTACCATAACTAGTATACCACACTATACACTACACTATAAACTACACTATACACTACACTATAAACTACACTATACACTACACTATAGACTACACTATAATTGTAAACGCTGAAGTGGGTTTCACTCTCCAATACACAACCAGTGTACTGCTGTAACTAGTATACTACACTATACACTACACTATAAACTACACTATAATTGTAAACGCTGAAGTGGGTTTCACTCTCCAATACACAACCAGTGTACTGCTGTAACTAGTATACTACACTATAGACTAAACTATACACTACACCATAATTGTAAACCCTGTAGTGGGTTTTACTCTCCAACACACAACAACCGGCGTCGCGCTGTAACGAGTAACGAATTGGCGCCACGTTTTGTTCCTGTGACGCAAACATCCTCACCGATTGGCTGCGTCGGGCGACGGTGGGCGAATTTAAACCACACCACGTTCATATTTACGCGATCGAACCCCAAATCAAAACAACTACTGCTGTGGGTTATAACCTTCTTTGTGGATTCCCCCCCCCCCCCAAAACCCTCTCATAGCCGGTTCCATGCCCATCTCATTCAGCTTCGACAACACCTCTGGCAACGACGTTGCCATCCAGTGGACCGTCACCTTCGACAAAGAGGTGATAGGGCGCGCGGCATGCGCGCACTTGAGGAGGCTCGCGAAGGATGCTGCCGTCGCAGTTAGAGGTAGTTGCCCTCCAGCAGCAATGGGCGGAGCGCCGGGTGGATAAAACGCAGCAAAGTTGGCACAGTGGCGGGGGAGGGGGGTGGCACAGGTGGTGGTGCATTGACCAATAGTCAACTCGGTCCGTCGAACCTATGGCACCCGCTGGGTCTGTCCCGTGACCTCCTGCCGGCAGGCGTTCAACACTTTGCGTGGCCTTTAAGTGCACATAGCCTGGCGCATGCGCCGTGGAGAAGTCACCGCCACCTAGTGGCGAATGGCGGTTGGTGTGTGCACACGCGAACAAAGATCCCCCCGTGTAGCCTTAACAGACTGGAGGGGCAAGTACTGTTAGCAAGGAGCCGAACCTATGAAGGCCGGCACTGTGGCACACGAGGGGGTGGGTGGCCAGCACCACGTCCGGCCACCTTTGTCTCCCCAGTGGCGATGTTTACACACCGCATCAGGTATTCATTTGAGTTGACCTAGGGGAGACCCAGGACCGATTCAGATAATTGTCACGGATATTGGCCGTAACGACTAATCGCTTAACGACGGGCCTCCATAGAGCCTAATGTGTTGTGTATATAATTGTGTAGTGTATAGGAGTGTATAGTAGTGTCGTGTATAGTAGTGTATGTATAGTAGTGTATAGTGTAGTGTAGTGCCTCCATAGAGCCCAATGTGCTCACTTACCGACCATTTCCCTGTTAATGACGAGCTATTGTAGCTACAGTAAATATTAATGAATGCATTGATTAACCTTGCTTCTTTTCATATTATGTGTTTATAATTTTGTTAGTATATTTACAAAACAGGACTTCTCCACAAATCTGGCTGTCGCCTGATGATGCTCGTTGTAATTACTGGCGAAACGTCGTACTCAGATTGTAAATGGTGTGGCTTGGCTCTCCAACACACCAGTGGTGCCGTACTAGTAACGAATTGGCACATTCTGTTTATGTGACAAACCTTGCTAATTGGCTGTGTCGGGTGGTGGCGGGTTTAACGACACAACATTTCGAAATTTACGCAATTTAACCCAAGAAACATCTGCATTATAGATTATAAAGTAAACATTTTTGGGGATGAATAAGGGGTGACCTCAGATGTTCCCGGAACGAATTTAGCCTTTAACGTGCATGTCCTATACTCGCTTAACGACCAACTCACTTAACGGCCAGTCTCGTGGAACCAATGGCCGTCGGCTAAGAGAGGTTATCTCCCAAGTCTGTCCCGTGACCTCCAATTCAACAACAGCCTTCCCACCTCTCCCACCCCACACTGAACTGGGCCTGACCTATAACCCCCTCCCGCTAACCCCCGCTGATCCCGGCCGCCCACCACGCCCGCGCAGGTCGCCCTTCCGTCGGCGAGTGGCGCCTTCTTCCGCTTCTTCGAGGTGCGGGGCGACCGCGAGGTCTTCAAGGTGGACGGGACGAGCGCCACGCTGCTGCCGGGCAACACCCAGGTGCAGTTCACGACCCCGGCGTCGATCTTCAACAGAGGCGTGGAGCACTACATCACGGTGGACGAGGGCACCATGAGGGGCGCCGTCGGCGGCGTAGGAGTCAGCAACACGAACGCGCGCGTCAAGAAGGACTGGCGCTTCCGACTGAAGAAGGTCTATTACGGTGAGTGGCACGGAGGTGGAGGAGGAGGGAGAGGAGGAAGATGAAGGTTGAGGGGGTTGAAGAGGAGGAGGAGGGGGAGGAGGAGGGAGAGGGGGATGACGATGAGGAGGAGGAATAGGAGGAGGGGGAGGAGGATGGGGATGAGGATCAGGAGGTGGAGGATGAGGAGACAGTGGTCGTCTGTTCTTCATTGTGCAACGCCTTCGTGTCTTGTGTATAGCAGTAATAATAATTTACGGTTGTTTGCAAGGCGCCATCCACTAATGTGTCGAGGCGCCTTGTAGGCACAAGGAAAAAGATCAGGTGACTTTTTTTCGTTTTCAATTGCAACTCAACGCAAGCACAATACACCAATCGCAAAATGGGGCGGGGGGAGCTGGATAACAGAAACTCCAGGAACGGCAACCCGATTTCAGCGCGACAGGAACCTTACGAAGGGGCACGATCATGTAACCTTTTAAAAAATGGCGGCATTGCCGTGCAACAGATTAACCACGCGACGTCGCCTTTCTAAACCTCGGAAACCCGCCCGTAATCGCACCCCATTCATCGCCCGCCCGTAGCGTGGTGCCATGGCGTTGGCGACCCTCACTACCGCTCCTTCGACGGCAACCACTTCAACTTCATGGGCACGCGCACCGTCGTCCTCGCCTCCAACTGCATCTCCAACCTGCCGGTGCCGTGGCGCATCCTGGTGAAGAACGAGCACCGGCGGATCGCCAGCGTGTCGTGGACGCGTGAGGTGCACACCGAAATCTACAACCACACCATCTCCTTCATCCGCGACAACAAAGTCCGGGTACGTGCGCCACGTGCGTGCGTATGCGTGTGTGTGTTTGCGTGTGTGTGTGTGGGCGTGCGAGCGAGTGTTTGAGAGAGAAGGCTCGCGAAAGGATGACTCGACCGGGCCAGTTGGTGGCAGTTCGCCCTCCAGCAACGACGGAGGGCTGGGGAGCGACGCTCACAACAATGAGCAGAGCGCCAGGCAGATACAACGTAGCGAGATGGCACAGTAGGGGGCAAAAGTGATGTATCTGTCAGTAACCTCAATCAACCCATGGCACCTGCTGGGTCTGTCCCGTGACCTCCTGTCATCCAGCCTGGCGCGTTCATTAATCCATAGCACCTGGGTCTGTGTGTCAGTGGGTGAGTGTGTGAGTGAGTGAGTTGCACAGTAGGAAGCCTAGGTCGTGCCTCAGCCAGTTATCTCAGTCAACCCATGTCACCTGCGCGTGCGTGCACAGGGACAAAAATGAAAGGTCCCCCCGTGTAGCCTGACCAGACTGTTAGCGAGTAGCAGCACATACGAAGGCCGGCACTCCGGCACACGTAGTGAGGCGGGTGGCCAGTGCCACGCCCGACCGCCTTTGTCTCCCCAGCGGTGATGTTCACGCGGTCGCGGTGTTTGTGCATACCCCCACCCTTCGCTTCCGCAGCTTGACGGCGTGGCGGTGAACGTGCCGTATTACCACCCCGCTGAGCTTTTCCGCATCACCAAGTCCGGCGAGTACTTCGAGCTCAACACCGGCGCCTTCTTGAAAGTCGAGTACAATGGTGAGGTTATTCAGCGAGGTTTGTTTCTTTTGCCTCGGCCCTTTTCGCCGCGGCGCTTGCCGAAGAGCCTCTGAGCGACTCGACATGCCCTGCATCACAGCCACGTCCCTGAAAAGGCGTTTTTTGTTATTGTTTTTGTTACAAACGTGAGATTTAATTATTTACTCGGCTTGTAGGGCTAAGTGGAGTTCAAAAATGCGTGTGTGTGTGTGTGCATTACCCTGTGAGAGGCACTGCCTATCATAGGATAAGGCTAAGAGGCCTTTGTGGGGTATAAAGCCTGTTTAGTCTGTCGTTTGTCACACACGTGGTCGGTCTCTTGAGCTGCAGTCACCAGCAGCAGGGGGCCTCTATCAGAGGGCACCAATTTGCTCCTCAACCTGGTCGTAGATGCGCTTCTACGGGCGTCCGGAACGCTCTTCCTTCCGATATTAGCAAGCCACAGGAGCTATGCACTTTTAAGTCATCTAGATTGAAATCTCATTTCTACGTACGGTGCGAAAGAAGTCCAACGTACATGCACACATGCATGGTCGCTGATGAATCACTTCCTGTTCGCACCAGGACAAAAAAAAGGCCTCTTAACCCCAACCCCACCCCTAATTCGCTAGCATTGTATTATCCTTGGCAAATATTTGTGAATCTGTGATGCCTATTTTTTTATTCCAAATTACATTTGTATCACTATCGGACGAGAGGCAGCTCACCAACCCCCCCCCACCCCCACTGATTCTCTTCGGCACTGCCGCGTGCAGGGATGAGCCGCGTGCGCGTCCACCTCCTCAACAAGGACGTCTACGCCGCCGCCACGTGCGGCCTCTGCGGCCTCTGGAACAACGACCCCAGCGATGACTTCATGACCCCCAACGGCACGCTGGCGGCGAGCGCCGCCGAGTTCGGCAACAGCTGGGAGCTGCAGGAGAAGGCCGTCAGCGAGAGGTGCGAGGGCGAGAGTTTCCCCCCATCGAACATTGGCGTCCGATCCGCGGTCAAAAAAATATTACGTACACGCAGAGACTCCCGTCGAGTTTGTTCTTGTTACCGTCGTCACGAAGAGCAAAGCAGCGAAAAGCCAACGCAGCGGAGGCACGTACGCCACCGCGCGCTACGAACCCGCTCGCTTGTGCATTCCCCGCCGACGCACCACGCACCTCACCTCACGCGCCTCTCGCCCCTTTCAGCGGGTGCAGCGACACGGGTGTCTCGGCCAACGCCTCCCTAGACCACTTCCTCAAAATCAAGGCGGGCTTCGGTGACAAGTGCGGTCTCCTGAGCGACCCGGCGAGCCCCCTGGCCCCGTGCTTTGCCGTCGTGGACCCGGTGCCCCACCACGCCGACTGCGTCTACGACCTCGTGCTCGCCAAGCTGGACGTGGCCGTCCTGTGCCAGGCAGTGCAGGGCTACGTGAGGGCTTGCAATGGCGAGGGCGTTGCCTTCGCGGCAAACTGGAGGAATGCCACCAAGTGCGGTAGGTGCCCCGGGAAGGAAGGGGGGGGGGGTTATGGGTGTCATGGTGGCTAGGAGATGTTAACTTCCTTGCCTGGTATACAGGAGGTTGTTGGTTAGATCCTGACCCTGACGCCTGCTGTTTATTTGGAGTTTGCATGTTTCTCTCTACGTGGTCGTGTGGATTTTTCCCTGGGTCCTCCAGATTTTCAATTCCATGCGTTTAAGAGTATTTGGCTGGCACTTCGTGACCGTCTTTGTTCGACGGCAAGCCACATTCTGAAGCCCTTCAACTGTAGCTTACTTGACTTAGGCCTAAATAATCTGGCCCTGGGCAGGTAACGGGGTTGAGTTACCCTGGCGACAGGCGGGGGTCGTGGGGGGAGATGGTGGTAAGTGATTTGGGGAAATGTGACGATGCATCGCGGTACACCACCACCAACACTGAAACTTCTAATAAAACAACACTGGACACGTGCATACTGCTGCTTCTGCGAACACTTCCCACCCCTAAAGAGGGTGCTGTTTGGCCAATTGGGGGGGGGGGGGGACGGCAGTGACTATGGCTGGCTATGGGCTTCGGGATGAATAGGCATTTTTATTTCCGACTTAAAACTTTCGTGACTGCAGGCATTGATATTCTTGGTTATTTCGGTAAAGTCACGTAGATAGAAAAAATATATATAAAATAAAAGTAATAAATAAATAAATATTCTTGTGAAATTCTATTTTTTTAAACTAATACATTGAAAATAATAAAAGAAAAAACCACGACGTTTCGATCGCAACAAAAGCGGTCTTAATCAGGCGTGACTTTAACGAAAGCACCAAAAATATTTTAATTTCCACCGCTGATTTTGGGGTAGACTGCCAGACAGAAAGACACCCAGGGAGACACCCAATGGCTGTGTTGTGAGTGTAGGATAGATTTTTTTTGGTTCATTATTCAAGAGTAAATATTGAAGGATAGGGTGGGGTTAAGAGGCCTACGTGAGGGTTAAAGGCCTTTTCGGTCTTGGTACTAACAGGAAGTAATGTCGTCAGCCACCATGCCCAGATTAAAGTGCAAATTTATGCCCCCCTGTGGAGGACCCATTCTGCTGGTCACTGCAGCTCAATAGACCAACCACATGTGTGAGCAACCAGGATTAGACAGTCTTTATACTTCACGTAGGCCCCTTAGATCCACCTTACTCTAGGCAGAGTGTCTCTCACACAGACAACACACAAATAATACCAATCAATACCCGCTATTCACCACTAAGTGATGGTGACGTCACCACGGCGCCTGTGCCAGACCAGGTACATGTTGAGGCCACGTGAAGTGTCGCAGGTTCGCTGACAGGAGGTCACGGGACAGACCCAACTGTCATGGGTTGGCTGACTGAGATCACTGGTAGATGCACCAGCTATACCCCCTACTGTTCCAACTTGCTGCATCTCAGCTGCCCAGCGCTCTGCTCGTTGTTGTGAGCGTTGCTCCTCTCCCTCAGTTTTTATTGGAGGGTGACTGCCTCCAACTGACCGGTAGCATCCTTCACGAACACACACACACAGACATCTACATACAGTGACGCACACACACAGATACGTGAAGTGATAGGGTGAGGTGGGTGTAAGGTCAGGCTTATTTTGGGGTAAGAACCTGGCTCTGTCCTGGTGCTAACAGGAAGTGATGTCATCAGCCATCATGGCCAGGTTAAGGAGCAGATTGGCACCCCCTCTGTGGAGGTCCCCCTGCCCCTGGTCACTACTGCTCAATAGACCAACCACGTGTGTGAGCAAGGAGGACTAAACAGGACTAGACAGCCTTTATACTCCACATGGGCCTCTTAAACCCACCGTACTATAATTGCTTATTTAATGGGCATTATTTATTCAGTGTAATCCAAAGCATGAACCTCTCCACAATTGACTTCCATCTCATACACTATCACCCATCACACACAAAAGACAAAGATCCCCGTGTAGTCTTTAACAGACTGTTGGGGCCAGTGCCGTTAGCGAGTAGCACCGGTGAAGGCCAGCACAGTACGCAAGGGTTGGGTAGCCAGCGCCAAGCCTGGCCACCTTTAGCTCCCTCGTGACGATGTTTACTACATACCACACGAGGTACTCATTTGAGGCCGAGTCGACCTATGGGGAGGCCCAAGACCGGTTCAAATAATCGTCACCGGTGTTGGTGGCCGTGAACGGGAATCGAACTCGGGTCGCCTGGTTCGCAGCGCAGCGCCCCAACTGCTAAGCTGCAGTTCCCCCATCACAACAACAACAACCACCATTCTCCACTACGTGGCAGTCACGTCACCAGGCGCTTGTGCCAGGCTAAGTGCACGTTGAGGCCACGTGAAGTGTCGAACGCCCGCTGGCAGGAGGTCACGGGGCAGACCCATCAGATGCCATGGGTCGACTTACTGAGATGACTGCCCGATGCACCACCTGTGCCCCCTGCTGTGCCAACTAAAATAATATATATATCCCCCATCACCCATGCATACACACTCACGCACATATCCACCCATCGCACACACAGCACATCCTCGTGGCACTCGCCCACTCTCCGTTCCGTCTGCCCTTTTGTGAGTGCGTCTTTCCCTGACTCTCGCCCCCGCACCCACCAACCCCCGTCATCGACCACAGCAGAGATCGACTGCGGAGCGAACGCGGCCTTTAAGGACTGCGGTAACGCGTGCCCGGCCACGTGCTACGACCCCAACGCCCCGGCGGACTGCGCCGACGCGTGCGGCGAGACCTGCGAGTGCCTTGACCCGACCCACTTGTGGGACGGGGATGAGTGCGTCGCCCCGGCGTTGTGCGGTTGCAAGGACGACGACGGCAAGTACTACAAGGTGAGCGTGGCAAGCGCGGCGAGTTCCTGCCACCTCGGGTTGGGGGGATATGGGACTGGGGTAACAAGGGAATGGTTGCCGTCTCATCACTCATGAAGACGCTATAGAGAAAGCAAGATACCTGTTCTTATAGAGAGAGAGAAAGAGGCGGTCGGTTTGTCGGCCTTTAAAAATTGGGAAGATTTTGATCTTGGACTTCAACAGGGGCAAGGAGTCGACAGCACGGAATTCTGGATGGAAGGAATTCCAAGTGATGGAGGACAGCAGTGGAGAATGATCGAACCTTGACAGAGGACTTAGACAGAAAGCCTTGGTTTCTGAAGCAGAGAGTGTATGGAAGAGGAAGGTAGAGTGAGATGAGAGGGAGAGGTAGGAGAGTGTGTGTGTGTGGCGGGGAGTAGAGTGAGATGAGAGAGGAGAGGTAGGAGAGTGTGTGTGTGTGGAGGGGATTAGAGTGAGATGAGAGAGGAGAGGTAGGGCAGGGACGAGTCAATGGATGGTCTAGAAGATGGCAAGGGGCAATCGTGACATTGTCAAAAATGCCAATGATGCACGATCCTCCGATTAACACCGCACCTCCGATTAGCACGGTTGGCTACATACGGTGTGAAAGAAGTTAAACATACACACTACTATATACTACACTATATATTACACTATACACTACGATACACTACACTACTCCACACTACATTACTATACACTACACTACTATACATTACATTATACACTACACCGCTAAACAACATTGCTATAATAATTTCTTTAGAACTTATTTTTGTTGTTGTGTTTAGTTAGTTGTTCTTCCCTTGCACCTCCAATTAGCACGGTTGGCTACGAACGATGCAAAAAAAGTTCAACACGCAAAAACAAGTTCCCCCCGTATAGCCTTAACAGAATGTTGGAGCAAGTGCTGTTAGCGAGCACCTTTGAGGGCCGGCAAGGCACCCCAGGAGGTGGGTGGCTAACACCACGCACGGCCGCCTTTGTCTCCCGAGTGGTGATGTTTTACACACCGCACCATGTACTCATTTGAGGCTGAGTTGACCTAGTGGAGGCCCAGGACCGGTCCATATAATCGCCAATGGTGTTGGCCGTGAGCGGGAATCGAACTCGGCTGGCCAGGTTCGTAGCGCAGCATAACGCTAACCGCTACACTGCCGCTCCACTCCACTCACACACATACGTCCGATCCTCGTGTGGCCGTCAGGTGAAGGAGATCTTCTGGAAGAAGGACTGCTCCGCTCAGTGCACGTGCGTGTCCTCGGGCAACATCCAGTGCCAGAAGAACCCTTGTGACCTGACCCTGAACTACTGCGGCGCCGGGCCCCAGGGACACTACGGCTGCCATCCCAAGATCTGTGAGTCACTGCAGCCGCGGTCAGCCTAAAGCATACACACGGGGTCACCGATGGCCATGGTAATTCCGAGATACGTCAGTCACCCCAAGTTACGTGGGTAACTACAGCCAAAAGTCACCCCAGATTGCGTGAGGATCTACAACTATAGTCACCCAAAGTTATCTAAATATCTACAGCCAAAGTCACCCCAAGTTACGTGAATAACTACAGCTATAGTCACCCCAAGTTACACGTGAATAACTACAGCTAAAGTCACCCCAATATACAACATTACGGACGGGTTTGTTCGTATCTCTGAAAGTCCGTAAGTCGAATGTTCATAAGTAAAGGAGTCGCCGTCCGTATTCCCGTCGATGACCATGAGCTCTGCGTTGTGTCTCACCAGTGGAGTGCACCGCGTGGGGCGACCCCCACTACTCGACGTTTGACGGACGCAAGTTCAAATTCCAGGGCACGTACACGTACGTGCTCACGCAGGTGAGACCCGTGGCCTGCGCGTTCGTACTCGAAGGGTGTGCGTAAAATGAACATGTCTACGTAAAGTCCTTCACCTTTTTTTTATATTTTCTACTTTACAAGAGCCCGGTGAAAAGGCACGAAGCGTAACGAGGGAAGGAAGGGGTAACAGAAAATTTCCGCGGGACAACCAAAGTCCCAATTCAGTGCTCCTGGGGGCCTCTGAGAAAGGGGAGGAGATTGGCGCTCACTGCCCCACACACGTAGAGACGGTGAGCAGCGGGAACGTGAGGGGGGTTTTATCGGAGGAGGGTAAGTGCACCTCACAAAAGCTTCCGAACAAAGTAACCTACACGCCATTGGAACCTCATTTGCCAGTAAAAAATATGATAATTGGTTTTTTACCCTTTAATCTGGCAACAAAACTGACACCTTTTTTACAAGAGTCATGTTTGCATAGACCACAATACCTGCAGTCATAATGCAAACAAAAAACATAACTCTGATAATGTATGCACTGTCCTTAAAGTTGATTGGTCCACACCCGTGACAGCTTTCCTTAGAGCCTAGTCTCACATGGTGTTGGACCACATAACGCCAAAAGGTGCACCGACACGCCCCCAGTGAACTTGCCGTCAGTATAAGCCACGCAGAGCAGTGACTAACTCCCATCCTAACTACTCCCCTTGGCCACCGGTAAGTCCCCCACTTTAACGCGTGGCAGCGGTTTTCACACCGCCGCCATGCGTTTTCGCTAAGCAAACGTGGGTTCTTCTTCCGTTGGGCAAGGCTTATGTCACAGAACGCGCGCTCCGTTATAACGCGTTAATGACCACTCCATTGCAACGCAGAACGCGCCGCTACGTTATAACATGGTTTCTGAGCAGTCGACGACGAACTTGTTTCTTGAGCTGCGCGGCTGAGCGGTACGGTGATGCGGTACGTGGAAATCATACAGTAACGGCAAATGTTACAGTAACGGCAAGTGATACTTTAACACAGAGTGATACAGTAACGCAAAATAGTAGAGTACGTGGAATGATACAGTATGCGTAGTAATATAGTATGTGGAATTATACAGTAACGCGGCGGAGTACCCTCAGTTATTAGTCCCGCCATCTCACCGCACGGCGAGCTTCGTGGTACATCGTATCTCGCCAAACTTTATCGTCACATTACTTATGGGGAAATTGTTTTAGCTTCATTCGGCACTTTTTAGGAACGCATCTACTACCGCTACGACTAGCATATTAAATGAGGACTTCCTGTATGTATGCATGGGAGCGGCAACATAACGGTTAGTGCGCTGCGCTACAAACCCGGCAGACCCGAGTTCGATTCCTTCTCAAGGCCAACACCAGTGACAATTATGTGCATCAGTTCTGGGCCTCACCTAGGTCGACTCAGCCTAAAAGAACGATGTGATGTAGCAGTGTGTAGTAAAATACGCCTCTGGGGAGACAAAGGCGCATAGGGCGTGATGCTGGCCACCCATCCCCGTGTACCATTCCGGCCTTCATAGGTGCTGCTACTTCGCTAACAGCATCTGTTAAGGCTGCACAGGGGATCTTTGTCAGTGTTTTGTGCGTGTGAGGAGCAGTAGCACAGCAGTTAGCGCGCTGCACAGCGAACCGTGTCTACCACCCGAGGTTCGATTCCCGCTCGCAGCAAACAACACGACAACAGCGCTTGCCCCAACAAGCTGCTTAAGGCTACGTGGGGGACGTTTGCCTTTGCAGCCGTGCTCGGGCGCCGACTGGAGCGTGAAGGTGAAGAATGAGAACCGTCCGGTCAACTGGGATGTAGCGTACACGCGTGAGGTCCTCGTCGACATCTACGGGTACCGGGTGATGCTCGCGGCCGGCTCCAACGTCTTCGTGAGTGCCGCAAGTCGCTCTGATTCTGCACGCCCCTTCGTGTCGTGTCTCCTCGTCGATGTCTCCTCCACCATATCTCCTGCTGCTCTCTGTTCTATTCATTCCTTTGTGGAGATTTTATTCTGCCCAGTTTGTCATTCATGTCGCTTTCTTGTTCTTATGCTCCTTTTCCCCCTGTGTCTCCTCCTGGTGTTCTGTCACTTACTTGTCACCTTATCCGCCTCTCTCTCTGTCTCCTCATGTGTGGGTTTCCTCTCCGTGTCTCACCACCCCAACCTCCCCCCCCCCCTCAACATTGCCTGCTGCGCGATGCCTCCCCAAGAATTTAACGAACCCTTCCATGCATGCAATTTTAACAGTGATTGTGATGTTTAGATTCATAGTCAAAAAGCGCCCAACTCTCAATCAGATACAACTGTGGGCTTAAACCTCAGTCGGGGCTTAGATCGTCGCATTGGCGTCTTTCCTACACAGTTGAACTAAAACGTGGAGCCACCCCTGCGTGTGAGGCCCACCGTTTTTTTGCTCTGCGTGAACTATTTGCGTCCCGTCATGGCCAGGCGGAATTTACGCAATTGACTTAGGGCTGCCAACAAGTTGAAAACGGTGCGCCACACCGTCGTCCACTCGAGCGGCGGAAAACCCCCCATGACGAGTGAACGACGGGCGTGGTCTGATAGAGAGCCCCCGCTGACACTCGTCGTCCATCCTCGCTTCGCCTTACCTCTCCCCTTGCAGCTGAATGGCGTGAGCCTGAACCTGCCGTTCTACTACAACAGCAATGGCCAGGAGTTTTCGGTGACTCGCTCCGGCCACTACATGCGTGTGTTGGCCGACTTCGGCCTCGAGGCCCTCTACGACGGAATATACCGCGCGAGCGTCAAGCTGCCAACCATCTTTGTGGCGTCACTCTGCGGCCTCTGCGGCAATATGGACGGCTTCCCTGCCGACGACTTCATGCGCCCGGACGGCTCGCAGACGCCCAACGCCTCCGACTTCGGCAACAGCTGGAAGGTGGAGGAGCCGGGCATCATCGACACGTGAGCTACGGTGGTCTCACGAAAACGAATAAGCCTCGCTTGCCCGGCTTGTATAATGTCACATTTCGCGTGGCTTCAGCATTTGCTTGTGTTGGGCCCGATGGTGAATGGACTAGGCCTGGGAATAGCATTGCCAAGCTGTCCTTTTCCCCCATCCCCGCACCCCCCCCCCCTTTCTGGATCATCTTGTGTTTTTGAATGGGCCATCATTGGACACCTGCAGATCTTTCCAACCTGGCATTAAAAGTCCAACGTTTTCTTGTCAGTTGCATAATCATGCACCACTCAAGACCGTGAGTTCACGTGGAGTACTCCCCTTGTTTGGTATTGTGGGATATTCTTATGTTTTCCCTGATATATCCCATTTTTGTGTTCTCAGGGTTGGCAACTGCTACCTGTAACAATAACTTGTACTCAGCCAACTTATGGATGCATTCCCCTGAAGGCAATGGGGAGCCTATATGAGGCCAGACGCCAAATGTGTGAGACCTACGACAATACCAGACCCAATGTCAAAATCTTTAGCCTAGGAGGCATTGCACCTGAGGCAAAGTGGGAACCTGCAATAGATTCAGCACCACATTAATTAGGCTTACGACTACAGACAGCCTGTGCTAGGCCAAAAATAATCAGCGTTACACCTAAGACAATGCAGAACCTATTATAGGCCTGAGAAAAATCACAGTCTGTGCTGGCTATGTCTATTACCAAATGCATTAGACTTTAGACGATGCAGAGCCTGCACTAGGTCAAGCCAACGTTAAGCCAAATCCAAAACATTGCAAAAGCCTGCGCTAGCCCTGAAATTGGACTGCAGAGTCGCTCCCATTGCCCTTCGCTGCCATGGGGCGTGAAGTGGCCACGGTGAAAAGTTGTGTTGTGTTACGGCATTTTCGCCGGTGACAGCCCTCTTATTTATTTTTCTCTCTCTCCCTCCCGGTGGCTTTTGGGTCGTGCAGAGGTTTTGACGACACCGGCAGAGCTGTGGTTCTTGATGCCAATGCCGTCAACCAGGCCCAGCAGAAAGACTCGTGTGGGATCCTCAATGACGTTGCGGGCATCTTCGGCTCGTGCCTGGCGCTCGTCGACCCCATGCCATACATTGACAACTGCGTCTTCGACATGGTGCTGCTGAACTTTGCCGACAACGTCCTCTGCAAGGCCCTGGAAGCCTACTTCGCGGCCTGTGTTAAGGCCGGGGCTCCCGTTGAAGCATGGCGGAGTCCAGCCCTCTGCCGTGAGTGTTGGGCCGACATCTCGGCTCTCCATAATATTTACAACAGAAACAGGAGGATTTCTCCACAAATCCGGCTGTCGCCTGATTATGTTGGTTGTTGTAATTACCGGCAAAACATCGTACTTGATTGTAAATGTTGTGGGTTTACTCTCTAACACACCAGTGTGCTGTACTAGTAACGAATCAGCATGTTTTCTTTACTTGAGAAACTTTACTAATTCGCTGTATCAGGTGGTGGCTGGTTTAACGATACATTTATAGTTACGTTATCGAACCCAAACCCTCTATTAATATTGGTCGTAAAAACCTACATATTAAAATCACTGCTCTCCCTTCGATGCTCACCTGAGCCAGCTGTGTGAACACATCGTCCAAAGGTTAGCGAAACGGCTGGCTCATGCCACTGCTAACAGAAGGGACTGAACTAAAGGAAATTCCAAAAATCCCCATCTAGAGGCGTTTTTTTTACATCTGCTTGCCAGGACTTTTCACAGCAGAGGTCTCACTCCGAATCAGATGAGTGCCTTTATTTCGTTAAAAGCTATGTTTCGCTGTGTGGAAGTTACCTGGCCTGTCACTCCATTCGAAGTTGCAGGTTCTTGGACACAGTTATACCATCCCTTATCTATGTTTGCAAAGCCTGGACCCCTTTAAAGGAACATCTGTTCCAGTTGGAAATATTTAGGCTGGCTTATCCTCATCTTTCACTCTCTGTCAGCCATTCACCCACTCACTCACCCATTCACCCACTCACTCACCCATTCACCCACTCACTCACCCATTCACTCACTCATTCACCCACTCACTCACCCATCCACCCACTCATTCACCCATCCACCCACTCACTCACCCACCCACTCATCCACTCACTCACCCACCCACTCACCCACCCACTCACCCACCCACCCACCCACTCACTCACCCACTCACCCACTCACTCACTCACTCACCCACCCACCCACCCACCCACTCACCCACCCACCCACTCACTCACTCACTCACTCACTCACCCACTCACTCACTCACTCACCCACCCACCCACCCATCAACTCACCCACTCACCCACCCACTCACCAACCCACTCACTCACCTACTCACTCACCCACCCACCCACTCACCCACCCACCCACTCACTCACCCACCCACCCACCCACCCACCCACCAACTCACCCACTCACCCGTTCACTCACCCACCCACTCACCCACCCACCCACTCACGCACCCACCCACCAACTCACCCACTCACCCGTTCACTCACCCAACCACTCCTCTGCCGCCCACAGCCGTCCCGCAGTGCCCCGCCAACAGCCACTACTCGTACTGCGCTCCGCCGTGCCCCATGTCGTGTGTGGACGGCGCCATCGAGGGCCAGTGCCAGGGAGACTGCGTTGAGGGCTGCGTCTGCCACATCGGCTACGTCCTGGAGGACGACGCCTGCGTGCTGGCCGACCAGTGCGGCTGCCTCTACAAAAACAAGTACTACAAGGTGATGCACTGCCTACTGCGGGTTGTTGTTGTAACTAGGCATCGGCAAGGTAAGGTAATTTACCCTTTTTACCGGGTAAAAGGGTAAAGGTAATGGTGTCGACATGCTAAGGGGTAAGGTAAAGGGTAGGGTAAAGGTAGCTCGGAAGAATTACCCGGTAGGGTAAAGTTAGCGCGAAGTATTACCGCTAAAAGCTCCGTGGCGCAGTCCGTGGCGCAGTCCGTGGCCTCCATTTAATAAGTAATATTTAATAAAAACACGCTTTTATTAAATGTACTAGTAATGGCAGAACTCCACGACTCCAGGAAGTAAGGGACTGTGGTGCTTTACAGCCAACGTTGGTTGAGCGTGGACAATTAGACCCAAGCCGAAAAATAACATATACAAAATAATGTAAAAAATATATATATTTTAAATGATATACAGTGATATAGTGTTGTCATCAGTATGACATAAGTATACCAAGTTTGCAGTCGATACCACATTAGGAAGTGGGTTAAAATTGAGTTACAAGATTTGAGGATACAACAACAACAATAACGACAACAACAGAGTGAGTTAAAAGAAAGCGTGTAAAATTGGAATCATCGAGAGTAGTCTATATGAATAAAGCGCTCTACCTATAGCATTTACCGTTATAAACCTTTTTCATGTGTAGTACCCCAGTAATTACCCTGTAATCGTGTAATTTGTATGAGGTAAGGGTAAAAGGTAGGGTAAAGGTAGGCACGTTGCTTTTTTACTATTTACCGTTTACCTTACCTGCTAAAGGGTAAAAGGTAGGGTAGAGTGATTGTATTGTGGTAAGGTAAAAGGTAGGGTAAAGGTATGCTCGTTGTTTTTACCTTCAAACTTTTACCTTACCTTGCCGAGGCCTAGTTGTAACCATGAGATCACCTGGCACACGTTGACTCAGACACAGGAGGATGTTCCGTAACTGTGTTGTTAGAACCCGCGACTTTACCGCAAGAACCAAAGAGCAAATCAGCTCAACCAAGTGGCTGATGTCCTCTATCGTCATCATCGTGTGGAAATTGACAGATGGAGGTGTGGGCCCCCCTCCCCCCCCGGGTCCTCCCCCCACCTGCCCCCCCCCTGCCCCCCCCTGCCCACCTCCCCCCCGTCCCCCCCCCATCGTTTCACCGGTGTCCTCCCTCGGTGGCAGGTGGGGGAGTCGTTCATCTCAGACGACTGCACGAGCTCGTGCCTGTGTGACGTGGGGGGCATCGACTGCCATGCGTTCGCCTGCCCCGAGTTCTACGTCTGCGCCGTGCTGGAGGGGGGCAAGACCGGCTGCGACGCCATCGCGGGTGAGATGATAATGACGATGATGACGATGATGATGACGATGATGATGATGACGAAGTTGATGATGATGATGACAATGATGCCAACTCATGATGACCTCCTGTATACCAGGGAGGTAGTTAACATATCATAGCTACCATGATCATGATGATAGAGAGACGCAGACTCCAAATATACAGCAGCAGCTGGCATCGTCAGAGTCTGGGTTCGAACCCACGACCTCCTGCACACCAAGCGAAGGGAGGTAACATCTCCTAGCCACGGTGGCACCCCATCTAAACCTTTCTTAGGTCTCCCCTAGGCATACCACGCGAGGTGGTTAACATCTCGTCGTGAGCGGGAATCGAACTCGAGTCGCCGGGTTCGTAGTGCAACTCGCAAATCGCTACACCGCCGCTCCCCATTCTCCTCTTACCACCACCGCTACCACCACCACCGCTTCCACCACCACCGCTACCACCACCACTGCTACCACCACCACCGCTATAACCACTGCTACCACCACCACCACTACCACCACTGCTATCACCACTACCGCTACCACCGCTCCCGCTACCACCACCACCACTACCACCACTGCTACCACCACTACCGCTACCACCGCCACCGCTACCACCACCACCACTACCACCACCACTGCTACCACCACCACCGCTATAACCACTGCTACCACCACCACCGCTACCACCACTGCTATCACCACTACCGCTACCACCGCTCCCGCTACCACCACCACCACTACCACCACTGCTACCACCACTACCGCTACCACCGCCACCGCTACCACCACCACCACTACCACCACTGCTACCACCACTACCGCTACCACCGCTACTGCTACCACCACCACCACTACCACCACCGCTACTACCACTACCACCGCTACCACCACCGCTACTACCAAGAAGACAAAGATCACCCGGATAGCCTTAATAGACTGTTGGGGCAAGTGCTGTTATCCAGCACCTATGAAGGCCAGAATGGCACACAAGGGGGTGGGTGACCAACACCCCGCAAGGGCCGCCTTTGTCTTCCCAGTGCCAATGCTTTTACACATCGCACTAAGTCCTCATTTGTGGCAAGGTCGACCAAGGGTACGTCCAGGTACCGGTTCAGATCATCGTCGCCGGTGATAACCGTGAGCGGGAATTGAATTCGGGCTGCCGCGCTCGTAGCGCAGCGTAGCGCTGACCTTCCCACCCCGACCCATTGTCCTGCCCACCGCCACAACCCCCCCCCCCAGGTCACTGCCACGCATCGGGCGACCCGCACTACACCACCTTCGACGGCAAGAACTTCGACTTCATGGGCATCTGCACCTACACGCTGGCGGCGCCAGGCCCTGGCTACGCGGGCCCTCGCCCGGCGGCTTGGCACGTCCTGGTGCAGAACGAGCACCGGTACGGCTCCACGGCCGTGGCGTACACGCGATCCGTCGAGGTGCGGTTCGACCGCGACGTCAACGTCAAGCTGCTGTTCGGTGGCGCCGTCCTGGTGAGTTGGAGGTGGGGGGTGGGGACCAAAGTAGGGTAGCAGAAACGGCAGGCAGGAAGGGAAAACGTCGGGCACGGCCATTGTAGATCGGTGATGCATGTACACGTGTGTTTGCGCATGCGTGTGTTGAACTTCACCTGTGAGAGGCCGCTGCCATTCTTCCACTCTGGTGGCGGGTGTACATCGGGGACCCCGATCAAACCCACAGTGGCCTGGTCTCAGCGAGCCGATAAAAGTTGGCAGTTAGAATTTCATCATCTCTTGCGGCTGGGGTTGGCATCGTCCTCCCCCCTCCTCCTGATGCCGAGGAGAAATGGGTGAGTTTTTGGACTGTGTCTCATGCAGCTGGGAATGGCTGCTTTGGGGACACGGTCAAAAACCTCCCCAGCGACCCTGGCTGATGGAGGAGGTGTTCAGGCTGGCTGAGAAAGAGCGACAGGCCCACTCCTACTGTCTACGACATCCTGCGTCGGAGAATGAGGAGGCTTACCGCCGCCTTTGCTCGGAGGTTCGGAGAGCCGTGCGGCACTGCAAGGATGTGTGGCTGTCGCGGGTTGCTGAGGAGAGGCAGTCTAGTAGCCTGCGATCACTCTTTAACGCTATCAAAAAAGTAACTTGCAGCACCACACCTATCACCATCATTAGCGGAAAGAAAGGTGATCCGATTACCAACCCCCAGGAACAGGTTTGCAGATTTGCTGAGCATTTCTGTGAGGTCTTGTGGAAGGGGAATCCCTCAGCCTGGAAAACATCATGGGGCAAAGTGGGGATGAACCTGCTCGGGCTGCAGTGCCTCAAATATTGGAAGAAGTAGGGTGACGAAGCACAGAAGGTGATCCAGAGTCAGAGACCAGGCAAAGCACCGGGCAGACATGATCTCCCAAGCGAAATGCTGAGGGAGGGTGGTATTTCGGCGCAGACAGCCCTGTATGACATGATCATAAAAGTCTGGATCACTGGATGGATTCTTCAGGATTGGAAGGATGCCCTGGTGGTCCCCCTCTTAAGAAGGGGGACTGCACATACTGTAACAACTACAGGGGCCTCTCCCTCCTCAGTGTGCAGGTCCATGAGCCGATAGCCTCCCATCCACCAACATCATTATCATCATCAGCTGCACCAGCCCATAGCCTGGCCTACACCTACATCATCATCAGCAGCAGGTCCACCGGCCCATAGCCTCGCCTCCACTTTCAGCATCATCTTCAGCAGGTCCATCAGCCCATAGCCTCGCCTCCACCGATGTAGATGGAGGTCAATGTGGGTGGAGGAAATCAGTTGGCAGAGGGCAACCAGAGGGAGGATTCCAGGATACGGACGAGACCAGGAGATGGAGGAGACGATGGGTGAGTGATGTTCAGGGGACCGATCAAGTCAGGGAGAATGGAAGAACGTGAGCAGATGGAAACGACCAAGCGAAAACTCGATCATCTCAGCCAATGGGAGGGAGGTAACTGTAAATGGAGGATTCCAGGAGATGGAAGGTGTGCAGGATAAGGCTCCACTGGGCTGTGTAGCTCTCATCTCAGAAGCGACCTAGCTATCACGAATGACAGCAGCTGAACGAAACTGGTGGCTTAACGTCAACACCATCATCATGTGGGAATTTACAGCGGCAAACAAATCCTCTGAACGTGTGGTCAAGTCGATTCTGAGCGTGGAGGGAAAACCCGGAGGGGGGCCCGGAGAAAGATCCAGAGAGAGAGAGACGCAGACTCCAAATACACAGCAAAAAGGTATCGTCAGGGTCAGGATCGAACCCACGACCTCCTGTGTACCAGGCGATGGAGTTAACATCTCCTACCCGCCGTGATGATGATGAGAGAGAGACGCAGACTCCAAATATACAGCAAAAGGCGTCGTCATGGTCAGGATCGCACCCACGACCTCCTGCGTACCAGGCGAGGAATTTAACATCTCGTGCGTCCGACCAGGTGAACGACGAGAGTGTGAGCCTCCCCGTGGGCCTGCCCAACGGCACGGTGGTGAGGGCCGGCAACTTCGCGGTGCTCTCCTTCCCGGCGGCGGGGCTCACCGTCAAGTACGACGGCTACAGCTACGTGGACCTGCGCCTCAAGGCGTACTACGCGCGCAACCTCAGCGGCCTCTGCGGCGACTTCAATGGCGACCCGGGCGACGACTTCGTGGGGTCCGATGGGGAGCTGCACGCCACCGCCTACACCTTCGGCAGTTCCTGGCAGTTCCCAGTCGCCAGCAACAACTCGGCGTGAGTCGTTTCCGCCGCTTGACCCCAACACGAACACATGACCCTACCACTTGATTCTAACTCGAACACATACCCCTACACCTTGACTCTAACACGAACACATTGCCCCTACCGCTTGACTCTAACACAAACACATTGCCCCTACCGCTTGACTCTAACACAAAGACATATCCCTACTCCATGACCCTTACCCAATCACATACATACCCCTACCACTTGACTCTTAACATGAAAACATGCCCCTACACCTTCTCCAGGAACGCATCTTGAGCGCTAAGCGAGGTCTGCCTATACCTATATATGTATATATACACATTTCCTATGTATACACTCTGCCCCACCATAGTGCTGTGATTGGACAGAGAGAGATGAGAGAGAGAGAGATGAGCGTGCCACCTCAATGCTCGGTCCCGAGCAGAAACTTCGCACCAGATTTATTTGGGGAGGGGTGGCGAGGAACGGGCAGGTGGTGATGGCATCCCCCGTGCCTTTCTCTCTCTTCCCTTGGCAGCTGTGGCTTCGACTACGGTCGCGTCGTGGATCCCGACAAGAACAGCAAGGATAAGGCGTCCCTCCTCTGCGCGCCCCTCAAGAGCGCCACCTCTCCGCTTGCCGCCTGCTTCCAGGCGGTGCCGCCGGCCCCCTACCACAGCAACTGCGTCTTTGACCTGGCGCTCACGGCGCTTAGCAACGAGCTGCGTTGCTCCCACCTGCAGGAGTACTTCGACGCGTGCCTGGCCAGCGGAGTCCGGCCCGGAGAGTGGAGGGATGCCCTCGGCTGCTGTGAGTTTTTTTTGCTTCCTTCCGATGTTATCATCGTTATCCTTGTTGGCAGCGGCGATCACTCGGGGTCGAGCATGGATTGTCACGTCGAAATGTATAAAGGGGCAAATGCTCTGTTTCTAAAGGTAGAGGGAAAAAACCAGAGGAACCCGGAGAAAAGTCCACGCAGCCCACGGGGAGAGAGAGACATGCAAACTCCAAATATACAGGCATCAGAGTTGGGATCCAACCCACGACCTCCTCGGCATCAGAATATGTATTTATACTGCTGGAGGAATCCTATGAGCTATAAAGCTCTTTTTCACAGATGTCCAGTCAGGCGGGTAAGAACGTTACAACAACAAACAATACAAAAATATGATGGAAATGCGTGAGTTCAAAAAAGGTAAACAAATTACCCAAACACATACATATAAAACTAAACCATCCTCATCCTATCAGACGAAGCCCCACTGAGGCATTAACTTATTTTGCAACAGCGACCTGGCCACTAATAATAGCTCAACAAAGTGGCTTATTGTTTGGACATTTATTTTAAGAAAAATTCATCTAAATAGTCTAAACGTGTGTTTCTGTAACAGGCGAGGTGTTTAACATCTCCTTGCCACCATGGCGCCCAGGGAGCCACATACGATGCCTGCTTGCCTGGTTTAAGTTCTAAGTTCTAAATGACCAATTGATCCAACGACTTCAATCTCCTCCCCACCTACACCCCGCCCCGGCACCTCCCGCTCCCCGACAGCGCTGAGCTGCCCGGCAAACAGCGCGTACAAGGCGTGTGCGTCGTCGTGCCAGAGCGCGTGCGGCTTCTCCAATGCCGCGTGCCCCAAGAATCAGCCGTGCGTCGAGGCGTGCGAGTGCAGCCCAGGCTTCTTCCTGCACGACGGCGCCTGCGTGGACGCGGCCAACTGCGGTTGCACCATGGACGGCATCTACCATCCCGTGAGGCCTCGTCTGCTTCGTCTGTGCCCAGAGCCTAATCTACCATCTCGTGAGGCCTAGTCTGCTTCATCTGTGCCCAGATATTAATCTACCATCTCGTGAGGCCTAGTCTGCTTCATTTGTGCCCAGATCCTAATCTACCATCCCAGGAGACCTAGTCTGCTTCATTTGTGCCCAGATCCTAATCTACCATCTCGTGAGGCCTAGTCTGCTTCATCTGTGCCCAGATCTTAATCTACCATCCCTTGAGGCCTAGTCTGCTTCATTTGTGCCCAGATCTTAATCTACCATCCCGTTAGGCCTAGTCCGCTTCATTTGTGCCCAAAGCCTAATCTACCATCCCGTGAGGCCTAGTCTTCCTCATTTGTGCCCAGATCTTAATCTACCATCCCGTTAGGCCTAGTCCGCTTCATTTGTGCCCAAAGCCTAATCTACCATCCCGTTAGGCCTAGTCCGCTTCATTTGTGCCCAGATCTTAATCTACCATCCCGTGAGGCCTAGTCTGCCTCATCTGTGCTCAGAACTTCATTCTTCTACCACGAGATGCGGCCTAGTTTACTTCATCTGCGTCACATCATAATTCATCTACTGTCCCTTGGGGCCTTTACAACTCTGGAATTTTCTCCTATGCTTTGATTTTAAATAAGTTCTGAAAGAGCCCAAATTACGTTTTCTATCCTTTCAGCTCCCTCCCGCAACCCCACAGGCAAAATAAATGTGGTTTGTGTGCGTGTGTGCTTGTCCTGTAGGGAGCGGTTGTGTCCACGACGCTACCCAGCGACATCGAGTTTGATTCCCGCTCACGGCTATCAACACTAGTGATGATAATCTGAATTGATCCTGGGCCAGCCCTAGCCTCAAATGAGTACCTGGTGTAGCGGTGTGTAAAAACATTGCCACTGGAGAGACAAAGGCGGACGGGCGTGATGTTGGCCTCCCACCCACTTTGTAGCTGATCCTGCTCGCTATCAGCACTTGCCCCAATGGTCTGTTAAGGCTACATGGGGGATCTTTGTCCTTTTGTCCTGTGGTGCAGGTGGGCGAGAAGTGGTGGTCGTGGGACTGCTCGCACCACTACACCTGCTACTCGCAGTACAACATCTCGGACGACCTTGGTGGGTGCTTGGGCAACGAAGTCTGCTTCATCAAGAACGGAATTCTGGGATGTCACCCCGGTGGGTCCACACACACACATACGGCACACATACACACACCGCTTCGGACACCGAGGATCTCTGTCACAGCCTCACGTCGGTTTCTTTGCTGTCACCCCCTCGCTGTGGAATGCATTCTGACTTTTTAAAAACATCTAAAGGCCTCTGGCCTTGGCACCTGATTGGCTCACTAGTGAAGACATCACATTTATCCCTCCATTTAAGACCGAAACAGGATTTCTCCACAAATCTGGCTGTCGCTTGATGATGCTCGTAATTACTGGCAAAACGCCATGGTACTCGAATTGTAAATGTTGTGGGTTTACTCTCCAACACACCGGTGTGCTGTACTAGTAACGAATTGGCATGTTCTGTTTACGTGACAAACCTTAGGAGTTGTCTGTGTTGGGTGGTGGCGGGTTTACCAACATTTATATTTACGCGATCTAACCCAAAAACCTCTATTATGGGCCTCTATCTTGTTGGGTCGGGGCATTGGAGCAGCCCTGAGCTTGGCTGAGTTGTTTACTTGTCTGCAAAGTTTTGGTGTGTTATAAATGTCATTATTATTATTATAAGAATATGAAAAATTACGATGATGCTGATGATGTATGTTTAACACATAGGCCTTCACGACCAATATCATCCATAATACAGGTGTTGTTAAACCTGCCATCACCCGACATAGCCAATTCGTAAGGTTTGTCACGTGAACAGAACATGCCAATTCGGTATTAGTACAGCATACCGGTGTGTTGGAGAGCAAAGCCACAACGTTTACAATCTGAGTACGACGTTTCGCCAGTAATTACAACTAGCTTCATTGGGCAACAACCAGATTTGTCGAGAAATCCTACTGTTTCGTTCCTTAATTAGAGAGATAGATGTGATGGCATAACTTGTGAGCACTTCTTGAGCAATGTGGGGTGGGGGGATTAATTAATGCATATAAATGACAATTGGTATCCATTGCCGGTTGAGTTATTTATATGGTAATCAACATACATTGTGCATGCACATTATACAAGCCCATTGTTCTTGTACCTCCTGTCGATGATGTATATATGCATGTTTAACTTCTTTCGCACCGTATGTAGCCAACCATGCTAATCGGAGGTTGCGGAGGAGTCTCTGACACACATCAGAGACTCTGCTTCGCCTCTCTAACCCAAAACTGCTAGGCCTCTCATTCTCTCTGTGACCCTCCTCCCATTTGCCGATTAACAAAAAGCCTGACCCTCGACGTTAAGCTGATGTTGACGGGAGTGACGGCGATGGTGACGGTGACGCTAATGAAGACGACAAAGATGGTGATGGTAACGCTAATGAAGACGACGAAAATGGTGACGGCGGTGCTAATGAAGACGATGAAGATGGTGATGGCAACGCTAATGAAGACGACGAAGATGGCGACGCTAATGAAGACGACGAAGACGTTGACGCTGATGAAGACGAGGACGGTAATGATGGTGATGGCAACACTAATGAAGATGATGACGGTGACGGCAACGCTAATGAAGACGACGAAGATGGTGACGGCGACGCTAATGAAAACGAAGATGGTGACGGCGACGCTAATGAAGACGACAAAGATGGTGATGCTAATGAAGACGACGACGGTGACAACGACATTAATGAAGACAATGATGGTGATGCTAAGATGACGGTGAAGACGACACTAATGAAGGCGATGACCGATGACGGCTGACGATCCGTTGCTCTCTCCCATTTCAGCCGAGTTGGAGCTGTCGTGCCAGAATGAGCGGATGTCGGCCCGCATCCCCAAGGTGCTGGTGAGCACCTACAACGCAAACCAATTCACGCTCAACGACGGCTCACTCCCGGGCTGCTCGCCGCTCGACGATGGCCAGTTCATCGTCTTCGACATTGCCATCATGGACTGCGGCGTCGTGTACCAGGTGCGATGCGTGTGGTCGTGTAGTGGAATGTATAGTCGCGTAGTGTATAGTAGTGTAGTGTATTGTAGTGTATAGTAGTGTAGTGTATAATAGTGTATGGTAGTGTTGTGTATAGTAGTGTAGTGTATAGTAGTGCAGTGTATGGTATTATAGTGTCTAGTAACGTAGTATATAGTAGTGTATAGTAGTGTATAGTATCGTAGTGTATAGTAGCGTTGTCTCGGCCTCGCTGTGCGCTGCGTTGCACCGCTATCCGAGGAGTTAAACTCGCGTCCAATAAACCCTCGTAGCCAGGATGAACGTCCGACTGCAAACGTCATTTATTGAGTTTAACGAGGTAAAACTGGTGAGAAACAGTACAGATACAGCATATGTTAATACCCGGAAACACCAACACAATTAATAAACACCACAGCATCAGAACATTGTCTTAGATAACATGTTTCTCAACAATAGACCCTGGATGGACCAGGCCCCTACATTACCACTAAATAACTATACAAGAGCATAAGCTGCTGTGTTACATAAAGGCACATCGTGTATTCATCACACTGCACCCCAAATGTACAGTATTACACATAACACTAAATTGTGGATGAGATATTTCGTCATCCTTGCTCTCAGGATCGCAATATAGTTACTTGGGTACAAGTTTGACTCGACTTATTAAATTACAAGTAACATTCACAATAAGGAAAGTTGCAGGCTTCGTTGTTACCTAGGCCTCGTATTTATCATAACAATTTAACAGCATTATAAAGGCATTTACATAATTATAACGGTCATTCTAACATTATAACAGCATTGCCAATATTATAAGAACATAAACGAACTTACAGACAATGCTTCTTAAAGTCCCACAATGGACAATTGCGGCTGGCTTCACTGGGATGCGATGTGTGCCGCCATCTTGAATTATGTGTGTAATGGCCGACGCCCGTGTGGTTGAGCGGGAATCTTAACTCGCAACTTCCTGGTCACGTGACCAAACTTAGCATCAAAAACAGGAAATTCCTGTGTACATACGCCCCCCATCTGCCGGGATGCAAGACACTTGCCGTGAGGCAGAACAAGCGTAGTGTATTGTAGTGTAGTGTATAATAGTGTAGTGTATAGTAGTGTATATTAGTGTAGTGTATAATAGTGTATAGTAGTGTCGTTAAGACTTTACCTGGTTAACTGACTGTGATGTTTCCATCCACCTGCCTATGTCAGCTGTTATTTCTGACTCTCTGTGTGTATCTCTATCTATGCCTCTCTCTTAGATCTCTCATGCTCACCTGTCCTTTGCATTGCAACCTCATGCCTTTGGATTGCACCACTCTTCGATCTTACACTAACATGCTAATCTCTCACATTAACATAGCCATTCCGTGCCCTCGTCGAGGAGGCCGCTCTCCGTTCTTACATTTACCTGCTAATTTCTCACATTAACATCACTAGCCCCGCCCACTTCTTTATGACCCTTGGGCTACACCCATTTCAAACCTTTTAAAACAGTCTGCCTCAGCGGCAGGCCACACTTTCCTACCTAATGACGGACGCTTGTGTTGCACCCGAAACGTCGTGATTTACTTTCTTTTATACCTACGTGACTTTACCGAAAGAACCAATCAGTATGGATTCCTGCAGTCATGAAGGCTTCAAATCAAGATAGTAGTGCAGTGTATAGTAGTGTAGTGTATAATAGTGTATAGTAGTGTCGTGTATAGTAGTGTATAACAGTGTAGTGTATAATATGGTAGTGTAATGTATAGTAGTGTAGTGTATAGTAGTGTATAATAGTGTAGTGTATAGTACGGCGCGTTCAAGCAAAACTCAGAAACTCCCCATTCCACCAACCCCCCTCTCCCCGCCCACCCCACCCGCCCCGCCACCCACGCCGACGAGGAGCACCAAAACCTCCGGGCGACGTTACCTCCATAACTCGTCTCGCTACCGTCACTCTCCCCCCCCCCCCCCACCCCCAGGAGACGGATTCGCAGATGATCTTCTCTCAGACGCTCACCCTCAAGTCGGCCAACAGGAACCAGCTCATCATCCGCAACTTCAACGACGTCGAGGTCCCGCTCACGTACGTGTTGCCCCCCCCCCCCCCCCCATGCCCGGCGCTCTTACCCACGACGATGTAAAGTGAACGGATAACCTCGACCTCTCTGCTCAAAGTGACCACCTCCACTCTCCCCCCCCCCCCACCGCCATCGGGGAGACCTCACTGCTCTGGCCATGTTGACAGGTGACGGACGTGCCCTAGTCTATTTGCTCATTCAACGCCTCGCTTTCTTATCATCATCTTATTCTTCTTATTCTTCATTGTTGTATGGGGGGGGGTGGAAGCGGCTGCAGTTTGATTGTCGATGTTCGCCATCCATTCGATGGCTTCACGCGGCGAGCCAGAGTGAGTGATCGCGATGCCACCGCTGCCAGATACGTACATACGGTAACTCCCGCCATCTCTCTTTCTCTCTTTGAACATCCTGACTATCATCTCCACGTCATCTCCACCTCATCTCCACGATCTCTGTCTGACCATATTGAATCTCATCTCCACGGTCTGTCTCTGTGAACATCCTCATCTCTTATGTCCACAATCTCTTTCTGACCAGTTTGAATCTCATCGCCATCTCATCTCCATGATCTCTCTGTGTGGACATCCTCATCTCTCATCTCCATCTAATCTCCATGATCTCTCTCACCATCTCTCATTGTCTCTCTCTGTGAAGATCCTCATCTCTCATCTCCATCTCATCTCCACGATCTCTCTCTCTGTGAACATCCTGACTCTCGTTTCTCATCTTAATTTCATCTCCACTATCTCTCTCTTTCTCTGTGATCATCCTCGTCTCTCATCTCCATCTCATCTTTACGATCTTTGCCACCATCTATCATCGTCTCTCGCTCTCCAGGTGTAAGTACGACAAGCACCGCAGCCTGGCGGTGAACTTCGTGCCGGACACGGGCAGCATCTTCGTGACGGAGACAGGCTTCGGCGACTTCGTCTTCAACATCGAGCTGTACCACTCGCAGCACTTCGCGCTGCCGTACAAGAAGAGCGACTACCCCATGCACTTACAGGAGAACGAGAACATCTTCGTGCAGCTCGCCGTCAAGTCCAACCTGAGCGTCACGCTCTTCACCGAGAACTGCTACGCAACCCCCAACGGGGACCCCCAGAACCCCATTCGATACGACCTCGTCAAGAACGGGTACACGAAAGCGCCACCTGGTTTTTATTACGTTCTATTAAAGTTTTCAAAGTTTCATTCATAAATACAAATTGGGGGGCAGGTGTGGGGCGTGGGGGGGGGGGTTGCGGTAATGCAACACGAGCCCGGTACAGAGTGTAAATGCTGACAAAGAGGGGGTGGGCGGGTCATGGAAACTTCACGAACAAAAAAGGTCCTAAACTCGGTGCTCCCTGGGTATTTATGGCAGGAGGGGGGGTGTATAAATTGTGGCTAACTGCCCCCACCCAAGTGTCGACCGTGAGTGGGAGCGTGGATTTTTTTTATAATGGGGGAAAGGGAAGGGAAGTAAAGGGGATAGAAGGGACAGGGGGATGAGGATGGAGGGGATGGAGGGGAAGAGGGAAAAGCGGAGCGCCTCCTCACTCAATAATCGCAATCGTAATCTTTGATTTACGACTGGAGGAATAGCGTCGACTCGTAACTCTGTGCCGCCACTGGGCAGTATCCGCTCGCTTTCGTAGCGAAAGAAAGGGACGGGGAGGGGGTAGGGAGGGCGACTCAGATGCTCCAGGAGAGAAGCACAGAAGAGCGGGAAGGCGCAACAAGTCGGCGCAAGCAAACAGTTTTTGCCCAAAGCTCTGCAGTCCTCTGTATATTCGGGTGTTTTCCTTTGGCCAATTAATAACGAGCATTTGCTACTTGTGGGAGGAGTCAGAGGAATCCGGAGCACCCGGGGAAAAGCCACGCGAGCGAGGGGGAGAGGCAAGTGTGAAGGAACAGGGCAGGACGCGGAGAGGCCATGCAGCAGAGCACCTGGTGTAGCGGTGCACAGTGAACGTTGCCACTCGAGATACAAAGGTGGCCGGGCGTGGTTCTGACCACCTACCGCCTGAAGTGCCATGCAGGTCTTCGTAGGAGTGCTGTTACTCGCCGCTAACAGCACTTGCCCCAAGAGTCTGTGTGAGGCTACAAGGGGAGATCTTTGTCTTTGTATGTTATCCCCCCCACCCACACTCCCCCCCACTCAACAGCTGTGTGCTGGACTCGACGTGGAAGAGCTACAGCAGCTTCCTCAAGAAGAACCAGATCAGCTTCACCGCCTTTGCCTTCATTGGGGAGTTCAAACAGGTGGGTGCACGAGACGTTGGGAGTGCGTCGTGTCAGCCGCGCGTGCTTTACTGGCGGGGGGCAAATCCCCCGCCTCGTTGCTGCTCGCTGGTCGGGAGCACTACGCTGGCTGTGAGCGATAGCCAATGCGCGGGGGGGTGGGGGGCTCTGGACACGTGCGATGGGAAGGTGACCCACCACACCGCCCTCCACCTTCAACTACGTTACTAAAACATACAACCTGATTAAACAAACTAAGCCTTTGCCGGAGGCCACTGTGAGGTGGAGGCGGGGTTGGGGACAACTGTCTATGATATCTCCTGGCCAAACCCCCATTTTGTGGAGCCAGGAGGTTGTTGACACACGTGTTCTGCCACTGCTGACAGTTGTATTTGTGAGTATTTAGTATCTATTTTCTGTTATTTTAGTCTTGTGCTGATCGTTTGTCCTGTTTGCCCAACATAGCATTTGCCGCAAGTGCAATTAATCTGGTACACACCTTCTGTTGATAGCTTCGGTAATCTTTTGTACCAGATATCATTTTTTGTATTTTATGTCCTGTGCCAAATCTGACTCGGATGTTTTGCAAATCTAGTTACAACTGACCAAGACTAATAAGAGAATCTATCGAAATTGAGAGAAATAAAAATAATTTCATCCGTTCGGATAGCTACAAACTTCGCGCAAGAAGAACGCACAAGTGATGTCATCACATCTACCCCTCTATTTAAGGAACGAAACAGGAGGACAACTCCATAAATCTGGCTGTCGCTTGATGAAGCTAGTTGTTGTAATTACTGGCGAAACGTCGTACTCAGATAGTAAATGTTGTGGCTTGGCTCTCCAAGACACTGGTGCTGTACTATACACTACTGTGCGCTACACTAAACACTACACTATACACTAGTGCTGTACTAGTGATGAATTGGCCACGTTCTGTTTACGTGACAAACCTTTCTAATTGGCTGTGTCGGGTGGTGGCGGGTTTAACGACACATTTATATATTTACGCGATCTAACCCAAAAAGCCTATTACGGATAATATTGGTCATGAAACCCTACGTGTTAAACCAAGCTTTACATGGCTGTACTAGAGGTATTTCCGTCTGGTACAGATACAATGGGAAGCTGATCGATACCTGAGTGCGGTTGAGGGATGGCTCCCCATTGGTAAAACATGTCACGTATGCCAACAATCTGGCCCTTGCTGCTCACTCTCAGGAGTTGGACGTTCTGCTGCTAAACCGTGTTTTCAGGTGTCTCTACGCTGTGATGTGCTGGTCTATGTGTGTGTTCACACTGACCCACGTATCCTCCCCCCCCCCCCGTGTCCCCCCATCCCCCCATCCCCCCATGTCCATGTACTGCAACGTCACTGACCCACGTGTCCCCCCCCACTCCCCCCCTCAGGTCTTCCTGCACTGTGACGTGCTGGTGTGCAAGGCGGGCCAGGCGGGCACACGTTGCCAGCAGGGCTGCGTGAAAAGCGCCCGCCGCAGGAGGAGTGCCGGCGCCATGGGGGAGATCGTCGAGTCGGCGATGCACACTGTGTCCCGCGGGCCGCTCGTCTTCGGTCAGCGCGGACGCTCGACCGGTAATGGACGCTCGAACACACCGATCCAGCCAGTGCAGGGCCTAACCCGCGAGATGTAAACGTCCACATGATGGGCAGCTTTCTTGGTAGGATGGGGATGGCTTAGTTGTCGTAATTGTACGTGTTTGGGTGATTTTGATGAATAATAATGCCAATTCATAACGCGCGCAATTTTCACTCGCCCAAGGGGGCAACGACCCTTGAGGCACAGAGCCCAGCTCAGAGATCCGCTCAAGTGAAAGTTAAATATAGATGTTTTTTTTGAGAAGGCGCTTAAAAGTCGGCAAAGAGTCAGGCACTGCGAATGTGGAAGGGGGAGGGGCATGGTGGCATTCCAGGTGGAGGAAGGGGCAAGACAACGAAGAAATCACGCATGGCGGTCGTGGCCCTGACTCTCTCTCTGGTGTCGAGAGTAACTCCCGGGTCGAGCCGTGGAGAGCTCCGGTGGCGGTTTGGGAGCGGGGCGTCAGGTGGTCCGAGAGGTTACGGAGGGTGGGCCAGTCCTGTAGGCATCGTAACAGAAGCGGGCGATTTTGAAGGTGATACTGATGGGGATTTGGGAAGCCAGAGGAGGGTCCGGAGAGCAAAGTCGGAGGTCAGACGCGGTTGGTGGGAGGTGAGGACAGTGCGCGCCTGGTGGGTTTTGCAGACGTTGGAGTGTCCTCAGGTTGTTTCATGAGGGCCGGTTGAGTACCGGGCTGCAGTCGTCGATGCGTGAACCGATGATGCTGCAAGCCACGTTCGTTTGCGACGTCTGTGGTGATGAATGGTAGATACAGTTGCCGATGACCAGGTTAGTGTGAACGACAGGATGGAAGTCCATGGTGGGCACCCAGAAATTTGAGATGGTCGGTCAATTTAACAGCAGACCCAGCGATTCGAATAGTTACAGGCGGTGAAAATGGGGCCGGCTCTTGTCTGTGACCGATGAGGATCGCTTCAGATTTGCGAGCTTTGCACGATAGACTGTGAGGCCAGAAGCAGTGCTGGGGTGTGCGAAAGAGTGGTCGGGAAGACGTGCGAGCCCCAGAGGTGTTAGGTGGGGGGTGAAGGCGGCATAATAGAAGTGTCGTCGGGCGTACAAATTACAGTGATTTACCGAAATTATCGATAAGTCGTCCGATGGGTGATGCTGTGGAGAGAAGTGGTCTGAGAACGGATCCCTGAGGGTTGCCCGCAGCCCGTCGTGAAACAAGGGGGTGAGAAGTTGCCAAATGTAATGGCGGAGTACTCTGCCAGAGACGAAATATTTCATCCGGCCGACGACCGCACCAGTGATGCCGAAATCGGGAGGAGAGAAGGTCGACGGGGGTGTATTGCGGTTTATGGCGCTGAAAGCGGAGATGTCAAGGGTGATGACGGCTGGCGACTGTTGAGCCGGAGTCAGCGATATGCAGGATGCGATCGAGGACGCAAGCGGGGGCGGTCGAGGCAGAGTACGCTTGTGATAAGCCGATTTGACGAGGACAGAAGCTTGGACGTGGGGTGATGTTTGGGCTTTAGCTGTGCGAACGCAGGGCGCTCAAGCAGCTTAGAGAAAGTGGACAAGTTGGTGATGGGATGATAGTATGATGGGGGTCGTGGTTTAAGTTGGGAGGGGGGGGGGTTCATATATATAATGGGAGTTATTTTTGCCCAGTCTTAAGAAGAGGATGGGGAAACAGCCGGTAGAGAAAGAAGCAATTTGTGATATTCGATAGATTGAGTTGCGATTTGAGAGCTGCGGTGCGGAATGAGCGAGCCGGGGAGAGTGTCCAGAGGTGAGGATTTAATGCGAAGTGAGCACAGCCAGGCAGAGAGACCTCAGCAGGGGACACGTGTGAAAGTAAACGGGCACGGTTAGAGGGGTATTACAAGGAGTGGCAGGAGGGTGAGGAGAGTTGAGGTGAAGATTGAGAGATGATTTGATTGTGTCCGCTATGGTGGTGAGTGTATTGGTGAAGTGTGTGTGAAATGCAGGCAGTATTAAACTATCGTGTTTTTGATTTGAAGCTTTCATGACTGCAGAAATTCATATTCTTGGTTCTTTCAGTGTTGCAGTAGAAACGTCGTGAGAATTTTATTGTTTTATATTTTTATTGTTTTATTATTTCTCTTCTACGTGACTTTACCGAAAGAACCAAGAATATAATATCGTGTTTTTGTATTGTTTGTTGTTGTAACGTTCTGACCCTGTTCCCCTACTAGACATCTGTGGAAAAGAACTGTATAGCTCATCAGATTTCTACAGTATAAATACATATTCTGATCATGGTTATAATGGTTATAATGGTAAGAAAATAATATACAGGAAAACTGTTTAATCTATGTTGATAGTGATGGTGATAGTGATGATGTTGGTGATGATGTTGTTGATAGTGATGTTGGTGATGACAATGATGTTGATGATGGTGATGATGTTGATAGTGATGATACTGTTGAGAGTGATGATATTGATGTTCATAGTGATGATGTTAATGATGTTAATAGTGATGTTGATAGTGATAGCGATGATAATGATGTTGACGACAGTAGTGATGATGGTGATGGTGACGATGATGTTGTGATGGTGACGATGTGCACTTTTCTCTCTCTCCTCACCACAGTGGTCGTTTCGCAGTTCGTGACTCCGATCACCGTCATTGCCGCTGCCTTCATTGTGGCGGTCGCCCTCGTCTACCGCAAGAAGCGATCCTTGAGCAGCGGATACCAGCCCCTGTCTCCCCACTACTCCAGATAGACCACCATCAACTCTCAACACCACTACCATCAACACCACCATCAACACCACCATCAACATCACCATCATCGTTACACAGAGGACACCGGCCCCTGTCTCACTTCTCCAGATCAACCAACCATGATTTCTCAACACCACTACCATAAATACCACCACCATCATCAACACCACCATTAACATCACGATCACTAACACAGACCTTGATGCCAATGTTGAGGTCTCCTGGCCACCAGGACGAGAGGGCTTCAGCAGAGAGAGTTCGTGTCATGTCGCTGTTGCTCCTCCTCCGTTGAAGGAGCACAGACCGCCGTTGGTTTACTGCTAGAGGGTCCGTAGTTTGGGTTGCACGGCCACATTCACGCTGCTGTGGCTTGTCTTTAATGTATCTCTGTGTGTCTCTGCGTATGTCTACGAGTCTCTGAGGGTATATCTGTTGGTTTGCTGTATGGGTCCATGGGTTTTGGTTTGCACGGCCACAGTCGCACGACTGTGGTTCAATCGTTAATCTTCCACTTACTGAACGGTGGCGTTGAGTTATGATGCACGATGCAATAGTGGTGGTGGTGATTAATTGGCAATGCCGCGGGCACAGCTGGTGCATCTGTCAGTTATCTCAGTCAGTCAACCCATGGCACCTTGGTCTGTCACATGACCTCCTCCTGCCAGCAGCGAAAGCCTTCGACACTTCACGTGGCCTCAGAGTGCACCTGGCCTGGCACAGGCGCAGTGGTGATGTCACCGTCACTTAGTGGCAAATGGTGGGTATTGGTATTGATTACGTTGGTAGATTAAAGATTTTTCATACATTACAGTGCTGGTGTTAGCGGTGACGACAACGATGATGATGATGGTGGTGACGATGATGATGTCGAGAAGATGGTCACTGCTATTGACGGTCAACACTGCAGATGCCCCTGGAAGGCAGTCGCAGTGGCAGTGGGGTTCACGGTGGTGCTCACGGTGGCGGGCACGGTGGTAGTCACGGTCGTGGTCACGTTGGCGCTATGGGGTGCGGGTATCGGTGATTGTATCAGAGGCTTTGGTTTCGACATATAAAGGCAGATCGCAGCAGTCCTTTGTCTTCTGACTTATTTTTTTATTTTTACATTCGCCGTGGTTGCTTGATAAGCGCAGGCTCAGACGACGCTCTTGCATTTTGATTCATGTGTAACGGTGTAAATACTGCAGGAGACGAGTTGACGGAGGCAGCACGTATTTATTTATAACACCCTACAGAACAGTCATCTATACAGCCTAGGAACACAGCCTACGGCTACGCGTACCTGACACCGGCTACGCTCTCGGGTCCTCCGGCTATGTACCTCCTAGAGGAGGCTATCTGACCCGACCTAGCCAGGGTATGGGTCTCAACCACTGGCCCATCAAACCGGGCCCTGATAAGGACGTCGGGCCGCGAGTACCCAGGGTCTCACCACTGAGCCACACAGAGTCCCGGCCCTGATAAGGGCAGCGGGGCTAGGGGTCCCAGGGTCCTATCTAGCTTGCTGTCTTCATTCTTCACTGGCTTCAACGACTCCCCGAGCGCTCACGCGCACCGCCCTATATAGCCCTCTGCCCCCGAGGGATGGGGCTCATGCGGACGTCGGTGTAGCCACCCATGTGCGGACAGTGATTTAGACACCGGCTACGCGATGGCTCGCTTCACCCCGGTACGTACCACCTCTACACATGCAACGGGTTCGTTCTATCGATTTTGGGGAATCGCCGCCGCCTGGTGGTGATGCAGCCGGTTGTAGCGCAACTTGATTAGATTGGCCCTTGCCTCCCCCCCTCCACAGTTGCCAGACCATTGCTTCCTGGACAGATTCTCCGTTCTTCGCCACTCTGCTGTCTGGATATGGAACTTGTCTTCCCAAACACAATGTCAGTGTATTCATCGATTCTGGTCTCCCGGGGGCCTTCAAATGCCGAGCACCACGTGGACATCTCCGAATGTCACCGCACGTTTCGGAGGAGTCGGTCTTTTGAGTTTCAGTGAACCGATGATTATGCCGATTAGACTGTACTAATGTCTGATATGGCTGTTGATCACAGTTGTACCCAATACCAAAAAAAAGTATAAAGGATGTTAGACATCCTTGGACAACAGCGTCTTTGTGTATAGGACATGGTTTTTTGCCTTGGATATCGTAAACACCATAACCACCACGAGGGGGCGCTGTAATACGATAACAGCGGACATTAAATAAAAGCAAACACTTGCAAGTGGACGTCTTTGCCCATATATGGTGTCGTGACGTCAAAGAGGGCGTCTTAGGTGTTTTGGATCGCTAATTAGCGATTCTGTGGCGTTAACCGATTATGCCGATTAAATTGCACTGTCTGATATGGCTGTTGTTCACAGTTGCACTCAGTAACAAAAAAAAGTGTCAATTATGTTAGAAATCTTTATATATAGTAGGCCATGGGGGTTTTCTTTACTTGGATATCAAAAACACCAAAGTCGTCATCAGGTCGTATTTATTATTTCCCTTCTACGTGACTTTACCGAAAGAACCAAGAAGATGAATCCCTGCAGTCACAAAAGCTTTAAATCGAAATAGAATAGTACCTGTCAAATAAGATGGTCAAAATGTGTAGTTAAATCTTTTTTGCATGGTTAATAACATTTTTCCAATAATTACTCAGTGTGTACCCATCATCACGGTTGAAGTTATGTCTGTGTTTGTATATATGGATGGCTTCGTGTACAAACCTTTGATGATGTACACGAAGCCATCCTTTTTGTATTTGGATTGTCAACCAACACCGGGTAAAACATCAACATGTGCACCTATTGTTCTCTTTTAGCCCCGCCCACCCCCCAACACGTTCCATTCATTGGCTTCCATATTCAGATAATCCCCTCCCCCTTCCTCCCCCCTTAACTTGTATTTAAGAGCTTGTCTCTTGGAATTTTGCCTCACTTGAGACAGTAAATCTAGCTGACAGTCCCACCTGATGACGGAGACTTGTGTTGCCTCCGAAACGTCGTGATTTATGATTTTATTTCTATTATTTCAATTATTTTTATTTTTTATTTTTACCTACGTGAGTATATACTTACTGTTCTAATAAATGAGTGTTGTCTCCCAAGAAGTGTGTGCGTCTAAAATGAACCCATTACATTTGGTGTTAGAAGTGGCTAGCGTTAGGTGTTATCCTAGTCAGTATAGAATGCGCGCGATTACTACAACTTACCTGGACGCTTCCACACGACGGGGACGGCGGGAAAATCGTCTTCAGGGCAGCCCCGGGGTCTGCAGCCCCGGTGAAGGAGGGAGATGGCGCTGCAGGCGGGGCAGCAGGACGCACATCACGTCGCTGCTTCGCTGCCATCGAGAGAGAGCGCCGGAGCTGGAGGAGAGAGGACGCCGCTGCTGCTGCGGGTGCCTGGGCGGGAAATTCGCGCGCGTCCCGACCGGCCGCCAAGATGGCGGCCGGTCGGGACGTGCGCCATTTTCAACTCCTGATCCCCTGCTGATTTTGTACGTTTGCCCATCTGACAAAGAAATCATCAGTCTATAATTTTAATGGTAGGTTTATTTGAACAGTGAGAGACAGAATAACAACAACAAAATCCAGAAAAACGCATGTCAAAAATTTTATAAATTGATTTGCATTTTAATGAGGGAAATAAGTATTTGACCCCTCTGCAAAACATGACTTAGTACTTGGTGGCAAAACCCTTGTTGGCAATCACAGAGGTCAGACGTTTCTTTTAGTTGGCCACCAGGTTTGCACACATCTCAGGAGGGATTTTGTCCCACTCCTCTTTGCAGATCTTCTCCAAGTCATTAAGGTTTCGAGGCTGACGTTTGGCAACTCGAACCTTCAGCTCCCTCCACAGATTTTCTATGGGATTAAGGTCTGGAGACTGGCTAGGCCACTCCAGGACCTTAATGTGCTTCTTCTAGAGCCACTCCTTTGTTGCGTTGGCCGTGTGTTTTGGGTCATTGTCATGCTGGAATACCCATCCACGATCCATTTTCAATGCCCTGGCTGAGGGAAGGAGGTTCTCACCCAAGATTTGACGGTACATGGCCCCGTCTATCGTCCCTTTGATGTGGTGAAGTTGTCCTGTCCCCTTAGCAGAAAAACACCTCCAAAGCATAATGTTTCCACCTCCATGTTTGACGGTGGGGATGGTGTTCTTGGGGTCATAGGCAGCATTCCTCCTCCTCCAAACACGGCGAGTTGAGTTGATGCCAAAGAGCTCTATTTTGGTCTCATCTGACCATAACACTTTCACCCAGTTGTCCTCTGAATCATTCAGATGTTAATGGGCAAACTTCAGACGGGCATGTATATGTGCTTTCTTGAGCAGGGGGGCCTTGCGGGCGCTGCAGGATTTCAGTCCTTCTCGGCATAGTGTGTTACCAACTATTTTCTTGGTGACTATGGTCCCAGCTGCCTTGAGATCATTGACAAGATCCTCCCGTGTGGTTCTGGGCTGATTCCTCACTGTTCTCATGATCATTGCAACTCCACGAGGTGAGATCTTTCATGGAATCCCAGGCCGAGGGAAATTAACAGTTCTTTTGTTTCTTTCATTTGCGAATAATCTCACCAACTGTTGTCACCTTCTCACCAAGCTGCTTGGCGATGGTCTTGTAGCCCATTCCAGCCTTGTATAGGTCTACAATATTGTCCCTGACATCGTTGGAGAGCTCTTTGGTCTTGGCCATGGTGGAGAGTTGGGAATCTGATTGATTGCTTCTGTGAACAGGTGTCTATACAGGTAACAAGCTGAGATTAGAAGCACTCCCTTTAAGAGTGTGCTCCTAATCTCAGCTCGTTACCTGTATAAAAGACACCTGAGAGCCAGAAATCTTTCTGATTGAGAGGGGGGCAAACACTTATTTCCCTCATTAAAATGCAAATCAATATAACATTTTTGACATGCGTTTTTCTGGATTTTTGTTGTTGTTATTCTGTCTCTCACTGTTCAAATAAACCTGCCATTAAAATTATAGACTGATCATTTCTTTGTCAGTGGGCAAACGTACAAACTCAGGAGGGGATCAATTACTTTTTTCGCCTCAACTGTATGTAGGGTGTGTAGGCATACATGCCTACAAAATCAATGTCTTTTTAGGGGGTGTGGGTGGAGTGACTTTTTTTGGGGGAGGGGGGGGGTTGACCATTTTTGTAAACCTGTTGGATCAACTTTTTACCCCCACATCTGCGGGGGAGGGGGTCCATTTTCTATAACTTTTTGATTTATGCCTTCTGAAAGGCTCTCATCATTTAGTTGACGGACAAACGAACAAATGGGACGCCGGGCTTTTATAATAGAGAAGCTCTTTTGCCCATCAAAGGACGAGTGTATATTGCAGTAAATGTGAAATACTCAATAGAAAAATTGTTCAGCTCATGATTATTAATGAGGGGGGTTGCCCCATGTGGAGTGACGTCACCCGTTAATGGTTATTGTGGAAGGGCTGCGGCATGTGGAGTGACATCACCCGCTCAGGATTATTAATGAGGGGAAGGGTGGGCATGTGGAGTGCGCGACCTTGTGCGTTAGTGTAAATTTCCACACAGGCATGAATATTAATGAAGGGGGGGGGCTTCTTTTGCTGTGACGTCACTCACTGTGCTGCGTATTAGTTTTTTACCGTCACTTTCTGTAAAGAAAAGTCATATTTGAAGCGACTTTGCGTAATTATTTAATTCAGCTCGACCTTCTTCTGCATTAGTGTAAAAATCCACCCACTCATGAATATTAATGAGGCGGGGGGGTGGGCCTCATGTGGAGTGACATCACGCGCGGGACACACTCACATTATTGGCTGATTACACTGGTCAACAAAAAAAAAATTCTGGCCTCGACTTTTGCAGCTGTTTTAGACTAATTTCAGGGTGCCGATTCCAAATCTGATCTCAGATTTGCTCTATCACATCTAATTTTATGCTATCGGCATACCCCATTTTCATTGATTTTACCCGAAATTAACTCTGTCACTTATGATTGCAAGTTGTTGCGAGTCAGTGACTGCTTTAGTGTTAAAATTTGGTGCTGTATCTTTAGGATAGTGTGTTTATAATATCATTTTATGTAGATATCCACATTTCTTTAATATTTTTCTTCTGCAGTTTTTATTGAAAATGCAATATTTGATATCTCAAAAATCTGATTTGATAGACAAAAAGTGATGCCAGATTTGGAATCAGCACCCCAACATTACCTTAAAACCGTTGGAATACCTTATGCCAGAAAAAGTGTGTTGACCAGTGTTATAGTAGTATTCAAGCAAACGCAAAGGGATAGAAGAGCGAGATAAAACACGTGTGCGCGCACGATCCAGCACTAGGTGGAACAAAGACTGAGTGGAGGGGGGGGCTCGCTGCTGCGGCCGCTGTCACCACTGCCGCCCGCGACGCACGTGTTGCCTCCTCACCCTCGGGTACTGTACTGTACGCGGGAACGTGGCGGAAAATTTCGGCTTCTGAAAAATCCCACGAACAAGGGTGTAAAATCGTCGAGCGCGGTGATCGGGCGTCTGCCCCTAACTTTGTAAATCGTTTGCGCCAAACGGATTCGCGATAAACCGGGGACGACTCGTGCATGCTGATGGTGATTTTGGCCGTAACTTACATAACCATTTGCCGAACAAAAACATTATAATAAAGGTCGCCGCGCTCATTACACACTAAGCGCTTGTCACAAATGAACCACAACAATATATCACCGTTCTCGTCAAGGAGCATAAACCAACATCACGCGAATTACGGTCATTCTAGCAGCAGAAGCGGTTTCGGGCTAACCGTCGAACAAAGACGGTCACTGCATCATGCACTTTCAGAAGCGCTGTTTCTGCAGCCATCTGGAACGCTCTTCCTTCGGATATTAGGAAGCCACTGGGAGCTATGCACTTTTAAATCTACATTGAAAACTAATTTCTTTAGAACTACTTTGTGCGTTTATTGTCCTTCCCCCCCACACCTCCGATTTGCGTGGTTGCCTATGTACGGTGCGAAAGGAGTTCAACGTACACACACGTACGTACGTTCGTGTACGTGACTTGGCGGGTGTTGTGGAACTTTACGTGGCCGGTCTCATTCCACAGCTGTGGGGCAACGGCTGGAGAGGCCAAATTGTTTTTTGTCACAAGTTCGCCACGCGAGCGGGCGGTAAGAGGCGGACGCGTGCTGGCATGAAGATGCACGAACTCCGGCTCTACACTGCTGTGGGATGCGAGCGACATTACCACCGCGTGTCAGCTCTCCGTGCCGGCATAATTTCTCGGGCATGAGAGGCGAGGGACTTCTCCGAACCGCGAGCGCGCTTTCACTCTCGGGGTTTTTCCTCCGCGTGGCTCCTCCTGTGCGTTTTGAGCGCACCCGAGCGCTGGAACGCCTTCTCGCACAGGTCGCACTTGTAGGGCTTCTCGCCCGTGTGCACCATCATGTGGGCGCGAAGCCCCCCGGCGCACGAGAACGCCTTCCCGCATGCGGCGCACTCATACGGCTTCTCACCCGTATGGATCCTGTTGTGTATGCGTAGGGCCACCGGCTCAGCAAAGGCCCTGCCGCAAACGGCACACGCGTACGGCCTCTCGCCGGTATGCGTCCTCTTGTGCCCGAGGAGGACCCTGGCCTGCGCGAACGCCTTCCCGCACACGTCGCACACATACGGCCTCTCGCCCGTGTGCCTCCTCCTGTGCATCAGGAGGTACTGCGACCGGGCGAACGCCTTGCCGCACACCGAGCACTTGTAGGGCTTCTCGCTCGTGTGGACACTCTGGTGCCGGACGAGGGCGCCCGACTGCGAGAACGCCTCGCCGCACTCGGCGCACGCGAACGGCTTCTCCCGCGTGTGCGTCCGCTGGTGGCTGCGGAGGTGGTCCGAGCGGGAAAACTCCATGCTGCAGACGGTGCAGTGGTAGAGCTTCTTGCTGACGTGCGTGCTCCTGTGCAAGACGAAGCTCGTCGCCTTCGCGAACGTCGCGTCGCAGACGCCGCACCGGTAGGGCTCCTTGCTGGCGTGTGTCCTCTGGTGCTCGTCGAGGTCCTGCGACCGACTGAATGCCAGTTCGCAACCAGTGCACTTGTAGGGCTTCTCCTCGGAGTGCGCCGCCTGATGCTCACGGAAGACCTCGGCGTCTATAAAGACCTTGCCGCACTTCCCGCACTTGTCCGACGCGCGAGCGTCGTGCGTCGCCTGGTGCTCGATGAACACGTTCAGCTTGTCCGTGTTGAACGCGCAGTGGGGGCACCGGAACAGCGTGGGCTCGGTACACCCCCTGTGCCGCTTCATGTGGTCGTCTAGGGCGGGCAAGCTGACCACGAGCCACTTGCAGATAGGGCAGAAGATCTTCATCTTTGCTCCGTCCGTCCGTCCTATCAGCACTGGGACACGCAGGGCAAAGCACAAATAAGGAAATCAATTCTCTCCTCGTGTCTTCACGTCAACCCTTTTCCCATGTCCAAGGCGACTGCCAGTTCAAAATCAGAATCAATGTTTAATCTGATGAGCTATAAAGCTATTTTTTCACAGATGTCCAGTAGGAGCACGGGGTCAGAACTAAACAACAAACAATACACAAACACAATAGGAGTGCAAAGTGTAGAAAAGGTGGACAGCCAGATGTGTCCGCCTGATGATGCTCGTTGTTGTAATTACTGGCGAAACGGCACAGTACTCAGATTGTAAATCTTGTGGATTTGCTCTCCAACACACAACCGGTGGAGTACTACATTATACACTACACTATATACTGCAGACTATACACTACACACTATGCACGACACTATATACTGCACACTATACACTACACGCGACACACTATACACTACACTATACACTACACACTATACGCAATACACTACACGCTATACACTGCACATTATACAATATACACTACACGATACACTATTTACTACACTGTACACTACACACTATAATATACACTATACACTACACAATATACAGCACACACTATAATTGTAAATATTGTAGATGTACTCTCCCAACATACAACTGGTGTAGTACTACGCTATACACTCCACTGTACACTACACTACACACTACGCTGTACACTACACACTACGCTATACACTACACTGTACACTACACTATACACTCCACTATACACTACGCTGTACACTACACTATACACTACGCTGTACACTACACTATACACTACGCTGTACACTACACTGCTCTCCAACACATAACCGCTGTGGTTCTGTACTAGTGTAGTGGTGATACGCGCTGGGTGTATATGTCGTGTGCCAGCGCGTATGTACGGGTGTGTGTGTGGTGACGCGCGCTGACGGGGAGGAGCAGGCGTCAGTGCGCGGGTGGGGGTAGTGCTGCTGATTGGCTGTGTGCCGGTGACGCGCCCAGAGGGAGTGATCGGGTAGCAGCGCGGGGTGATTGGTCGAGGAGTGGAAACACGCGCTGAGCGGAACCGGATCGTAGGGATAGCGCGTGGGGATTGGGTAACTGAGGAGCGGTGCCGACGTTGAGGTCCGCATCCGCTCCGTCTCCCGGGAAGAAGGGGTATATAAGGTGATGCACAGAGGAGCAGGGGCAGAAGTGGAACCATCTAAGAATGAAGACGAAGGTGCAGAGAGAGAGCCCGGAGAGGAGAGTAATGGAGAGTAGAGGAGAGTAAGGTATAAGTGTGTAGCCAGCGAGAGAGAACGGTCTACACGAGCTGAGTAATGTATAGTGTGTAGCCAGCGAGAGAGAACGGTCTACACGAGCTGAGTAATGTATAGTGTGTAGCCAGCGAGAGAGAACGGTCTACACGAGCTGAGTAATGTATAGTGTGTAGCCAGCGAGAGAGAACGGTCTACACGAGCCGAGTATGCATACGGTGTAGCCAGCGAGAGAGGAAGGTCTACACGAGCCGAGTATGCATACGGTGTAGCCAGAGAGAGAGATGCAAAGTCTACACGAGGCGAGTGGAGAGTGTAGCAGAGGCGCAGAGTCTACACGAGGCGAGAGAGGAGTGTAGCCGAGGCGCGGAGTCTACACGAGGCACAGAGAGCCGGCAGCACAGAATCCAGAGTCAAGAGAAGCGCATTGTGAAGAAGAGAGGCCACGCGTTGTATTGTTACAAGTCAAGATTTAATAAAAGAAGTGTGTTCCCGTCAAGGAGTTTCCTGCCGTCATTTTCCAATACTTCATCTGGCGTCAGAAGTGAAACGGGCTTCCAAGTATGGAGACGAGGAAGACCCGTAGGACCCACGGGATTGACCGCGAGGAAGACCTGGACGACTCGGGGCCGCTGGTGGCGGGGGGTGAGGAAGAGGACTTGCCCACGCTGCAGGGTCCGTCGACGGCGCCGGCCGAGCGACCGGGGACAGACGCCGGGCTTCGTGAGGCGCACTCCCGACTGGCGGAGCTGCTGCTCGCCGCCGCGTCCATCTTGGCGGAGATCAGCTCGTCGGGAGGAGCGGGGACGGTGGGGGACATTTTACAAGGTCGCCCCGCAGATTCCCGCCAAAACGAATGGGGGATTCCCGCCATTGCGCCTGGGCCTACTTTTGGCGGGAACGGCGAGCGCCACGTGGTGGTGGGTTCCCAAGCGCGCGCATCGACGTCATCAGCGCGCGAGGGGGTCCGCCATCTTACGTCTGCTGCTGGAGCCGCCATCTTAGACACCGACGGACAGGCGGAGAGGAACCACGAGGCGGATGACTTCATTTTTCAGCAGCGCCTGCCCACGTTGTCAGCCTTCAAGGCGGAAGGCGGAGACTGGGGCCAATTTCAGCGAAGGTTTTTGGCGCATCAAGAGATGTCAGCGTGGTCCGATGCTACGGCGCTGCGGGCATTGCCCGCCATGCTGGACGACGATGCGCTCGCGGCCTTCAGGGCTGCACGGAAGTCAGACCGCTCCACGCTGAAGGATGCGCTGGGTTTGTTGGCCAGGGTCTACGGGCCTCCCTCTACGTGCCGCCATCTGTTCTACGCAAGACGGAAAGCGGCCACGGAGACCGCGCTGGCCTATCGCACGGCGTTGCTGGCTCTTGCTGATGCTGCGTTCCCTCGGATGGACGAGGAGGGCCAAGACGCGATGGTTTTGGAGCAGCTGCTCAAGTTGGCGCAGGACCTGGGGGTCCCTATCAACACAGCTGACGAGATTGATATTTCTTCTTTGAGAGTCGCCACGAGTATTCAAGCGCACGAGGCCCTGCAACGGAAGCAAGGCGTTGGTTGCAACGCTGCTGTCGTCGCAGCCCCGGGTTTGGTGGTCGCCGAACCCCAAGTCGTCAGCCCACGAGAGGAGGCGTTCGCCACGGGACGACCAGGGGACTGGAGGCCGGGGGCCCGGTCGCCTCTGCGATCGGGCCGAAAGTCGGAGCAACCAAGATCTACTCCGACCCTCGTCACGTGCTATAACTGCGGCCTCCGGGGCCACGTGGCGTCCGGGTGCCGCGCTCCGCGGCAGCGCGCCATGGGAGCTCGGCTGGACGACGACCGAGAGCCCAAGTCATCTCTACAATCCCCGGCAAGTCGCGGCACCTCACACGCTCGGCCTGTTTATTCGGCACACATGGGACGCCGCGTTGCGGCGGAGGAGGGCCGGTTAAGGTTCGGGGATTCGGTTCGGCGAGGGGGGTTCGGCCGGGACCAGGGAGACATTGAATGGGCGGAATTGGGGCATAGAATTGTGGCTGCTTCGGCGGGTTCGTCCGTTGTTACGGGATCTATTGATGGGGTTGAGATTAGGGTGTTAGTGGACACGGGGGCATCGGCAACTATTATATCGGACCTCATTTATAATATTCTTCCGGTCCAATGTCGTCCGCTGCTTCCAGTGGATGTGCCATTTTACGCCGCTAATGGGGGATCGTTGGGCATTATCGGTCAGGTTAGGGCGTCCATTTGCATTGGAGATATCAAATTGTCGGGACCCGTTTTCGTTTCGTCTTCTTTGGCAGTTCCGTGTCTTTTGGGCACTGACTTTTTGGCTAAAATGCCCATTAAAATTCTTATCGATCAACGATGCATTGAACTGCCATCGGGTCGCCGGATTTCATTTTTGACGGGCCCTACTGACATTCGGACGGCGTGCGCTACGATACAAGCGGTGGCGACGTAGACAGTGCAAGTGCCCCCGGGTTCACAGATGTTGATTCCCCTCCGGTTGCGGAAACCATGGGTGAGGGAGGCTTCGGGACAGAGTATGCTTTTGGGTCCTTCTAACAAGGCTGTCGGGGGTCTTGATTTATCGGTGGCTCACACTTTGGTGCGGGCTGACAGGGATCCGTTTGTGATGGTTTTGAACGCGGGGTCGCGACCAGCTGTCATTCCGCAGGGCACCGTGCTGGCTCACGCGGCGCAGGTCCCTGGGGATGATGGGTTGGTTGCGCAGGTGGGCTCGAGCCCCGCGCGGAACGTTGAGCCAAGGGAAGACCTTGAGTGGGTCCATTCGTTATGTGCCGCCTCGGACGATTTGTCGGCGGCGCAGTTGGGTGCGCTGCGCGAGTTGCTCATTGAATTCTCTGATGTATTCAGTAAACATAAGTATGACATTGGGTGCACGGATTTGTTGCACCATCACATTGAAACGGGCGATGCGGCGCCGGTCAGGCTAAATCCCTTCCGACTGAGTCCCGTGGAGAAGGAACATGTTCAGTCGGCTGTTAACGATATGCTAGAAGCTGATATTATTTCGCCCTCCTCTAGCCCGTGGGGAGCGCCTATTGTGCTGGTTAAGAAGCAGGACGGGTCCCTGCGATTCTGCGTTGATTTCCGTCGCCTGAATAAGATCTCTGTGGCTGACGCGTATCCGCTCCCCAGGATGGATGAGTCCCTCGATGCATTGTCTGGTGCGCGATATTTTTCGACTCTTGATTTGTTATCGGGGTTTTGGCAGTTGCCGCTCGACGAAGAGTCGAAACCTAAGACAGCATTTCGGACTCCAGGGGGGCTGTTCCAGTTTAACCGGTTACCCATGGGACTTCACTCCTCTCCAGCGACGTTTCAGCGACTTATGGAGCTGGTTTTGTCGGGCTTGCAGTGGGATACATGCTTGATTTATATGGACGATGTCATTGTTTTCAGTAAAACGTTTGAGGAACACCTCCGGCGATTGAGAGGGGTGTTCTTGCGAATGCGATCGGCTAAGTTGAAATTTAAACCGGCCAAATGTCACCTCCTTCGTAGGTCCGTTAGATACTTGGGTCACATTGTCGATTCTTCGGGGATCTCCACCGATCCCGCGAAGACGGATTGTGTCGGTTCGTGGCCGACACCTACGTCCGTTTCCGACGTGCGTATTTTCATCGGGTTTGCTTCTTATTATCGGCGGTTCGTTGAGCACTTCGCCACTATTGCAAAACCCTTGCACGCTCTAACGGCGAAGGGAGTGAAGTTCAAATGGGGACCGGAGGAGGAGGCCGCGTTTCGCTCCCTCCGGGACGCCTTGGTGGGTGCCCCACCCTTGTGTTATCCCGATTTTGCCAGTCCCTTTTTGCTGGACACGGATGCTGGCAACACGGGCATTGGGGGGGTGCTATCCCAAGTCGTTGGGGGTGTCGAAAGAGTTGTCGCCTACGGTAGTAGGGTGTTGTCTCCGGCGGAGCAGCGCTACTGTGTCACCCGTCGCGAGCTGCTTGCCATTGTTTTTTTTGTGCAGCAGTTTAGGCCATATCTTTATGGTCGTCACTTTACAGTCAGAACGGACCACGCGGCGCTGCAGTATTCATTGAGGGTCGCCCAGCCCTCGGGCCAGTTGTCGCGTTGGTTGGAAGTCCTCCAGGACTATCAGTTTACGACTACGTACCGTAAGGGGTTGCGACACACGAATGCCGATTGCTTGTCGCGGTTGTTGCCTTGTGATGAATGCGCGTGTTTGTCGGGATCGGCGCGCTGTAAACCGACGCTTGCGGGGGAGATGGGGGCACTGGCTGCGACAGCGGGCGCACCGATCGGGGATGATTCCACTGCCTCTCAGGGTCGGGACTCGCTGCTCTCGCTGTCGCTCAGCGAATGGGGCCGCCTCCAGATGGCGGACAGCTCGCTGCTAGCATTGCGCCGCAAGGTTGGGGGTCCCGAGGGGGACCAGGAGCGTACCGGCTCCTATGTACTTGAGCGGGGCGTGTTATTGAAATGGGACAGTTTGTCCCGGCGGAACGCACTCGTGGTGCCTTCCGCTGTGAGGGGGAGGGTTGTCTTGGCGGCACACGAACGCCTCTTGCACTTGGGAGTTAACAAGACGCTTGCCCTGCTTCAGCGTGACTATTACTGGCCGGGAATGGGAAGTGATGTGGTGCATAGTCAGAAGGGGTGCGTTGAGTGCGCCAGGCGTAAACCACCGGCCGTGGCAGCTAATCCACCGCTGCAATCTATTCAGGTCTCGCGTACCAACGAGCTCGTTGCACTCGATATTTTGGGGCCCTTCCCAGTCACGCCGAGAGGGAATAAATATTTGTTAGTGGGGGTCGAATACTTTACCCGATGGCCTATGGCGTGGCCTCTCGCTAACCAGTCGGCAGCGGCTGTGACGGATGCCTTCGTCCAGGGCTATGTCCTGGACAAGGGGGCTCCCGAACGCCTGCTGACCGACCAAGGTAAAAATTTTTCGAGTAAATTGTTGCAAGAGGTGTGCGATCTGTTGGGTACCAAGAAGGTGCGTACCTCCCCGTACCACCCGCAGACTGACGGGATGGTGGAGAGACTCCACAAAACCTTGACTTCCATGCTGTGCCAGCAGGTGTGCGAGGCACATGTAGATTGGGACCTGCAGGTCCCGGGAGTCCTTGCCGCGTATAGAATGGCCCCCCATGCAGCTACGGGGTTTTCCCCATTCTATTTGATGTACGGTCGGGAAGCTGACCCGCCAATAGAAACGCAACTTGGCCTGTCCGCTCCACGAACTAATTCTAATTTGGCAGAACATATTAAGTTTAATATTCACAAGCTGACAGAGGCGAGGGAGGCCGCGCGGCTTAATTCGCGGGCTCGCCAAATTGCTAATGAACGGTTGCGGGCACGGAAGGTGTCCATGCACGAATGGAAACCAGGTGACAGGGCCTGGCTGCATTGCCCTCAGGCACCCTTGGCTACGTCGCCTAAATTGTTGAGACCGTGGAGGGGACCCGTGGAGGTCGTGCGCGTTGCACGGCCCCAGTGCGTTCAGATAAAGTGGGGAAAGCGCCGGTGGTACGTTCACCCCTCCCGACTGAAACCGTTCTCGCCTCCATATGGCCTCCCCTTGTGTCGTGATGGCCGGGCGTGTGACGTGACCGGCGACCCAGAGGGGGAAATGTCTCTGCCTGATCCACACGTATTTTCGCCTGATCTGCTCCCAGGTGTCTCGGAACTGACAGCTGCCGATCACCGGCGGCCGGATCTCCGCGGCGGGGCCGGCCCTTTCAGGCCCGTTCCGCGCCGTCTGGAGCAGCCGGAACCGCCGGACGGTCGTCAGTGTCCCGCCCCATACGATGGACCAGCCAGACGGACTCGCGCCAGGTCGTGCTACTTTGCATGACCTGCCTCGTGAGGAGTCGGGGCAGTTGGAGCGCCTCGTCACTGCGTGTAGTCGCAGGGACGTGGGGCGCGTTCGTTTCGAATTTGCTCGTATCGTGTTATTGTTGACTTTTCGGGTTCATTGTCAATCTGTACATAGTTATTCTTGTTGTTGTTGTTGTTGTGTTATGTTACGGGGCACACTCGGGGGGTTACGGGGTTTTTTTTTGTTGGTTGTCGTTTTATCGTCGCGGTTGGTTGTTGTTAGCAGCCGGGCCGGCTGCGAGCTATGTGGGAGGGGGTGATGTAGTGGTGATACGCGCTGGGTGTATATGTCGTGTGCCAGCGCGTATGTACGGGTGTGTGTGTGGTGACGCGCGCTGACGGGGAGGAGCAGGCGTCAGTGCGCGGGTGGGGGTAGTGCTGCTGATTGGCTGTGTGCCGGTGACGCGCCCAGAGGGAGTGATCGGGTAGCAGCGCGGGGTGATTGGTCGAGGAGTGGAAACACGCGCTGAGCGGAACCGGATCGTAGGGATAGCGCGTGGGGATTGGGTAACTGAGGAGCGGTGCCGACGTTGAGGTCCGCATCCGCTCCGTCTCCCGGGAAGAAGGGGTATATAAGGTGATGCACAGAGGAGCAGGGGCAGAAGTGGAACCATCTAAGAATGAAGACGAAGGTGCAGAGAGAGAGCCCGGAGAGGAGAGTAATGGAGAGTAGAGGAGAGTAAGGTATAAGTGTGTAGCCAGCGAGAGAGAACGGTCTACACGAGCTGAGTAATGTATAGTGTGTAGCCAGCGAGAGAGAACGGTCTACACGAGCTGAGTAATGTATAGTGTGTAGCCAGCGAGAGAGAACGGTCTACACGAGCTGAGTAATGTATAGTGTGTAGCCAGCGAGAGAGAACGGTCTACACGAGCCGAGTATGCATACGGTGTAGCCAGCGAGAGAGGAAGGTCTACACGAGCCGAGTATGCATACGGTGTAGCCAGAGAGAGAGATGCAAAGTCTACACGAGGCGAGTGGAGAGTGTAGCAGAGGCGCAGAGTCTACACGAGGCGAGAGAGGAGTGTAGCCGAGGCGCGGAGTCTACACGAGGCACAGAGAGCCGGCAGCACAGAATCCAGAGTCAAGAGAAGCGCATTGTGAAGAAGAGAGGCCACGCGTTGTATTGTTACAAGTCAAGATTTAATAAAAGAAGTGTGTTCCCGTCAAGGAGTTTCCTGCCGTCATTTTCCAATACTTCACTAGTAACGAATTGGCATGCTCTGTTTGCGTGACAAACCTTACTAATTGGCCGTGTCGGGTGGTGGCGGGTTTAACAACGTAAGAACATTTATATATTTACGCGATCTAACCCACTAACACATTCCTGCGGAGGGAGCTGGTAGGAACGTTGGGTTGCTCGGTCAATGGCCAGGGTCAACGGCGGCGTGGTGTATTCCGCAAATATGCCCGACTGTGAGGGCGGGCACAAGCCGGCGTGAGTAGGTTAAACGTTGAGTTTTATAAGGGCACCACGGGGTGACCAGCCCCTCCCCACCCAGCCCCACCCCTCCCACCCCCCACCCCACCCCTCCCACCCAGCCCCTCCCCACCCAGCCCCTGCCTCCCCACCTAGCCCCTCCCTGCACGACGGACACAATAATCCCCTGTGGGCTGGTGTAACCAGGAGGTTCCTACCAGTATAACCCTCTATTCTGGATTCCTACTACGTATTAAACCAATTGTTGTTTGTCGAGAAACTCACTCTCCCATTTTTGGGGGGGGGGGGGGTGGTTAGATTCGCGTAAATATGTTACATTGAACGTAAATAATATATTTGTTATATTAAGTATAATAATATTTTTTATATTTTATTATAAACGAAATCTGGGGTTGTCCACTCACGCTCGCGTCTGCTTCCGCCTCCGATTCACAAACATCCGGGCGCGACGTCACTGTCGGGATAGGGGTGACGTGACGTCACTGTCAGGATAGGGGCGAACGTGACGTCACTGGCAGGATAGGGAGAGACGTGACGTCACGGTCAGGATAGGGTGATACGTGACATCGCGGGCACGTACAGTTCTGCTTGCGGCCTTACAAAGATAATGCAGTACTGTACGGACAGTACGACACACGTAGTACTGTACATACAGTACGCACAGTGCGATACATGTAGTACTGTACATACAGTACGCATAGTGCGGTACATGTAGTACTGTGCATACAGTACGCACAGTACGATACATATAGTACTGTACGTACAGTACGATACATGTAGTACTGTACATACAGTACGCACAGTACGATACATGTAGTGCTGTACATACAGTACGCGCAGTACGATGCATGTGGTACTGTGCATACAGTACACAGTACGATACATGTAGTACTGTACATACAGTACGCAGTGTTATACATGCAGTACTGTACACACCGTATAGTGCTGTGCGTAGTGCTGTACAGTACGTGCCGTGCTGTATATACAAGAGGCGACGTTTCGGGCAATGGCCCTTCTTCATGGCACGTGATTCGAGGGGATGAGGTGGCTAGGAGATGTTGACTACCTCGCCTGGTGTGCAGGAGGTCGTGGGTTCGATCCCAGACCCTGACGATGCCTGCTGCTGCTGTATATTTGGAGTCTGCGTCTCTCTCATCATCACGGTGGCTAGATGTTGACTACCTCGCCTGGTGTGCAGGAGGTCGTGGGTTCGATCCCAGACCCTGACGATGCCTGCTGCTGCTGTGGAGAGGCTGGTGGCGTTCCCATACCTCACTCGTTGGTTCTTTCGGTAAAGTCACGTATAAAGATAACATAATAAATAAAATAATAGCATACTACGACGTTTCGATTGCAACACAAGCAACCATCATCAGGTATAAAATAAATAGCAACAAAAATCTAACCAGAAAACTATAGACAGACATATAAGCAGACAGATATCACAAAGATACTATTTAAGGCCTCGTCACAGAGACGTTCTCTCTCTATGTATCTTTGTGATATCTGTCTGCTTATATGTCTGTCATATTAACATAAATCTATACATTGATTTATATGAAGTCCAGATATTGTGGCCAAGGTTTAGCTAATTGTTTTTATTTACATAGCATAGCAATTATATTTATAGCAATATATTGGGGGGGACATTTTGTGATAGGCAGGGTGGCTTCTGACGAGAGCTACCACATAGCTCAGTGGGGCCTTACCTGGTAACAAAAAATATATAGTTTAATATATGGGTCTCTGTGTATCTCTATGGGTCTCTGTGTATCTCTATGGGTCTCTGTGTGTCTCTGTGGGTCTCTGTGTATCTCTATGGGTATCTGTGTATCTCTATGGGTCTCTGTATATCTCCGTGGGTCTATGTGTGCCAAGGCGTCCACTCCATCATTAGACCTCCTTTGCCAGTACCAAAATATAATATGGTTTTTCCTCTTTTTTCTGGCAACAAAACTGAAACCTTTTTACGAGGAATCATGTGTGCATTAACCACAATACTTGTGGTCAAAATGCAAACAGAGAACACACTGATAATAGATGCACACAGTGTTTGTGTACGGTGCTTTTTCTGCAATATTTTGCTGTCTTTTCTTGGATTTTCTGTTTGCACTCAGTCACTTTGTTCATGTTTTTGTTTGTTGCGGTTGCACCCGATTCAAGAGCCGAATGGCTCACAGGGCTATACCTAATAAATTAACTTGAACTTGATTGGTCCACACCAAAGAAAGATTTTTGACGCAGAAGATCGCCCTGGCGGTTTGGGTCTTCCGCAAAGCTGCTCACGGTCCAACCTAAACTGCATCGTCCACTGCACAAACCATGGCAAGCGGTCGATGTGGACGACACCAGACGATGCACAAATCCTCACGCAGGTGTCTTCACATTTCATCGGCACCTCGACGTCGCTTGGAGTCACGCCGCAAGCCCCTTTGGACCCCATGCGCTTCATCTTCAACAGTGCGAAGTTCAAACCCCGATGAATCTTGGAGACCGGAATGGAGTTCAAAAGAACTCGCAATCAAACACCTTGTCGTGAAAGAAACCAACGCAGAAGATCCCCTGGGTTTGATCTTCCACGTAGCTCATGGTCCACTCTCAAGCCGCATTCCACTGCAGAAACCGTGGCAGCAGCCGATGGGGATAACCTGATGCACAAATTAAAAATTAAAAACTCTCCAGTCTGTAGTGGTGCGACTGCGGTCAGGGGCCGTCCATAAATGACGTCACACACCTAGGGGGGGGGGGGTCAGACATTTGTGACGATGTGTGACGAGGGGGGGGGGGGTTGAGAAATGTGACGTCACATCAAAATGCACAACTTTAAATATAGACAACACGTTCTACTTAATTAAATAGACTTTTTAATGTTTTCTCCTACAGCATCAGAGTGCAGCAGCACATTAAATACGCACTACAATGACAATAGTTTAAAGCGATTTGAAGCATGTTTTATAAAAAAAAATTTGGGGGGAGGGTCAGAGCTTTGTGACGTCATATTTGAGAGGGGGTCTGACTTTTTGTGACGCCGTGTGACGATGGGGGGGGGGGGGGTCAAAAATCGTCCAAAATCGCGTGATGTCATTTATGGACGGCCCCAAACACGTAGTAGAGTGCACAATTCTACGTGCCATTCAACACAGGTAGGCTAACACCAGCTACACAACGAATAATGAATTAAAGTTTGTCCGTTAAGTTGTATATGATATACAGTGATACCTCGGTTCACGAACGCTTCTGTTCACGAACAACTCGGTTCACGAACAGAAAAGTTCATAAAAATATGCTCCGGTTCACGAACTCCGCTTCGGTTCACGAACAGGAGCCGCGGCCATTTTAATGCTATTTCCAGGCTGTCACGTGGTCGTGACTTCCTGTAGGAAGATCGTGGAGAGAAGAAGAGACACGGAAAGAAGTACTGTGAGTACTGTGAAGACACTTTCAGTGACTTTTTGCTTTTTGGTGTGCTTTTTAGCACATACAGTACTATACTACTGTACTGTACAATACTGTACTTACTGTATTGTACAGTTCACCCGTTTGAGTGCTTACTGAAGTAATCTCAAGCAAGGTTAGTGTTCTCTCTTTATACATTACTATACTGTACAGTACTAATGTGTATTGTAATTTGTTTCATATTTTTGTGCTTCAAAAACCAAAAAAAAGGTCAGAACGGATTAACCGGATTTACATTGAACCCTATGGGAAAATGTGCCTCGGTTCACGACCAATTCGGTTCGCGACCAGAGTCAGTTCACGAATTAAGTTCGTGAACCGAGGTATCACTGTACAGTGTTACCTCGGTATACGTCGTTAATTCGTTCCAGAAGGTAGGACTTATACCGAAAATGACGTACACCAAACGAATTTTCCCATAAGAAATACAGGTAAAGTAAATAATCCGTTCCAGAGGAAAAGAATTGATATTTTACATGGCATATTATACATTAATGGGGTTGTATAAAATAATTTAGACACCAATTACTAAAATACGGAAGCCACGTGACCGCGCTGCTGCCAGCTGCGCTGGTCACGTGGCGTGCCTCAACCCCGCACGTCGCGTGCGCCTCGACCCGGGGCTCCACCCTCCATGGGGGCAGCCCCCCACGCCATCCCGCCCCTCTCCCCCACGCCACCCGCCACTCTCGCTTTGTTTCAGTCGTGAACGGGGCATTCGCGGGTACTGTACGCGGGGACTCATCCCGACCCATACAAGTTCTAGCAAGCGCGTCGTATCCCAAGCAAAACGTCGTATCCCAAGTAAGACGTCGTATCCCAAGCAAGACGTCGTATCCCAAGCAAGACGTCGTATCCCAAGCAAGACATCGTATCCCAAGCAAGGGCCAACAGGGAGAACATGCAAACTCCAATATACAGCAAGCGTCAAGGTCGAGATCAAATCCACGGCCTGTATACCAGGCAATGTAGTTAACATCTCATAGCCACCGTGGTTTACACCCAAACTCCCGAACGCCTCCCACCGTGGTGGCTAAACCATCTTCTACCATTTACGTATTCGCCATTAAGAGACATCCAAAACAAAGTCAAAGACCCCCCGTATAGCCTTAATAGACAATTGGGGCAAGTGCTGTTAGCAAGAAGCACCTATGAAGGCCAGAACAGTACGAATTTGGGGGTGGTTGGCCAGCACCACGCCTCGACCACCTTTGTCTCCCCAGCGGCGATGTTTACTACACACCGCACCAGGTAACTCATTGGCGGCCGAGTCGACCTAGGAGAGGCCCAGGACCGGTTCAGATAATCGCTGTCACTGGTGGCGGTGGTGATGGTCGTGAGTGGGAATTTGAACTCGGGGTCTCTGTGCTGGTACTTAATTTGGAGCTTTCGTGACTGCAGGAATTACTCTTTGGTTCTTTCGGTAAAGTCACGTATGGTAAGTATGCTAGTATTTAATTTATTATTTTCTCTTTATACGTGACTTGACCGAAAGAACCAAAGAGTAATCTCTGCTGGGTTCGTAGCGCAGCGCACTCAACGCTGCGCTACCGCTCCACACAACAGCAGCCGTTCGCCACTAATTGGCAGTGACGTCACCACGGTGCTTGTGCCTGGCTAGATGCACTTTGAGGCCACGTGAAGTGTGGAAGTCTCTCGCTGCTGGCAGGTCACAGGACCCAGGTGGGTTTACTGCTGTGCCAGGCTAGGTGCAGATGCACCAACCGTGCTCCCCACTGTACCACCTCGCTGCGCTTTACCCACCTGGCACTCTGCACCAGGTACTAATTTGAGGCCGAGTCGACCTAGGGGAAGCCCAGGACTCTTTCAGGTAATCATCACCAATGTTGGCCGTGAGCGGGAATCGGATTCGTAGCACTTTGCGCTAACCGCTGCACTGCCGCTCATTATTAGACCCACGTTCTTGAGCTCCAGGCTGCTAACCGAAGGTCTGGTTCCAACTCTCACTTATCCCTTCTGTACAGAGAGTAATATACAACTTTTCCGAACCAAGTTCCCTGACCTTCTTGACCCCATCATCGTCTGCGGTGAACACCACTTCATACTCTTTGGTTCTTTCGGTAAAGTCACGTAGGTAGAAAAATAATAGATCACGACGTTTCGATCGCAACACAAGCAATCGTCATCAGGTGGGACAACCACAGCAACAAAAAACTGATGACGATTGCTTGCGTTGCGATCGAAACGTCGTGATCTATTATTTTTCTACCTACGGGATTTTACCGAAAGAACCAAGGAGTATGGATTCCTGCAGTCACAAAAGATTCAAATCAAGATTGAACCACTTCATACGTTTTCCAGATTGCCAAGTTCAATCCCTGCTTTGTTTTAACAGATACTGCGTCTTCTTATTCTTTCTTCTCGTCGCACGGTCCCTGATGTAGATGCAGAAGAACAACTACGATTTCACATTCGGATGGTCAAGACCGATAACGGTCAGGAGCAGCGGAGTGTGTCGCCATGATGTGTCCTTCGTATTTGTGGATCGAGGCATTGCGTCGTTGTTATACGTTGTACGGTCCTTTCCTGGATGACCAGTCACAGACTGGAGAGTTTCTAATTTCACATTTGTGCATCAGGTATCTGCATCTGCTGCTGCCGTGGTTTGTGCAATGGATGCGGTTTAGGGTGGACCATGAGCTTCGTGGAAGATCAAACCCCAGGAATCTTCTGCATTGGGTCTTTCACAAGGTGTTTGCAAGTTCTTTTGAACTCCATTCCGCTCTCCAAGCTTCATCGGGGGTTGAATCGCATTGAAGGTTAAGCGCATGGGTCAAAAAGGGCTTATGGCGTGACTTCAAGCGACGACGCGAAAAGTAATTGAGGTCCCGATGAATGGGAAGATACTGTGTGAACATTGTATACTTGTATCTGTACTTAAATTGTATTTATTGATGCATATAGCGACTCATCTTGTTCGTTACCATGATTCTCATTCGATGTCTCTCTGACTATATATTCCTTCAGCCTTATCCCTCGTTTTTGTGATTATCACTTCGCTATTAGGTTCTGCGGCCATCTGGAATGCTCTTCCGATATTAAGAAGCCACTGGAGCTGTGCACTTTTAGTTTGTCGTCCTTCCCCCGCACCTCCCATGAGCACGGTTGGCTATACACGGTGCGAAAGAAGTTCAACATATGTACACAACAGTATTGCTTAGCCAGTCCCATTTGCTTTCACGTCAAATGTTTGTCTCCCGGTCAAATATTGCGCGTCAGAGGTTACTTTTCGGCATGTTATAGATCGTCGTTTGGGTTGGTTTACATCAGGGCCTCCGGATCGCGAGTGCTTTTGAAAGAGGCATTTTCACCCCTTTAGGCCTTTTCCTCCGCGTGGCTCCTCCTGTGCTTATTGAGCGCCCCCGAGCGCTGGAACCCCTTCCCGCATAGGTCGCACTTGTACGGCTTCTCGCCCGTGTGGACCATGGTGTGCGTGCGAAGGGCTCCCGTGCACGAGAACGCCTTCCCGCACACGGCGCACACGCACGGCCTCTCACCCGTGTGGACCCTGTTGTGCACGCGCAGGGCCACCGGCTCGGCGAAGGCCTTGCCGCACACGCCGCACGCGTGCGGCCTCTCGCCCGTGTGTGTCCTCTGGTGGCTGCGCAGGTGATCCGACCGGCCAAACGCCCTCTCACACACGGTGCACTTGTACGGCTTCTCCTCCGCGTGGGTCCTCGTGTGCACGAGGAGGGCCCACGACCGCGCGAACGCCTTTCCGCACTCGACGCACTTGTACGGCCTCTCGCCCGTGTGGATCCTCTTGTGCCCCAGGAGGGCGCCCGACTGCGAGAACGCCTCGCCGCACTCGGCGCACTTGTACGGCTTCTCGCCCGTGTGCGTCCGCTGGTGGCTGCGCAGGTAGTCCGAGCGGGAAAACTCCATGCCGCAGACGGTGCAGTGGTAGAGCTTCTCCCCCGTGTGGATCCTCTTGTGCGACAGGAGGCTCGCCGACCAGGCGAACGTCATGCCGCACTCGTCGCACCGGTAGGGCTTCTCGCCCGCGTGGCTCCTCTTGTGCGTGAGGAGGCTCGCCGACCACGCGAACGTTACGCCGCACTCGTCGCACCGGTAGGGCTTCTCCCCCGTATGGGTCCTCTGGTGGCTGCGGAGGCAATCCAGCCGGGTGAACTCCGTCCCGCAAACGCCGCACCGGTACGGCGCCCCGCCGTGGATCCTCTGGTGCGCGCGAAGATCTTCCGCCCGGCCGAACGCCTCTCTGCACACGGCGCACTTGTGGGGCTTCTCCTCGTCGTGCATCGCCCGGTGCTCGCGGAAGACCTCCGCATCGACGAACACCTTGCCGCACTCGGCGCACTTGTGGGACTCCCCCGCGTTGTGCGTCGCCTGGTGGGCGATCAGGACGTTGAGATTGTCCGTGCTGTACGGGCAGTGGGGGCACCGGTACATCACGGGCTCGATCCGGCCCTTGTGGCGCTTCATGTGGTCCTCCAGGGCGGGCAGGCTGACCACCACCCAGTTGCAGACTGGGCAGCAGATCCGCTTCACTTCCTCTCCTTCTTCTTCTTTCATTTTTCCCTCGGCGCCAGGGCACAAAGGGACAGTCAATCCACTTCAATTCTTCGCGCAGAGTACCGCCGATTGCTACGAAACCTAGAGGGGAAAACACGGACGCTGCCTATAACATATCATCCAGCAATACCGGAGAGTCTCGGCGCAGGGCACGCAGTGACGCACGTGGAGGGAGCGAGAGTTGATGCCTTGTCAATCCACCGCTGTTATGTGTGCGTGCTGAACTTCTTTCGCACCGTACGTAGCCCACCGTACTAAATCGGAGGTGCCGGGGGAAGGACAACAAGCTAATAACAACAATCAGTTCGAGAGAAATTAATTCTCAATGTAGCGTAGTGGTGGTGTATATTGGTGAAGTGTGTATTGGTGTAGTGTGTAGTAGTGTCGTGTATAGTCGTGTAGTGGTGTAGTGTATAGTAGTGTAGTGTATAGTGGTGTAGTGTATAGTAGTGTAGTGTATAGTGGTGTAGTGGGTAGTAGTGTCGTGTATAGTGGTGTAGTGTGTAGTGGTGGTGTGTAGTGGTGTAGTGTATAGTGGTGTATAGTGGTGTGGTGTACAGTAGTGTACTGTATCGTAGTGTAGTGTATATAAGTGTATAGTATTGTATTGCATAATAGTGTAGTGTATAGTGTAGTGTATATTATTGTGTAGTGGACAGTCCAGTATATGTTGAACTTCTTTCGCGCCGTACGTAGCCCACCGTGATAATCGGAGCAGGGGTGAAGGACAACAAATACAAAAAGCAGTTCTAAAGAAATTAGTTTTCAATTGAGGTGTGGGAACTCCACCAACTTATCCACAACAGCAGCAGGCATCGTCAGCATTGGGTTCGAGCCCACGACCTCCTGCACACCAGGCGAGGTAGTCAACATCTCCTAGCCACCGTGATTATGAGAGACGCAGACTCCAAATATACAGCAGCAGGCGTCAGGGTTGGTGATCGAACCCACGACCTCCTGTAGACCAGGCGAGGTAGTTAACATCTCATAGCCACCGTGATGATAATGAGAGAGACGCAGACTCCAAATATACAGCAGTAGCAGGCGTCATCAGGGTCGGGATCGAATCCACGATCTCCTGTATACCAGGCGAGGTAGTTAACATCTTCTAGCCACCGTGATGATGATGATGACGAGAGGGAGACGCAGACTCCAAATCTACAGCAGCAGCAGGCATCGTCAGGGTCTGGGATCGAACCCACGACCTCCTGCACACCAGGCGAGGTAGTCAACATCTCCTAGCCACCGTGACAATGATGAGAGAAAGAAACGCAGACTCCAAATCTACAGCAGCAGCAGGCATCGTCAGGGTCAGGATCGAACCCACGACCTCCTGCACACCAGGCGAGGTAGTCAACATCTCATAGCCACCGTGATGATGATGAGAGAGAAGCAGACTCCAAATATACAGCAGCAGGCATCGTCAGGGTCCGGGTTCGATCCCACGACCTCCTGTATACCAGGCGAGGTAGTTCACATCTCATAGCCACCGTGATGATGATGAGAGAAACGCAGACTCCAAATCTACAGCAGCAGCAGGCATCGTCAGGGTCAGGATCGAACCCACGACCTCCTTGCACACCAGGCGAGGTAGTCAACATCTCATAGCCACCGTGATGATGATGAGAGAGAAGCAGACTCCAAATATACAGCAGCAGGCATCGTCAGGGTCAGGATCGAACCCACGACCTCCTGTATACAAGGCGAGGTAGTTAACATCTCATAGCCACCGTGATGATGATGAGAGAGAGAAACGCAGACTCCAAATATACAGCAGCAGCAGGCATCGTCAGGGTCCGGGTTCGATCCCACGACCTCCTGTATACCAGGCGAGGTAGTTCACATCTCATAGCCACCGTGATGATGATGAGAGAAACGCAGACTCCAAATCTACAGCAACAGCAGGCATCGTCAGGGTCAGGATCGAACCCACGACCTCCTTGCACACCAGGCGAGGTAGTCAACATCTCATAGCCACCGTGATGATGATGAGAGAGAAGCAGACTCCAAATATACAGCAGCAGGCATCGTCAGGGTCAGGATCGAACCCACGACCTCCTGTATACAAGGCGAGGTAGTTAACATCTCATAGCCACCGTGATGATGATGAGAGAGAGAAACGCAGACTCCAAATATACAGCAGCAGCAGGCATCGTCAGGGTCCGGGTTCGAACCCACGACCTCCTGTATACCAGGCGAGGTAGTTAACATCTCATAGCCACCGTGATGACGATGAGAGAGAGAAACGCAGACTCCAAATATACAGCAGCAGCAGGCATCGTCAGGATCGAACCCACGACCTCCTGCACAACAGGCGAGGTAGTCAACATCTCCTAGTCACCGTGATGATGATGGTGAGAGGGGATACCTCACCACCGCTCACCGCAGCGAGCCTCGCGGGCGACGTCACTCATTTGCACACCCACCGATTGTGAGACGTCATCGCATCCGACTATGACTGGGTGACGTCGCGCGCGGGAGGGGTGCGGGGCGGAGGGAGGTTTCAGGGGTTGTGGTTAACAAGGGGTTGACGTTGTCGCTCGCGCGTATGTGCGTGACGTCATGTTACCACTCCCCGAGGGGGGGCGTGGACGACTTGAGTGACGTCACGCACGGGGCTGGGTGACGTCACGCACGGAGACAGAGAGTCGAGGTCTCCGTATCTCTGTGTGGTGTGAAGTTGGGGGAGACAAAGGTGGCCGGGCGTGGTGCTGGATACCGACCCCCTTCATAGGTACTGCTACTCGCTACTAACAGCAGCACTTGCGACTGCAGCCTGTGTGAGGCTACCTGGGGGATCTTTGTCTGTGCGCCTGCTCCTGTGACCTGTGAGGAGCGGTGGTGCAGCGGTTAGCGCTACGAACCCGGCGACCCGAGTTCGATTCCTGCTCACGGCCAACACCGCCAGTGACGATTATCTGAACCGATCCTGGTTCTCCCCTAGGTCGACTCAGCCTCAAATGTGTGCCTGGTGCTGTGTGTGTGGTAAACATCGCCACTGGGGGAGAGACAAAGGCGGCCGGGCATGGTGCTGGCCACCCACCCCCTCGTGTGCCGCTCTGGCCTTCCGTAGGTGCTCGCTAACTTCACGTGACGGCCTCAAAGTGCACCTAGCCTGGCACAGGCGCCGTGGTGACGTCACCGCCACTTTGTGGCGAATGGCGGTTCTTGTTGTTGTTGTGTCTGCGCCGGTTTGCAACTTGCAGGCCGACCCTGCCCACGATCCATCGTGGGTTTAACCTGTGGGCTGAGTCGCAGTGTGAGCAGCTCACAGATCCTTCAAAGATCTGGACAGGGTCCCTATCATCGGCGAGCTCCTCCAAGGCTGCTTTGGCTGGGTCATGTAGCCCGCATGCCCAGCCACGGCATTGATCGAGGGGTGCTAAACGGGCGCGGCACGGGCTAAAGATGAGATGGCGCTGATGCGGTACGGGAGGATGTGGAGCTGAGTGGACTTGACGATGACTGGTACCAGCGGTGTCAAGATCGGCCTCTGTGGAGGAGGAGGAGGCTCGTGAAGGACGCTGCTACTGGGCAGTTGGAGGCAGCCGCCCTCCAGCAAAAACGTAACGCAGAGGAGCGACGCTCAAAACAACGAGCAGAGCGCTGGGCTACTAAGAGCACCAAGTTTGCACAGTAGGGGGCACAGGTGGTGCATCTGCCAGTCATCTCTGTCAGAATCAGAATCTTTATTTAGACTGCAGGAGGAATCCGATGAGCTATTAATCTCTTTTCTACAGATGTCCAGTATGGGCATGGGGAGTCAGTGATTTTCAACGGCAAACACACGATACACACAAACACACTATACACAAAAACACGATACACACAAACATGATACACACAAACAAACGATAGGAGTGCAAAATAGAACAAAAGGTAGGCAAGTCGCAAAATGGAAATTAATTGTTTAAGTTCGATTTATCAAGATTGGGCAAGGCAGCAAGAATAACAACAGAACAAGTAGCCAACCGCGCTAATCGGAGGTGCGGGGGAAGGACAACAAATTAAACACAACAACAAGCAGCAGTTCTAAAGGAATTAGTTTGTTAATCTAGAATCTAGATGATGATTTAAAAGTGCATCGTAGCTCCCAATGGCTTCCTGATACCGGAGAGGAAGAGCGTTCCAGACGTCCGCCACAAGCAGCAGCATCTGAAAGCGCCACGCGATGCAGCGACGACCACTGCCTTTGTTCTACAGTTAGCAACCGGTGTCCGTGGTTTCAATCTTCACGCCTTGTTTGCGATACTTCACAGGGGTGGGGCAAGGGAGATTCATTTTACTTCGTGTGCCTCACTCTTTGCCCCAGTCCCAGGACGGGAACGGTGAATGAGGGAGGAAAGATCAAGATCTACTGCCTGATCTGCAACTGGGTGGTGATCAGCCTGCCCGCCCTGGAGGACCACATGAAGCGGCACAGGGGCCTGACCGAGTCCGTGCTATACCAGTGCCCCCACTGCCCGTACAGCACGGACGAAGCGGCCACGCTGATCGGCCACCAGAGGAACCACGCCAACGAGAAGCCCTACAAGTGCTGGGTGTGCAATGAAGTTTTCGCGAATTCGGGAGACTTTTGCTCCCATCAGAGCGTGCACATGAGGCCCTTCGCGTGCCCCACGAGCGGGAAGGCCTCCTCCGCGTCGGGGAGCCTCCGGGCGCGCCGGCAGGCCGGCGCGGGTTCAAGCGTGTCGACGCCGCCGGCCCATCCCCCCTTCCTCAGCCACTGCACCCGCGGGATGGTAGGGGGCGTGACTGCCGCTGGGCAGGTCATGTCGAGCCTTGGGGGCAAGAGTCCCGCGGCGACCCCCTCGGTGACCCCCTCGGCATCGCTAACATCAGAACACGGAGAGACCCTCAGCTTCGAGACGTGGCCGGGGGTGAAGATGGAATTCGACGGTGAAGAACCTTCCACCACACTGCCGATTGTGAAGCGGGAGCACGGAGGGATCGCCAGCTCTGAGATGTGGCCAGCGGTGGAGGTAGAATGTGGGGGTGAGGATTCTTCCTTTAAGTGCTCGGTGTGCGATGAAGTTTTCGTGAATTCGAGAGACTTATGCTTCCATCAGAGCGTGCACGTGAAACAGGCGCGACGCGGGAAGGCGTTCACCCCATCACCAGGAGACGTCTCACCGGACGAGAGGAACCACGCGGGCGAGAGGCCCTACTGCTGCAACGTCTGCGGGGAGGACTTCACTCAGTCGCACCACCTCCTCAACCACCAGAGGATCCACACGAGCAAGAAGCCGTACGCGTGCACCGTGTGCGGCAAGACGTTCGCTCACTCGGCCGTCTTCCTCGCCCACAAGCGGGTCCACACGGGCCAAAAGCCGTACAGGTGCGCCACGTGTGGCAAAGCATTCAAGCAGTCGGGGACGCTCTTCAACCACGAGAAGACCCACGCGGAAGAGAAGCCCTATGGGTGCGCGGCGTGCGGGAAGCGATTCGCGCAGTCAAAGGGCCTTGTCAGACACGCGAGGACCCACACGGGCGAGAGGCCTCACAGGTGCACCACGTGCGGCAAGTCCTTCGCCCAGTCGGACACCTTGCGCATCCACAAGCGCACCCACACGGGCGAGAGGCCGTATGCGTGCGACGTGTGCGGCAGTTCGTTCACGCACGTGGGCACCCTCCACGTGCACAAGAGGACGCACGCGGGCGGGAGGCCCTTCGCATGCCCCACGCGCGGGAAGGCCTCCTCCGGGTCGGGGAGCCTCCGGGCGCAGCAGCAGGCCCGCGCGGGCTCGAGCGCGTCGACGCCGCCGGCCCATCCCCCCCTCCTCCGCCGCTGTGCCGGCGGGAGGGCCAGACTCCACGAGGGCGTGACTGCCGCTGGGCAGGTCGTGGCGAGCCTCGGGGGCGAGGGTCCCGCGACGACCCCCTCGGCATCGCTATCATCAGAACACGGAGAGACCCTCAGCTTTGAGACATGGCCGGGGGTGAAGATGGAATGTGACAGTGAATATCCTTCCACCACCCTGCTGATCATGAAGCAGGAGCGCGGAGGGATCGCCAGCTCTGAGATGTGTCCAGGGGTGAAGGTTGAATCTGAGGGGGAGGATTCTTCCTTTAAGTGCTCGGTGTGCGATGAAGATTTCGTGAATTCGAGAGAATTATGCTTCCATCAGAGCGTGCACATGAAGCAGGCGCAACGCGGGAAGGCATTAGCCCCACCGCCAGGAGACGTCTCACCGGACGAGAGGAACCACGCGGGTGAGAGGCCCTACTGCTGCAACGTGTGCGGGGAGGACTTCACTCAGTCGGACCACCTCCTCAACCACCAGAGGATCCACACAAGCAAGAAGCCGTACGCGTGCGCCGTGTGCGGCAAGACGTTCGCTCACTCGGCCGTTTTCGTCGCCCACAAGCGGGTCCACACGGGCAAAAAGCCGTACAGGTGTGCCACATGTGGAAAGGCATTCAAGCAGTCGGGGACGCTGTTCAACCACGAGAAGACCCACGCGGAAGAGAAGCCCTACGGGTGCACGGTGTGCGGGAAGCGATTCGCCCAGTCAAAGGGCCTCGTCATACACACGAGGACCCACACGGGCGAGAAGCCCTACAAGTGCTCCACGTGCGGCAAGTCCTTCGCCCAGTCGGGCACCCTGGGCATCCACAAGCGCACCCACACGGGCGAGAAGCCGTACGCTTGTGACATGTGCGGCAGCTCGTTCACACACTTGGGCACCCTCCACGTGCACAAGAGGACGCACGCGGGCGGGAAGGCCTCCTCCGGGTCGGGGAGCCTCCGGGCGCGCCGGCAGACCCACGCGGACTCAAGCGTGTTGACGCCGCCGGCCCGTCCCCCCCTCCTCCGCCGCTGCACCCGCAGGAGTGCCGGGCTCCACGAGGGCGTGACTGCCGCTGGGCAGGTTGTGGCGAGCCTCGGGGGCGAGGGTCCCGCGGCGACCCCCTCAGCGACCCCTTTGGCGACCCCCTCGGCATCGCTAACATCAGAACACGGCGAGACCCTCAGCTTCGAGACATGGCCAGGGGTGAAGGTGGAATGCGACGGTGAAGATCCTTCCTCCTCCCTGCCGATCGTGAAGCAGGAGCACGGAGGGATCGCCAGCTCCAAGACGTGGACAGGAGTGAAGGTAGAATGTGGTGGGGAAGATTTTTCAGTTCCCCTCTCGATCGTGAAGCAGGAACGGGAAGAAAGCCCCGGCTGTGAGATGCAGCTGGGATTAATGTGGCACACCGGAGGGAGAGTCTCTGTTTTGGGAACGGATGTTGAGGTCTACGTGGGAAGAGTGAAGGAGGAGGCTCCAAGCAAGCATGTCGAGTGAGAGTGAGTCCTCGAATGGGACCTTTGTTAATTTGGTGGCTCTGGTGGAGGATGTGGGCTAAGCAGAGGGGGCAAGCCTCGTGGAGCGGAGATTAAACACTCAAGAAGCTGATTGTTGTATATATTCCTTTTTCAAAAACATGTATTAAGTGATATTGCCTATTTTTAATTTAATAGATTTTCTTATATGAATGGATTCAGCGCGTTAAAAAAAAATGCAGCGATGCATACCTGCGAACTCCTCCCTCGAAACAAAAGGCCAAAAGGAACCACGCTTAGGGGCAATTAAGAGCATCTGTGTCCACAGGCCATGAGATGACCGCTGGAAGAAGGGGAAAGGGGTCGGGTCTTGATGTGATTTAGGCAATGACTTCAAGAAATTAGAACAGACAGACACGCACGTACACCGGACAAACGGTCACAATCAAATGGACAGTTCTTCCGTCGTCAAAGGAAACCGACCAATCACAGGCCGAGGAGCGAAATGAAAGGAATTCCGGTCCTTTGTGAGAAGACGAGCCGAGGTGAAACATTTCGGAAATAACAAAGAAGCCGAACCATCCAAATCAGTCTTGCAACGGCAAGCTACGGGGTATGGTCCTCGATCATACATGGGTGTCGAGTCTTGCAGAGAGGTGCAATGTGTTGCTAAATATTGAGTTTGGCGCTGACAGACGGAGTATCGCTGAAAGTTTTATTCTACATTTATCCTTGTTTTTAGTCGCTTGCAGAGTCAAGGACTGCGATAAGTTGTATTGTACTAAGCTATAAGAGTTGTGAAAAGCTAAGAGGTGTGGAAATACATTTTATGAGTTTTGGAGAGTGAGGAGCAGCCGATGAGCAGCTCACAGCAGGATCCCTCCTGGGGCAAGGGTGGGCGGCGCAAAGGATGCTCGCGCGAAGCAAGCTGCCGAGACGAGAAGCGACGGGGCCACAGGCATTCCAACTGTTAATCGACCTGGACGCGCAGTTAATCCGTGGACGTGCTTAATCGGAAGCCCCGAGCACACTCCAGCAAAGGTTGAGTTCAAGGATCAACAGTGTCTGGAGCCAAGGGGGTGATGCACTGCCACCCAGCGGAGGAGCTGCGAGTGCTATCTTGCGACGGGACCATCGCGCACATCAACGCAGTAGGAGCCGGACCCATCCTTTCTGCCAGCACGGGCACTGCCGCCAGCATGAACAGCGTAGTGACTCAGCAACCACCCCAGCGGTGGAGAGAGACTGACGGTGCAGCCGAGAACGCCGTGTGTTCGAGACACACACGCCAATCCAGCGCTGGGGACCTGACGTATTTTCGGTACAAGGAACGCTGCACTACGAAGTTCACCTTTGACCTCAGCAGGACAGTTAGCAGGAATAGTACGTGGATAAATCAAACCATACTGCCCGCTATAATTATTGGACCTCGTGGTGACTGCGGTCCAACACACACATACAACGCGCATATCGGTATGAATAAGATTGTTCCAAGAAGTTTTGTTTCGAAAAGGGTTGCCATCCCCAGGTGGTGTGTTAACTATTCGCTAGTCGTGAAAAGCATTGTTCTGTCCTTTGAACCGCATGAATACGGTCGTTTAGAAGTATTTTGGTCATTATGAGAATAGGTTTTCCCCTTTTTCTAGCAACAAAACAGGGGTTAAGATGTTAAAACACCAAACTGAAACCTTTTACAAGGAATCATGTCATGCAAACAGAAAACATTCTCATAATATATGCATGAATATGGTCATTTAGAAGTATTTTAGTCATTAGTTTTCTTTTATCACGTAATATTACCAATGAACTAATTGATGACACACTAAATATTTATAAGCATCTATGTTACGAATCTACACACATGAATACTATTGTTTTGAGATATTTATTTTAATCACAGAATTTTGCCCGTGAATTCATTGATGTCCCATTAGTCAATTGATAAGCATCTGTTAGCCAAACACACACACTCACATGTACACGATTGTTTCAGGATATTTCTTTAATTGCATATTCTTACCAATGAATTCATTGATGTCCACTTTTGCCATTGGACACATGTTTCTTTCGTGCGGTTCCGTATGAATACTGTAATAATTAAGGACTTGTCCTATCGTCGTGTATTGTCGCGCTACTATGAAGAGTTAGCCTATTGTTTTATTGCCCAGTCTGGCCATCACAAATGATACCTCAACGAAGTGGCCTATCATCACGTGGACACTTATATCAGCAGCCAAAGACTCTCTAAACGCCTGGTGATGTTGATTCTAAATGTCGGGGGGGAGGGGGGGGTGGAAACCGGAGGACCTGGGGAAAAATCCACGCGAACCACGGGGAGAGAGATACGTGCAAATTCCAAATATACAGCAGGCCATGTCAGAGCTCGGATTGAACCCACGACCTCCTGTATACCAGACGAGGTAGTTAACATCTCGCCACCATGTCACCCAAAAGCGGAGAAGGCACCAAAGCAAATTTTGAAACAACATCTTTTTGGGACCTTTGGCGATCTGGAGGTGTGGGCGACGCAACAGGCATGGATGGATAACGTGCAACAGACTTTAAACTTTGGAAAACAATCTAGAGCGGTGGTTATTAACCTTCACTGCAGCATTGCACCCCGTTGGTTCTCAATGGTAAAACAAAAATGTATGTTAATAAATATGCAGGGCTTGATGGAACAAAGTTGTTTACTTGCCCGTGCTTAATTTGTGTTTTTGATTATTTACCGTCTAAAAAAAAACCTGGTCATTTCTCGCACACCCCCAACAAAGGGAATCTCGCACCCTCAGGTGGTGCGTGCACCCCAGTTTAAGAACCACTGCTCTCATGGGATTGGACAGGGGAATAGGTGAGTGGGTGAATGAGTGTTAAGTCTGTAGACAGTGTTGAGTCTATGGGTAGTGTTGAGTCTGTTTCGATGATTTACCCTTCTAAAAAAGATTCTGCCATGTCTCGCTACCCCCAGAAAAGGGCATCTCGCACCCAGGTGTGCACCGCAGGTTAAGAAGTAAAACCACTGGTCTAGACTCATTAGAACTTACACGATTATGGTAGCGTATGTGTATTCGACGAGTAACTGGTGGTGCACCTTGGGGAGGCTTCACAACACTAAATAAGTTCTCAAAAACTCGCGGCAGAACCGGTTGAGATTGCAGCTTGTCCAGCGAAGCAAATTTGCTGCCACTTAATTTTTCTCGGTTGACTCCGTTGGTAATTCACGAACGGCGCGGTCTCGCGGGCGGGAGGAATGCATTGTGGCCACGTTTGGTCGTACTCGACCATCGATAGAATGTCCTACTCCACGCAAGACGCCCGTCCCCCCTCACTTCACACTCAACGGGGAGACGGTCGAATCTCGACCTCCGCTTTTTAGTTTCACGCCCGCGCGTATCTCACAGCCGGCGCTTTCCTCGGTTTGCTGCTTCGTGAGCGACTGGGTGAGAGGCCAGGATCTTCTCCGCAGGATTCCATCTTCACGCCCGGCCACAGCTCGCAGCCTGAGCTCCCGGTTTCTCGCAACAGGGGGAAGAGGCGCATGCACAAACGTCCGTGACATGTCGGGTTCCACTGAGTCACCCCTCTGCCCACCACCTTCACGAGCTCCATCTGACCCCGCCCTCCGTTTGTAACATTGCACGGTTCATAAGTCGTGTACAGCGCCATATTTCAATGCCCGCATGGTCGGTGTTGTGAAACGTGTTACGGTTCAACGCAACAAAAAGGTTAATGCACCGTTAACACCTCGTAAATTAAGAGGAAACGTCGTACATTTGCATGTAATACTGAACTGTAACAAATACGATCAAGTCAATTGTTTTGGCTGTCTGTCTCTCTGTGTCCATGCCTGCCATGTAACGCTTTTTAACTGACAAACTATTGGGTTTACGTTTCAAGAAAGTACACAAATACAACAAACTCAGCCACCGGATGAACACTTGCTATTTGTTTTTGCCCTTGGTCCAATCTAAACTAAGAAAATCACACTTTATACATCGTATGCTAATCATCATAACGTTGAGCCGCGTGCCAAAGCACCCATTTATAGAGTCGCCTATCTAGCCAGCACAGGAGGTCATAAAGGTCATGTAAACTCATCAGCGTTGACTGATGTTCATCTTTGTTGGGCGTAAGTCACCACCACCATGTCTTGCCTCCCATTGATGAAGAAGCAAAGCCCACAGTAGCTTGGGGTTCACAGCTTCCCACACCTCACCGCCATGCCCCAATGCCCCCATCATTCTAAGAGCCACTCTGTTATTTTGTCCACCCCTCAAGTGCTTGGAGGCACAACCTGGCCACAGACGTCACTGACGTGTCGTCAATCGCGCCTGTGTGTGCGTTACGTCATGTTACCACCGCCCGGGGGGAGGGGCCTGTGGACGCCGTGAGTGACGTCACGAACTGGGTTGGGTGACGTCACGCACAGATACAGGCCTCCGTGTCTGCGTGGTTGTGCGTCTTGTGTAGCGGTGTAAAGTTCAACATCGCCACTGGGGGAGAGGCAAAGGCGGCCGGGCGTGGTGTTGGCCACCCCCCCCCCCCCGTGTGCCGTTCTGGCCTTCGTAGGTGCTCGCTAACAGCACTTGCCCCAACAGTCTGGTAAGGCTACACGAGGGATATTCTTTGGTTATTTCCGTAGATACAAAATAAAAATAATAAATACAATAAAATAAGCATTTAAATAATGAAACACAAGCGGTCTTTTCTCTACGCCTGAGGAAGACTGCTTGTGTTGCGATCGAAACGTCGGGGGTTTTTTTGCTTTTATTTGTAATTACATTTTTAGGGGCCGTCCATAAATGACGTCACGCGATTTTGGCCGATTTTTGCCCTCCCCCGCTCGTCACGGCGTCACAAAAAGTCAGACCCCCCTCAAATATGACGTCACAAAGCTTTGCCCCCCCCCCCACAAACCATCTTTACATTTTGATAATAAAACATGCTTCAAATCGCTTGAAACTATTGCCATTGTAGTGCGTATTTAATGTGGCGCTGCACTCTGATGTTGTAGGAGAAAACATGTATTAAAAAGGAGGCGCTGGAAAGCTGAAATTTAGCATAACATTCACTTGAAAATATTCAACGTCTAACTAAAACTGCAGATGTTCAGAATATGATATATAAATTATCTTATTATAAATTATTAAAAGTAATTATAACTATAAAAAAAATACTTGAATCTTTGTAGTAGAACGAAGCAAAATGGAGAGTACAATTATAACAATCACATTAATTCCACAGAATGAAAAGCCCTGGTAGAATAATTTAAATCAAAATGTTTAATAACATTCATAAAAAAAAAATACAAAATGTATGCTTCTCCATTCTCCCATGCAGAAGCAAAATGCTCCTTCATGGAATAAATAAAAGGTGACCTTAGTAAATGTAAATAATAAAATAATTAATAATGAAAATGTATCTAAATTAGTGTTGTTATAACAATTATATTTATTTAAAGTTGTGCATTTTGACATGACATCACATTTCTAAAACCTCCCCCTCCCCCCCTCGTCACACATCGTCACAAATGTCTGACCCCCCTCCCCCCCTTAGGTGTGTGACGTCATTTATGGACGGCCCCTTATTTTCTATCTACGTGACTACCGAAAGAACCAAAGAATGTGAATTCCTGCGGTCACGGAAGTTTTAAGTCAAATTTTATACCAGGGATCTTTTTAATTTTCGGGTCTGCATCTCTGTCCTCCTGCCAGCAGTGAGCCCTCGACACTTCACGTGACGGCCTCAAAGTGCACCTAGCCTGCCACAGGCGCCGTGGTGACGTCACCGCCACTTTGTGGCGAATGGTGGTTCTTGTTGTTGTTGTGTCTGCGCTGGTTTGCAACTTGCAGGCCGGCCATGCCCACGATCCATTGTGGGTTTAACCTGCAGGCTGAGTCGCAGTGTGAGGAGCTCACAAAGATCTGGACAGGGTCCCTATCATCGGCGAGCTCCTCCAAGGCTGCTTTGACTGGGTCATGTAGCCCGCATGCCCAGCCACCGCATGCCCAAGCAGCATCTCTTTGGCCGGATAGAGGGGGGCTAAACGGGTGCGGTACGGGCTGGGGATAAGATGGCGTTGATGCGGTACGGGAGGATGTGGAGCTGAGTGGACTTGCCAATGACTGGTACCAGCGGTGTCAAGATTGGCCGCTGTGGAGGAGGAGGAGGCTCGTGAAGGACGCTGCTACTGGGCAGTTGGGGGCAGTCGCCCTCCAGCAACAACGTAGGGTAGAGGAGCGACGCTCACAACAACGAGCAGAGCGCCGTGCGACTAAAACGCAGCAAGTTTGCACAGTAGGGGGCACAGGTGGTGTATCTGCTCATCATCTCAGTCAGAATCAGAATCTTTATTGTGACTGCAGGAGGAGGAATCCGATGAGCTATTAAGCTCTTTTCTACATATGTCCAATGTGGGCATGGAGAGTCAGTGATTTTCAATGGCAAACACACGATACACACACACACACGATATGAGTTTAAGTCCGATTTATCAAGATTGGGCAAAGCAGAAAAAATAACAGAACAGTTGCTAACCGTGCTAATCGGAGGTGCGGGGAAAGGACAACACAACAAAAATCAGCAGTTCTAAAGAAATTAGTTTGTAAATTTTGATGATGATTTAAAAGTGCATCGTCGCTGCCAGTGGCTTCCTCATACCGGAGAGGAAGAGCGTTCCAGACATCCACCACAAGCAGCAGCATCTGAAAGTGCCACGCGACGCAGCGGCGACCACTGTTTTTGTTCGACGGATAGCAACTGGTGTTCGTGGTTTCTAGCTTCACGACTTGTTTGCGATATTCATAATAATGAATAATATTGGTCGCGAAAGCCTACGTGTTAAACTTGTTTGCGATACTTCACAGGGGCAGGGCGGGGGAGATTAATTTTCTTTCGTGTGCCTCACTCTTTGCCCCAGTGCCAGGACGGGAACGATGAACGAGGGAGGAGAGATGAAGATCTACTGCCCGATCTGCAACTGGGTGGTGATCAGCCTGCCTGCCCTGGAGGACCACATGAAGCAGCACAGGCGCCGGACCGAGTCCGTGCTGTACCAGTGCCCCCACTGCCCGTACAGCACGGACAAAGCGGCCACTCTGATCGGCCACCAGAGGAGCCACGCCGACGATAAGCCCTACAAGTGCTGGGTGTGCGATGAAGTTTTCGCGAATTCAGGAGACTTCTGCTCCCATCAGAGCGTGCACATGAAGCGGGCGCGACGCGGGAAGGCATTCTCCCCACCGCCAGGAGACGTCTCACCGGACGGGAGGATCCGCGCAGACGAGAGGCCCTACTGCTGTAACGTCTGTGGAGAGGACTTCACTCAGTCGCAACACCTCCTCAACCACCAGAGGATCCACACGAGCGAGAAGCCGTACGCGTGCACCGTGTGCGGCAAGACGTTCACTCACTCGGCCGTCCTTGTCGCCCACAAGCGGGTCCACACGGGCAAAAAGCCGTACAGGTGCGCCACATGTGGCAAGGCATTCAAGCAGTCGGGGACGCTCTTCAACCACGAGAAGACCCACGCGGAAGAGAAGCCCTACGGGTGCGCGGCGTGCGGGAAGCGATTCGCCCAGTCGAGGGGCCTCGTCATACACGCGAGGACCCATACGGGCGAGAGGCCGTACAGGTGCTCCACGTGCGGGAAGTCATTCGCCCAGTCGGGCACCCTGGGCATCCACAAGCGCACCCACACAGGCGAGAGGCCGTACGCGTGCGACGTGTGTGGCAGCTCGTTTACGCACTTGGGCACCCTCCACGTGCACAAGAGGACGCACGCCGGCGGGAGGCCCTTCGCGTGCCCCAAACGTGGGAAGGCCTCCTCCGGGTCGGGGAGCCTCCAGGCGCGCCGCCACACCCGCGAGAGGGCCGGGCTCCACGAGGGTGCGACTGCCACTGGGCAGGTCGTGGCAAGCCTCGGGGGCGAGGGTCCCGCGACGACCCCCTCGGCGATCCCCTCAGCGACCCCCTCGGCATTGCTAACATCAGAACACGGAGAGACTCTCAGCTTCGAGACGTGGCCGGGGGTTAAGGTGGAATGCGACGGTGAAGATCCTTCCGCCTCCCTGTCGATCGTGAAGCGGGAGCACGATGGGATCGCCAGCGTCGAGACTTGGCCAGGGGTGAAGGTAGAACTGGGGGGGGAGGATTCTTCAGTTCCCTTCTCGATCGTGAAGCAGGAACGGGAAGAAATCCCCGGCTGTGAGACGCGGCTGGGGTGAAGGTGGCACACGGGAGGCCGAGTCTCTGCTTTGGGAACGGATGTTGAGGTCTATGTGGGAAGTTTTGTTTCGAAAAGGGTTGCCATCCCAAGGTGGTGTGTTAACTATTAGCTAGTCATGAAAAGCATTGTTCTCTCCCTTGAACCGCATGAATAGAGACAGCTTTCTTTCAAGCCTAGTCTCAAACGGTGTCTCTGGTGTGGACCAATCCGTTTCAAAGACAATGCATATATTATCAGAGTATGTTTTTGTTTGCATTCTGACCACAAGTATTGTGGTTAATGCAGGCACGATTCCTTGTAAAAGGTTTAAGTTTGGTGTTTTAACATCTGAACACCTGTTTTGTTGCCAGAAAAAAGGGGAAAACCTATTCTCATATTTTGGTACTGGCAAAGGAGGTCTCATGATGATATTTATTTAATTGCATAATCTTGCCAATTAATTGGTTGATGCCCCCTTTTGCCATTGGGCACATGTTTATTTAGCACGTTTCCATATTAATATTGTCACTTTTAAGGACTTTCCTATCGTTGTGTATTGTTGCTTTACTATTGCTCAGTCTAACAACGTAACCATTGAGGGTAAATTGGACAGTTCGATGAGTAGGACATCTTCAGGAGTACTGTTGTGGCAATTCCGATCATAAGTGTGTTCGCATATTAGAGTGTTTTTAGATGTTCAAGTTACTTAACACAGCAGAGTCTGAGTGGTTTCTTCCTAAGTTCATGCATAATAATTTTAATTATAAGAACTGTATCCTGCGGCGAGATCTGAGTCCCGAGACTGGACATAATTACACTAAAATATAATCGGTAAAAGTTTAAGCGAGAATCATGGTATTATCACGATTGGTTATACACCCCTAGACAACGAAGCCGAGCTTAATTTACACAATTACAAACATTTGCATAATTTCTTAAATTTGCATACTTTCTTGAAATGACATATTTATTATTTATATATGTTTATTTTTAAAAATAATATATACAACATGACCGAGAGAGATAAATGTTGAGAAAATGCGGCGCGATACATCGGCCGTTCGAAATGGCGCAAGCGTGTCTGCACGACTGTGAAGGACTGAAGGTACACAAGGTGGAGGCAATATCTTTTGCTCTGAACCGATACACGTGAAGTGAAAACTACGTAGACTCTTTGTTTTACTTTACCAGGTAAGGCCCACCACTGAGTCATGTAGCTCTTTTTCGCAAGTGACCTGACCATCACAAATGATACGGGGCCGTCCATAAATAACGTCAAGCGCTTTTGGACGATTCCCCCCCCCCCCCTTCGTCACACGGCGTCACAAAAAGTCAGACCCCCCCCTGAAATATGACGTCACAAAGCTCTGCCCACCCCCCAAAAATCCAAAAATAAAACATGCTCCAAATCGCTCAAAACTATTGTCATTGTAGTGCGTATTTAATGTGGCGCTGCACACTGATGTAGGATAATTTTTTTTATTAAAAAGTCTATTTAATTAAGTAGAACGTGTTGTCTATATTTATTTAAAATTGCGCATTTTGATGTGACGTCACATTTATTAACCCCCCCCCCACCTCGTCACAAATATCTGACCCCCCCCCCTAGGTGCGTGACGTTATTTATGGACGGCCCCTTATAGCAGCAGCCAACTGCTCTCTAAACGCCTGGTGATGTTGATTCTAAATGTCGGGGGGTGGGAAGGGGAAACTGGAGCACCCGGAGAAAATCCACGTGAACGACGGGGAGAGAGACACGTGCAAATTCCACATATACAGCAGCCCGTGTCAGTGCTGGGATTGAACCCACGACCTGTAATACCAGACGAGGTAGTTAACATCTCACCACCCTATCATCCAACGGCGGAGAAGACACCAGACCAAATTTTGAAACAACGCCTTTTGGGGACCTTTGGCGATCTGGAGGTATGGGCGAAGCAACATGCATGGATGGATAACGTGCAACGGACTTTAAACTTTGGTAAACACTCTAGAGCGGTCGTTCTTAACATTCTCTGCAGCCTTGCACCCCGTTGGTTCTCAATCCTTACAAAAAATATATCATGTTAATAAATACGCAGGGCTTGATGAAACAAATTGTGGACTTACGTGCCCATGCTTAGTTTGTGTTTAAGATTTACCTTTAAAAAATCTGTCCATTTCTCGCACACCCCCAACAAATGGAATCTGGGTGAATGATTGTTAAGTCTAGGCAGTGTTGAGTCTATGGGTAGTGTTGAGTCTATGGGCAGTGTTGAGTCTATGGGTAGTGTTGAGTCTATGGGTAGTGTTGAGTCTATGGGCAGTGTTGAGTCTATGGGCAGTGTTGAGTCTAAGGGCAGTGTTGAGTCTATGGGTAGTGTTGAGTCTATGGGCAGTGTTGAGTCTATGGGGCAGTGTTCGGGAGGTTAAAGGCGGGGCCCTGGAATCTGTCCGGCCACCAAATTGTCTACCGCATCGCACGACGTCACGTCTGTTTGCAGAACAAACATCATGCCCTTCGTTGCCATTGACGTCACGTCTCTTCGCACCCACCCCACCGGTCGTGACGTCACGTCACTTCGTCCTCCACCGGTCGTGACGTCATCACCCCAACCGCTCGTGACGTCACGCCGGCGTTGCTTGCTCCCACTTTCCCCCCCCCACGTCATTCGCACGCGACGGAAGGAAGACGACGGAGAGGGAGCGGAGGTCGTGGGGGAGAGACCGTGGGAGAGAGACCGTGGGTGAGAGACCGTGGGTGAGAGACCGTGGGGGAGAGACCGTGGGTGAGAGACCGTGGGGGAGAGACCGTGGGGGAGAGACCGTGGGTGAGAGACCGTGGGTGAGAGACCGTGGGGGAGAGGCCGTGGGTGAGAGGCCGTGGGTGAGAGACCGTGGGAGAGAGACCGTGTGAGAGAGACCGTGGCCGAGAAGACCCGAAGCTTTCTGTGGAGCAACAGACCAGGTAGCTTCCACACAGCGTTACACAGCCGATGAGAAAATAATGCCACTCGACTGATTCGGAGTGAGACCACTGCCCAGGTATGGAAAATTCTCCACTCTCTCCACAACTGGCCCCATCACCAATTTTGAGTTGTGGGGGTGGAGTGTCCGATGGTACAAAATACCCAGGCACATGCTTAGTTTTGGTGGGGCTGATGGTAAGGCCCCACCTCTTAGTGGCACTCACCAGTTTCAGCATCAGCGCCTTCAACTCCTCCTCTGAGTGAGCAGCAATCACCAGATCAGCATGCATAACACGGTTGATTAATAGGGGCCATCCCTTGACCGCACCTGGGCATCGATCAGCCTCAAATTGTATCTGTACCAGATGGAAATTCCTCCGGTACATCCACCAAAGGTTTCGCAAACTACGTGGTCGAAATAGATGTTAAATAATGTGGGAGCCAGAAGACATCCCTTTTGCACCCCAACGTGAACAGAGAATGGCTATGACTCCCGGCCACATAGTTTTACCTGGGCCTGCCCACCATCATGGTTGTGATCAGAGAGCCAGGGACTCCGAAAGCATTAAGAACAACCCAGAGCCCAGGCCTTATTGATGGTGTCATAGACCTTGACCAGGTGTAACAAATCAGAGATGTAGGTGCTGTTGGAATTCCCTACATCTCTGCTGTAGCAGATGGACAAAATATGACATCTGTCCGGGACAGCCCTTTCCCGAAACCACATTGGGGCTCCGCGAGCCTTTCCTCAGCGTGCCCGGCAAGGCAATGTTGAATAATCCTTGCCAGGACCTGTCCCAGCACACTGAGGAGGGAGATGCTCCTGTAGTTGTTATAGTCTGTGCGGTCCCCCTTGTTAACGAGGGGGACCACCAGAGCATTCTTCCAATCCTGCAAAACCTGTCTAGTGGTCACCATCATCACCACCACCACCATCACCGCTACCATCACCACCATCATCACAACCATCATCGCCACCATTACATTATTTAAGGCCACACTCATTACACATTAAGTGCTTGTCACAAATGAACCACAAACCATCACGCAAACTCCGGTCATCCTCACAGCAGTAGTGGCTTCTGGCTAACCATCGAACAAAAACGGTCACCGCATCGCTCACTTTCAGGTGCACTTCTGCGGCCGTCTGGAACACTCTTTAAATTTTAGAAAGCCACTGGAGCTATGCAATTTTAAATCAAATAGATTGTTCTCCTTTCCTCCGCACCTCCGATTAGTGCAGCTGGCAAAGTGCGGTGGAAAAAAAGTTCAACATATGTACGTACATAGAATAAGCTGAGTATGTTATGGCGAAAGTAGGTAAAGCGGGAGGGCGTAAATCAGTGCGTTTCTGCACTTCATTTAGATTATTTTAACCCTTTCCCGTTCTGAGACGTCTGCATGTTGCAGGGTGGGTGTCCCGTTCACCTCGCGGAACGTGCAAGCGGCTCAGCCTTAAGCTTATAGAGAGAGGCATAGTCGTAGTGCCGCTGTTTTTAAAGATGTCGTTACTCACCGCAGAGAAGCGTAGCGACACAACCGGCACACTCTACGATAGCCGGCGCCAACACGGCCCTCCCCCGCATGGCCTTGTGGAGGCCTCACCTACCGATAAAGTTATTTGATTTTTTCTTCCGTGTACGTCATCGGAAGGGGAACAGGATGATTCAAGATGCTAAAGGGGGGGGGGATTAATTTCCCTTCTCGTTTCCTTGCTCTTTGCCCACTGCCGATTTCCCACCGCAAGTGCCAAACTTGAGGACGCGATGAGCCTCAGTGTGGAAGCGGAGGGGACAAGAATCTGCTGCCCGGTGTGCAACTGGGTAGTGGTCAGCCCGCAGGCCCTAGAGGACCACTTGAAGCAGCACGGAGGGCGCACTGAGCCCATCTTGTACCAATGCACCCTGTGCCCGTACAAGACCGACATTCCCTTCGACCTCATCAGCCACCAGAAGACGCACGGCGAGAAGCACTACAAGTGCCGCACGTGCGGGGACGAGTTCGCCGAGCTGGAGTACTTCCGTGCCACCAGCGGCTCCACGTGGAGGAGAGGCTCCACCGGTGCCCCATGTGCAAGAAGGCCTTCGCCCAGCTGGAAACTCTCCAGAGGGTGCATGCGGGTGAGAAGCCGTACCGCTGTGGCGTCTGCAGCATGGACTTCACCCGCGTTGACCACTTCCGCAGCCAACCAGATAATCCACACGGGCGAGAGGCCCAACTGGTGCACAGTGTGCAGGAAGAATTTCACACGGTCGGACTACCTGCGCAGCCACCACAGGACCCACACGGGCGAGAAGCCGTACAGGTGCGATGTGTGCGGTAAGGCGTTCACGCACCTGGGGGGCTTTAACATTCACTAGCGGACGCACACGGGGGAGAGGTCCTAGGCGTGCACCGCGTGCAGGAAGGCCTTCGCGGAGTCGGGGACCCTCCATGTGCACTGGAGGGTCCATGCGAGGGAGATGCGCAGCCGGCGCTGCCTTTGCCGCCGCGGTTGCTCCCGCCGCCACCGTGCCACCACCGCCGTGCGAGCGGGGGACGACACTCGCCGGTTCGGAGGAGCCGCGGCGGGCAGAAGGAGTGAATCGTCCCAGGGAGATCAAAGTGATTCCCAAAGTCGAGAGCCCGGCGGCGACCCCTTCAGCACTGGAGGAGGAAGAATAAAAGGATAAAGTAGAAAGAGAAGGACGTCAAGAAGACGCCACCGTTGAGGCACGCCCGGCGGTTAAGGTGGAAAGCAGAGCCGAAGACTCTTCCGTTTCCTTGGTGGTCGTCAAGCAGGAGTGGGAAGGGAGCTCTGGCTGCGAGCTGTGGCCGGGCGTGAAGGTGGAATCCTGCGGTGCGGATCCTGGCCTCTTGTGGTCACTCGTGAAGCAGGAAGCCGAGGAAGGCGTCGGCTGTGAGACGCTCACAGGCATGAAGCTGGAAAGCGGAGGTCAAGCTTCGTCCATCTCCCCGTTGAGTGTGAAGCAGGAACCTGAAGAGGGCCCCGGCGGTGAGGCGCAGCTGGGGTGCACGTAGGCCGAAGGTTCTGCCCTGGGTGCAAGTCACGGCAGAGTTGTTGAGGAGCATGAACCAGCATCACACAAACTCTCCAGTCATCATCCTCGCAGCAGCAGCAAAGGCGGGCTTTGGCTGGCCGTGAAACATAGACGGTGGTCACCGCATTATCGCGCGGCGCTTTCAGATGCGCTTCTGCTGACATCTGGAACGCTTTTTCTTCTCCATTTTCAGGAAGCCACTGGAGCTATGCAATTTTGAATCGTATAGATTTGTTATCCTTCTCCCGCACCTCCGATTAGCATGGCTGGCTACGTATGGTGTGAAAGAAGTTCAACATATGTACATACAATTAGCCGAGTACTTTATAGCGAAAGTACGTAAAGCGGGAGTGCGTAAATCGGGGCGTTTCTGCACCTCATTGGGGGTGTTTCAACCCTTTCCAGTTCCGAGACGAGTGCAAGTTGCAGGCTGGGTGTCCAGTTCACCTCGCGGAACGTGCAGGCGGCCCAGCCTTAATTTTATGTTGCGCCGATGATTTTAAATATATTGTTACTCACCGCAGAGAACGGAAGCGGCACGACCTCCACACTCTACAATAGCCGGCACCAAACCACGCCACACGCCCTCCCCCCCGCATGGCCTCGGTTACCGATAAAGTTATTTTTGTTTTTCTTCTGGTTTTATTTCCGATGACGTACACGTACGTCACCAGAACGGGAAAAGGGTGAATCAAGATGCTAAGGGGCGAGGATTAATTTCCCTTCTTGTCCCCTCACTCTCTGCCCACCGCCAGTGCCGAACACGGGGACACGATGAGCGCCAGCACGGAAGCGGAGGGGACAAGGATCTGCTGCCCGGTGTGCAACTGGGTGGTGGTCAGCCCGCAGGCCCTGGAGGACCACTTGAAGCGGCACGGAGGGCGCACCGAGCCCATCTTGTACCAGTGCACCCTGTGCCCGTACAAGACCGACAAGCCCTTCGTCCTCATCAGCCACCAGAAGACGCACGTCGGTGAGAAGCCCTACAAGTGCCGCACGTGCGGGGAGGCCTTCGCCGAGCCGGAGGACTTCCGCGTCCACCAGCGCCTCCACGTGGAGGAGAGGCCTCACCGGTGCCCTGTGTGCAGGAAGGGGTTCGCCCAGGCCGAGGCCCTCGCGACGCACCAGAGGGTGCACGCCGGCGAGAAGCCGTACCGCTGCGACGTGTGCGGCATGGGCTTCACCCGCGTCGACCACTTCCGCGGCCACCAGATGATCCATACGGGCGAGAACGCCTACCAGTGCTCCGTGTGCGGCGCCACCTTCGGCCGCGCCGAGCACCTGCGCAGTCACAACAGGACGCACACGGGCGAGCGACCGTACGCGTGCGCCGAGTGCGGCAAGGCGTTCGCCAACTCGGGCACGCTGTCGGCGCACCGGCGGACGCACACGGGCGAGCGGCCGTACGCGTGCGGTGAGTGTGGCAAGGCGTTCGCGCAGTCGGGTGGACTCCTGGCTCACCGGGAGACCCACGCCAGGGCGAGGGCCCGCGCGTGCCCCACCTGCGGGAGGGCGGCGCCAGGGCGCTCCGCGCTGGCCCGGCGCCAGGGCGGGAAGGGGCGCCGGAGTTGCGTGGCCTGTGGAAGGACGATCGCCCGAGGGGCGGCGAAGACGGAGGCGGCGGTGGCGGCGGTGGCGGCAGGGATTCGGGGAGGACAAGCGGCCGGTGACGCGGACGATGGCGGTGACGACGGCGGTGATGACGGCGGAGACGGTGACGACGGCGGTGGCGACAACGGCGGCGGTGACAACGGCGGCAGCGGTGATGACGGCGGTGGTGACGACGATGACTACGATGGCGGCGGCGGCGGATGTCGGCCTGTGGCCCCTTCCACGTCGGAGAGGGGACACGGTCACGAGACATGGCCAGGCGTGCCTGCGGATGGAGATGGAGGGGATCCTTCCCTACGCCCATCAGTGGCGCAGCGGGGCAGCTGAAGATGCTGCCGGTTGCGAGCCCCGGCAAGGCGAGGGGGTGGACTAACGATGTTCGGGAGGTTCGCCCGAGTGATGCGGAGTCGCGGGGGCCACGGAGAGCGGTGTATGAAGCGAGTTCTTTTCTGAAAATTGGACGATTTGGCGGTGCCCGTGGAGGATGTCGAACTTCTTTCGCACCGTACATAGGCAACCGTGATTATCGGGAGGTGCGGGGGAAAGACAACAAACTAAACACAAATAGCAGTTCTAAAGAAATGAGTTCTCAATGCAGTACAGTTGCGTAGTGTAGAATAGTGTAGTGTATAGTGGTGTAGTGTATAGTGGAGTGCAGCGGTGGCTAACCGGCTTCTCCTGAGCCGCATGCAGATCTTTATTCCACCACATGCGGCTCCCTTCAAGGGGCATAACATAGAACGCACTATTACAGCGGCAAGGACATGTCTACCGTGCTATGCCAAAAACTGTCTATATACACACACTTATATATGTATACACTTGGCACTTTGCAGAACACACAGCTCCTTTTTGGCTCGTAGTCTGTTACGGGTTGGCCACCCCTGGTATAGTGTATAGTACAGGAATCCCTCGCCAACCATGGTTCCATGCACACACGGTTTATTACCTGTGTATTGTCGTAGGTCTATTCTTCCTCGGCGAGGCTTGTGTGTGTGCGGGTGGCGTGCGGCACACACACTCAGTCGGAGACGAGGTAGTCGCAGGAGGCACCGTCCTTCCCATGTTACTTTCCACCGCCACCAACTCCGGCCCCCTCTCTCACGACCACGCTGCCGTATGACCCGACCCAGACATGACCCTGTCCGCGTTGCACCGACAGCGTCAACCGGGACGGCTAACTACTGTCCGGCCGCTCAATAATCGGGCGAAGGCGGCAGCGACGAAGACGGCGGCGACGACAGTGACGACGAGACGAGTCCACTCCCAGAACTGGCAGCCCCGGAGCTCTCGCTGTCTGCTGCTTATATTCCCCTAGGAGTGGCTTGGCTCCGCCCTAGCCACGCCTCCCTTGTCGAACCCACCAGAGATAGTTCCAGGGGCCTCCCCACAAGGTCTACCGTGACTCTTGCCCCAGTTCATCCGCGCTGCCGGCACACCTGTGTATATGCTCAACGGCATGTGCGCTAAGTGTCTACCTGCAGTTGCAACTGCTGTACAGCAGTCAGCACTGTGTCACTACACCTGTATACCAACTTTCAAACCACGGGCGTGGGTATTACGTCGTTGCTTTACAGCATGACGTCATTGTCTCGTGTGACGTCATTGTGTGGCCGTGGTGCTGCGCGGCTGATCGGCTTCCCATCCGTTTTGTTGTATCGTAGTGCTGTCCTGTAATTCTCGCAGCGCGCAGATGGCGTCGCATTGCAACCACATTCGGGTTACTTTTGCCCCCTTAATCATGGAGCCCGAAGTGTGGTAGTGAGTGGCGAGGGTGAGTGAGGGTTGTGTCCGTGGCCCCGTAGTAAGACGGTGGGCTAAGAACCTCTTGCTCCTAGTCAGCCCTTCCCCCGACATCTCATCATCAACGTCGTTAACATTCAAGTTATGTAAAGTTAATAGAATATTTGTGTTATGTTATGTTGCATAATGTACCGTATTTAATTCGGTGTTTAGTGAATAAACGGGCAACTTAGTTAAGCTATGATGAGTCTGACTGCGGCTGTGGTCCCACTAACCCCCTATTTATCACAGGCCCTCTGTACTTTACCAACCGGTGATTTTCCTACCGCGCAATTTTCCAGGAACCTAACCCCCCCACGCGGTTGACGAGGAATTTCTGTACTTGCATTTGCGATACAAGATGATAAAACTGGAATTAAGAGATCGGACCGAGTCATTGTTCTCATTCGGAATTCCTGCGTCTTGTCCCGAAGATGCTTGATGAACAGTGCACTAAACCTTTCCCATCGTGGGCAGGGGTTACGTTCCTGCGAATAGAAACGCAGTCGGCAAATCCGCGATCCACAAACTCGAAGGCATCAAATGTAAATCAAGTGGGGCTGGTTTACGGTTCGTGATACAACAGCCACCCCACCTTCCGTTTTATGTTACCCTACGTCAGGGGAGGGGAACGTCCAGCCCGAAGGCGGTATGAGGCCCACAAAATGATTTGGTTTGGCCCTCCCAAAGAAACCGCATCCCACAGGGGATTAAGAGGGTTCACTTAACTATGTACACTCGGGAAATTTCCGGGCAATCGTTGCCGACGATCGTCACCGGTGACGGATTAAACCAATCGGATTGGAAGTCATTATCCTCGGTTGCTGCCCACCGGTGGGCAGCTTCAATCAGAATTGCTCAGATTTGGGGCCAACGAGACGTTTTATTATTACGTTTGCAGTCTGACGGAAAAGTCTTCAACAACCACCATCCTGAATTTGACAATGCGGTCATTTTACGTTGCGTCATTCACACCAATAGGACCCCAATAGCACCGTGCATTAATTACGCATGAGGGCAAAATCCCAGCATGCAGCCACTACAACATCGAGCAAGCAAGAACCCTGATGAAGCAAGCAACAGACATCTAAAAACAAATTAAGAAATGGCACCAAAACAACAAAAAAGCACAAACAACATTTATCGCAACAGAGACATGGGTCGTCCGTGAGGTCTCAACAACATCAGTCACCAACTTCCAAACGAAGCCAAGAAACCTTCATAGGGAGGGAAGGGGTGGGGGTGTTAGTGGATTGGCCAAAAAGTTCACAGCAAAGGTGTTTTTCTTGGGTTAGATGGCATGAATATAAATGTGTTCACCCAGCACCGTCACCATCACCCGACACAGCCTATATATTTTATTTGACTTTTTCTTTTGCCAGGTAAGGCCCCACTACTGAGCTATATTAGTAGCTCCTTTTAAGACGTGACCTGGCTATCACAAATGACAGCAGCTCAACAGAGTAGTGGCTTATCATGCGGAAATGTATAGCAGTCAAAAACTCGTAACCAGTGGTTCATCTTAACCCGGGGTGCACGCACATCCTGGGGGAGTGGGATGCCCTTTCTGGCTGTGCGAGACATGGCCAGATTTTTATAGAAGGTAAATCATCGAAACGCAAATTAAGCACGGGCATATAAGTACACAACTGACTTTGTCTAATCAAACCTATGTATTTATTGACATACTTTTTTACGATTGGAGAACCAATGGGGTGCAAGGCTGCAGTAAAGGTTAAGAACCACTGCTCTCAACGCGTGATGTTGATTCTAAATGTGGGGGGAAAAACTGGAGGAACCGGAGAAAAATCCACGCGACCACCACAGGGAGAACATGCAAACTCCAATTATACAGCCATCAGGGTCGGAATCCAAATCACGACCTCCTGTATACCCCGAGAGGGAGGTAACATCTCATCACAGTGGCACCCGAGCAAGGTTTGTCACGTAAAAAAAACGTGCCAATTTTAGTACCAGAATTGTAAATGTTGTGGGTCTACTCTCCAACACACATCCGGTTGGTGAAGTAGTTAACTTAATTGGACAAGTTTGGTTTACATGACAAACGTTAATCATTGGCTGTCGGCTGGCGGCGGGTTTAAGGACAAATGTATATTTACGCGTTCTAACCCCAAAAACCCCTTTATTATGCAATATTGGTCGCAAAAGCCCTACTGCTTACTACTGCAGTAGAGCCCCTCTTAATGAGCACCCCTGTTAACGACTGATCGCTTAACGACGGGCCTCCATAGAGCCCAAACATGTAGTATATAGTGGAGTGTATAGTAGTGTAGTGTATAGTGTAGTGCCTCCGTAGAGCCCAACATGTAGTGTATAGTAGTGTATAGTGTAGTGTAGTGCCTCCATAGAGGCCAATGTGTTCGCTTACAGACCATTCCCTTGTTAACGACGGGCTGTTGTAGGTACAGTACATATTAATTAATGCATCGATTAACCGCGTTCCTTGTAATATTATGCGTTTATAATGTTAGTATCTTTACATATTAATATCCATTGTTGAAACATTATAAAGTACGGTTTTTTGGGTGAAAAAGGGGTAACTTTCGATGCTGGCGGAACAAATTGAGCCCTTAACGTGCATTTCCTATACTCACTTAACGACCAAATCACTTAACCGACCGGTCTCGTGGCACCAATTACTATCGTTCAGGAGGGATTATACTGTGTTGCTACGACGTGTTAAACTAGGCCAAAAAGTTACGACTAATTGACACCGAAAGTGATTACCTATTTTCAGCATATGCCTGGATGAAGAAAAAAGGGCCTTTAGTTTAGATTTAAATCGTAATAGTGATGATGATGGTGGCATCATCATGGAGTTGATGTCGGACATGGAGTGAAGGGGTTTGTGGGAGGAGGAGGGTATTCCGGACTGCGGGTGGGGGGGGGTGCATAAGAAATCTCGTCCACCAATGGTTTTAAGCTTTTTAGTTTTTCCGATCCGCGTCGTTTACACCCATTCCTTTTTGTTTTTGGTTCGTTCCAATTAAGACTTTGCATTCCTACCCGGAGATAACCCCTCTCCGTGCCATTGTTTCCGTCCATCTTCATTTACTTGCGCCTGTAGCACCGCACCGCGCCTCCGATCAACGGCACGGTTGGCGGCCACGGACGGCGCGCAAAGAAGTTCAACGTCGCGTACGTCGCAAGACTTTTCGGTCGTGTCAACCTTCCTTTCTTAAGGAGTCCCCCACAAGGTTTCTACCACGTAACCAACAACTCCACACTCGGGTTCTCGACAAGTCCGGCTCATTCGTCTCGTTGGTAATAATTCTTCTTCTCTTCCCCGACCTGTTGACTTTCCGGTGGCTTTAAATCTTTGAGTATCTTGCCATGTATTGACAAAGTAAAATCTTCTTCATCTTCCTCCTCTTCTATCCTTTGGTAGCGTCTCTGCATCGATGAACCACAACTCCCCCTTCTCTTCTCTCTTCTACGGCAAAGCCCCAAATCCCTACCCACCACTACAAAACTCAAGGTCGTCCAAAATGCCACACTGGCCAAACTTAAGACTGGCGCGTGAAAAACAGGGTCGCGTCCTCGACAATTTTCCCAAATCGAACTTATTTCGCAGCACCGTACGTAGCCTACCGCACTCATCGGAGGTTCGGGAAGGGAGGCGGGGACAACAAACTAAACACAACAGGCAGCAGTTCTAAAAAAATGAGTCTGTCAATCTAGATGATGATTTAAAAGTCGGTAGCTCCAAGTGGCTTCCTCATCGGAAGGAAGAGAGAGTTCCAGATGGCCGCGGAAGCAGCAGCATCTGCAAGCGGCTCGCGGTGATGATGCGGTAACCACCGTCTTTGTTCGACGGTTCGCCAGAAGCCGCCACTGCTGCTGCTGCTGCTGCGAGGACGACGACAAACTCTGCCGCCGTGACTTGCACCCAAGGCAGAACCTTCGGCCTACGTGCACCCCAGCTGCGCCTCACCACCAGGGCCCTCTTCAGGTTCCTGCTTCACACTCAACGGGGAGATGGACGAAGCTTGACCTCCGCTTTCTAGCTTCACTCCAGCGAGCGTCTCACAGCCGGTGCCTTCCTCGGCTTCTTGCTTCACGAGCGACCACGAGAGACCAGGATCCTCGCCGCAGGGTTCCACCTTCACGCCCGGCCACAGCTCGCAGCCTGAGCTCCCCTCCCACTCCTGCTTGACGACCACCGAGGAAACGGAAGCGTCTTCGGCTCCGCTTTCCACTTTAACCGCCAGGCGCGCCTCGATGCTGGCGTCTTCTCGACGTCCCTCCTCTTTTTCTTCCCCCTCGAGTGGTGAAGGGGTCGCCGCCGGGCTCTCGTCTTCGAGCATCACCTCGATCTCCCCGGGACGACTCGCCCCTCGGCCCCGCCGGTTCGGAGGAGCCGTCCCCTGCTCGCACGGCGGCGGTGCGGCGCCGGAGTCGTCGTTGCAACCTTGGCCGCGGCGGGAACGAAGGCCGCGCCTCTCCCTGGCGTGGACCCTCTGGTGGACGAGGAGGGCCCCCGACTGTTTGAACGCCTTCCCGCACACGGCGCACGTGTATGGCCTCTCCCTCGTGTGCACCCTCTTGTGCACGCGGAGGGCGCCCGACTCTGCGAAGGCCTTCCCGCATGCGCCGCACTCGTACGGCCGCTCCCGCGTGTGGATCCTCTGGTGGACGAGGAGGGAGCCCGACTGCGTGAACGCCTTGCCGCACACGTCGCACCCGTAGGGCCTCTCGCCCGCGTGGATCCGGGCATGCGTGCGCAGGGCCCCCGAGTCCGCGAACGCCCTGGCGCACACCGTGCACTTGTAGGGCCTCTCACCTGTGTGCGTCCGCTCGTGTATGCGCAGGGCGCCCGACTCGGCGAAGGCCTTGCCGCACGTTGTGCACGCGTACGGCCTCTCACCCGTGTGGGTCCGCTCGTGGACGAGAAGGGAGCCTGACTGAGCGAACGCCTTCTTGCAGACGGCGCACGCGTAGGGCCTCTCGCCCGTGTGCGTACGCTTGTGAATGTGGAAGCCGCCCGGGTGCGTGAACGTCTTGCCGCACACGTCGCACCTGTACGGCTTCTCGCCCGTGTGGATCCTCGTGTGCGTCGACAGGGTGCCCGGGTGGGCGAAGGCCTTGCCGCAGGTGGCGCACCTGAAGGGCTTCTCGCCCGTGTGGGTCCTGTGGTGGCTGCGCAGATGCTCCGCCCGCGTGAAGTCCATGCCGCAGACGCTGCACCGGTAGGGCTTCTCACCCATGTGGAACCTCTGGTGCGAGAGGAGAGCCTCTGGGCGGGCGAACGCCTTGCCGCATACGTCGCACTTGTGGGCCTCCCCGCCGCCGTGCGTCGCCTCCTGGTGGGCGCACAGATCCGCCGACCTCGCGAACGCCTCCCCGCACGCCCGGCACTCGAACGGTTTCTCCCCGACGTGCGTTCTCTGGTGACCGATCAGCGCGACCGGCTTGTCCGTCTCATACGGGCACAGGGGGCACCGGTACAGCACGGGCGCCGTGCGGCCCCTGTGGCGCTTCATGTGGTCATCGAGGGCGGGTGAGCTGACCACCACCCAGTTGCAGACCGGGCAGCAGATCCTCGTCCCTCCTCCTTCTCCTTGCTCGCTCATGTCTGCCTCGGCGGTGCTGGGGGGGGGGGGCAGGGAGTGGGAGCACAACAACAAAAAGGGGGGGGTAAAGAATTTGTGCCTCCGTCCTCCCGCGTTCACCGCCGTATCTCGAAGCGCGCGAGCTGGCCTCGGCGTTTTAATTTTATTTAGAGAGGTGCAGTAGCGACGGCAGCGCCATTGTTTTTTTACGAAGACGTCGTTGCTCGCCTGCCAGAGGAGCGTAGCGACACGACCGCCGCTCACTCTACGGTAGCTGGGAGCCGTGCCCCATCAGATCTGTCAAGAGACTCCACGAGGCGTACCCATCAGACGTTCATTGGCTGCGACAATTTCAGCTTGGGAGAAAATTCAGTCCCTTACCCGGTGTTGTTTTTTCTTTTTTAAATTCAAAAAAAAATGTTTTGCTTTTAACAGCTTTAGAATCTACCTGCCAACGGACCCGCTTCATCTCCTTCATCCACAGTGCCCTATAGACCTCCCTGTAGGCCAGCAGCGCCACATCGACGTCGCTCCCGAGGTGCACGCTCCTCTCCGCCAGCGGGTCAATTTCCGCAAACGAAAGACGGCCGCCTGGAACATCGCGAAGCACTCGGACAGCGCACGCATCGTCATCCGGCACCTTGGCGGCGGCGTCGTCAATTCTTCCTCTCCTTCCTCTTCCTCTCCTTTCTCTCCCTCTTCCTCCTCGTCATCCTCCTCCACCGACGGCTCCTCCTCGGGAGTCTCCGTGCAGCTACTCGATCAATTCCTCGCGCTCCGCCTCGGTGAGCTTGCGCGCGTGCGACTCCAGCAGGCGCTCCACGTCGCGCGCCTCCACGTCGGCGAAGCCCTTGCCGCCGACGCTCCGCGCCAGCCCCACGATCTTCCTCACCTCGTCGGCGACGCTCGCCACGGGGTCCCGCGCCAGCGCGTCGACGAGCCCCTCCAGGGTCCGCCGGGCGTAGCACGCCCGGAGCCGCGCGATCGTCCCCCGCTCCGGCGGCTCCAGGAGCGGCGCGGTGTTGGGCGGCAGGAAGGCGACGCCCCGGTGGGCGAAGCGGACGCCGCCCGGGCGCGCCGGCGAGCAGCCGAGCAGCAGCAGGGCCCCGAAGGGCAACCCCGGCGACCTGAGGTAGCCGCCGCGCCTCGGGCACGAAGCGGCGGCGGAGCCACTCGGCGAAGACGCGTGGCGTGACCCGCGCCCGCGCGTCGGCCCGCCACAGGACGGGCGGCCTCGCCACGAAGTCGCTCGACGCGTTCGCGCGCCCGGGCACGCGCTTCCAGCAGAGGGCCGCCTCGGCCGCGCAGAAGATCTGCTGGGGCGCGTTGCCGCCCGTGCAGACGATGCCGTCGAGACGAGCGCGGAACTACCCACACACTCGCCGTCGAGGACGACGTTCCGGAGGCCGAACCGCCTCTTGAAGTTCTCGAACCAGCCGCGGCTGGCGCCAAATCTTCTGGCGGCGGCGGCCGCGGTGGCGTCGGGGGCCGCGGTGGCGGCGGCGGCCTCTTCGCCACCTTGTCCACCCCGGCCGCGTCCCAGGTGGTTGTAGAGACGCTTTCTCGCGGATGGCACCGGCGCTCAGCGCCGCCCGCCGCCACGTCTCGTCCTCGATCCACACCCCGAGCGCCGCCTCGACACGCTCCACGAGGGGGTCACGAAGGGTGACGCGCGACACCTTGGCCCTGGCGGGCGCGCTCGCCCGCACGCTCGCCCTGATGCGCCCCTCCGACTTGCGGATCGAGTGCACGGTCGACTCGTTGACCCGTAGCGGCGGCCCACAGACGCGGCGCTCTCGCCGAGGGCCAGGCGGTCCAGGAGCTGCACCTTTTGCAGGAGGGTCATAACTCTGCGGGCCCTCTTCTTTGGGGGGTGGGGGTGGTGGGGGTCGCCGTCGCCACCGACGACATCACGCCGACTCAACTTACGCTTGGGTGCCATGGTTGCTCACGCACTCACTCACCCACCCGACCTCACCTGACCTTTCAAGGGGGGGGGGTATTAATAAGCAGTACACAGGGATGTGAATAATCGACGGTTTCATTGACTAACGACGACGGTGGTGGTTTGTTGTTTGTGATACGGAAGAAGAAAAAATAATCCCCACCCCTCTTCCGCGGAGTGAGACAAATCTCGAGGCGGGGGTGCAAAATGGCGACCAGCGCCCCACCCCCCACACTTACCCAGCCCCTCCACACTTATCCAGCCCCTCCCCACCCTGCACACCCCACCAACCCCTCCCATCCCACCCACTCCTCCAACCCCTCCCACCCCACCAACCCCGCCCACCCCTACCCACTTACCCCTCCCCACCCACCCACCCCGCTAACCGCTGCGCCACCGCTCCCCAGCGCTGTTACTCGAAACTCACCTTCTGATCTGCTGCTGCCGGAGTCGAGTTCACGGCCTTCGAGACACAGAGACAGATAAACACACAGACAGATAGACACACAGAAATACAGATTATATACACAGACAGACACACAGAGACAGATAGACAGAGACAGACACGCAGAGAGAGACACACAGAGCCCGAAACACAGATACGCAGGCACGCAGAGACAAACTCAAGAGGCAGACACGGAGATAGATTGACACGGACACGCAGAGGTCTCAGACACACGAGACAGAGAGACACTGAGACACAGAGAGACACTGAGACACACAGATACACAGAGAGACAGACACTGAGACACACAGATACAGAGAGACACTGAGACACACAGATACACAGAGAGGCACTGAGACACAGATACACAGAGAGACACTGAGAGAGACACAGAGAGACAGAAAGAGACACTGAGACACATACAGAGAGCGATCGAATAGACAAAGATGCCCCCCACACCCGTGTAGCCTTTAACAGACAGTCGGGGCAAGGGCTGTCAGTAGCGAGCCCGGCCGCCTTTGTCTCTCCGGAGAGACAAGCTCCTGGAGGCGGACAGCCTCCTCGCACAGGGACATCGATAGGCGATAGATGAACAAGAGATGGACTCACACAGACACATAGAGAGAGACAGACACAGAGAGACACACAGACAGAGAGAGACAGACACAGAGACACACAGACACAGAGAGACAGACACAGACACAAAGAGACACACAGACAGACACACACAGAGAGACACACAGAGACAGACAGAGAGACACACAGAGAGACACACAGAGAGAGAGACAGACACAGACAGACAAGAGAGAGACTCACATCGACACGATATAAACAGAGAATTGGCAGCCGGGAAGGGGGGGGGAGTCGTGACGTCACTTCCCGCGCGACTCCAAAACCCGGGCGTGACGTCAAATACTTGCAAAAGCCGCTGATGAAGGGGGGGGCGGTGGAAATATAAAAGTGACGTCATGTCACCAGCATCCTGCGCGCGCGACTTGCGAAAAACGTCACGTCGCCCCCGCATCCCCGGGGCCCCGCCGTGGTGTGTGTGACGTCACGTTAACCCACCACCCTCCTCCCACCCCCACCTCGATTTTTTGACGTCATCGTTCCAAGTCCGACGCCGCGGGAACAGAGGGTGAGGAGGGGTCCCGGGGGGGGACATCTTGTTAAGTTAAGCGTCGTCACTGGGGGAGAGACAAAGGCGGTCGGGCGTGGGTGGTGCTGGCCACCCCACCCCCTCGTGTACCATTCCGGCCTTCAGGTGCTCGCTAACAGCACTTGCCCCTACAGCCTGTCAAGGCTACACGGGGGATCTTTGTCTTTGTAGTAGTAGCAGTGAGTCGTTAAGCGTCGTCACTGGGGAGAGACAAAGGCGGCCGGGCGCGCGCCGGGGCCTTCGTAAAAGCACTTGCCCCGACATTCAGGCGAGGCTATACCGGGTGTGGTGTGTGGGTGGGCACCTTTGTCTTTGTGTGTGTTGGGGAGCGGTGGTGGTGTGGTAAGCGTCGTCACCGGGCGGGGGTGGTGCCGGCCACTCCACCCCCTCCCCCTCTGTGTGGCGGCCTTCATAGGCTCTGCTCGCTACTTACAGCACTTGCCCCAACAGTCTGTTGCAGGCTACACGGGGGATCTTTGTCTTTGTGCCTGGGAGCTGTCGCGAATTGGTTAACTCCACTACCCAGCCATACGCTCCACTACCCAGCTACACACTCCACTACCCACACACTCCACTACCCAGCCACTCAACTACCCACATACTCAACAACCCACACACTCCACTACCCAGCCACACGCTCCACTACCCAGCTACACACTCCACTACCCACACACTCCACTACCCAGCCACTCAACTACCCACATACTCAACTACCCACACACTCAACTACCCACATGCTCCACTACCCACACGCTCCACTACCCAGCCACTCACTCCACTACCCACACACTCCACTACCCAGCCACACGCTTCACTACCCAGCCACACGCTCCACTACCCACACACTCCACTACCCAGCCACTCAACTACCCACACACTCAACTACCCAGCCACACACTCCACTACCCAGCCACTCAACTACCCACATACTCAACTACCCACACACTCAACTACCCACATGCTCCACTACCCACACGCTCCACTACCCAGCCACTCACTCCACTACCCAGCCACACGCTCAACTACCCAGCCACACGCTCCACTACCCAGCCACACACTCCACTACCCACACACTCCACTACCCAGCCACTCAACTACCCACATACTCAACTACCCACACACTCAACGACCCACACGCTCCACTACCCACACGCTTCACTACCCAGCCACTCACTCCACTACCCAGCCACACGCTCAACTACCCAGCCACTCACTCCACTACCCACACACTCCACTACCCAGCTACACACTCCACTACCCACAAGACGCTCCACTACCCACACACTCCACTACCCAGCCACACACTCCACTACCCAAAAGACGCTCCACTACCCACACACTCAACTACCCAGCCACTCACTCCACTACCCAGCCACTCACTCCACTACCCAGCCACACACTCCACTACCCAGCAAGACGCTCCACTACCCACACACTCAACTACCCAGCCACTCAACTACCCACACGCTCCACTCTCCAGCCACACACTCCACTACCCAGCCTCACACTCCACTACCCACACACTCCACTACCCACACACTCCACTACCCAGCAACTCAACTACCCAGCCACACGCTCCACTACCCAGAAACCTTGAGATCCGGGACGAGCAGGACCTTACTACCCTCCATAATCCAGGTTTTTTTGGGGTTAGATCGCGTAAATATATCAATGTTGTGTCGTTAAACCCGCCACTACCCGACACAGCCAAATTAGTAAGGTTTGTCATGTCAACAGAGCGTGGCCAACTCGTTACTAGTACAGCACTAGTATATAGTGTAGTGTATAGTGTTTAGTGAAGTGTATAGTGTAGTGTATAGTGTAGTGTTTAGTGTAGTGTTTAGTGTAGTGTATAGTGTAGTGTATAGTGTTTAGTGAAGTGTATAGTGTAGTGTTTAGTGTAGTGTATAGTGTTTAGTGAAGTGTATAGTAGTGTATAGTGTAGTGTTTAGTGTATTGTATAGTGTAGTGTTTAGTGTAGTGTATAGTAGTGTATAGTGTAATGTATAGTAGAGTATAGTATAGTGTATATTAGTGTAGTGTGTAGTGTATCGTGTAGTATACTAGTACAGCACACCGGTTGTGTGTTGGAGAGCCAAGCCACAACATTTACAATCTGAGCACGACGTTTGGCCAGTAATTACGACTGGTTTCATCAGGGGACAGCCAGATTTGTACAGTCTTGTTGCAGTTGCTTTTCCTTAAATGGAGGGGGGGGACGAAACGAAACAGGAGGACTTCACAAATCTGGGGGCTTCCGAGGTACTTTATAAATCTTCATATCTCGACTAAAAACCTGTTTAAAAATGTCTCGCTCTCTTTGGTTATTTTCAAGCTGTCTTTTCCTCCCATGGTTGATGTTAACTCTTTCTGCCTTTTCGCGCACAGCGCCCCGACAATAATTACTTAAGGGTGCCTTAAAATATAAATTATTATTAATCTCCGTGTATCTCTGTCTTTCTGTGTCTCTCTGTGTATGTCTGTATATCTCTATCTGTGTGCCTGCCTGTGTATCTCTGTCTATCTGAGTGTCTATATCTGTGTCTGTCTCTGTGTGTATCTCTGGCTATCTGCGTGTCTATCTCTGTGTGCTCCAGTGACGAGCAAAGGAAAATGAGTGAAGAAGAAGGAGAGGAAGTGAAGCGGATCTGCTGCCCGGTCTGCAACTGGGTGGTGGTCAGCCTGCCCGCCCTGGAGGACCACATGAAGCGACACGCGGGCCGCACCGAACCCGTCGTGTACCAGTGCCCCCACTGCCCGTACAGCACGGACAATCTCAACGTCCTGATCGCCCACCAGGCGACGCACGACGCGGGGGAGTCCCACAAGTGCGCCGAGTGTGGCAAGGTGTTCGTCGACGCGGAGGTCTTCCGCGAGCACCAGGCGATGCATGACGAGGAGAAGCCGCACAAGTGCACCGCGTGCGGAGAGGCGTTCGCCCAGCCGGAGAGCCTTCTCGCGCACCAGAGGTGTCACGCGCGGGAGGCCCACTATCAGTGCACCGATTGCGGGATGGAGTTCACCCGGTCGGATTGCCTCCGCAGCCACCAGAGGACCCACACGGGGGAGAAGCCCTACCGGTGCGACGAGTGCGGCGTGACGTTCGCCTGGTCCGCGAGCCTCCTGTCGCACAAGAGGATCCACACGGGGGAGAAGCTCTACCACTGCACCGTCTGCGGCATGGAGTTTTCCCGCTCGGACTACCTGCGCAGCCACCAGCGGACGCACACGGGCGAGAAGCCGTACAAGTGCGCCGAGTGCGGCGACGCGTTCTCGCAGTCGGGCGCCCTCCTAGCGCACAAGAGGATCCACACGGGCGAGAAGCCGTACGCGTGCACCGAGTGCGGCAAGGCGTTCGCGCGCTCGGGAGCCCTCCTCACGCACACGAGGACCCACATGGAGGAGAAGCCGTACAAGTGCACCGTGTGCGAAAAGTCGTTCACCCGCTCGCAGTACCTTCGGAACCACCAGAGGACGCATACGGGCGAGAGGCCGTACGTGTGTGCCGTGTGCGGCAAGGATTTCAAAGAGCCAGTGACCCTGCGCAAGCACCACAGGATCCACACGGGCGAGAAACCGTATGCGTGCGCCGTGTGCGGGGACGCGTTTGCGTGGGCAGGAGCCCTTCGCACGCACAAGATGGTGCACACGGGCGAGAAGCCGTACGTGTGCGCCGTGTGCGGCAAGGCGTTCCAGCGGTCAGGAGCCCTCAATACGCACAGGAGGAGCCACGCGAAGGAAAAGCCATGAAAGTGAAGCATGCGTGTGGACGTACGCCCAGGTCACGGTGCTTGTCAAGTACCCGATGGCATCCAGACGGGGTTCCGTTACGCTGAAGCGGAAATCTTAAATGCAAAATTGAACCCAATAAAACGTGCGCTCTTCTGAATGCGTTCAACTCACGTTCACCCGCCAAGATTGATGTTAATCACGGACATGTAAGAAGAAGGCAACTTGAGGAAAAGGGTGAAAAAGCCGAGGGGAATACTGAGATGTCAAAAAGAGAGACATCTCCGGGGTGAAGAGGAGGATGAGAAAAAGACGAACCGCAGACCTCCGGACAAAGAGCACGGTCGGCGATGAGAGCGCACCACACTCACTGAAGCCGTAGCAGGTGTGGGTGAGCCGGGTGCCACGGTGGCGAGATGTTAACTACCTCGCCTGGTGTACAGGAGGTCGTGGGTTTGATCCCAACCCTAACGCCTGCTGTATATTTGGAGTTTGCGTGTTCTCCCCGTGGTTCCGTGGATTGTTTCCCCCCCCACGTTTAGAAAGACGCATTTAAGAGTCTTTGACTGCCGCTATAAATTGACACCTGATGAGCCACTTCATTGGGCTGTCATTTGTGGTCAGATCGCTTCTGAAAGACAGCGGGTACAGCTCAGTGGGCCTTACCTGGTAAAATAAAGAAGTTTTAGTTTCTTTGTTGAATGGATGTTAGGCAAACCAGGCGTGAGGTCACTCCTTGAACAGGATGGGGAGAATTGACCCGACGGTTGAGGCCAGAACCCCGGGGCCGTGCCGCTTGGTACTCCGTGGGGTCGAGTCCTGCTGGTCCCGGTACTTAATTCCTTGCCCCATGCAGGACCATCCCCCATTGTTCACAGCTCCCCATCATCTTCATCACCGCATCATCACGCGGCGCTTTCAGATGCGCTTCTGCGGCCGTCTGGAACGTTTCTTCCGATATTAGGAAGCCACTGGAGCTATGCACTTTTAAATCATCTAGATTGACGCAGTAATTTCTTTATAACTGATGTTTGTCTTTAGTTTGTTGCCCTTCCCTCACACCTCCGATGAACACGGTCGGCTACGCACGGCACGAAGGAAGTTCAACAAACAGGACATGCATCATCATCATCATCATCGTGAAATCTCGCCCTCCCTTCTAACCGCCACTCACACGGTTAACCAGTTCCATGACATCCTGTAACGTGTAAAGCATGCGCCGATACTTGGCGTTAGCATCGCGACCTTTGTGACCGCGGATTGCAACGCAAATCTCTACCGCCGCAGCCTGGCAGCTTATTTGGCCCTCGCTGCTGAAATAAATCAAATCCATCGATAGCTCCGGTGGTTTCCTACAGAGTTGGAATACATTGGCCACGTAAACACCCAGATTGTTCGGACGTTATAACACGCCTCCTCCTTCGCTGTGGTCATTCAAAGCGAAGGAGGGGAGGCGGGATCCACTGATTTAGATTCCGGCCACAGAACCACCGGTCGTCGGAATTGAAAAAACTGCCTGCAGTCATCAAAGCATCAAAATGATGAGACGGCACAACGTAGGATCAAAATCATCATCATCTTAAATAAATAAATCAACCCCTGGGCCAAGGTTATGGTTAAGATTATGGCCCATTGGCCAACACAGCCTGCTGTATGTGTCTGTGGGGAGCGGTGGTGCAACGGTGAGCGCGCCGTGCTGCGTACCCCGGCGACCCGAGTTTGATTCCCGCTCACGGCAAACACCACTGACGATTATCTAAAACGGTCCTGGGACTTCCCCTAGGTCGACTCAGCCTCAAAACGAGTACCTGATGCGGTGTGTAACCCACCCCCTCGTGTGCCGTGCCGGCCTTCATAGGTGCTCGCTAATAGCACTTGCCCCAACAGTCTGTTCAGGCTATATTGGGGATCTTTATGTAGTAAGTAAGCCTGAGCATTTCTTATCTTGCACTCTTATGAGTCTAGTCCGTCATGAACGTGCACTAATCGGACGTAGTAAGCTCTTTGGATCGACGCCGTTTTAAGTCTCTTGCAAAAACGTACTCAGGCTCAGGGATGGATCTTGAACGTGAGCTGGTAACCCGTTCGGGGTCTTGGGGCCGGAGACCCCGAAACTGCGCTGGCCGCATCGGTGCACCATGAGGTTCACGCGCGGCGGGTACAGCGGATTGCCGTGGGCTGCGGATACTGGATGGATTTTGGTCTGTTGAGACCGTCACGCGCCGATCGCCAAGAGAAGGACGGAGCGGATATACACAGGCTCCTGTAGACAGGCCGGCGCAGTTCGTACGCGGTCCTGTGTTACACAGGTAGCCAGTGTAGCTCTTTGTCCCATCGAAGTCGTAATCGGATCAAATGTTCCGCTTCAGAACTATCAGACGAGCTGACCTGAGCAGACGGAGGTGCGCCTGCGCTTGGCACATCCGAAGATTCCGTTGTGTGTCGTCCGCGCGACCGACGATAAAACGCGCAGATGAGCATGCCAGCTGCCTCGCCGGTCGGCGCACATAACAGGCGGCGGTGCAGTTGACGAAACCGACAGAAGCACCGTCCGGTGAAGTGCCTGATGTGAGCGGCGGATGTCAACTCGCTGTCGACAAGAATGCCGAGGCACTGTTGCCTTGTCCGGCACTCAAATGTCCCGGTAATTTTTTCTTGCGAGCTGACGGCGGGTCCCGAGTGTGATGAATTCGTCTTTTGTTCCCGTTCAACTTCGGACGGTTCGACGTTGGCACATGACATGAAGCGCCTAACGTGAGACACACAAATTGGTTTCCGAGCGGATGAAGAACTTTACATCATCGGCACATGGAATGCATGCCGATATGACGATGGGCGATGCGGATGGCAGTCACCGGTGTAGAGTTGAAAGAACACCGGGCCAAGTACACTGCCTTGTGGCTCACTGCATGTCACTGGTGACCTTCTAGACTGGTTTCCAGCAATTCCTCGAAGACTTATCATCTAAGATGCTGTGATCGACCGTCTCGAACGCAGCAGGCGGAGCAGCGTGACTTCGCCATAGTCAGCTGCCATAAACGTATCGCGCCGACTTGCAGGCTCGGGATGAGGCTGCTTTGTTCAAGAAAAGCCACGCGCCGACGTCGCATCTCCGCTAGTTGTCTTCGACGCGAGTGTCCGTTCCCAGGAGATTCGCCACAGAGCTGCACATCTTACTCGGCTGAGCAGAGCGCTCCGGGATTCTGCGGCTTCTTTGCGATGGACTCGGTGCCCATTCCATACTTTTGGTGAACATGCAAACAATACGTCAGAATTTCATGAACGATTCCTGTACCCAGTGCCCATGGTCCCAGAACTGCCTCCTGGCTCTTGCCTGGCCATCGTTCTACACTCTGGAGAAGAATCTCCTAGGCCCTGTCCCGGTTCCATCTGTGGCAAAAAAAAAAAACTTTTTGTCTTACTGTACGGTTGTTTTTGGATGTATGTTGTAAAGAAATTAGTTTTCAATCTTGATTTAAAAGTTCACAGCTCCAGTGGCTTGCTAATATCGGAAGGAGAGCGTTCCAGACGGCCGCAGAAGCGCATCTGAAATCGCCGTGTGATGCGGTGACCGCCTTTTGTTCGATGGCCAGCCATAAGCCGCCGCTGCGAGGATGACGGCTGGAGTTCGCGTGATGATGGTTTATGTTCCGGTTTCTGTACAGCATCTTAACTCGTTCCCATTTCCGAGACGTCTGCAAGTTGCAGGGTGTGGGGTAGTCCCCGTTCACCACCTAATCTCGGAGCGCATGAGCGGGCTCGGCGTTAGTTTCATTTAGAGAGGCGTGGCAGCAGCAGCGCCTCTGTATTTATCAAGGCGTCGTTACTCCCCGCGGAGAATCGTAGCGACACGACCACTGCCACTCCACGGTAGCTGGCGCCAAACTGTGCCACACGCCCTCCCGCATGGCCTTCAATTATCAAATTCTCATTGATCCTGCAGTGATGCCGTACACGTTCGTTAGTGAATCCTCTTCATCCCCTGTGGGACGCAAGGCCGCAATGAGTTCCCCCCACTTCTTCCTGTCCTTGGCAACATGTCGTGAGCCTCGCCCCCCAAGAGAGGTTGATTGCTGCCACCAGCTCATCCTTCACCGTCTCGGGCCAGGTGGTCTCGGGTCTCCCGGGTTTCCTTCTAACCTGGTGGTGTCCATCTACGGTCGTCATTTTTTTTGGTACGTGGGTCCCCTGGTCCATTCTGAGTTCGTGTCCGAGCCGTTCGAGTCGACGTCTCTAGATGTCTCGTGTGCGATATATTAGGACAACCGGTATTTTGTTCAGTTTAACACCTAGTAGGCTTTCGCTACCAATATCCATAATACAGGTTTTTTTGTTGTGTTAGATCGTGTAAATAAGGGTGCTTCAAAAAAAATGTGAACACTTCTGAGAATTTGCAACAATACCACAAGAAATGTGCCTCCGGGCTCTGGAGACCACCTGGAGAAGATTCCAGGCACGTTGTTGACAATGATGGCGAATGAGTGGAGATTCTTAGACTTTTTGTTATCGTGTTACAGTGTATTTTCCGTTCTTTTCCATTTAAGTGTTAAAAACATTTTTAAGCACCCTGTATATAAATGTGTCGTTAAACCGGCCACCACCCGACACGGCCAATTAGTAAGGTTTGTCACGTAAACAGAACGTGGCCAATTCGTCACTAGTACAGCACCGGTGTGTTGGAGAGCCAAGCCACAACATTTACAATCTGAGTACGACGTTTCGCCAGCAATTACAACAACTAGCTTCATCGGGCGGCAGAGAGATTTGTGGAGAAGTCCTCCTGTTTCGTTCCTTAAATAGAGGTGTAAACGTGATGACAACACTTGTGCGTTCTGCTTGTGCGAAGGGGGGGGGGGGATTCATGAATATATGACTGGGTATGCATTCCCGTTTGGGTTATATATATATGTTCTTTTGTTCAGTTTATATTTTGTTCACTTCGTTGTCATGGATTTTGCTCGGCCAGAATAATCCAGCAAGATTCTCCCAAGGCACCCGTTATGGAAGCACTCCCCATCATCTTCGTGTCGGCCTTGATGACAACTCTCCGAGCCACACGACCAGCGACGATTTAGGATGACGTACGTCATCGGAATGGCAAAGGGTTAAGATGCAGTCGTGTTTGGACACTTATATATGATCTGAATAATTTCGTTGTAATTCCCATGATTTAATAGTGTTAATTATGGAGGTACGATATGGGGACTTTGAATTAGAAGGATTAAGGCTAAGGTATTTTCCATGCTATATCAAGGCCGAGTGGTTTGAAGCAGTTATATTCTCTTGTGAATGAATATCGCTAGGCAGTGACAGTTTTGAGGCTCGCAAATCGTTCTTGTCACTGCTATGTGACTGTTGTTTATTAAGGGACTGACGCGAAGATAACTTTGTGAACATATTTTGGAATAAATTCTAAATGTACGTATGTTGAACTTCCTTCACACCATACGTAGCCAACCGTGCCCATCGGAGGTGCGGGACACGTTCACTCAGACACTGCAACCAGTACTACTACAAGGTGGTGCACTCCCTACTGCGGGTTGTAACCATGAGGTCACCTGGTACACGTTGACTCAGACACTGCAGCCTGTACTACTACTAGGTGATGCACTCCCTATTGCGGGTTGTTGTAACTGTAGTGAGTCCAACTGAGTCGCAGACGTTAACTTGGGAGCAACACTATTTATTCAACACAACAGCACGAACATAACACAACCTACGCTCGGGTCTCGAATGCCCATCTAACCACGCTACGGCATAACTAGACATGGTTCGCTATCCTGGTCCGGACCACAAGCTGGGTCCCGGACCGTGTGGCTAGAGGCTTCTCCCCGACGTGGATCTTCGAACACCAAGACTTGAAGAACCCCGAGCTTCTCACGGAGCTCTCGTTATATGCCCCAGGGCTGGGGCTGGCTCCGCCCTTAGCCCCGCCCACCTTCCAGGCTCCTCGGGCCCTTTCTCGAATGTTCCCGAGAGCTCTCCGGGACGTGACCGTCCCTCGGCCCCCGTCCACCGGTGGCCCCCCTCCAGTATCGTCCGGTCACATGACAACAGGTCAGCCAGAGCGTCGTGCCCCAGAGTAACCCTGGCTGGCTGACGCTCGCTCTCGTTCCCTCACTGGGAGCCGGCACCGCACACTGCTCGCGGTGCCTTCGCGCTAACCAGCGCTCACCCAACCACCGCTAGTGTTAGTACTGCAGCCCGCAACCCGGGCTGCCCGCAATGACAACATTACCGGCCGTGATTTTGCAAGTCCCAGCACCACACAGTGACAAGTACAGTCACTACATAACCATGAGGTCACCTGGTACAAGTTGACTCAGACACTGCAGCCTGTACTACTACAAGGTGATGCACTCCCTAGGGGCCGTCCATAAATGACGTCATGCACCTGGGGAGGGTCAGACATTTGTGACGATGTGTGACCACAAGTATTTTGGTTCATGCAGACATGATTCCTTGTAAAAGGTTTCAGTTTGGTGTTTTAACATCCTAACACCTGTTTTGTTGCCAGAAAAAAGGGGAAACCCTATTCTCGTAAACTAAATAGTTTATCAGTTAAAAAGGAAGGTGCGGATACAGAGAGACAGCCAAAAAATATAGTTTTTTGATAAGATTTACTTCATGGTATTTGTTACAGTCCAGTATTACATGCAAATGTACGACGTTGCCTCTTAATTCAACCGTAACACGTTGCACAACACCGACCGTGCGGGCATTTAAATATGGCGCTGTACATGACTTACGAACCGTGCAATGTTACAAACGGTGGGGGGGGGGGAGTCAGATGGAGCTCATGAAGGGGGTGGGCAGAGGGGTGACTCGGTGAAACCCGACATGTCACGGACGTTCGTGCATGCGCCTCTTCCCCCTGTTGCGAGAAACCGGAAGGGAGCTCAGTCTGCGAGCTGTGGCTGGGCATGAAGGTGGAACCCTGTGACGAAGATCCTGGCCTCTCATCCAGTCGCTCGGGAAGCTGCAAACCGAGGAAGGCGCCGGCTGTGAGACCCACGCGGGCGTGAAACTAAGTTCTCATGAGTCTAGACCAGTGGTTCTTCTTAACCTGGGGTGCGCATCACCCCCTGGGAGTCTACGTAGTTTTTACTTCACGTGTATCTGTTCAGAGCAAAAACTATTGACTCCACATTGTGTACCTTCACAGTTGTGCAGATGTGCTCGTGCTTTCGAATGGCCGTTGTATCGCGCGGCATTTTCTGAACATTTCTCTCTCGGTCAACTTCTCGAGTGTTTCATCTCCGTTCCACGGGACCTGCCCCCTCTGTGTAGCCCACATCCTCCATCCGTGCCACCAAATTAGCAAAGGTCCCAGTCGAGGACTCACTCTCACTCGACATGCTTGCTTGGAGCCTTCTCCTCCACTCTTCCCACGTAGACCTCAACATCTGTTCCCAAAGCAGAGGTTGGGCCTCCCGTGTGCAACCTTCACCCCAGCTGTGTCTCACAGCCGGGAGTTTCTTCCTGTTCCTGCTTCACGATTGAGAGGGGAACTGAAGAATCCTCCCCCCCGCCATGTTCTACCTTCACCCCTGGCCATATCTCAGAGCTGGCGATCCCTCCGCGCTCCCGCTTCACGATCGGCAGGGAGGCGGAAGGATCTTCACCGTCGCATTCCATCTTCACCCCTGGCCACGTCTCGAAGCTGAGAGTCTCTCCACCTTCTGATGTTAACGATGCCGAGGGGGTCGCCGAGGGAATCGCCGCAGGACCCTCGCCCCCGAGGCTCGGCACGACCTCCCCAGAGGCAGTCGCACCCTCGTGACACCCGGCCCTCCTGCGGGCACGGCGGCAGAGGGGGGGACGGGCCGGCGGCGTTGACGCATTCGAGTCCGCGCGGGCCCGCCGGCGCGCCCGGAGGCTCCCCGCCCTGGAGGAGGCCTTCCCGCGCGTGGGGCATGCGAAGGGCCTCCCGGCCGCATGCGTCCTCTTGTGCGCACGGAGGGTGCCCGAGTGCGTGAACGAGCTGCTGCACACGTCGCACGCGTAAGGCCTCTCGCCCGTGTGGGTGCGCTTGTGGATGCCCAGGGTGCCCGACTCGGAGAACGACTTGCCGCACGTGGGGCACGCGTATGGCCTCTCGCCCGTGTGCGTCCTCCTGTGTACGGACAGGGCTCCCGACTGGGCGAAGGACTTGCCGCACATGGCGCACCCGTAGGGCCTCTCGCCGGTGTGTGTCCTCGCGTGTATGACGAGGCCCCTCGACTGGGCGAATCGCTTCCCGCACGCCGCACACCCGTAGGGCTTCTCGCCCGTGTGGGTCCTCTCGTGGTTGAGGAGCGCCCCCGACTGCTTGAATGCCTTGCCGCACGTGGCGCAGCCGTACGGCTTCTTGCCAGTGTGGACCCGTTTGTGGGTGACGAGAGTGCCCGAACGCGCGAACGCCTTGCCACACACGGCGCACGCGTACGGCTTCTCGCCCGTGTGGATCCTCTGGTGGTTGAGGAGGTGGTGTGACTGAGTGAAGTCCACTCCGCAGACGTTGCAGTGGTAGGGCCTCACACCCGCGTGGATCCTGTCGTCCGGTGAGACGTCTCCTAGCGGTGGGGCGAACGCCTTCCCGCGTCGCGCCCGCTTCATGTGCACGCTTTGATGGGAGCAGAAGTCTCCAGAATTCGCGAAAACTTCATCGCACACCTTGCACTTGTAGGGCTTCTCGTCGGCGTGACTCCTCTGGTGGCTGATCAGGGTGGCCGCTTTGTCCGTGCTGTACGGGCAGTGGTGGCACTGGTACAGCACGGGCTCGGTCCGGCCCCTGTGCCGCTTCATGTGGTCCTCCAGGGCGGGCAGGCTGATCACCACCCATTTGCAGATTGGGCAGTAGATCTTCATCTCTCCTCCCTCGTTCATCGTTCCCGTCCTGGGACTGGGGCAAAAAGTGAGGCACACAAAGGAAAATTTATCTCCACCGCCCCTGTGAAGTATCGCGAACAAGTCGTGAAGCTAGAAACCACGGACACCGGTTGCTAACCGTCGAACAAAGACGGTGGTCGCCGCTGCATCGCGCGGCACTTTCAGATGCTGCTGCTTGTGGTGGCTGTCTGGAATGCTCTTCCCTACCGATATGAGGAAGCCACTGCGAGCTATGATGCACGTTTAAGTCATCATCTAGATTGACAAACTTGTTTCTTTTAAACTGCTGCTTGTTGTTGTGTTAAGATTATTGTCCTTCCCCCGCACCTCCGATTAGCACGGTTGGCTACGTACTGTTGCGAAAGAAGTTCTGCATTCTACACGACTACACACACTACTACATACTACACGACTACACACTACACTACAACATACTACTCTATCATACACTACACTACGATACACTACACCACTATACTACATTGAGAACTCATTTCTTTAAAACTGATTTTTGTGTTGAGTTTCTTGTCATTTCCCCGCACCTCTGGCTACTGTTATGTTGTGTTTTTGCTGCTTTGCCCAATCTTGATAAATCGGACAAAAAATAATGAATTTCCGTTTCGTGATCTGCTTACCTTTTGTTCAATTTTGCACTCCTATCATGGGTTTGTGTGTATCGTGTGTTTGTGTGTATCATGTTTGTGTGTATCGTGTGTTTGCCGCTGTAACTCGCCGATTCCCCGTGCCCATCCTAGAGATCTGTGAAAAAGAGCTTTACAGCTCATCAGAATCCTCTTCCCGCAGTCTAAATAAAGATTCTCATTCTGACTGAGATGACTGGCCGATGCACCGCCTGTGACCCCTATTGTGCCAACTTGCTGCATTTTAGTCACACTCCTGATTGCTTTAGTCGCACCCCCGACTGCTTGAATGCCTTGCCGTATGTGTCGCACCCGTAGGGTTTCTTGCCCATGTGGACCCGCTTGTGGGCGACGAGGGTGCCCGCGCGCGCGAACGCCTTGCCGCACACGGTGCACGCGTACGGCTTCTCGCCCGTGTGGATCCTCTCGTGGTTGAGGAGGTGATGCGACTGAGTGAAGTCCACTCCGCAGACGTTGCAGTGGTAGGGCCTCACACCCGCACGGATCCTCCCGTCCGGTGAGACGTCTCCTGGCGGTGGGGGGAATGCCTTCCCCCGTCGCGCTCGCTTGATGTGCACGCTCTGATGGGAGCAGAAGTCTCCCGAATTCGCGAAAACTTCCCCGCACACCCTGCACTTGTAGGGCTTCTCGTCGGCGTGGCTCCTCTGGTGGCCGATCAGAGTGGCCGCTTTATCCGTGCTGTATGGGCAGTGGGAGCACTGGTACAGCACGGGCTCGGTCAGGCCCTTGTGCCGCTTCATGTGGTCCTCCAGGGCGGGCAGGCTGATCACCACCCATTTGCAGATCGGGCAGTAGATCTTCATCTCTCCTCCCTCGTTCATCGTTCCCGTCCTGGGACTGGGGCAAAGAGTGAGGCACACGAAGGAAAATGAATCTCCCCTGCCCCATCCCTTTGAAGTATCGCAAACAAGGCGTGAAGCTAGAAACCACGGACACCGGTTGCTAACTGTAGAACAAAGGCAGTGGTCGCCGCTGCATCGCGTGGCGCTTTCAGATGCTGCTGCTGCTTGCGGCGGACGTCTGGAACGCTCTTCCTATCCGGTATGAGGAAGCCACTGGGAGCTACGATGCACTTTTAAATCATCGCCTAGATTGATAAACTAATTTCTTCAGAACTGCTGCTTGTTGTCGTGTAAAAATTTGTTGTCCTTCAACCCACACCTCCGATTAGCGCGGTTGGCCACTGATCCGTTGTTATTTTTGCTGCCTTACCCAATCTTGATAAATCGGACTTGAACAATTAATTTCCATTTTGCGACTTGCTTACCTTTTGTTTTATTTTGCACTCCTATCGTTTTTGTGTGTATGGTGTGTTTGGGTGTATCGTGTTTGTGTGTATCGTGTTTGAGTGTATCGTGTTTGTGTGTATCGTGTGTTTGTGTGTATCGTGTGTTTGTGTATATCGTGTGTTTGCTGGACATCTGTGGAAAAGAGCTTCATAGGTCATCGAATTCCTCCTCCTGCAGTCTGAATAAAGATTCTGATTCTCATTGAGATGACTGGCAGATGCACCGACTGTGCCCCCTATTGTGCAAACTTGCTGCGTTTTAGTCACCCAGCGCTCTGCTCGTTGTTGTGAGCGTTGCTCCTCTGCCCTCCGTTGTTGCTGGAGGGTGACTGCCTCCAACTGCCCAGTAGTAGCGTCCTTCACGAGCCTCCTCCACAGAGGCCGATCTTGACACCGCTGGTACCAGTCATCGTCAAGTCCACTCAGCTCCACATCATCCTGTACCACGTCACTCAATCTCTTCTCCAGCCCGTGCCGTGCCCGATATGGCCGAACAAAAGCTTTTTAGGCATGCGGTGGCTGGGCATGCGGGCTACATGACCCAGCCAATGCAGCCTTGGAGGAGCTCGCTGATGATAGGACTCTGTCCAGATCCTTCAAGGATTCGTGAGCTCCTCACACTGCGACTCAGACTACAGGTTAAACCCACGATGGATCGTGGGCAGGGCCGGCCTGCAAGTTGCAAACCGGCGCAGACACAACAACAACAAGAACCGCCATTCGCCACGAAGTGGCGGTGACGTCACCACGGCGCCTGTGCCAGGCTAGGTGCACTTTGAGGCCGTCACGTGAAATGTCGAAAATGATAAAGACCCCCCGTGTAGCCTTGCCAGACTGTAGGGGCAAGTGCTGTTAGCGAGCACCTACGGAAGGCCAGAGCGGCACACGAGGGGGTGGGTGGCCAGCACCACGCCCGGCCGCCTTTGTCTCTCCCCCAGTGGCGATGTTTACCACATACACAGCACCAGGCACACATTTGAGGCTGAGTCGACCTAGGGGAGAACCAGGACCGGTCCAGATAATCGTCACTGGCGGTGTTAGCCGTGAGCGGGAATCGAACTTGGGTCGCCGGGTTCGTAGCGCTAACCGCTGCACCACCGCTCCTCACAGGAGCAGGCGCACACACAAAGATAAAGATCCCCCAGGTAGCCTCACACAGGCTGCAGCCGCAAGTGCTGCTGTTAGTAGCGAGTAGCAGTACCTATGAAGGGGGTCGGTATCCAGCACCACGCCCGGCCGTCTTTGTCTCCCCCAGTGGCGATGTTGAACTTCACATCGCTACACGGAGGCCTCGACTCTCTGTATCTGTGCGTGACGTCACCCAACCCCGTGCGTGCGTGACGTCACTCACGCCACCCCCCGAGGCAGTGGTGACGTGACGTCACGCACATACGTGCTCGAGCATCTGACGTTACCCACACCGTGTTAACCTCCCCCCCACCCCACAGGATTGACGTCACGTGCTGGGGAGGGGCAGGTTGGGGTGACGTCACTCGCGTCTCCCAGCGACCCGGCACGGTTAGTGACGTGACGTCACGACGTCAAACGGGCGCGCGTATGCCGGGGGGGTCGATAGTGTAGGGTGACGTCACGAAGGGGCTGGATGCGAGTGATTTTTTTCTCTTACATCACACGGGTCTACCCCGTACTATATACTACCATAGACAAACCCAACATTAAATTATATACTGTATTACTATACACCACTCTATACCTTCGACTATAATATTACCCTAAGTATTATTCTACCCACCCTACTGTATACCACACTGCTGTATATTCACTAAACAATTACGATACTGTATATTACCTTATACATTGTATTAAGCATTACAATTTTATACTATTTATACAATCTGCTATACACTATACCATTGACCGTCGCGTGAAAGATACTAAGAGGAAGCAACGAAATATGTCAATGGGAGAGGTGGTAAAAGTTTAGCTGGAAGCATATATTTTTTGCGACATAGAATTGTAATGTATTACTTACTGTTAGTAGCTCAGCTTATTGGAGAGTATATTTAGTATACTGATGATACTATGTAGTTTATACTTAAGTTTTTTTACGTGGTGGTTTAGTAACTGCAGCTACATACTATTAACATTCCTTCCCTTTGTTAATGCTACCCCTATCCCCTCCCTTTAATGCTGCTAATCCTGAATAATGCACGGACATATGACTTTGAAACCCCCCGCCCACCTCCTACGCATTGCTCATAAATATGCTAAATTCCTCTTGATATGCAAATTATTGTGTCAAGGCGCTCTTCTTCTCCCTCCAACTCAGCTTAAATATACACTCCAAGCTTGGTGGCGTTTCATTCATCACCTGAGGATGGCTGCTTGCGTTGTGGCCGAAACGTCGTGAGAATTATTTTATTGGTTTATTTTTATTATTTTATTATTTCCCTTCTACGTGTCTTTACCGAAAGAACCAAGAAGATGACCGATGTTTTGCGGGTCTGCACTGGGTGAGAGTTACGTGTTAACTGAGTCTCTCATACGGTAAACCCTTTGGGAAAGCGTCATGCACGCTAGCCATACGCGTCTCAGCCGTACAGGTTCTTTCAAGTCGCGATTGCCCGTTCGACCTCCGAATTTCATTCGGTTTCCGGGGCAAAAAATGTTCGGGAATATCGTTCGAACACCGATTTGTTCGAGTTCCGGTGCGTTCGATCTCCAAGGTGCTACTGTATTGCTGTACAAAGTGAACCATGACCAGAAGTTATCTGCGCGTCGCGCAGTAGCGCTTCTCTGCGAAGGACAACACATGGTTCCCGTCGGCCACCACTTTCTCTGTGCCGTTCCCGACCTGGGATAGCACAGCATTAATTCTGGTGTTGCTGGCATCCGTTTCCAACACAAAGGGCAGAGATAAATCCGGGTAGCCGAGGGGTCGTGTGTGTAGGCAATCTTCAGCCCATATTGGCACTTTCTGCCTCACTGTTTCATTATTGCTAATAGAATAGTATTCTATTATTTATTATATTTTCTTTCTACGTGACTTTACCGAAAGAACCAAAGAGTAATTCCTGCAGTCACGAAAGCTTCAAATCAAGTTTGTTTTATTATTATTTCTATGACGTGGTGGTCAATCCAGTTTTACAACTTTCCCAAGACAACTTCTTGGTTCTTTCGGTAAAGGCACGTAGAATGGAAATAATAAAATAATAAAAATAAAACATTATAAAATAATTCTCACGACGTTTCGGCCACAAAGCAAGCAGCCGTCCTCAGGTGAAGAACAGGTCTGTCATTCAGACACTGTCTTTCCGACATACCTGTTCTTCACCTGAGGACGGCTGCTTGCGTTGTGGCCGAAACGTCGTGAGAATTATTTTATTAAGTTTTATTTTTATTATTTTATTATTTCCATTCTACGTGACTTTACCGAAAGAACCAAGAAGAGGAATCCCTGCAGTCACGAAAGCTTTAAATCGAAATTTCCCAAGACAAGCTTGTGAATAATTAACCTCCAGATGTCTTTTGTTTGGGCGAGGCAAGGGGGGGGGGTGCTCCTTTGGCCTTTGTTGTCTCGAGGGAGGAGACACACTTCTACATTTTCTGTAACGATTGAGAACCAATGGGGTGCAAGGCTGCAGTGAAGGTTAATAACCACCGCTCAAAAGTGTTTACCGAAGTTTAAAGTCCGTTGCACGTTAGCCATCCTTGCCTGTTGCGTCGCCCACACGTCCAGCAGATCGGCAAAGGTCGGGAAAAGGTGTTCCTTTAAAATCTGGTTTGACGTCTCCTCCGCCATTGGGTGACATGTTGGCGAGATGTTAACTACCTCGTCTGGCATACAGGATGTCGTGGGTTCAATACCAGCTCTGACACGGGCTGCTATATATTTGAACTTTGCACGCGTCTCTCTCACTGTGATTCACGTGGATTTTCTCCGGGTCCTCTGGTTTCCCCCCGTCCCGCCCCCGAGACATTTAGAATCAACATCACCAAGCGTTTAGAGAGCATGTGGCTACTGCTATAAGTATCCACGTGATGATAGGCCGCTTCGTTGAGGTATCATTTGTGATGGCCAAGTCGCTTCTAAAAAGAGCTACGTGGCTCAGTGGTGGGCCTTACCTGGTAAAATAAAACAAAGAGTCTATGTAGTTTTCACTTCAAGTGTATCTGTTCTCAGAGCCAAAAATATTGCCTCCACGTTGTGTACCTTCACAGTCGTACAGACGCGCTCGTGCTTTCGAACGGCCGATGTATCGCGCGGCAATTTCTCTCGGTCAGCTTCTCGAGTGTTTAATCTCCACTCTAAGAGACCTGCCCCCTCTGTGTAGTACACATCCTCCACCCACGCCACCAAAATTAACAGTCGAGGACTCGCTCTCACTCGACATGCTCGCTTTGGAGCCTCCTCCTTCACACTTCCCACGTAGACCTCAACATCCGTTCCCAAAGCAGAAACTCGGCCACCCGTGTGCCACCTTCACCCCAGCCGCGTCTCACAGCCGGGGCTTTCTTCCCGTTCCTGCTTCACGATCGAGAGGGGAGCTGAAAAATCCTCCCCCCCAAGTTCTACCTTCACCCCTGGCCACGTTTCGACGCTGGCGATCTCTCCGTGCTCCCGCTTCACGATCGGTAGGGAGGCAGTAGGATCTTCACCGTCGCATTCCACCTTGACCCCTGACCACGTCTCAAAGCCGGCGATCCCTCCGCGCTCCCGCTTCATGTTTGATAGGGAGGCGGAAGGATCTTCACCGTCGCATTCTACCTTGACCCCTGGCAATGTCTCGAAGCTGAAGGTCTCTCCGTGTTCTGATGTTAGCGATGCCGAGGGGGTTGCCGAGTCGGTTGCCATGAGACCCTCCCTCCCGAGGCTCGCCACGACATCCCCAGCGGCAGTCCCACCCTTGTGGAGCCCGGCCCTCCCGCGGGCGCAGCGGCGGAGGAGGGAGGGACGGGCCGGCGGCGTCGACGTGCTGGAGCCCGCGCGGGCCTGCCGGCACGCCCGGAGGCCCCCCGCCTCGGAGGCCTTCCCGCGCGTGGGGCACGTGAGGGACCTCCCGCCCGCGTGCGTCTTCTTGTGTACGTGGAGGGTGCCCAAGTGCGTGAACGATCTGTCGCACACGTCGCACGTGTACGGTCTCTCGCCCGTGTGGGTGCGCTTGTGGATGCCCAGGGTGCCCGACTGGGTGAAGGACTTGCCGCACGTGGTGCACTCGTAGGGTCTCTCGCCCGTGTGGGTCCTCTCATGTGGGACGAGAACCTTCAACAGGGTAAATCGCTTCCCGCACACCGAGCACACATAGGGCTTCTCGCCCGTGTGGGTCCTCTTGTGGTTGATGAGAGCCGTCGACTGGCTGTATGCCTTGCCGCACGTGGCGCACTTGTACGGCTTCTCGCCCGTGTGGACCCGAGTGTGGGTGACGAGGTTGGCCGAGCGCACGAACGCTTTTCCGCACACGGTGCACACGTATGGCTTCTCGTTAGTGTGGATCCTCTGGTGTTTGAGGAGGTGGTGCGACTGAGTGAAGTCCACCCCGCAGACGTTGCAGTGGTAGGGCCTCTCGCCCGCGCGGATTCTCTTGTCCGGTGAGACGTCTCTTGGCGGTGGGACGATCGACTTCCTGCGTCGCGCTCGATTGATGTGCGTGGTCTGATGGGAGCAGTAGTCTTCCGAATTTGCAAAAACTTCATCGCACACCCAGCACTTGTGGAGCATCTCGTCAGCGTGGCTCCTCTGGTGGCCGATCAGAGTGGCCGCTTTGTCCGTGCTGTACGGGCAGTGGGGGCACTGGTACAGCACGGGCTCGGTCCGACCCCTGTGCTGCTTCATGTGGTCCTCCAGGGCAGGCAGGCTGACCACCACCCAGTTGCAGACCGGGCAGTAGATCTTCATCTCTCCTCCCTCGTTCATCGTTCCCGTCCTGGAACTGGGGCAAAGAGTGAGGCACACAAAGAAAAAATAATCTCCCCCACCCCGCCCCTGGAAGTATCGCAAACAAGGCGTGCAAATGTAAAACAAAGGCAGTGGTCGACGCTGTGTCACATCGTGCTTTCAGATGCTGCAGCTGCTTATGGCGGACGTTTGGAACGCTCTTCCTCTCTGGTATGAGGAAGCCACTGGGAGCTACGATGCAATTTTAAATCATCATCTAGATCAGGGGTGGGGAAACTTTTTTCTGCCAAGGGCCATTTGGATATTTATAACATCATTCGCGGGCCATACAAAATCATCAACTTAAAAATTTGCCTGTTATATTTGGTCAAACATTTAATTAGCTCACCCCTAATGTGATGGCTGGAACTGCTTCTCTTTAGCGAGGCGTGGTGATGTTAGCTGGTATCGATGATGTTGCTGCTACTCGCAACTGCTTTTCCAGGTTTATTGAATTTCGAGTCCTGCGTGTGGTTGCCTTGGCAGGGCCAGCAGACCAAATGATTTCGCGGGCCTTATACAGCCCACGGGCCGGACGTTCCCCACCCCTGATCTAGATTGAAAAACTTAATTGTTTAGAACTGCTGCTTGTTGTTGTGTTGTCCTTCCCCCGCACCTCCGACTAGCGTAGTTGACAACTGCTCTGTTGCTATTTTTGCTGCCTCACCCAATCTTGATAAATCGAACTTAAACAATAATTTCCATTTCGGGACTTGCTTACCTGTTGTTCTACTTTGCACTCCTATCGTGTGTTTGTGTGTATCGTGTGTTTGTGTGTATCGTGTGTTTGCCGTTGTAAATCGCTGACTCCCCATGCCCATACTGGACATCTGTGGAAAAGAGATGAATAGCTCATCGGATTCCTCCTCCTGCAGTCTAAATAAACATTCTGATTCTGACTGAGATGACTGGCAGATGCACCACCTGTGCCCTCTACTGTGCAAACTTGGTGCGTTTTAGTCGCCCGGCGCTCTGCTCGTTGTTGCGTCGCTCCTCTGCCCTGCATTGTTGCTGGAGGGCGACTGCCTCCAACTGCCCAGTAGCAGCGTCCTTCACGAGCCTCCTCCTCCACAGAGGCCGATCTTGACACCACTGGTGCCAGTCATCGGCAAGTCCACTCAGCTCCACATCCTCCTGTACCACATCACTCCATCTCTTCTCTAGCCCGTACCGCGCCCGTTTAGCCCTCCTCTATCGGGCCAAACAGAAGCTGCTTGGGCGTGCGGTGGCTGGGCATGCGGGCTACATGACCCAGAGAAAGTGGTAGCCTTGGAGGAGCTCGCCAAAGACAGGGACCGTGTCCAGATCTTTCAAGTATTTGTGAGCTCCTCATACTGCGACTCAGCCTGCAGGTTAAAGCCACCATGGATTGTAGGCAGGGCCGGCCTGCAATTTTCAAACCGGCGCAGAAATCTCTCATGGTCTCTCTACTCGCGATTTCGCCCTCGCGATGTCTCCCACTCACGATCTCCCCCTTACGATCTCCCTCTCATAATCTCCCACTCACGATCTCCCTCTCACGATCTCCCACTCACAATCCCCCACTCACAATCTCCCACTCACAATCTCCCACTCACAATCTCCCTCTCACAATCTCCCACTCACAATCTCCCACTCACAATCTCCCACTCACAATCTCCCACTCACAATCTCCCACTCACAATCTCCCTCTCACAATCTCCCACTCACAATCTCCCTCTCACAATCTCCCTCTCACAATCTCCCTCTCTCTCACGGTCTCTCTCCCTCTCTCTCACAGTCTCTCACGATCACTCACAATCTGCCCCACCTCCCACGGTCTCCCCCCCCCCCCACGGCCTCTCTACCCCCACGGTCTCTCTCCCACGGCCTCTCACCCACGGCCTCTCACCCCACGGTCTCTCACCCACGGCCTCTCACCCCACGGTCTCTCACCCACGGCCTCTCACCCCACGGTCTCTCTCACACAGTCTCCCCCACGGTCTCTCCCCCACGGCCTCTCACCCCACAGTCTCCGGGTCTCTCTTCGCCCTCTGCTCCCTCTCCGTCGGCTTCCTTCCGTCGCGTGCGAGTGACGTTGGCGCGAGCAAAACGGGACCAAGCAAGGCCGGCGTGACGTCACGGCCGTTGGGGGGGAGATGACGTCACGACCGATAGATGACGAAGGGACGTGACGTCTTGACCTTTGGGGGGGGGGGCGTATAAACATGACGTTACGACCGGTGGTGTGGGGAGGGGCGAATGGACGTGACGTCAAAATCGGTTGGCGGTTGCACGAAGAGACATGAGGTCACGAGCAATAGTGATCCAAGTTGCAAACAGGACCCTGCGGGGTGGGCTGGTAGGAATAATACTTAGTACCGGTACAGGGATATCGACCGGGTATAGAGGAGTTCAAGAAAAAATTACTGTATTCTAGTGTAACGTTAATGAAAAGTGTTTGTTTTGACAAGAAACGCTGTGAGATTTAAAGACTCGTAGTCTTTCATTTCCAAACGATCACATCTGAGATTAATTGACCTTAGATGGGGAAACTCGAATGCATTTACTAGTATAAAGGTGAAATAAAATAGAGGGAATAAACGGCACCTTGGTGCATTTTATGTCGTCTACATAGAGTTGAATAGACGAGCGTTTGGCATATTCATATAACAGTACTACATTGAGCAGTGTTTGTTTGGCACTTCGAGTTTTTATTCGCGCGCACGACATGGATACCGAAAACAACCACGACTTTGAAGACCCCAATGGTTGTCTGGACGCCCACGTTGAAAAGATGCTTGCTGAAACAGAGACCGCATTTGCTGCTGGAACCCTTTACAAACTCGCAGTGAAAAGCGTCGTTTCCATGGACCCAGAACCAACCGCAGTTGGTGCTGCTATAACGGTAGCATCGCCACCAAACATGCAGCCAGCAGCTAAATAATCAAAGATTGCAGCACAAGTAGAAATACTTGCGTGTGAATACGATGTAGTGAACACGACAGAGATGTAGTGAACACGGCAGAGATGTGGTGAACACGGCAGAGATGTGGTGAACACGGCAGAGATGTGGTGAACACGGCAGAGATGTAGTGAACACGGCAGATGTAGTGAACACAGCAGATGTAGTGAACACAACAGATGTAGTGAACACGGCAGAGATGTAGTGAACACGGCAGAGATGTGAACACGACAGAGATGTAGTGAACACGGCAGAGATGTGGTGAACACGACAGAGATGTGGTGAACACGGCAGAGATGTAGTGAACACGACAGAGATGTAGAGATGATAGTGAACACGACAGAGATATAGTGAACACGACAGAGATGTAGAGATGATAGTGAACACGGCAGAGATGTAGTGAACACAGCAGATGTAGTGAACACGGCAGAGATGTGGTGAACACGGCAGAGATGTGGTGAACACGACAGAGATGTGGTGAACACGGCAGAGATGTGGTGAACACGGTAGAACTATAAGCGAGTGAATAGCAGCAGCGACGAGGCCTCTCGCTGCCTCTGCTCTGCCGCTGCCGGGCTGCAGATTCAGCCGAGTCAGGCACCACTGCCAATATGCACAACAACAACAATAAACGTGCTGCGTTTCATCTCTGTGTTAATAAGCCTCCCGCACTAGGCCTCGCGAAGCCTGCCGCACTAGGCCTCGCGCCGTGCTTTTCGTGCACAAATAAGGCGATTAAATGTATCTCGTCTCTGTGTTAATAAATGTTTCTTGTCTCTGTGTTAAAAAAACGTGCTGCGTTTCAGTAAAGTAATTTTTTTTTAAATAAACGTGCTGCGTTTCATCTCTGTGTTAATAAGCCTGCCGCACTAGGCCTCGCGAAGCCTGCTGCACTAGGCCTCACGCCGTGCTTTTCGTGCACAAATAAGGCGATTAAATGTATCTCGTCTCTGTGTTAATAAATGTTTCTTGTCTCTGTGTTATAAAAACGTGCTGCGTTTCAGTAATGTATTTTTTTTTAAATAAACGTGCTGCGTTTCATCTCTGTGTTAATAAGCCTGCCGCACTAGGCCTCGCGAAGCCTGCCGCACTAGGCCTCGCGCCGTGCTTTTCGTGCACAAATAAGGCGATTAAATGTATCTCGTCTCTGTGTTAATAAATGTTTCTTGTCTCTGTGTTAAAAAAACGTGCTGCGTTTCAGTAAAGTATTTTATTAAATACACGTGCTGCGTTTCAGTAAAGTAATTTTGTAGCGAAGTTTAAAGTTTTGCCGTGATGCGCCGGAAGCGATGGCCATCTTGTTTAATTCACAGATCGCAGGGGGAGCGGGCGGCCATCTTGTCGGACAGGGTCATGCCAAGTGTTTGCAGTTGGGGGCAATGTTGATACACGGACGGACGGACAAACGTGGACGGACGGACAAACGCGGACGGGCGGACGGACGGACAAACGCGGACGGACGGACGGACGGACACATTAATCTATTGGTGGTCTGGTCCACTTCGTTCCTACCAGTATAAACTGCAACTTGAATCACTACCTGTGAGATCTTCACTCAAAACTGCTCTAGAAGAATTGTATACCCCTAGCTGCCACTGCTATTCAGAATGGCCTGAAATCAAATTCATCGTTCTGGATGACTTCTGCAAAGTATGATCTTGAGTTTTGATTATAGTGTGTTGATCTTTAAAGGTGTAGTGAAATATTTTGATTCTGCTACTGATACTCCTGCTATTATGGAGTGACTCATGCTGCCAGCTATGGCTGCAAAGTTTGGTTGTACATGTTATGTATATCGTTTTTATTAAATTTGAATGACAGTTCCTATGATCACTGTTACTTTTTTTATAGCTTTATTTTGGTGATTTTGAAAACGTTTTGGTTTAGCCATGTTTGTTTGTTGTAGTACAGAGTTGGTCTGATAACTTTAATCTACATTGTCTTATGGTTATTACTGTTTGACTTGCATCCCACTGGGATTTTTGCACACAGCGTTGAAATACGGTGTTTTTTCTGGAAGAATTAGCTGTTTTTTCCTGGATTTTTCTGTTGCGTGTAGTCACTTTAAGATGTTTCTTGTTCATGTTTTTGTTTTGTTGCGGTTGCACCCGAGTCAAGAGCCGCATGGCTCACAGGGTTATACCTAATAAATGAAACTGAAACGAACAGACGTGACGTCAGGACTGGTAGGGTGAGGGCACGAGTTGTGACGTCACGACAGGTGGGGGACGAAGTTACGTGACGTCTTGACCGGTGGGGCGAAGGGACGTGACGTCACGGGCAACAAAGAGCGTGAGACGTGACGTCGTGCGATACGGTGGACATTCTTTGGGTCTTTCGGTAACGTCACGTAGATATGGCTCTTCTGAACAAAAGAATGATGGGGACGTGGGAGCGGGAAGCTGTAAGCCTCAGGCTACTTTGGGCTCGCCTTCCCATCAACCAGAGGCGAGGAGTGGTGGTCATGGTTACTTATGCCCCCACCGAAGACGAACATCTGTGGAGGGATGCAGGCAAGGCTGATCAGTCAGATGTTTTTTGTTTGTTGCGGTTGCACCCGATTCAAGAGCGGAATGGTTTACAGGGCTATACCTAATAAATGAACTTGAACTTGAGCCTTCTATGACCTCCTGTCACAGGTGCTGGCTAAAGTGGCCCCTCGGGATATTCATCTTGTTGGGTGACTTCAATGCCCGAGTTGGTCATGATGCTAGCACCTGGTCTGGAGTGATTGGAAGACATGGGCCAGATCAGCTCAATAACAATGGTAGGAGGCTGTTCGATTTTTGTGCAGCCCATGGACTTGTAATTACCAACACGCTGTTACAGCATCGGCACATCCACACATCATGGATGCATGCCGGGTCCAAGCAAGAACATCTGCTGGACTACATAGTGACGGAACAGTGGATGCGGGCTCATGTCTTTGACACCAGGACCTACTGTGGAGCTGATCTGCCCACTGACCATAGACTTGTCATCTGTAAGATGCGCCTGCCATTCTTCCACTCCGGTGGTGGGTGTACACCCAGAATCCCATTCAAACCCATAGTGGCATGGTCTCAGCTAGCTGAGACCATGCTGGGGTTGGCATCGTCCCCCACTCCTGATATCGAGGGGTAATGGGCAAGGTTTAGGACTGTGGCTCATGCAGCTGCAATGGCTGCTTTGGGTACATGGCTGACAGAGGAGGTGTTCAGGATGGCTGAGAAAAAGTGACAGGCCCATTCTCATCGTCTACAGCATCCCACGTCAGAGAATGAGGCTTACCGCAACCTTCGCTCGGAGGTTCAGAGAGCCATGAGGCACTGCAAGGATGGTTGGTGGTCGTGGATTGCTGAGGAGATGGAGTCAGCCTCAATGGCCCGTGATCACAAAACGCTCTTTAATTCCATCAAAAACGTAACCTGCAGCGCCACACCTATTGCCATCATTAGGGGAAAGAACGGTGATCCAATCTCCGACTCCCAGGAACAGGTTTACAGATTTGCTGAGCATTTCTGTGAGGTCCTGGGGGAGGGGAAATCCCTCATCCTGGAAAACATCATGGGAAAAAGTGGGGATGAGCCTGCTGAGGCTGTGGTGCCTCAAATATGTAAAGAAGTCACCCCCTGTGAGTGGCTGGCTGAGGTGCCATCTGTTGAGGAAGTACTGAAGGCGATCCAGAGCCTGAGACCAGGAAAGGCACCGGGCAGAGACGATCTCCAAAGCAAAATGCTGAGCGAGGGTGGCGTTTGTGCACAGACTGCCCTACATGACATCATAACAACAGTCTGGACCACTGGACGGGTTCTGCAAGATTGGAAGGATGCCCTGGTGGTCCCCCTCTTTAAGAAGGGGGACCACACAGACTGTAACAACTACAAGGGCATCTCACTCCTCAGTGTGCCGGGAAAGGTCCTGGCAAGGATTATTCAACATCGCCTTGCCAGGCCTGCTGAGGAGATGCTTGCGTAGCCCCAATGTGGTTTCAGGAAAGGGCGGCCCTGCACAGATGCCATATTTTCTGTATGTCTGCTACAGCAGAGGTGTAAGGAATTACCACTAGACCTACATCTCTGCTTTATTGACCTGGTCAAGGCCTATGATACCATCAGTAGGCCTGGGCTCTGGGTTGTTCTTCATGCTGTCGGAGTCCCTGACCCTCTGCTCATATCATTAAGGACCTTCATGATGGTGAGCGGGCCCGGGTAAAACTACGTGGCCAGGAGTCGGAGCAATTCCCTGTACACCTTGGGGTGCGACAGGGATGTCCCCTGGCTCCCACATTATTTAACATCTATTTCGACCACGTAGTTCGTGAAGCCTTCAATAGCTGTACCAGAGGAATTTTCATCTGGTACAGATACAATGGGAGGCTGATCGATGCCTGGGTGTGGTCAAGGGATGGCTCCCTATTGCTCAACTATGTTACGTATGCCGATGATCTGGTAATTTCTGCTCACTCAGAGGAGGAGTTGGAGGCGCTGCTGCTGAACCTGGAGCATGCCATTAAGAGGTTGGGCCTTACCATCAGTCCCACCAAAACGAAGCACCTGCCGGGGTATTTTGTACCATCGGACACTCCACCCCCACAACTCCCAATTCGTGATGGGGCAGTAGTGGAGAGAGTGGAGAGTTTCCAATACCTGGTCAGTGTGCTCATGACCGGCTCTGGTTTGACAGCAGATGTCTCACTCCGAATCAGTCGAGCGGCATAATCTTTTCATCGGTTGCCTAACGCTGTGTGGAAGCTACCTGGTCTGTCACTCCGCACGAAGCTTCAGGTCTTCTTGGCGACGGTCATTCCCTACCTTCTCTACGCTTGCAAAACTTGGACCCCCCTAATGGAACATTTAGACTGGCCTGCCTCCATTCTGGGCTTAACCAGGCTGGATTTTGTGAGGAGCTCACAAATCTTTGAAAAATATGGACAAAATCCCATCGGTGAGCTCCGGCAGGCAGGACTGCGTTGGCTGGGTCATAAAGCCCACATTCCTAAACAGCTTTTGTTTATAATTACGCATGAACTTAGGAAGGAACCACTCAGAATCGTCTGTGTTAAGCAACTTTAACATCTAAAAACACTCTAATTTGCTAACACACTTATGATCGGAATTGCCACAACAGTACTCCTGTAGATATCATACTCATCGATCTGTACAATTAAAATGTCCGTAGTTACGTTGTTAAATTGAGCAATAGAACAATAGGCTAACTCGTAATAGTAACGTGACAATACACGACAATAGGAAAGCCCTTAAAAATGACAATATTCATATGGCACCGTGCTAAAGAAACATGTGTCCAATGGCAAAAGGGGGCATCAATGAATTCATTAGTACAATTGTAGTGACTAACTCGGAGACAGTAAGACTTGGAGGCACTTCTTTATTTAACAAGCGCCACCGGGATAACACACTATTTAATAAGGCCGTCTATTGTCAGCGGCACTACTTAGTTAGAACAGTTGGTAGGCTGTCTGACTAGCGGCGCCCCGGGATGGTGAAGAGGGAGACGACGACGAGAAGAATGGTGACGACGACGACGAGAAGAATGGTAACGACGACGACGAGAAGAATGGTGGCGATGGACTTGAGCAGCATGATGGGGATCCCACTTCTGGCCTCGCTCCGCCCCGGCCACACCCCCTTTCTGGAACCTACTAGCAGGTTCCCAAGGCTTCCCGATGGGCACCTTTTGAGACCTTTCCCCTGGATCCCCCTCTCGTGTATATCCTGGCCTGCTGAAATCAGAACTGCCATATGCCCAATCCGTATGAAGGGGTTCTGGCCTCGGGATGACAACCACTCAAAGGGAGTGGGGGGTCAGGGCGGCCGCTGGGAGAGGCCGCGGGGAGAGGCCGCGGAGGGCATGTTTTTTTATTTTTCTCTCACAACAGACGTGCAGAGAGGGGAGGGGGTTTCAGGTTTTTGGTTTAAGCACAAACGCACATCACGCAGTTCAGTCTGGTTTGAGTCTTGCTCAGTCTTGTGACTCGGCTTGCGACGCAGTTGTGCGAGGGAGTTGGGGCGAAGGCTTGCCGGCAGGCACCGACACCAACCATGGGTGTCGTGCCTCGAGAAGGGAAGAGACGAGGGGTCGTTAGAGGCTGAGTTCGGTATGAGCCAACAGAGTTGCGCTGACGAGCAATCAGCCGCGAGGAAGGGTAGAAACGCAAGAGTGTCAGCATCAGCTACCGAGCGCCACCGAGCGCCACCGACAAAAGGGTGTCAGCCATCAGCGGACAAGTGACGAGCGTCCTGTCGACCCGTCATCCAACAGGGGAAAGAGCCTGACCAGCCGCCCATGAGGAAGAGGAGAGCGCCATCGAATGCGCCGTGTGTTCGACCACACACCGACCTGCACCATCCAGCAGCGGATGAGCTGTGCGTACTATCTGACGACGGAATCATCACGCACCACGATGGCGAGCGTCGTGCCGACTCGTCATCCAGCAGCGGACAAACAGCTGCAAACGGCGCCACAGAGCACGGGTGTCAGCGCCAGCGAGAGCGCCGTGTGTTTAATACACACACACATCGACCAGCACCGGCTGGGAACCAAGACAAGAGTGAGGAACCTGCGCAGCTGACGAGCTGCGCGCGCTATCTCACGACGAAATTGCCGAGCACCGAGCGCCAAGCGACCGAGCCTCTTCAAGGACAACTTCGTGCCGACGCCGCTCAATCTAGCTACGGAGAGAGAAAGCCGGCGGCTCACTGCAGACACGCCCGCGCGAGGGAGCAGGGAGTGAAGCCGCTGTTTGTATACCCCTCCCCCACCTCACAAGCTCATGACACAGCGCCCGGCTTCTGCTTAAAACAATAATTTATCAAGGGGACAATACACACTCACACAACACGCATATCGGGACGAATAAGATTGTCCCAAAAGTTATCTTTGTGTTTTGAGAAGGGTTGCCATTCCAAGGTGGTGCATTAAATATCAACTGATCGTGAAAAGCAGTTGCTGCCCGTCGAGTTACATGAATAAGATTGTTAGAAGTATTTTAGTCATTCGTTTTCGCTAATTGCATAATCTTGACAATGAATTGACATATACTTTGCCTTCGGGATATAATAATTTGATTATTGCCTTTCGTATGACTATCATTGCATGCCTGTTTTATAGACTCTACCTGCCACCGGATATGCTCGCGTTACTCTGTGGAATTAATTGATTGTTCTGATTACCCAGTTTGACAACATAATCACTGAGGGTTAAATGCACGGATCATAAGGAAAACATATCTAGGAGTAATGTGTTAACAATTCCAAGCATGAGAGTTCACATATTAGAGTGACATGTTTTTATTTAGAATTAAAATTGCTTAACACAGAAGTGTTTGAGTGTTTCTTTCTTAAGTTCATGCGTAACAATCTTAGTCATAAGAACTGTATCCTGCGTTGAGATATGATTTTGGAGACCTAACATAACACACTAAGATATAATCAATAAATGTTTAAGCAAGAATAATTGTTTTATCCCGATTGATACAACTCTGGGCAGCAAAGCTAAGCCTAATATTCATAACTGCCCACATTAACATAATCACAAACATTTGCATAAAATAATTAGTATGATTTATGCACATAATTACATAAATTAGCATGCTTTCCGCGATTTACGCATTTTTCACATCTTCATTTTTTTTTTCAAAATTTCATAACCCGACATATACAACAGCAGTCACCAAGAGGTCCAATAATTATAGCGGGTAGTATGGCTCGAGTTTGTCCACGTATGATCTCTGCTATTTGTGGTTCTGTGCTCAAGAGGCTGTCATCGGCTTGATAGTGGTGCGTTTCCTCCTACCTAAAATACCTCAGGTCCCCAGCAGGGGCACTGAATCGGCGGGTCTATGTCGGCACACGGCGTGTGATTTTACTCGGGTGCATCCAGCCAGGCTCCACGTCCACCGCTGGAGTGGTTGTCGAGTCGGCATGCTGCTCACGCTGACTGCGGTGCCCGTGCTGGCAGAGATCAATGGGTCCAGCTCCGTCTGCAGTCGTGTGCGCGATGGTCACGTCACCAGATATCGCTAATAGCTCGTCCGCCGGCGGCAGCGCGTCATCCCCCTTGGCATCAGACACGGTTGACCCTTGCAGACTGAGGAACGGCTGGGAGAGACAGCGCCCGTCATGTCTTTCCCCCTCTTTCCGAGAATCCTCCGGCAGTTGTCTGTACTCTGTTCAGTGGACACGCTCCAGATCAGGTTATATCGTTCCGCTTCAGTCTCTGATTCGACCCTCACTATCCTTTGCCTGTGGGTTGGCGAAGTACTGGGCACACTCAAGAGTAGCGGCGGCCTCAAGTATTCCCTCGGAGATGTTGACTTTGATCGGAGCACAATAGGAATGATCCTCACACTATGGTCATGTGTGTAGGCTCTCATCAGCCCATATTGGCGTTTTATGCCTCACTATTTTTTTGATTATTTCTATGCCGTGGTGGTCAATCGAGTTTTACAACTTTCCCAAGACAACCTTGTGAATAATTAACCTCCAGATGTCTTTTGTTTCGGCGAGGCAGGGGAGGGGGTGATCTTTTGGCCTTTGTTGTCTCGAGGGAGGAGACAACTTATAATTATTTTGTAACGATTGAGAACCAATGGGGTGCAAGGCTGCAGTGAAGGTTAATAACCACCACTCAAGAGTGTTTACCGAAGTTTAAGTCCGTTGGACGTTATCCATCCTTGCCTGCTGCGTCACCCACACGTCCAGATCGGTGTTCCTTTAAAATCTGGTGTGGCGTCTCCTCCACCGTTGGGTGACATGGTGGTAAGATGTTAACTACCTTGTCTGGCATCCAGGAAGTCATGGGTTCAATCCCAGCTCTGACACGGGCTGCTATATATTTGGACTTTGCACGTGTCTCTCTCCCCGTGATTCACGTGGATTTTTCTCCGGGTCCTCCAGTTTCCCCAACCCCCCCCCCCCCCCCCCCGACATTTACAATCAACATCACCGGGCGTTTAGAGAGCATGTGGCTACTGCTATAAGTGTCCACGTGATGATAGGCCGATTCGTTGAGGTAACATTTGTGATGGCCAGGTATCTGTTCTCAGAGCAAAAAAAATTGCCTCCACGTTGTGTACCTTCACCGTCGTACAGACACGCTCATGCTTTCGAACGGCCGATGTATCACGCGACATTTTCTCAGCATTTATCTCTCTCGGTCAGCTTCTCGAGTGTTTAATCTCCGCTCTAAGAGACCTGCCCCCTCTGTGTAGTACACATCCTCCACCCACGCCACCAAAATTAACAAAGGTCCCAGTCGAGGACTCGCTCTCACTCGACATGCTTGCTTTGGAGCCTTCACCTTCACGCTTCCCACGTAGACCTCAACATCCGTTCCCAAAGCAGAGACTCGGGCACCCGTGCGCCACCTTCACCCCAGCCGCGTCTCACAGCCGGGGCTTTCTTCCTGTTCCTGCTTCACGATCGAGAGGGGAACGGAAAAATCCTCCCCCCCAAGTTCTACCTTCACCCCTGGCCACGTCTCGACGCTGGCGATCTCTCCGCGCTCCCGCTTTATGATCGGTAAGGAGGCGGAAGGATCTTCACCGTCGCATTCCACCTTCACCCCTGACCACGTCTCGAAGCTGGCGATCCCTCCGCGCTCCCGCTTCATGTTCGGTAGGGAGGCGGGAGGATCTTCACCGTCACATTCTACCTTAACCCCTGGCAATGTCTCGAAGCTGAGGGTCTCGCCGTGTTCTGATGTTAGCGATGCCGAGGGGGTCGCCAAATGGGTTGCCGAGGGGGTCGCTGCGGGACCCTCGGCCCCGAGGCTCGCCACGACCTCCCCAGCGGCAGTCATGCCCTCGTGGAGTCTGGCCCTACTGCGGGTGCGGCGGCGGAGGAGGGGGAGACGGGCCGGCGGCGTCGACTCGCTCGAACCCGCGCGGGCCTGCCGGCACGCCCGGAGACTCCCTGCCTCAGAGGAGGCCTTCCCGCGCGTGGGGCACGTGAGGGACCTCCCACCCGAGTGCGTCTTCTTGTGTACGTTGAGAGTGCCCAAGTGCGTGAACGATCTGTCGCACACGTCGCACGTGTACGGTCTCTCGCCCGTGTGGATGCGCTTGTGGTTGCCCAGGGTGGCCGACTGGGTGAAGGACTTGCCGCACGTGGTGCACTCGTAGGGCTTCTCGCCCGTGTGGGTTCTCTCATGTTGGACGAGAATCTTCAACAGGGCAAATCGCTTCCCGCACACCGAGCACCCATAGGGCTTCACGCCCGTGTGGATCCTCTTGTGGTTGATGAGAGCCGTCGACTGGCTGTATACCTTGCCGCACGTGGCGCACTTGTACGGCATCTCGCCCGTGTGGACCCGAGTGTGGTTATCGAGGTTGGCCAAGCGCACGAACACTTTTCCGCACACGGTGCACACGTATCGCTTCTTGTTAGTGTGGATTCTCTGGTGTATGAGGAGGTGGTGCGACTGAGTGAAGTCCACCCCGCAGACGTTGCAGTGGTAGGGCCTCTCCCCCGTGCGAATTCTCTTGTCCGGTGAGACGTCTCTTGGCGGTGGGACGATCGACTTCCTGCATCGCGCTCGATTGATGTGCGTGGTCTGATGGGAGCAGTAGTCTTCCGAATTTGCAAAAACTTCATCGCACACCCAGCACTTGTGGAGCATCTCGTCAGCGTGGCTCCTCTGGTGGCCGATCAGAGTGGCCACTTTGTCCGTGCTGTATGGGCAGTGGGGGCACTGGTACAGCACGGGCTCGGTCCGACCCCTGTGCTGCTTCATGTGGTCCTCCAGGGCAGGCAGGCTGACCACCACCCAGTTGCAGACCGGGCAGTAGATCTTCATCTCTCCTCCCTCGTTCATCGTTCCCGTCCTAGAACTGTGGCAAAGAGTGAAGCACACGAAGAAAAATTAATCTCCCCCACCCCGCCCCTGTGAAGTATCGCAAACAAGGAGTGCAAATGTAAAACAAAGGCAGTGGTCGACGCTGTGTCACATCGTGCTTTCAGATGCTGCTGCTGCTTGTGGCGGACGTGTGGAACGCTCCTCCTCTCTGGTATGAGGAAGCCACTGGGAGCTACGATGCACTTTTAAATCATCATCTAGATCAGGGGTGGGGAACCTTATCCGCCAAGGGCCATTCAGATATTTATAACATCATTCGCGGGGCATACAAAATCATCAAACATTTAATTAACTCACCCCTAATGTGATAGCTGGCGTGGTGATGTTATCTGGTATCGATGATGTTGCTGCTACTCGCAACTGCTTTTCCAGGTTTGCTCCTGGATGTATTGAATTTCGAGTCCTGCGTGTGGTTGCCTTGGCAGGACCAGCAGACCAAATGATTTTGCGGGCCTTATACAGCCCACGGGCCGGACGTTCCTCACCACTGATCTAGATTGAAAAACTAAATTGTTTAGAACTGCTGCTTGTTGTTATGTTGTCCTTCCCCCGCACCTCCGACTAGCGCAGTTGACAACTGCTCTGTTGCTATTTTTGCTGCCTCGCCCAATCTTGATAAATCGAACTTAAACAATATTTTCCATTTCGGGACTTGCTTACCTGTTGTTCTACTTTGCACTCCTATCGTGTGTTTGTGTGTATCGTGTGTTTGTGTGTATCGTGTGTTTGCCGTTGTAAATCGCTGACTCCCATACTGCACATCTGTGGAAAAGAGATTAATAGCTCATCGGATTCCTCCTCCTGCAGTCTAAATAAACATTCTGATTCTGACTGAGATGACTGGCAGATGCACCACCTGTGCCCTCTACTGTGCAAACTTGGTGTGTTTTAGTCGCCCGGCGCTCTGCTCGTTGTTGCGTCGCTCCTCTGCCCTGCATTGTTGCTGGAGGGCGACTGCCTCCAACTGCCCAGTAGCAGCGTCCTTCACGAGCCTCCTCCTCCACAGAGGCCGATCTTGACACCACTGGTGCCAGTCATCGGCAAGTCCACTCAGCTCCACATCCTCCTGTACCACATCACTCCATCTCTTCTCTAGCCCGTACCGCGCCCGTTTAGCCCTCCTCTATCGGGCCAAACAGAAGCTGCTTGGGCGTGCGGTGGCTGGGCATGCGGGCTACATGACCCAGAGAAAGTGGTAGCCTTGGAGGAGCTCGCCAAAGACAGGGACCGTGTCCAGATCTTTCAAGTATTTGTGAGCTCCTCATACTGCGACTCAGCCTGCAGGTTAAAGCCACCATGGATTGTAGGCAGGGCCGGCCTGCAAGTTTCAAACCGGCGCAGAAATCTCTCATGGTCTCTCTACTCGCGATTTCGCCCTCGCGATGTCTCCCACTCACGATCCCCCCCTTACGATCTCCCTCTCACGATCTCCCACTCACGATCTCCCACTCACGATCTCCCTCTCACGACCTCCCACTCACGACCTCCCACTCACGACCTCCCACTCACGACCTCCCACTCACGACCTCCCACTCACGACCTCCCTCTCACGATCTCCCTCTCACGATCTCCCTCTCACGATCTCCCTCTCACGATCTCACGATCTCCCACTCACGATCTCCCACTCACGATCTCCCTCTCACGATCTCACGATCTCCCACTCACGATCTCACGATCTCCCTCTCACGATCTCCCTCTCACGATCTCCCTCTCACAATCTCCCTCTCACAATCTTCCTCTCACAATCTCCCTCTCACAATCTCCCTCTCACAATCTCCCTCTCACAATCTCCCTCTCACAATCTCCCTCTCACAATCTCCCTCTCACAATCTCCCTCTCTCTCACGGTCTCTCTCCCTCTCTCTCACAGTCTCCCACGCTCACTCACAATCTGTCCCACCTCCCACGGTCTCTCCCCCACGGTCTCTCACCCCACGGTCTCTCCCCCACGGTCTCTCACCCAAGGTCTCTCCCCCACGGTCTCTCACACAGACTCTCACACAGTCTCCCCCACGGTCTCTCCCCCACGGCCTCTCACCCCACAGTCTCCGGGTCTCTCTTCGCCCTCTGCTCCCTCTCCGTCGGCTTCCTTCCGTCGCGTGCGAGTGACGTTGGCGCGAGCAAAACGGGACCAAGCAAGGCCGGCGTGACGTCACGACCGTTGGGGGGGGGGGGGTGACGTCAGGACCGGTAGATGACGAACGGACGTGACGTCTTGACCTTTGGGGGGGGGGCGTATAAACATGACGTTGCGACCGGTGGTGTGGGGGGGGGGCGAATGGACGTGACGTCACAATCGGTTGGACGAAGAGACATGAGGTCACGAGCAATAGTGATCCAAGTTGCAATAAACTGCAACTTGAATCACTACCTGTGAGATCTTCACTCAAAACTGCTCTAGAAGAATTGTATACCCCTAGCTGCCACTGCTATTCAGAATGGCCTGAAATCAAATTAATCGTTCCGGATGACTTCTGCAAAGTATGATCTTGAGTTTTGATTATAGTGTGTTGATCTTTAAAGGTGTAGTGAAATATTTTGATTCTGCTACTGATACTGCTGTTATGGAGTGACTCATGCTGCCAGCTATGGCTGCAACGTTTGGTTGTACATGTTATGTATATCTTTGAATAACAGTTCCTATGATCACTGTTACTTTTTTTATAGCTTTATTTTGGTGATTTTGAAAACGTTTTGGTTTAGCCATGTTTGTTTGTTGTAGTACAGAGTTGGCCTGATAACTTTAATCTACATTGTCTTATGGTTATTAGTGTTTGACTTGCATCTCACTGGGATTTTTGCACACAGCGTTGAAATACGGTGTTTTTTCTGGAAGAATTTGCTGTTTTTTCCTGGATTTTTCTGTTGCGTGTAGTCACTTTAAGATGTTTCTTGTTCATGTTTTTGTTTTGTTGCGGTTGCACCCGAGTCAAGAGCCGCATGGCTCACAGGGTTATACCTAATAAATGAAACTGAAACGAACAGACGTGACGTCAGGACTGGTAGGGTGAGGGCACGAGATGTGACGTCACGACAGGTGGGGGACGAAGTTACGTGACGTCTTGGCCGGTGGGGCGAAGGGATGTGACGTCACGGGCAACGAAGAGCGTGAGACGTAACGTCGTGCGATACGGTGGACATTATTTGGGTCTTTCGGTAACGTCACGTAGATATGGCTCTTCTGAACAAAAGAATGATGGGGACGTGGGAGTGTGGCGGTGAGGTGCGGGAAGCTGTAAGCCTCAGGCTACTTTGGGCTCGCCTTCCCATCAACCAGAGGCGAGGAGTGGTGGTCGTGGTTACTTATGCCCCCACCGAAGACGAACATCTGTGGAGGGATGCAGGCAAGGCTGATCAGTCAGATATTTTTTGTTTGTTGCGGTTGCACCCGATTCAAGAGCGGAATGGCTTACAGGGCTATACCTAATAAATGAACTTGAACTTGAGCCTTCTATGACCTCCTGTCACAGGTGCTGGCTAAAGTGGCCCCTCGGGATATTCATCTTGTTGGGTGACTTCAATGCCCGAGTTGGTCATGATGCTAGCACCTGGTCTGGAGTGATTGGAAGACATGGGCCAGATCAGCTCAATAACAATGGTAGGAGGCTGTTCGATTTTTGTGCAGCCCATGGACTTATAATTACCAACACGCTGTTACAGCATCGGCGCATCCACACATCATGGATGCATGCCGGGTCCAAGCAAGAACATCTGCTGGACTACATAGTGACGGAACAGTGGATGCGGGCCCATGTCTTTGACACCAGGACCTACTGTGGAGCTGATCTGCCCACTGACCATAGACTTGTCATCTGTAAGATGCGCCTGCCATTCTTCCGCTCCGGTGGTGGGTGTACACCCAGAATCCCATTCAAACCCATGGTCTCAGCTAGCTGAGACCATGCTGGGGTTGGCATCGTCCCCCACTCCTGATGTCGAGGGGTAATGGGCAAGGTTTAGGACTGTGGCTCATGCAGCTGCAATGGCTGCTTTGGGTATATGGCTGACAGAGGAGGTGTTCAGGCTGGCTGAGAAAAAGTGACAGGCCTATTCTCATCGTCTACAGCATCCCACGTCAGGGAATGAGGCTTACCGCAACCTTCGCTCGGAGGTTCGGAGAGCCATGAGGCACTGCAAGGATGGTTGGTGGTCATGGATTGCTGAGGAGATGGAGTCAGCCTCAATGGCCCGTGATCACAAATCGCTCTTTAATTCCATCAAAAAAGTTACCTGCAGCGCCACACCTATTGCCATCATTAGGGGAAAGAACGGTGATCCAATCTCCGACTCCCAGGAACAGGTTTACAGATTTGTTGAGCATTTCTGTGAGGTCCTGGGGGAGGGGAAATCCCTCATCCTGGAAAACATCATGGGAAAAAGTGGGGATGAGCCTGCTGAGGCTGTGGTGCCTCAAATATGGAAAGAAGTCACCCCCTGTGAGTGGCTGGCTGAGGTTCCATCTGTTGAGGAAGTACTGAAGGCGATCCAGAGCCTGAGACCAGGAAAGGCACCGGGCAGAGACGATCTCCAAAGCGAAATGCTGAGGGAGGGTGGCGTTTGTGCACAGACTGCCCTACATGACATAACAACAGTCTGGACCACTGGACGGGTTCTGCAGGATTGGAAGGATGCCCTGGTGGTCCCCCTCTTTAAGAAGGGGGACCGCACAAACTGTAACAACTACAAGGGCATCTCACTCCTCAGTGTGCCGGGAAAGGTCCTGGCAAGGATTATTCAACATTGCCTTGCCAGGCATGCTGAGGAGATGCTTGCGGAGCCCCAATGTGGTTTCAGGAAAGGGCGGTCCTGCACAGATGCCATATTTTCTGTCCGTCTGCTACAGCAGAGGTGTGAGGAATTACCACAAGACCTACATCTCTGCTTTATTGACCTGGTCAATGCCTATGATACCATCAGTAGGCCTGGGCTCTGGGTTGTTCTTCATGCTGTCGGAGTCCCTGACCCTCTGCTCATATCATTAAGGACCTTCATGATGGTGAGCGGGCCCGGGTAAAACTACGTGGCCAGGAGTCGGAGCCATTCCCTGTCCACCTTGGGGTGCGACAGGGATGTCCCCTGGCTCCCACATTATTTAACATCTATTTCGACCACGTAGTTCGTCAAGCCTTCAATAGCTGTACCAGAGGAATTTTCATCTGGTACAGATACAATGGGAGGCTGATCGATGCCTGGGTGTGGTCAAGGGATGGCTCCCTATTGCTCAACTATGTTACGTATGCCGATCTGGTAATTTCTGCTCACTTAGAGGAGGAGTTGGAGGCGCTGCTGCTGAACCTGGAGCGTGCCATTAAGAGGTTGGGCCTTACCATCAGTCCCACCAAAACGAAGCACCTGCCGGGGTATTTGTACCATCGGACACTCCACCCCCACAACTCCCAATTCGTGATGGGGCAGTAGTGGAGAGAGAGGAGAGTTTCCAATACCTGGTCAGTGTGCTAATGACCGGCTCTGGTTTGACAGCAGATGTCTCACTCCGAATCAGTTGAGCGGCATAATCTTTTCATCGGTTGCCTAACGCTGTGTGGAAGCTACCTGGTCTGTCACTCCGTACGAAGCTTCAGGTCTTCTCGGCGACGGTCATTCCCTACCTTCTCTACACTTGCAAAACGTGGACCCCCCTAATGGAACATCTTTGCCGGTTAGAAACATTTAGGCTGGCCTGCCTCCATTCTGGGTTTAACCAGGCTGGATTGTGTGAGGAGCTCACAAATCTTTGAAAAATATGGACAAAATCCCATCGGTGAGCTCCTCCGGCAGGCAAGACTGCGTTGGCTGGGTCATAAAGCCCACATTCCTAAACAGCTTTTGTTTATAATTACGCATGAACATAGGAAGGAACCACTCAGAATCGTCTGTGTTAAGCAACTGTAACATCTAAAAACACTCTAATTGCTAACACACTTATGATCGGAATTGCCACAACAGTACTCCTGTAGATATCATTCTCATCGATCTGTACAATTAAAATCTTCGTAGTTACGTTGTTAAATTGAGCAATAGAACAATAGGCTAACTCCTCATAGTAACGTGACAATACACGACAATAGGAAAGCCCTTAAAAATGACAATATTCATATGGCACCGTGCTAAAGAAACATGTGTCCAATGGCAAAAGGGGGCATCAATGAATTCATTAGTACAATTGTAGTGACTAACTCGGAGACAGTAGGACTTGGAGGCACTTCTTTATTTAACAAGCGCCACCGGGATAACACACTATTTAATAAGGCCGTCTATTGTCAGCGGCACTACTTAGTTAGAACAGATGGTAGGCTGTCTGACTAGCGGCGCCCCGGGATGGTGAAGACGGAGATGACGACGAGAAGAATGGTGACGACGACGACGAGAAGAATGGTGGCGATGGACTTGAGCAGCATGATAGGGATCCCACTTCTGGCCTCGCTCCGCCCCGGCCACACCCCCTTTCTGGAACCTACTAGCGGGTTCCTAAGGCTTCCCGATGGGCACCTTCTGAGACCTTTCCCCTGGATCCCCCTCTCGTGTATATCCTGGCCTGCTGACATCAGAACTGCCATATGCCCAATCCGTATGAAGGGGTTCTGGCCTCGGGATGACAACCACTCAAAGGGAGTGGGGGGTCAGGGCGGCCGCTGGGAGAGGCCGCGGGGAGAGGCCGCGGAGGGCATGTTTTTTTTATTTTTCTCTCACAACAGACGTGCAGAGAGGGGAGGGGGTTTCACGTTTTTGGTTTAAGCACAAACGCACATCACGCAGTTCAGTCTGGTTTGAGTCTTGCTCATTCTTGTGACTCTGCTTGCGACGCAGTTTTTCGAGGGAGGTTCGCGAGGGAGTTGGTGTGAAGGCTTGCCAGCAGGCACCGACACCAACCATGGGTGTCGTGCCTCGAGGAGGGAAGGGATGTTAGGGGCTGAGTTCGGTATGAGCCGACAGAGTTACGCTGACGAGCAATCAGCCGCGAGGAAGGGTAGAAACGCAAGAGTGTCAGCGTCAGCTGAGCGCCACCGAGCGCCACCGAGCGCCACCGACATAAGGGTGTCAGCCATCAGCGAACAAGTGACGAGCGTTCTGTCGACCTGTCATCCAACAGGGGAAAGAGCCTGACCAGCCGCCCGTGAGGAAGAGGAGAGCGCCATCGAATGCGCCGTGTGTTCGACCACACACCGACCTGCACCATCCAGCAGCGGATGAGCTGTGCATGCTATCTGACGACGGAACCATCACGCACCACGACGGCGAGCGTCGTGCCGACTCGTCATCCAGCAGCGGACAAACAGCTGCAAACGGCGAGAGCGCCGTGTGTTTAATACACACACATCGACCAGCACCGGCTGGGAACCAAGACAAGAGTGAGGAACCTGCGCAGCTGATGAGCTGCGCGCGCTATCTGACGACGAAATCGCCGGGCACCGAGCGCCAAGCGACCGAGCCTCTTCAAGGACAACTTCGCGCCGACGCCGCTCAATCTAGCTGCGGAGAGAGAAAGCCAGCGGCTCACTGCAGACACGCCCGCGCGAGGGAGCAGGGAGTGAAGCCGCTGTTTGTATACCCCTCCCCCACCTCACAAGCTCATGACACAGCGCCCGGCTTCTGCTTAAAACAATAATTTATCAAGGGGACAATACACACGCACACAACACGCATATCGGGACGAATAAGATTGTCCCAAAAAGTTATCTTTGTGTTTTGAGAAGGGTTGCCATTCCAAGGTGGTGCATTAAATATCAACTGATCGTGAAAAGCAGTTGCTGCCCGTCGAGTTACATGAATAAGATTGTTAGAAGTATTTTAGTCATTCGTTTTCGCTAATTGCATAATCTTGACAATGAATTGACATATACTTTGCCTTCGGGATATAATAATTAGCTCATTGCCTTTCGTATGACTATCATTGCATGTCTGTTTTAAAGACTCTACCTGTCGCCGGCTATGCTCGCGTTACTCTGTGGAATTAATTGATTGTTCTGATTACCCAGTTTGACAACATAATCAGAGGGTTAAATGCACGGATCATAAGGAAAACATATCTAGGAGTAATGTGTTAACAATTCCAAGCATGAGAGTTCGCATATTAGAGTGACATGTTTTTATTTAGAATTAAAATTGCTTAACACAGAAGTGTTCGAGTGTTTCTTTCCTAAGTTCATGCATAACAATCTTAGTTATAAGAACTGTATCCTGCGTTGAGATATGAATTTGGAGACCTAACATAATACACTAAGATATAATCAATAAATGTTTAAGCAAGAATAATTGTTTTATCCCGATTGATACAACTCTGGGCAGCAAAGCTAAGCCTAATTATCATAACTGCCCACATTAATATAATCACAAACATTTGCATAAAATAATTGGTATAATTTATGCACATAATTACATCAATTAGCATGCTTTCCACGATTTACGCATTTTTCACATCTTCATTAAAAAAAATTTATTTTTATCAAAATTTCATAACCCGACATATACAACAGCAGTCACCACGAGGTCCAATAATTATAGCGGGTAGTATGGCTTGAGTTTGTCCACGTACGATCTCTGCTATTGGTGGTTCTGGGCTCCAGAGGCTGTCATCGGCTTGATAGTGGTGCGTTTCCTCCTACCTAAAATACCTCAGGTCCTCAGCAGGGGCACTGAATCGGCGGGTCTATGTCGGCACACGGCGTGTGATTTTACTCGGCTGCATCCAGCCAGGCTCCACGTCCACCGCTGGAGTGGTTGTCGAGTCGGCATGCTGCTCACGCTGACTGCGGTGCCCGTGCTGGCAGAGATCAATGGGTCCAGCTCCGTCTGCAGTCGTGTGCGCGATGGTCACGTCACCAGATATTGCTTATAGCTTGTCCGCCGGCGGCAGCGCGTCATCCCCCTTGGCATCAGACACGGTTGACCCTTGCAGACTGAGGAACGGCTGGGAGAGACAGCGCCCGTCATGTCTTTCCCCCTCTTTCCGAGAATCCTCCAGCAGTTGTCTGTACTCTGTTCAGTGGACACGCTCCAGATCAAGTTATATCGTTCCGCTTCAGTCTCTGATTCGACCCTCACTATCCTTTGCCTGTGGGTTGGCGAAGTACTGGGCACACTCAAGAGTAGCGGCGGCCTCAAGTATTCCCTCGGAGATGTTGACTTTGATCGGAGCACAATAGGAATGATCCTCACACTATGGTCATGTGTGTAGGCTCTCATCAGCCCATATTGGCGTTTTATGCCTCACTATTTTTTTGATTATTTCTATGCCGTGGTGGTCAATCGAGTTTTACAACTTTCCCAAGACAACCTTGTGAATAATTAACCTCCAGATGTCTTTTGTTTCGGCGAGGCAGGGGGGGGTGATCTTTTGGCCTTTGTTGTCTCGAGGGAGGAGACAACTTATAATTATTTTGTAACGATTGAGAACCAATGGGGTGCAAGGCTGCAGTGAAGGTTAATAACCACCACTCAAGAGTGTTTACCGAAGTTTAAGTCCGTTGCACGTTATCCATCCTTGCCTGCTGCGTCACCCACACGTCCAGATCGGTGTTCCTTTAAAATCTGGTGTGGCGTCTCCTCCACCGTTGGGTGACATGGTGGTGAGATGTTAACTACCTCGTCTGGCATCCAGGAGGTCATGGGTTCAATCCCAGCTCTGACACGGGCTGCTATATATTTGGACTTTGCACGTGTCTCTCTCCCTGTGATTCAAGTGGATTTTTCTCCGGGTCCTCCAGTTTCCCCAACCCCCCCCCCCCCCCCCCGACATTTACAATCAACATCACCGGGCGTTTAGAGAGCATGTGGCTACTGCTATAAGTGTCCACGTGATGATAGGCCGATTCGTTGAGGTAACATTTGTGATGGCCAGGTAGCTTCTGAAAGATAGCTATGTGACTCAGTGGTGGGCCTTACCTGGTAAAATAAAACAAAGAGTCTACGTATTTTTCACTGCACGTGTATCTGTTCTCAGAGCAAAAAAATTGCCTCCACGTTGTGTACCTTCACAGTCGTACAGACACGCTCATGCTTTCGAACGGCCGATGTATCACGCGACATTTTCTCAGCATTTATCTCTCTCGGTCAGCTTCTCGAGTATTTAATCTCCGCTCTAAGAGACCTGCCCCCTCTGTGTAGTACACATCCTCCACCCGCGCCACCAAAATTAACAAAGGTCCCAGTCGAGGACTCGCTCTCACTCGACATGCTTGCTTTGGAGCCTTCACCTTCACGCTTCCCACGTAGACCTCAACATCCGTTCCCAAAGCAGAGACTCGGGCACCCGTGCGCCACCTTCACCCCAGCCGCGTCTCATAGCCGGGGCTTTCTTCCTGTTCCTGCTTCACGATCGAGAGGGGAACTGAAAAATCCTCCCCCCCAAGTTCTACCTTCACCCCTGGCCACGTCTCGACGCTGGCGATCTCTCCGCGCTCCCGCTTTATGATCGGTAAGGAGGCAGAAGGATCTTCACCGTCGCATTCCACCTTCACCCCTGACCACGTCTCGAAGCTGGCGATCCCTCCGCGCTCCCGCTTCATGTTCGGTAGGGAGGCGGGAGGATCTTCACCGTCACATTCTACCTTCACCCCTGGCAATGTCTCGAAGCTGAGGGTCTCGCCGTGTTCTGATGTTAGCGATGCCGAGGGGGTCGCCAAAGGGGTTGCCGAGGGGGTCGCTGCGGGATCCTCGCCCCCGAGGCTCGCCACGACCTCCCCAGCGGCAGTCATGCCCTCGTGGAGTCTGGCCCTACTGCGGGAGCGGCGGCGGAGGAAGGGGGGACGGGCCGGCGGCGTCGACTCGCTCGAACCCGCGCGGGCCTGCCGGCACGCCCGGAGACTCCCTGCCTCAGAGGAGGCCTTCCCGCGCGTGGGGCACGTGAGGGACCTCCCACCCGAGTGCGTCTTCTTGTGTACGTGGAGGGTGCCCAAGTGCGTGAACGATCTGTCGCACACGTCGCACGTGTACGGTCTCTCGCCCGTGTGGGTGCGCTTGTGGATGCCCAGGGTGCCCGACTGGGTGAAGGACTTGCCGCACGTGGTGCACTCGTAGGGCTTCTCGCCCGTGTGGGTTCTCTCATGTTGGACGAGAACCTTCAACAGGGCAAATCGCTTCCCGCACACCGAGCACCCATAGGGCTTCTCGCCCGTGTGGGTCCTCTTGTGGTTGATGAGAGCCGTCGACTGGCTGTATGCCTTGCCGCACGTGGCGCACTTGTACGGCTTCTCGCCCGTGTGGACCCGAGTGTGAATGACGAGGTTGGCCGAGCGGACGAACGCCTTTCCGCACACGGTGCACACGTACGGCTTCTCGTTAGTGTGGATCCTCTGGTGTTTGAGGAGGTGTTGCGACTGAGTGAAGTCCACCCCGCAGACGTTGCAGTGGTAGGGCCTCTCGCCCGCGCGGATTCTCTTGTCCGGTGAGACGTCTCTTGGCGGTGGGACGATCGATTTCCTGCGTCGCGCTCGATTGATGTGCGTTGTCTGATGGGAGCAGTAGTCTTCCGAATTCGTGAAAACTTCATCGCACACCCAACACTTGTAGAGCTTCTCGTCGGCATGGCTCCTCTGGTGGCCGATCAGAGTGGCCGCTTTGTCCGTGCTGTACGGGCAGTGGGGGCACTGGTACAGTACGGACTTGGTCAGGCCCTTGTGCTTCGTCATGTGGTCCTCCAGGGCGGGCAGGCTGATCACCACCCAGTTGCAGATCGGGCAGTAGATCTTCATCTCTCCTCCAACGTTCATTGTCCCTGTCCTGGCACTGGGGCAAAGAGTGAAGCACACGAAGGAAAATGAATCTCTCCCGCCCTGTCCCCGTGAAGTATCGCAAACAAGTCGTGAAGCTAGAAACCACGGACACTGGTTGCTAACTGTCGAACAAAGGCAGTGGTCGCCGCTGCATCGCGTGGTGCTTTCAGATGCTGCTGCTGCTTGTGGCGGACGTCTGGAACGCTCTTCCTCTCCGGTATGAGGAAGCCACTGGGAGCTACGATGCACTTTTAAATCATCATCTAGATTGACTAACTCAATTCTTTAGACCTGCTGCTTATTGTTGTGTTTAATTTGTTGTCCTTCCCCCGCACCTCCAACTAGAGCAGTTGGCTAATGTTCTGTTGTTATTTTTGCTGCCTTGCCCAATCTTGATAAATCGAACTTAAACAATGAATTTCCATTTCGGGACTTGCTTACCTTTTGTTCTATTCTGCACTCCTATCGTGTTTGTGTGTATCGTGTGTTTGCTGTTGTAAATCGCCGACTCCCCATGCCCATACTGGACATCTGTGGAAAAGAGATTAATAGCTCATCGGATTACTCCTCCTCCTGCAGTCTAAATAATAATTCTGATTTTGACTGAGATGACGAGCAGATACACCGCCTGTGCCCCCTACTGTGCAAACTTGGTACTCTTAGTAGCCCAGCGCTCTGCTAGTTGTTTTGAGCGTCACTCCTCTGCCCTACATTGTTGCTGGAGGGGGACTGCCTCCAACTGCCCATTACAGTAGAACCTCTGGTCACGACCATAATTCGTTCCATAACTTTGGTCGCAACCCGATTTGGTCGTGATTCGAACATAATTTCCCCATTGTATTGTATGTAAATATGACCAATCCGTTCCAGACTCCTACGAACTGTATATAAATATTGTTTTTTTATAGATTTTTAAGCACAAAAATAGTTAATCAAGCATTAGAATTCACAGTGTAATAGTAAACTAAATGTAAAAACATTTAATAACACTGAGAAAACCTGGAACAGCAGAGAAAACTAACATTGCCGCGTCAAGGTTTAGAATCGTTCAGCAAGATGATTGTTTCGTCTGCTACATCAGTCGGTCGATTCTGAGAGAGAGCGAATATTCGAATGAGCAATTCATGTTTCTATTGAAAGTAAGTTAACAGTAATATTTGGGTACAGTATTGTTTTTGGAAGCATTCACCGTAATATCGTATGAACGTTAACTTCCCCGCATCATCGTATGAATGATGCGAGAAGAGATTAACGGGTTCTTATGTTAGCGATTTACGTACTAATTGCAAAATTAATGCAAAAATACAGGAAATTTGGCGCTTACAAAAAAATGCGTTAAGGGGGAAATCGGCTGCGGCCATGTTTGATCGCCACCCGAGTATGTGTTCGTGACCAGATTCAAAAATTTAGTGAATTTTTTGGTCGAAACCCGATTTGGTCGTGGTCAGAAGCGTTCGTGACCAGAGGTTCTACTATAGCAGCGTCCTTCACGAGCCTTCTCCTTCACAGATGCCGATCTTGACACTGCTGGTACCAGTCGTCGGCAAGTCCACTCAGCTCCACATCCTCCCGTATCGCATCAGCGCCATCTCATCTCCAGCCCGTACCGCACCCGTTTAGCCCCCCTCGATCCGGCCAAACAGAAGCTGCTTGGGCGTGCGGTGGCTGGGCATGCGGGCTACATGACCCAGCCAACGTAGCCTTGAAGGAGCTCGCCGAAGATAGGGACCGTGTCCAGATCTTTAAAGTATTTGTGAGCTCCTCACACTGCGACTCAGCCTGCAGGTTAAACCCACGATGGATCGTAGGCAGGGCCGGCCTGCAAGTTTCAATCCGACGCAGAAAACTCTCATGGTCTCTCTACTCGCGATTTCGCCCTCGCGATGTCTCCCACGGTCTCTCTATCACACACACATAGATCATATACATAATCTCAATCTCACAATCTCCCACTCACGATCTCCCACTCACAATCTCCCTCTCACAACCTCCCTCTCACAACCTCCCACTCACAACCTCCCACTCACAATCTCCCTCTCACAATCTCCCACTCACGATCTCCCACTCACAATCTCCCTCTCACAACCTCCCACTCACAATCTCCCTCTCACAATCTCCCTCTGACAATCTTCCACTCACGATCTCCCTCTCACAATCTTCCACGCACTATCTCCTCACGATCTCCCTTTCACAATCTCCCTCTCACAATCTCCCTCTCACAATCTCCCTCTCACAATCTCCCTCTCACGATCTCCCTCTCACGATCTCCCTCTCACAATCTCCCACTCACGATCTCCCTTTCACAATCTCCCTCTCACGATCTCCCTCTCACGATCTCCCTCTCACGATCTCCCTCTCACGATCTCCCTCTCACGATCTCCCTCTCACGATCTCCCTCTCACGATCTCCCTCTCACGATCTCCCTCTCACGATCTCCCTCTCACGATCTCCCTCTCACAATCTTCCACGCACTATCTCCTCACAATCTCCTTCTCACAATCTCCCTCTCACAATCTCCCTCTCACAATCTCCCTCTCACAATCTCCCTCTCACAATCTTCCACGCACTATCTCCTCACAATCTCCCTCTCACAATCTCCCTCTCACAATCTCCCTCTCACAATCTCCCTCTCACAATCTCCCTCTCACAATCTTCCACGCACTATCTCCTCACAATCTCCTTCTCACAATCTCCCTCTCACAATCTCCCTCTCACAATCTCCCTCTCACAATCTTCCACGCACTATCTCCTCAAAATCTCCTTCTCACAATCTCCCTCTCACAATCTCCCTCTCACAATCTCCCTCTCACAATCTCCCACTCACAATCTCCCTCTCTCCCACGGTCTCTCTCCCACGGTCTTTCTCTCCCAGTCTCTCTCCCACAGTCTCTCCCTCTTTATTACTCAGTCTCTCTCATTCTCACTCTCTCTATTACTCAGGTCTCTCTCCCACGGCCTCTCCCCCACGGTCTCTCCCCCACGGTCTCTCACACAGACTCACCCACGGCCTCTCCCCCCCGGCCTCTCCCCCACGGTCTCTCCCCCACGGTCTCTCCCCCACGGTTTCTCACACAGACTCACCCACGGCCTCTCCCCCACGGTCTCTCACACAGACTCACCCACGGCCTCTCCCCCACGGCCTCTCCCCCACGGTCTCTCACACAGACTCACCCACGGTCTCTCCCCCACGGTCTCTCCCCCACGGTCTCTCAGACAGACTCACCCACGGCCTCTCCCCCACGGTCTCTCCCCCACGGTCTCTCACACAGACTCACCCACGGTCTCTCACCCACGATCTCTCCCCCACGGCCTCTCACCCACGGCCTCTCACCCCACGGTCTCTCACCCACGATCTCTCCCCCACGGTCTCTCACCCCACGGTCTTTCGGGTCTCTCTTCTGCTCCCTCTCCGTCGGCTTCCTTCCGTCGCGTGCGAGTGACGTCGGGCGAGCAAAACGGGAACAAGCAACGCCGGCGTGACGTCACGACCGGTGAAGGGGGGGATGACGTCACGACCATTGGGGGGTGGGGCGTATTACCTTAGGTCACGTCCGGTGGTGGGGAGGGGCGAAGAGAGGTGACGTCACGAGCATTGGGCGGTTGGACGAAGAGACATGAGGTCACGAGCAATGGGTGGGGGGTGGGGAGTTGAAGAGACGTGACGTGGCGACCGTTGGGGGACGTTGCCTCCATTTCTCCAAACACGCAGTAGAATTGTAAAAAAATGGTTCTTTCGGTAAAGTCACGTAGAAGGGAAATAATAAAAGAATATAAATATCAAACAATAAAATGTTTTATTGTTTGATATTTAAATTATTTTATTATTTTGTATTTATATGAATATTATTTAAATATTTATTGAACAATATTTATTTTATATGAATATACAACAATAAAAAAATATATTTTTTATATTTCTATTATTTTATTATTTCCCTTCTACGTGACTTTACCGAAAGAACCAAGAATATTAATCCCTGTAGTATCGAAAGCTTTCGATCAAAATTTAACGCAGTAGAATTGTTTAAAAAATTAACCTCTCTTCTCGCACCCAAACTGTATTCAAACATGGTTGCAGGTCAAACAGTGTTAAGATAACAAAAGGGGTTCCACATGGTTCCATCCTCAGCCCCCTCTTGTTCTCTCTTTATACTCTTTGGTTCTTTCGGTAAAGTCACGTAGGTATAAAAATAAAATTAATTTATTTTGTGCATGAGGTCTTATTTAATTTGTATTATTATTTTATGCAAATTAGGTAAAACAAATTATCAAATAAATGAAACTTGTGTATCAATTTATGTTAATTGAGTGTAAGTGCAATGTTATCAATCGTGTGTGATTAAACTTGCGTAAAATATCACGTGAAAATTATGTATATGATCTATGTGTGTGTAGAGTATTATTAATGTGTCCGGCAAAAACAACCTCTTCGTGGTGCCGGACAGCAACGCTGTGGTGGGCAGTGCCGTGGGGGGAGGGCAAATTTAGTTTGGCCTTTCCCTTCATGTCGTTTGTAACGACCACAGCGGCCAAATGGGGGCTCTCGACGGGTGCGACGGGCTGGTAACCCTTCGACCTTCAATTAACTACCACTAAACTACGATGTAAAAAAACGTATTAAGCTTCTGCCGGAGGCCCCGTGGGGACAGGCGTCTATGACGTCTCCTGGCCAAACCCCATTTGGCGGAGCCAGGAGACTGAATCCTTACCCTCGGAGCTCCTCCAGAAACAACACAAAGCCACTTCGGATGGCCACATGGAATGTTCGAATGCTCACTGCTGAGGAGAGGCTGCCACTCCTCTGTCGGGAGCTGGACCGGTACCACCTGGATCTCTGTGGTATTCAGGAGGTCCGGTGAACCGGCTCTGGCTCCTTCCACCATTAGGGGTGGAAGGTCCTCTACTCGGGGCAGGGGACTGCCAAACAACGGGGAGTGGCTCTTCTTCTGAACAAAGAATGATGGGGGGCGTGGGAGCGTGGCGGTGAGGTGTGGGAAGCTGTAAGCCTCAGGCTACTTTGGGCTCGTCTTCCCATCAACCAGAGGCGAGGAGTGGTGGTCATGGTTACTTATGCCCCCACCGAAGACGAACATCCGTGGAGGGATGCAGGCAAGGCTGATGAGTCAGATGCCTTCTATGACCTCCTGTCACAGGTGCTGGCTAAAGTGGCCCCTCGGGATAGTCATCTTGCTGGGTGACTTCAATGCCCGAGTTGGTCATGATGCTAGCACCTGGTCTGGAGTGATTGGAAGACATGGGCCAGATCAGCTCAATAACAATGGTAGGAGGCTGTTCGATTTTTGTGCAGCCCATGGGCTTGTAATTACCAACACGCTGTTACAGCATCGGCGCATCCACACATCATGGATGCATGCCGGGTCCAAGCAAGAACATCTGCTGGACTACATAGTGACAGAACAGTGGATGCGGGTGCATGTCTTTGACACCAGGACCTACTGTGGAGCTAATCTGCCCACTGACCATAGACTTGTAATCTGTAAGATGCGCCTGCCATACTTCCACTCCGGTGGTGGGTGTACACCCAGAATCCCATTCAAACCCATAGTGGCATGGTCTCAGCTAGCTGGTGAAAGTTGCAAGCGAGAATATCATCATCGCTTGCGGCTGGGGTTGGCATCGTCCCTCAATCATCCTGATGTCGAGGGGAAATGGGCGAGGTTTAGGACTGTGGCTCATGCAGCTGCAATGGCTGCTTTGGGGACATGGCTGACAGAGGAGGTGTTCAGGCTGGCTGAGAAAAAGCGACAGGCCCACTCTCATCGTCTACAGCATCCCACGTCAGAGAATGAGGCTTACCGCAACCTTCGCTCGGAGGTTCGGAGAGCCATGAGGCACTGCAAGGATGGTTGGTGGTCATGGATTGCTGAGGAGATGGAGTCAGCCTCAATGGCCCGTGACCACAAATCGCTCTTTAATTCCATCCAAAAAGTAACCTGCAGCGCCACACCTATTACCATCATTAGGGGAAAAAACGGTGATCCAATCTCCGACCGCCAGGAACAGGTTTGCAGATTTGCTGAGCATTTCTGTGAGGTCCTGGGGGAAGGGAAATCCCTCAGCATGGAAAACATCATGGGACAAAGTGGCGATGAGCCTGCTGAGGCTGTGGTGCCTCAAATATGGGAAGAAGTCACCCCCTGTGAGTGGCTGGCTGAGGTGCCATCTGTTGAGGAAGTACTGAAGGCGATCCAGAGTCTGAGACCAGGAAAGGCACCGGGCAGAGACAATCTCCCAAGCGAAATGCTGAGGGAGGGTGGCGTTTGTGCACTGACTGCCCTACATGACATCATAACAGTCTGGACCACTGAACGGGTTCCGCAGGATTGGAAGGATGCCCTGGTGGTCCCCCTCTTTAAGAAGGGGGACCGCACAGACTGTAACAACTACAAGGGCATCTCACTCCTCAGTGTACCGGGAAAGGTCCTGGCAAGGATTATTCAACATCGCCTTGCCAGGTATGCTGAGGAGAGGCTTGCGGAGCCCCAATGTGGTTTCAGGAAAGGGCGGTCCTGCACAGATGCCATATTTTCTGTCCTTCTGTTACAGCAGAGGTGTAGGGAATTCCCATAAGACCTACATCTCTGCTTTATTGACCTGGTCAAGGCCTATGATACCATCAGTAGGCCTGGGCTCTAGGTTGTTCTTCATGCTTTCGGAGTCCCTGACCCTCTGCTCATATCATTAAGGACCTTCATGATGGTGAGCGGGCCCGGGTAAAACTACGTGGCCAGGAGTCGGAGCCATTTCCTGTACACCTTGGGGTGCGACAGGGATGTCCCCTGGCTCCCACATAATTTAACATCTATTTCGACCACGTAGTTCGTCAAGCCTTCAATAGCTGTACCAGAGGAATTTCCATCTGGTACAGATACAATGGGAGGCTGATCGATGCCTGGGTGCGGTCAAGGGATGGATCCCTATTGCTCAACTATGTTACGTATGCCGATGATCTGGTAATTTCTGCTCACTCAGAGGAGGAGTTGGAGGCGCTGCTGCTGAACCTGGAGCGTGCCACTAAGAGGTGGGGTCTTACCATCAGTCCCACCAAAACAAAGCACCTGCCAGGATATTTTGTACCATCGGACACTCCACCCCCACAATTTCCAATTGGTGATGGGGCAGTTGTGGAGAGAGTGGAGAGTTTCCAATACCTGGTCAGTGTGCTCATGACCGGCTCTGGTTTGACAGCAGAGGTCTCACTTTGAATCAGTCGAGCGGCATAATATTTTAATTGGTTGCCTAACGCTGTGTGGAAGCTACCTGGTCTGTCACTCCGCACAAAGCTTCAGGTCTTCTCGGAGACGGTCATTCCCTACCTTCTCTACGCTTGCAAAACGTGGACCCCCCTAATGGAACATCTTTGCTGGTTAGAAACATTTAGGCTGGCCTGGCTCCATCCTGGGTTTAACCAGGCTGGATTGTGTGAGGAGCTCATAAATCTTTGAAAAATGTGAACAAAATCCCATCGGTGAGCTCCTCCGGCAGGCAAGACTGCGTTGGCTGGGTCATAAAGCCCACATGCCCAGTCACCGCATGCCGAAACAGCTTTTGTTCGACCGGATAAAGGGGGCTAAACGGGCGTGGCACGGGCTCGAGAAGAGATGGAGTGATGTGGTACAGGAGGACGTGGAGCTGAGTGGACTTGCCGATGACTGGTACCAGCGGTGTCAAGATCGGCCTCTGTGGAGGAGGCTCGTGAAGGACAATCCAAAAACAAAAAAGGAGAGTACTGTTGAACAGTACTCTCCTTTTTTGTATCTGGATTGTCTACCAACACTGGGTAAAACATGGGCATTTTCGTTCTCTTCTAGATTGTGCACCTTTAGCATGTGCACCTGTTGTTCTCTTTTCGCCCCCCCCCCCTCCCAACACGTTCCATTCATTGGCTACCACATTCAGATAAGCCCCTCCCCCCCTCAACTTGTATTTAAGAACTTGTATCTTGGAATCTTTGCCTCACTTGATACAGTAAATCTAGCTGTGACGGTCCCACCTGATGACGGAGACTTGTGTTGCCTCCGAAACGTCGTGATTTATTATTTTATTTCTATTATTACTTTTATTAATTTTAATATAATTTTTTACCTACGTGACTTTACTGAAAAAATCTAAGAGTATATAGCTATGTGGCTCAGTGGTGGGCCTTACCTGATAAAATAAAACAAGAGTCTACGTAGTTTTCACTTCACGTGTATCTGTTCTCACAGCAAAACATATTGCCTCCACGTTGTGTATTTTCACAGTCGTGCAGATGCGCTCATGCTTTAGAACGGCCAATGTGTAATAAAGGTCGTTGAGGCGACTTCTGGAATCCGGTCTTTATTCGTCTTTCATTACACACTCCTTCACGCTGCTGACAGCGTAAGAGGGATAGAAGAGAGAGACGCATGCAGCCACATGGCAGCCTGGACCCCCGCTCTCGCGTGGCCTCTCCCCTTCGTTCGTTCCAGTTCTGACCACGTGTTGTTCGTCTCCACCCCGATTTAATACCCGGGTCACGTGGTACGTTTCCACCAATCCTGGTTAGCCTCTATGGAATCTTCCAGACTCCACTGTAGGCTCCCGGGACCACGCCCCTGACTCATCTCCCCATTGGCTGTGGCTAAAGCCAGCAGAACCAATCCTCTACTTACAGCTGTCGCCTTTCCATTACGTCAGGGCCACGCCCCTAGGCTTCCCCCCCATTGGCTATGGACCAGGACCGGCAGAGCCAATCATCGTGACGAGTTGTGATCCGTCAATGACCCGGATATAGCCTCACATTACAAATGTATTACGCGATATTTTCTCAACATTTATCTCTCTCGGTCAGCTTCTCGAGTGTTTAATCTCCGCTCTAAGAGACCTGCCCCCTCTGTGTATTACACATCCTCCACCCGCGCCACCAAAATTAACAAAGGTCCCAGTCGAGGACTCGCTCTCACTCGACATGCTTGCTTTGGAGCCTTCTCCTTCACACATCCCACGTAGACCTCAACATCCGTTCCCAAAGCAGAGACTCGGCCACCCGTGTGCCACCTTCACCCCAGCCGGGTCTCACAGCCGGGGCTTTCTTCCTGTTCCTGCTTCACAATCGAGAGGGGAGCTGAAAAGTCCTCCCACCCAAGTTCTACCTTCACCCCTGGCCACGTCTCGACGCTGGCGATCTCTCCGCGCTCCCGCTTCATGATCGGTAGGGAGGCAGAAGGATCTTCACCGTCGCATTCTACCTTCACCCCTGGAAATGTCTCAAAGCTGGCGATCCCTCCGGGCTCCCGCTTCATGTTCGGTCGGGAGGCGGGAGGATCTTCACCGTCGCATTCTATCTTAACCCCTGGCAATGTCTCGAAGCTGAGGGTCTCGCCGTGTTCTGATGTTAGCGATGCCGAGGGGGTCACCAAAGGGGTTGCCGAGGGGGTCGCTGCGGGACCCTCGCCCCCGAGGCTCGCCACGACCTCCCCAGCGGCAGTCACGCCCTCGTGGAGTCTGGCCCTACCGCGGGTGCAGCGGCAGAGGAGGGGGGGACGGGCCGGCGGCATCGACGCGCTCGAGCCCGCGCGGTCCTGCCGGCACGCCCGGAGGGTCCCTGCCTCGGAGGCCTTCCCGCGCGTGGGGCACGTGAGGGACCTCCCACCCGAGTGCGTCTTCTTGTGTACAAGGAGGGTGCCCAAGTGCGTGAACGATCTGTTGCACACGTCGCACGTGTACAGTCTCTCGCCCATGTGGGTGCGCTTGTGGATGCCCAGGGTGCTCGACTGGGCGAATGACTTTCCGCACGTGGCGCACTTGTAGGGCTTCTCGCCCGTGTGGGTTCTCTCATGTTGGACGAGAACCTTCAACAGGGCAAATCGCTTCCCGCACATCGCGCACCCGTAGGGCTTCTCGCCCGCGTGGATTCTCTTGTCAGGTGAGACGTCTCTTGGCGGTGGGACGATCGACTTCCTGCGTTGCGCACGTCTGATGTGTGTGGTCTGATGAGAGCAGTAGTCTTTCGAATTCGCGAAAACTTCCCCGCACACCCTGCACTTGTAGGGCTTCTCGTCGGCATGGCTCCTCTGGTGGCCGATCAGAGTGACCGCTTTGTCTGTGCTGTACGGGCAGTAGGGGCACTGGTACAGCACGGACTCGGTCCGGCGCCGGTGCTGCTTCATATGGTCTTCCAGGGCGGGCAGGCTGATCACCACCCAGTTGCAGATCGGGCAGTAGATCTTCATCTCTCCTCCAACATTTATCGTCCCCGTCCTGGTACTGGGGCAAAGAGTGAGACACACAAACGAAAATGAATCTCCCCCACCGCACCCAGTCCCCATGAAGTATCACAAACAAGTCGTGAAGCTAGAAACCACGGACACCGGTTGCTAACTGTAGAACAAAGGCAGTGGTCGCCACTGCATCGCATGTCACTTTCAAATGCTGCTGCTTGTGGTGGACGTCTAGAACGCTCTTCCTCTCCGGTATGAGGAAGCTACTGGGAGCTACGATGCACTTTTAAATCATCATCTAGATTCTAGATTGACAAACTAATTTCTCAATTATTTAGAACTGCTGCTTATTGTTGTGTTTAATTTGTTGTCCTTCCCCCGCACCTCCAACTAGTGCAGTTGGCTACTGTTCTGTTGTTATTTTGCTGCCTTGCCCAATCTTGATAAATCGAACTTAAACAATGAATTTCCATTTCTGGACTTGCTTACCGTTTGTTCTATTTTGCACTCCTATCGTGTGTCTGTGTGTATCGTGTTTGTGTGTATCGTGTTTGTGTGTATCGTGTGTTTGTGTGTATCGTGTTTGTGTGTATCGTGTGTTTGCTGTTGTAAATTGCTGACTCCCCATGCCCATACTGGACATCTGTGGAAAAGAGATTAATAGCTCATCGGATTCCTCCTCCTGAAGTCTAAATAATCATTCTGATTCTGACTGAGATGACGAACAGATACACCGCCTGTGCCCCCTACTGTGCAAACTTGGTACTCTTAGTAGCCCAGCGCTCTGCTAGTTGTCTTGAGCGTCACTCCTCTGCCCTACATTGTTGCTGGAGGGGGACTGCCTCCAAGTGCCCAGTACAGTAGAACCTCTGGTCACGACCATAATTCGTTCCATAACTTTGGTCGCAACCCGATTTGGTCGTGACTCGAACCTAATTTCCCCATTGGATTGTATGTAAATACGATTAATCTGTTCCAGACTCCTACGAACTGTATATAGTTTTTTTTCTTTTTAAGCACAAAAATAGTTAATCATGCCATAGAATCCACAGTGTAATAGTAAACTAAATGTAAAAAATTTAATAACACTGAGAAAACTAACATTGCCGCGTCAAGATTTAAAATCGTTCAGCAAGATGATTGTTTCGTCTGCTACATCAGTCGGTGGATTCTGAGAGAGAGAGAATATTCGTTTGAGCAATTCATGTTTCTATTGAAAGTAAGTTAACAGTAATATTTGGGTACAGTATTGTTTTTGGAAGCATTCACCGTAATATCGTATGAACGTTAACTTCCCCGCATCACCGTATGAATGATGCGAGAAGAGATTAACGGGTTCTTATGCTAGCGATTTACGTACTCACTAATTGCAAAATTAATGCAAAAATACAGGAAATTTGGCGCTTACAAAAAAATGGCGCGGAGTGGGAAATCGGCTGTGGCCGTGTTTGATCGCCACCCGAGTATGTGTTCGTGACCAGATTTAAAAAAATTGTAAATTTTTTGGTCGAAACCCGATTTGGTCGTGGTCAGAAGCGTTCATGACCAGAGGTTCTAATGTAATAATAAACTAAATGTAAAAACATTGAATAACACTGAGAAAACCTTCCGGCATGAAGGAAGTGAGGAGGAAGATTTGGGAGCAGGTTACTGTTTTGAGGGAGAGTCCGCCTCCGCGATGGAAGGACGTTCTCCTTCAGGTGTTTTCTCTCTTGCGATTTCTTCGTCTTCTAATGTTTCGTCTTCAGGGATTTCTGGGTCAGGGGTTTCTTGTTTTTTTATCCGTTTAGCTGGTGGACCAACAGTCACCAAAAACCGATCTGTTGTGACTCGTCTTTTCCTGTGCATCAAAACTTTCCGGAAATGAGAGATGACACAATCGTTCATCATGTTCAACACTCTATTCGTAAGAGTTTTGTCGGGGTGGTGCTTTTCAAAGAAATTCTGGCACTCATTCCATTTTCCTATGACGTCTTTCAACACATCACTTTTAATCACCTCCCTTTCATCTTCTTCCTCCGATGACTGCTCCTCAGTGAGCACCTTATGCTGCTCATTCTGGAGTTCAACGAGTTCATCCATTGTCAGTTCCTCATCGTGATCTTTGACCAGTTCCTCGACGTCGTCACTATCGACTTCAAGACCCATGCTCTTACCCATGGACACGATCTCCTCCACAACAGGGGGCTCAAATCCTTCGAAATCTCGTTCAGCAATGCATTCAGGCCAAAGTTTCTTCCACGCCGAGTTCAAGGTCCGGTACGTGACGTCTTCCCAGGCTTTGTCGATGAGGTTGATGCAATGAACAATATTAAAATGGTTCTTCCAAAACTCTTTCAGGGTCAAAGACGTCTCTTCGGTCACATTAAAACACCTGGTGAAGAGTCCCTTAGTGTACAGCTTCTTTAAGTTGGAAATGACTTGCTGGTCCATGGGCTGCAGAAAAAGAGTCGTGTTTGAGGGGAGAAACTTGACCTTAATGAAGTCGTAATCATTGTCCATATGGTCAACCAAACTTGGAGGGTGTGCCGGTGCATTGTCCATCAGAAGAAGGCACCTTTCAGGCAGATGATTGTCAGAAAGATATTTCCTAACAGCGGGAGCGAAAGTCTCGTGCAGCCATTCCAAAAACAAGCTCCTTGTGACCCAACCCTTCGTATTAGCCCTCCACATCACGGGCAGTCTGGCCTTGTTCACATTGTGCTGCTTGAATGCACGAGGGTTCTCGTATTGGTAGACGACTAGCGGTTTAATTTTTAAATCGCCACTTGCGTTCGCACACAGCAAAATGTTCAATCTGTCCTTCATTGGCTTGTGCCCGAGTATAGCATTCTCCTCCTGTGTGATATAGGTCCTCTTCGGCATCTTTTTCCAAAACAATCCCGTCTCGTCGCAGTTAAACACTTGTTGCGGGACATAACCTTCAGCCTCCACGAATTTAGCGAAATCTTTCGCGAACGCTTCCGCAATAGCAGCGTCAGAACTAGCAGCCTCTCCATTCCTTACAACACTATGAATACCACTTCTCTTACGAAACTTTTCCAACCATCCTCTACTGGCTTTAAATTCATCACTTTCTCCACTCGAAGAAGGGTATTTCTGACGCAAATTACTATGTATCTTCTTAGCTTTCTCGCATATGATCGCCTCGCTTACGCTATCACCTCCAAGTTGCTTCTCGTTCAACCACACTAGCAACAGTTTTTCCACCTCTTCCAGCACTTGAGGCCTCTGCTTGGTTAACATTGTAACTCCCCTTGCAACATTAGCTGCTTTAATAGCCTCTTTCTGCTTCAAAATAGTCGAGATCGTAGACTTTGATTTCTTGTACTCTGCAGCAAGATCGGTAACACGCACACCACGCTCATACTTTTCAATAATTCCCTTCTTCACTTCGATTTCAATTTTCTTTAAAACCTTCTTCTCACCAACATTACCACTCTTCACTTGATTAGAGGCCATGGCTAATTGCAAAATTAATGCAAAAATACACAAAATACTGCACAGAGTTCACAGCGAATGAGCGCACGTCTGACCGAGACCGATTACTAAGCGAGACTGACTGAGCAAGCGGCCACACGTGGTTCGCTGTTGTTTGTAAACAAACAACAGGAAATTTGGCGCTTACAAAAAAATGGCGCGGAAGGGGAGATCACCAACAGTATCTCTCCCACAGTCTCTCTCCCACGGCCTCTCCCCCACAGTCTCTCACAATCTCTCACACAGTCTCTCCCACGGCCTCTCCCTCTCTATTACACAGTCTCTCTCCCCCACGGTCTCTCACCCACAGTCTCTCCCACGATCTCTCTCCCACGGCCTCTCCCTCTCTATTACACACAGTCTCCCCCACAGTCTCTCTCCCCCACGGTCTCTCACCCACAGTCTCTCCCACGGTCTCTCTATTACACACAGTCAATTACACACAGTCTCTCTCCCCCACGGTCTCTCACACGGCCTCTAAACCCACGGCCTCCCTCTCTCTATTACTTACAGACGCTCTTCGCCCTCCTCCGTCGGCTTCCTTCCGTCGCGTGCGAGTGACGTCGGGCGAGCAAAGTGGGAGCAAGCAACGCGGGCGTGACGTCACGACCGGTGGAGGACGAAGGGACGTGACGTCCCGACCGTTGGGGGGGGAAGGGCGAAGAGACGTGACGTCACGTCCGGTGGTGTGGGGGGGGGGCGAATGGACGTGACGTCAAGATCGGTTGGCGGTGGGACGAAGAGACATGAGGTCACAAGCATTGGGGGGGGTGGGGTTGGTCGAAGAGACGTGACGTTTCGACCGGTGGGGAAGGAACACACATGACGTCAGGACCGGTAGGGTGGGGGGGTCAGACATTGAGGGGGGGAGGTTTGAAAAATGTGACGTCACATAAAAATGCGCAACTTTAAATAAATGTTAATAAAATAGAATTCTTATAACAACACTAATTTTGATTCATTTTCATTGTTAACTATTTTATGATTTAAATTTACTAAGGTCATCTTTTAATTATTCCATGAAGGAGCATTTTGTTTCTCCATGGGAGAATGGAGAAGCATCAATTTTGTAAAAAAATGATTGTTATTAAACATTTTGAGTCTAATGATTCTACCAGGGCTTTTCATTCCGTGAAATGAATATGTGATTGTTATAATTGCGTTCTCCATTTTGCTTCGTTATACTACAAAGTTTCAAGTATTTTTTTTATAGTTATAATTACTTTTAATATTTTATAATTATAAGAGAATTTCAATATAATAATCTGAACATCTGTAGTTTTACACCATTGGAACCCCATTTGCCAGTAGCAACATATGATAATTGTTTTTTTACCCTTTTATCTGGCAATAAAACTGACACCTTTTTTTACAAGGAGTCATGTTTACATTGACCACAATACCTGTGGTCGGAATGCAAACAAAAAACACAAATCTGATCATGTATGCACTGTCCTTGAAATTGATTGGTCCACACCCGATTATCATATTTTGCTACTGGCAAAGGAGGTTAGTCTAATCTAAATTAAGGAAATCACACTTTGTACAATACAGTGATCCCTCGTTTATCGCGGTTAATGGGGACCGGAACCCCTCGCGATAGGTGAAAATCCGTGAAGTAGGATTGGCCCCCCTAGGAATTTCCGTATATGTGTGTGTGGGTACCAGAATGTTTAAAATATGTATATTTATACTTTATATATTTTACTAAAATCTATTTCATTATAAAACCTTAATATTATACATTCACTCTCTCTCGCTCTCATACGATACGTATTATGATGCGCAGCCAATCAGCTCACGGGATACTGTACATCAACTCGTGCTCTCATTCGTCGATATCACGCCGGGAACCAATCACGTGCCTTGTCTGAGTGCCCGTGGGTACAGTATGTACAAAGCCTCTGAGAGAGTTTCTCTCTTTGTCTGGCATCCTGGGAAACCGTTTCTCTCGCGCATCACGATGAAACAATGCTGCTTTCCGCAATACGGCTGCCGATATGGCGGTATTTTTGAATTTTTAATTTTGAAAAATCCGCGATGCACTGAGGCAGCGAAACTTGAACCGCGAAGTGGCGAGGGATTACTGTATACGCTAATCATCATTACTGAGCCGCGTGCCATAGCATGCATCTGCGCATGCGTGGAACGCCGGTTCCCCCTAGCAACGCAAACACAGTTGCTTAGCGACGAAGGGAGGTTCTCCCGCGTTAAAGATTTGGTGGTCATTTTGTTTACAAGAAAAAATGCCTCCAAAACAAACACAAAGAGAATGGTGGCACTGTGGCACACAAAATACATACATACAACTTAATAAAAAAAATACTATCCTTAATTGAGGTTTGTATGGGTTATATGGCCTAAATATTAAAAACATCCATAAATGTGTTGTTAAACCCGCCACCACCCAACACAGCCAATTAGTAAGGTTTGTCAAGTAAACAGAATATGCCAATTCGTTACTAGTGTAATGACTCTTGGACGATACAAACTGTAGAGGGCTTTCTTTATTTTGATTAGGGCGCTTGACGCAGATAACTTGGGCCAGGGATGACGCGTAAATCGCGATGATGCGAAGACAACGATGACACGAAGACAACGGCGGCGTGAAGACATTTCGATTTAAAGCTTTCGTGACTGCAGGGATTCATCTTCTTGGTTCTTTCGGTAAAGTCACGTAGAAGGGAAATAATAAAATAATAAAACATAATAAAATAATTCTCACGACGTTTCGGCCACAACGCAAGCAGCCGTCCTCAGGTGAAGACCAGGTCTGTCGCTGTCTTTCCGACAGACCTGTTCTTCACCTGAGGACGGCTGCTTGCGTTGTGGCCGAAACGTCGTGAGAATTGTATTTTATAATTTTTGATTATTATTTTATTTCCCTTTGTGAGAATTTTATTTTATTATGTTATTTTTAATATTTCCCATTGTGAGAATTGTATTTTATTATGTTTTATTTTTTATTATTTTATTATTTCCCTTCTACGTGACGACTTTACCGAAAGAACCAAGAAGATGAAATAGTTCACTACTTTAGCCCACCGCTGTGTTGTGAAACCACAACAACATTTACAATTTTGTTGTTGTTGTTGTGGTTTCACGTTGTTGTTGTTGTAGTTTCACGCTTCAACACACCGGTGGGCTAAAGCAGTGAACTATTTGTCTTTTGTCAACGTGACACTTTATTACTGATTGACCGTGTCGGGTGGTGGAGGGTTACGACACATTTATAAATAACGCGATCTAAACCCAACAACGTTGATTATGAAGGAATTCATATTCTTGGTACTTTCGGTAAAGTCACGGAGATAATTAATATTATTTCCCTTCGGCGTGAAGACAGCGACGACCCCGATCCCACGGCAGCCTTGAACCTTGCTACTCGCCTCCTTTTATCCCCGGCGTGTCCCTAACTCCGCCCCTGGCCACTCATCCTTTCTAGAACTCTCTGGCCCGTTCCCGTACTTCCCTGTTGATTCCCCCTTGTGACAACTTGCTATATTCTATGGGAACCTCATTTGCCAGTAAAAATATGATAATTGGTTCTTTACCCTTCTATCTGGCAACAAAACTGACACCTTTTTTACAAGGAGTGCGCCTTTTGGCGTCATCTGGTCCAACCCATATGAGACTAGGCGCTAAGGAAAGCTGTCTCGGGTGTGGATCAATCAACTTTAAGGACAGTGCACATTATCAGAGTTATGTTCTTTTGTTTGTATTATGACTGCAGGTATTGCGGTCTATGCAAACATGACTCCTTGTAAAAAAGGTGTCAGTTTTGTTGCCAGATAGAAGGGTAAAGAACCAATTATCAACTTGCTCTATTATTTATCAATCCTGTAATGTCTGCTCGTGAGCTCTAGTCCACGCACTGTCTTTGCACCCGCACTGTCTCCACAGACGTACTGTCTCCACACACGCACTTTCTCTACATTAGTACAGCACACGGGTGTGTTGGAGAGTAAATCCACATTCACAATCTGATTACGACGTTTCGCCAGTAATTACAACTAGCATCATCAGGCGACAGCCATATTTGTGGAGAAATCCTCCTGTTTCGTTCCTAAATCCCTCGGCCCTTCTGTGCGTACCTCTATCCCGGCTGCGTTCCTGCGGTGAGCAGGCATTTGCTGTGTCTCTGCCTCGGTCGTGGAATTCCTTACCATTGGAAATTCGTTTAACCGACAATGTGGATACTTTTAAGTCGCGTTTTTTTAAAATCCACAAATTATTAAGTCCGTTTATTCTTTGTAGCTCTCATCCTCTCTTGGCCTTTCCTTAACCTTAATCTTACAAGGCGCCTTGAGACAGAGAAAGGCGCCTTACAAATAAATACAAATAATTATTATTAATTGGCTGTGTCGGGTGGTGACGGATTTAACGACATTTATAGTTATGCAATCTAACAAAAAAACTATTATGGATATTGGCCTTAAAGATTAGAGTGGTAAGTACGATGCAGTAAATGTGGTAACTTTTTGTCTATTTGTATTGTTTCTTTATGCCAACTTCATATAAAACACGAAAAAAACAACACCTACAAACATGTCAAGCAAGAATGTGCAAAAATAAGTTATTTTAAACAATGATGACGATTTAGTGATTGTCCGGTGTTTTTGAAAATCCGGTGCCTCCTACCCCAACTCCCTAAGCCGGTGCAGTTTGCAAGTGTTTTCGTTTTAAGTTAATGTTACTCAAATATATACAGCACAGGAACTCCTCTACCTACTAAGACTAGACTTACACACTTTCAGAGATTGGAAAAAACCCGGTACGGTGCGTCCAGTTGCCTGCTCGGACCGAGAGTCGTAAGTTCAACCGCCCCGCTCAATAGATGGTGGTGGCATCTACATCTGTAGAACGTGAAGAACCAGCAGCATCTACATCTGCAGAACGTGACGATTTAGTGGCATCTACATCTGCAGAACGTGAAGAACCAGTGACATCGACATCTGCAGAACGTGAAGACACCAGTGGCATCTACACCTGCAAAACTTGAAGAATCAGTGGCATCGACATCTGCAGAACATGATGAACCAGTGGGATCTGCATCTGCAGAATGTGAAGAACCAGCGGCATCTAAATCTGCAGAACTTGAAGAACCAGTGTCATCTGCATCTGCAGAACACGAAGAACCAGTGGCATCTACATCTGCAGAAAGTGAATAACCAGCAGCATCTACATCTGCTGAACTTGAAGAACCAGTGTCATCTACATCTGCAGAACATGAAGGACCAGCGCCATCTACATCTGCAGAACATGAAGAACCAGTTGTATCTACATCTGCAGAACATGAAGGACCAGTGACATCTACATCTGCAGAACATGAAGGACCAGTGACATCTCCATCTGCAGAACAGGCATCTACAGGAGAGTACGTAACTTTCAAAGCCATTCCCCGTGTTTAGTGTACACGCCGTACAACTTGTTTGGAATCGACAGGAGTAAAGTGGGGACTTACTAACAAAGCAACTTACCTCTGGAACATAACTCATTCGTAAGTAAAGAAGTCGCTGTATAGGGTATATATATATGTGTGTGTGTACACGGGGTATATATGTGTGTACAGGGTGCATATATGTGTGTTTGTGTGTGTTTGGAACCATTGAAGAGGGTTCTACAATGGTCACACAAAGTGCGTGGCCACAACTGAACCGCGATACCCTCGCTGCTGATCTCGTCAAGGAGCTATAAACCATCGCCACGCGACACTCCAGTGATCATATTCACAACAGCAGCGGCGGCGGTGGCGGTGGCAGCGGCAGCAGCAGCGGTTTCGGGCTCAGCCGTCGAATCAAAGGCGGCGGTCACCGCATCATCGTCATGTGACACTTTCCGATATGCTTCCGCGGCCGTCTGAAACGCTCTCTTTCCGATATCAGGAAGACGCTGCGAGCTATGCGTCATCGCCTAGATTGACAAACTCATTTGTTTGGAAGCTGCTGCTTGTTTTTGTGTTTAGTTTGTTGTCCTTCCCCGTCCCCTGAACCTCCGATTAGCAATGGTCGGCTACGTATGGTGTGAAGGGAAGTTCAATGTACGTAGGTAAATCTGTTCAGACCTGAACGTTATTATCTGTCTATCCGCTTCACAATCGAGAGGGGAAATGAAGAAACCTTCGGAGTTAGAATCTTAACTTATCCAGGGGCAATCCTATGATCTATGAAGCTCTTTGTCACAGATGTCCAGTAGGGGCACGGGGGATCGCAAAGTTACAACGACAAAGTAAAAAAAACGATAGGAGTGCAAAGTATAGGAAAGGTAAATAAATTACTTAAAAACTTTTTTTTTTATTGTTACCAGGTAAGGCCCCTACTGAGCTATGTATAAGCTCTTTTTCAGAAGTGACCTGGGCCATCACAAATTATAGCAGCGCAACCAGGTGGCTGACACCATCATCACGTGGAAACGTCGCCTTCGCCTTCACTGCCGCCGGCCGCGTTTCAAAGCCACCGCGCGTGGCGGCAAGGAGGATGAGGAGGTGGTAGTGGGGGCGGTGGTGGGGGCGTTTCTCTTCGCCTGCCTCGCTCCGGTGGAGAAGGAGCGGTCGCCACCGCCGCCTCCGGACGTCCGCCGTCTTCTCGGTTCGCCACCTCCGTTTCCACGGGGAACGGGAGCGTCGAACGTCTGAACCGAGGCACCCTCCGGTCCGCCGCTCGACGGGGGCCGCGACGGCAGGCCGTGGACGTTCTGGTGAACGTGAAGGGCCCTGGAGTCTGCACACTCCTTGCCGCACGCGGCACACCGACGTGCCCTGCCACCCTCGTGGACCCGCAGGTGGGCAACAAGGGTGTCAAACCGGGCGAATATCTTGTCGCACTCGGCGCACCTGTAGGGCTTCTCGCCCGTGTGGATCCTCTGGTGGTTGCGGAGCTGCTCCGACCGGGTGAAGTCCATGCCGCAGACGGTGCAGTGGTAGGGCTTGCCGCCGGCGTGCGTCTTTTGGTGCTCGTGAAGATCCTCCGAGCGGTTGAACGCCAGTTCGCAATCGGTGCACTTGTAGGGCTTCTCCTCGGAGTGTGCCGCTTGGTGCTCGCGGAAGACCTCGGCGTCGATGAACACTTTGCCGCACTCGGCGCACTTGTGCGACTTGCGCACGTCGTGCGTCGCCTGGTGGCCGATGAACACGTTCAGCTTGTCCGTGTTGAACGGGCAGTGGGGGCACCGGAACAGAGCGGGCTCCGTCCACCCCCTGTGCCGCTTCATGTGGTCGTCCAGGGCGGGCAGGCTGACCACGAGCCACTTGCAGATCGGGCAGAAGATCTTCATCTTCGCTCCGTTCCGTTCCGCGTCGGCACTGGGGCACGCAAGGGAAAGGCAACAATCATAAAACGAAAAAATTGCGTGATGTGCCACCGCACAATATCCATTCACGGGTGAACCGCTACACCTCGCTGATGATCTCGCCCAGGAGCATGAACCGTCATTACGTGAACTCTCCTTCATCCTCGTAGCACCAAAAGCAGCGGCGCATTGTCGCGTGGCGCTTTGAGATCCGCTTCTTCTGTGGCAGTCTGGAATGCTCTTCCCTTCCGATATTAGGAAGCCACTGGGAGCTATGATGCACTTTTAAATGGGCTCGCACGGAATTGACTTTTCCAAGACGAGGGTACTCTGCAAACCCACCGGCAATTATCAGAGATTTGTTCATGAAGCCATCCAGATAAATAAACACAGGCACAACTTCAACCTAGAGGATGGGTACAAACTGAGCAATCATTGGAAGGACGTTATTAACCAGGTAAAGTCTTAACTGACTGTGATGTTTCCATCCTACCTGTCAGCTGTTATTTCCGATTCTCTGTGTGTCTTTCTCTCTCTCTGTGCATCTCTCACTTTACTGCAGTGACCCGGGTGCCAGAGGTCACAAACGGGTTTTGATTCCTTACCCGTACCCGGCTGCACCAGGGTCGCAAACGGGTACCCGTACCCGGCAGTACCCGTACCCTACCCGTAACCGGCCGGGTACGGGTAGGGTACGGGTATCGGGTACCTGATTGCGACCTCTGGGATGAAGCCATGTTGCAGGCGCGGGTGGGTTGATTCTAGGAACTTGAATTGTGAGAAGAGACAAGACGTTGGGAATTGAGTGACAAAGTTACTCACCAGTGACTCACGGTCTACCCATACCCGGCCGCACCAGGGTCGCAAAAGGGTACCCGTACCCGGCCGGGTACGGGTAGCCGGGTATCGGGTAGGGTACGGGTATCGGGTACCCAGTTGCGACCTCTGCTCTTCCCCCCATACTGCCGAGGCCTATAAAACCTTGGGCCACAGCAGATCTCTCGCCTACTTCAGCAGTTTTTTCTTGCTGTGGTTGTCCCACCTGATGACGATTGCTTGTGTTGCGATCGAAACGTCGTGATCTATTATTTTTCTACCTACATGACTTTACCAAAAGAACCAAAGAGTATAGGCAAGTTGCTGTTAGGGAGTAGCAGCCTATGAAGGCTGGCACCATGGCACACGAGGGGGTGGGTGGCCAACACCACGCCCGGCCACCTTTCTCTACCCAGTGGTGATGTTTACTACACACCGCACCAGGTTACTCATTTGAGGCTGAGTCGACCTAGGGGAGGAGGTCCATGACCGGTTCAGATAATCGCGATCACTGGTGTTGACCGTGAGCGGGAATCGAACTCGTGTCGTCGGGTTCGTTGCGCAGTGTAGCGCTGACCGCTTGCACCACTGGTCCCACACAAGAGACACACACTGACACACTGACGAATACAGATTGAGACAGGGACACTGTAAGACAAATGAAGACAGAGACAGTTTAACACGTAGGCTTTCGCGACCAATATTATTCATAATCAACGTTTTTGGGGTTAGATCGCGTTATTTATCAATGTGTCGTAACCCTCCACCACTCGACAGAGACAGGCGGATGGATGCAGAGGTGGGTGGACACAAACTCCAGAGACACAGATAGACACAGACACTCACACACAGATGGACACCCACCCCAGATACACAGATAGACACAGACTAACACACACACAGATGGACACACCTCAGAGACACAGATAGACACAAACTAAGACACACACAGACGGACACACACCCCAGAGACACAAATAGACGCAGTCTAAGACACGCAGACACGTACACGGATGGACACAGATTGACACACATCCAGAGACACAGACGGATACAGACACAGATGGCCACAGATTGACACAGACGGATACAGACAGACACAGATGGCCACTGATTGACACACACACACAGACGGATACAGACAGATACACACAGATGGCCACAGATTGACACACAGACACATACGGATACAGACAGACACACACACAGATGGCCACAGATTGACACACAGACACAGACGAATACAGACACAGATGGCCACAGATTGACACACAGACACTCACACAGATGGCCACAGATTGACACACATACAGACACAGACAGACACGGGTGAAGATTCTCCCACAGTGACACAAAGACGCGGACTCACGCAGACTCGGGCGACTCGTTCGTGACGTTACCTGACTCGGTCGTGACGTCACCGTTCCCTGCTCGACATGACGTCATGTCTCTCTCCAACCCACCACGCGCACGCCGCGGGGACGTCCCCCCCCCAACCACTTGGTGCAGTGTTGAGTCTATGGGCAGTGTTGAGTCTATGGGCAGTGTTGAGTCTGTGGGAAAACCACAGCAAGAAAAAATTTTGCAAGAATTTTTTTTTGAAAGAAAATTTTTTTGCAAGAATTTTTTTTTTGCTGTGGTTTTCCCACCTGATGATGATTGCTTGTGTTGCAATCGAAACGTCGTGATTGTATTTATTTTTTACCTACGTGACTTTACCGAAAAAAACAGTATGTAACAGACTTTGTTGTCCGTGACGTCACGTCTCTTCGCCACCAACCTGTCGTGACGTCACTTCTCGTCCTCCTTTACCGGTCGTGACGTCTATTTGGTCGTACCCCAATGGTCGTGACGTCACGTCACTTTGTCCAACCACCCTTCGGTCGTGACGTAACGTCTCTACGCCCCCTACCGGTTGCGACGTCGCTTCGTGACGTCGTCCCCGCACCGGTCGTGACGTCACGCCGGCGCTACTTGCTCCCACTTTGCCCCCCCCACGTCACTCGCACGCGGAATCCGACGGAGAGGGAGCGGTGCGCCGTGGGGGAGAGACCGTGAAGGAGAGAGCGAGAGGGAGTGAGAGAGTGGGAGGTGGGGCAGATCGTGAGTGATCGTGGGAGACCGTGAGAGATAGAGGGAGAGAGCCCTTGGGAGTTCGTGAGTGGAGAGACCGTCGGAGAGAGACCGCGGGAGAGAGACCGTGGGTAATAGAGAGGGTGAGGCCGTGGGAGATTGTGAGAGGGAGATTTTGAGAGGGAGATTGTGTGAGGGAGATCGTGTGAGGGAGATCGTGTGAGGGAGATTTTGAGAGGGAGATTGTCAGAGGGAGATTGTCAGAGGGAGATTGTGTGAGGGAGATTGTGTGAGGGAGATTGTGTGAGGGAGATTTTGAGAGGGAGATTCTCAGAGGGAGATTGTCAGAGGGAGATTGTCAGAGGGAGATTGTGTGAGGGAGATTGTGTGAGGGAGATCGTGTGAGGGAGATCGTGTGAGGGAGATTTTGAGAGGGAGATTGTCAGAGGGAGATTGTCAGAGGGAGATTGTGTGAGGGAGATTGTGTGAGGGAGATTGTGTGAGGGAGATTTTGAGAGGGAGATTCTCAGAGGGAGATTGTCAGAGGGAGATTGTCAGAGGGAGATTGTGTGAGGGAGATTGTGTGAGGGAGATTGTGTGAGGGAGATCGTGTGAGGGAGATCGTGTGAGGGAGATCGTGTGAGGGAGATTGTGTGAGGGAGATTTTGAGAGGGAGATTGTTAGAGGGAGATTGTGTGAGGGAGATTTTGAGAGGGAGATTGTCAGAGGGAGATTGTGTGAGGGAGATTGTGTGAGGGAGATTGTGTGAGGGAGATTGTGTGAGGGAGATTGTGTGAGGGAGATTTTGAGAGGGAGATTCTCAGAGGGAGATTGTCAGAGGGAGATTGTCAGAGGGAGATTGTGTGAGGGAGATTGTGTGAGGGAGATTGTGTGAGGGAGATTGTGTGAGGGAGATTGTGTGAGGGAGATTCTCAGAGGGAGATTGTCAGAGGGAGATTGTCAGAGGGAGATTGTGTGAGGGAGATTGTGTGAGGGAGATTGTGTGAGGGAGATCGTGTGAGGGAGATCGTGTGAGGGAGATCGTGTGAGGGAGATCGTGTGAGGGAGATTGTGTGAGGGAGATTTTGAGAGGGAGATTGTTAGAGGGAGATTGTGTGAGGGAGATTTTGAGAGGGAGATTGTCAGAGGGAGATTGTGTGAGGGAGATTGTGTGAGGGAGATTGTGTGAGGGAGATTGTGTGAGGGAGATTTTGAGAGGGAGATTCTCAGAGGGAGATTGTCAGAGGGAGATTGTCAGAGGGAGATTGTGTGAGGGAGATTGTGTGAGGGAGATTGTGTGAGGGAGATTGTGTGAGGGAGATTGTGTGAGGGAGATTCTCAGAGGGAGATTGTCAGAGGGAGATTGTCAGAGGGAGATTGTGTGAGGGAGATTGTGTGAGGGAGATCGTGTGAGGGAGATCTTGTGAGGGAGATCGTGTGAGGGAGATTTTGAGAGGGAGATTGTCAGAGGGAGATTGTGTGAGGGAGATTTTGAGAGGGAGATTGTCAGAGGGAGATTGTCAGAGGGAGATTGTGTGAGGGAGATTCTCAGAGGGAGATTGTCAGAGGGAGATTGTCAGAGGGAGATTGTGTGAGGGAGATTGTGTGAGGGAGATTGTGTGAGGGAGATTGTGTGAGGGAGATTGTGTGAGGGAGATCGTGTGAGGGAGATTGTGTGAGGGAGATTGTGTGAGGGAGATTGTGTGAGGGAGATTGTGTGAGGGAGATTGTGTGAGGGAGATTGTGTGAGGGAGATTCTCAGAGGGAGATTGTCAGAGGGAGATTGTCAGAGGGAGATTGTGTGAGGGAGATTGTGTGAGGGAGATCGTGTGAGGGAGATCTTGTGAGGGAGATCGTGTGAGGGAGATTTTGAGAGGGAGATTGTCAGAGGGAGATTGTGTGAGGGAGATTTTGAGAGGGAGATTGTCAGAGGGAGATTGTCAGAGGGAGATTGTGTGAGGGAGATTGTGTGAGGGAGATTCTCAGAGGGAGATTGTCAGAGGGAGATTGTCAGAGGGAGATTGTGTGAGGGAGATTGTGTGAGGGAGATTGTGTGAGGGAGATTGTGTGAGGGAGATCGTGTGAGGGAGATCGTGTGAGGGAGATTGTGTGAGGGAGATTTTGAGAGGGAGATTGTGTGAGGGAGATTTTGAGAGGGAGATTGTCAGAGGGAGATTGTGTGAGGGAGATTTTGAGAGGGAGATTGTCAGAGGGAGATTGTGTGAGGGAGATTGTGTGAGGGAGATTGTGTGAGGGAGATCGTGTGAGGGAGATCTTGTGAGGGAGATCGTGTGAGGGAGATTTTGAGAGGGAGATTGTCAGAGGGAGATTGTGTGAGGGAGATTTTGAGAGGGAGATTGTCAGAGGGAGATTGTCAGAGGGAGATTGTGTGAGGGAGATTGTGTGAGGGAGATTCTCAGAGGGAGATTGTCAGAGGGAGATTGTCAGAGGGAGATTGTGTGAGGGAGATTGTGTGAGGGAGATTGTGTGAGGGAGATTGTGTGAGGGAGATTGTGTGAGGGAGATCGTGTGAGGGAGATTGTGTGAGGGAGATTGTGTGAGGGAGATTGTGTGAGGGAGATTGTGTGAGGGAGATTGTGTGAGGGAGATTGTGTGAGGGAGATTGTGTGAGGGAGATTCTCAGAGGGAGATTGTCAGAGGGAGATTGTCAGAGGGAGATTGTGTGAGGGAGATTGTGTGAGGGAGATCGTGTGAGGGAGATCTTGTGAGGGAGATCGTGTGAGGGAGATTTTGAGAGGGAGATTGTCAGAGGGAGATTGTGTGAGGGAGATTTTGAGAGGGAGATTGTCAGAGGGAGATTGTCAGAGGGAGATTGTGTGAGGGAGATTGTGTGAGGGAGATTCTCAGAGGGAGATTGTCAGAGGGAGATTGTCAGAGGGAGATTGTGTGAGGGAGATTGTGTGAGGGAGATTGTGTGAGGGAGATTGTGTGAGGGAGATTGTGTGAGGGAGATCGTGTGAGGGAGATCGTGTGAGGGAGATTGTGTGAGGGAGATTTTGAGAGGGAGATTGTGTGAGGGAGATTTTGAGAGGGAGATTGTCAGAGGGAGATTGTGTGAGGGAGATTTTGAGAGGGAGATTGTCAGAGGGAGATTGTGTGAGGGAGATTGTGTGAGGGAGATTGTGTGAGGGAGATTGTGTGAGGGAGATTTTGAGAGGGAGATTGTTAGAGGGAGATTGTGTGAGGGAGATTTTGAGAGGGAGATTGTCAGAGGGAGATTGTGTGAGGGAGATTGTGTGAGGGAGATTGTGTGAGGGAGATTGTGTGAGGGAGATTGTGTGAGGGAGATTTTGAGAGGGAGATTCTCAGAGGGAGATTGTCAGAGGGAGATTGTCAGAGGGAGATTGTGTGAGGGAGATTGTGTGAGGGAGATTGTGTGAGGGAGATTTTGAGAGGGAGATTCTCAGAGGGAGATTGTCAGAGGGAGATTGTCAGAGGGAGATTGTGTGAGGGAGATTGTGTGAGGGAGATCGTGTGAGGTAGATCGTGTGAGGGAGATCGTGTGAGGGAGATCGTGTGAGGGAGATTTTGAGAGGGAGATTGTCAGAGGGAGATTGTGTGAGGGAGATTTTGAGAGGGAGATTGTCAGAGGGAGATTGTCAGAGGGAGATTGTGTGAGGGAGATTGTGTGAGGGAGATTTTGAGAGGGAGATTGTCAGAGGGAGATTGTCAGAGGGAGATTGTCAGAGGGAGATTGTGTGAGGGAGATTGTGTGAGGGAGATCGTGTGAGGGAGATCGTGTGAGGGAGATTGTGTGAGGGAGATTTTGAGAGGGAGATTGTCAGAGGGAGATTGTGTGAGGGAGATTTTGAGAGGGAGATTGTCAGAGGGAGATTGTGTGAGGGAGATTTTGAGAGGGAGATTGTGTGAGGGAGATTGTGTGAGGGAGATTGTGTGAGGGAGATTGTGTGAGGGAGATTGTGTGAGGGAGATTGTGTGAGGGAGATTGTGTGAGGGAGATTTTGAGAGGGAGATTCTCAGAGGGAGATTGTCAGAGGGAGATTGTCAGAGGGAGATTGTGTGAGGGAGATTGTGTGAGGGAGATTGTGTGAGGGAGATTGTGTGAGGGAGATCGTGTGAGGGAGATCGTGTGAGGGAGATCGTGTGAGGGAGATTGTGTGAGGGAGATTTTGAGAGGGAGATTGTCAGAGGGAGATTGTGTGAGGGAGATTGTCAGAGGGAGATTGTGTGAGGGAGATTGTGTGAGGGAGATTTTGAGAGGGAGATTCTCAGAGGGAGATTGTCAGAGGGAGATTGTCAGAGGGAGATTGTGTGAGGGAGATTGTGTGAGGGAGATCGTGTGAGGGAGATCGTGTGAGGGAGATCGTGTGAGGGAGATTGTGTGAGGGAGATTTTGAGAGGGAGATTGTCAGAGGGAGATTGTCAGAGGGAGATTGTCAGAGGGAGATTGTCAGAGGGAGATTGTCAGAGGGAGATTGTCAGAGGGAGATTGTGTGAGGGAGATTGTGTGAGGGAGATTCTCAGAGGGAGATTGTCAGAGGGAGATTGTCAGAGGGAGATTGTGTGAGGGAGATTGTGTGAGGGAGATCGTGTGAGGGAGATCGTGTGAGGGAGATCGTGTGAGGGAGATCGTGTGAGGGAGATCGTGGGAGGGAGATCGTGTGAGGGAGATCGTGTGAGGGAGATCGTGTGAGGGAGATTGTGAGGAGAGACCATGATATAGAGAATGTGGGAGACATGGCGAGGGAGAAATTGCGAGTAGAGAGACCATGAGAGATTTCTTCGCCGATTTGAAACTTGCAGGCCGGCCCTGCCTACGATCCATCTTGGGTTTAACCTGCAGGCTGAGTCGCAGTGTGAGGAGCTCCCAAATACTTGAAAGATTTGTGTCCCTATCATCGGCGAGCTCCTCCAAGGCTACGTTGACTGGGTCATGTCGCCCGCATGCCCGGCCACCGCACGCCCAAGCAGCTTCTGTTTGGCCCGATAGAGGAGGGCTAAACGGGCGCGGTACGGGCTAGAGAAGAGATGGAGTGATGTGGTACAGGAGGATGTGGAGCTGAGTGGACTTGACGATGACTGGTACCAGCGGTGTCAAGATCGGGCTCTGGAGGAGGCTCGTGAAGGACGCTGCTACTGGGTAGTTGGAGGCAGTCGCCCTCCAGCAACAACGGAGGGCAGAGGAGTGACGCTCACAACGAGCAGAGCGCCGGGCGACTAAAATGCACACATTTTGCACAGTAGGGGCCACAGGTGGTGTATCTGCCAGTCATCTCAGTCAGAATCAGAATAATTACTTAGACTGCAGGAGGAGGAATTCGATGAGCTCTGAAGCTCTTTTCTACAAATGTCCAGTATGGCCATGCGGAATCAGCGATTTTCAACGGCAAACACACGATACACACAAACACGATACACACAAACAAGCGATACACACAAACACGATACACACAAACACGATAGGAGTGCAAAATACAACAAAAGGTAAGCAAGTCGCGAAATGGAAATTAATTGTTTTAAGTCCGATTTATCGAGATTGGGCAAGGCAGCAAAAACATATCAGTAACCACGCTAATTGGAGGTGCGGGGGAAGGGCAACAAATTAAACACAACAACAAGCAGCAGTTCTAAAGAAATTAGATGATGATTTAAAAGTGCATCGTAGCTCCCAGTGGCTTCCTCATACTGGAGAGGAAGAGCGTTCCAGACGTCCACCACAAGCAGCAGCAACATCTGAAAGCCCCAGGCGACGCGGCGACGCAGCGACGACCACTTTCTTTGTTCGACGGTTAGCAACCGGTGTCCGTGGTTTCTAGCTCCACGACTTGTTTGCGATACTTCACGGGGACAGGGTGGGGTGCTGGAAATTAATTTTGGTTTGTGTGCCTCACTCTTTGCCCCAGTGCCAGGACGGGAACGATGAACGACGGAGGAGAGATGAAGATCTACTGCCCGATCTGCAACTGGGTGGTGATCAGCCTGCCCGCCCTGGAGGACCACATGACAAAGCACAAGGGCCTGACCAAGTCCGTACTATACCAGTGCCCCCACTGCCCGTACAGCACGGACGAAGCGGCCACATTGATCGGCCACCAGAGGAGCCACGCCGATGAGAAGCTCTTCAAGTGCTGGGTGTGCGATGAAGTTTTCGCGAATTCGGGAGACTTCTGCTCCCATCAGAGCATGCACATCAATCGGGCACGACGCAGGAAGTCGATCGTCCCACTGCCAGGAGACGTCTCACCAGATAAGAGAATCCGCGCGGTCGAGAGGCCCTACCACTGCAACGTCTGCGGGGAGGACTTCACTCAGTCGCACCACCTCCTCAACCACGAGAGAATCCACACGAACGAGAAGCCGTACGCATGCACCGTGTGCGGCAAGGCGTTCGTGCGTTCGGACAACCTCGTCATCCACAATCGGGTCCACACGGGCGAGAAGCCGTACAAGTGTGCCACGTGCGGCAAGGCATTCAACCAGTCGACGGCGCTTCTCAACCACAAGAGGACCCACACGGGCGAGAAGCCCTACGGGTGCAAGGTGTGCGGGAAGCGATTCGCCCAGTCGAGGGTTCTTGTCAAACATGAGAGGACCCACACGGGCGAGAAGCCCTACGGGTGCGCCACGTGCGGAAAGTCCTTCGCCCAGTCGGGAACCTTGGGCATCCACAAGCGTACCCACACGGGAGAGAGACCGTACACGTGCGACGTGTGCAACAGATCGTTCACACACTTGGGCACCCTCCATGTACACAAGAAGACGCACTCTGGTGGGAGGCTCTTCACCTGCCCTACGCGTGGGAAGGCCTCCTCTGAGGCAGGGCGCCTCCGGGCGTGCCGGCAGGCCCGCACGGGCTCGAGCGCGTCGACGCCGCCGGCCAGTCCCCCCCTCCTCCGCCACCGCGCCCGTGGTAGGGCCAGACTCCACGAGGGCGTGACTGCCACTGAGGAGGTCGTGGCGAGCCTCGGGGGCGAGGGTCCTGCGGCGACACCTTTGGCGACTCCCTTGGCATCGCTAACATCAGAACGGAGAGAGACCCTCAGCTTCAAGACGTGGCCAGGGGTGAAGGTGGAATGCGACAGTGAAGATCCTTCCACCTCCCTGCCGATCATGAAGCAGGAGCGCGGAGGGATCGCCAGCTCCGAGACTTGGCCAGGGGTGAAAGTAGAACTGGGGGGGGAGGATTTTTCAGTTCCCCTCTCGATTGTGAAGCAGGAACAGGCAGAAAGCCCTGGCTGTGAGACGCGGCTGGGGTGAAGGTGGCACACGGATGGCCGAGTCTCTGCTTTGGGAACGGATGTTGAGGCCTACCTGGGAAGAGTGAAGGAGGAGGCTCCAAGCAAGCATGTCGAGTGAGAGCGAGTCCTTGACTGGGACCTTTGTTAATTTGGTGGCATGGGTGGAGGATGTGTACTACACAGAGGGGGCAAGTCTAGTGGAGTGGAGATTAAATTCTCGAGAAGCTGACTGAGAGAGAAATGTTTAGAAAATGCCGCGTGATACATCGGCCGTTAGAAAGCACGAGCGCGTCTGCACGACTGTGAAGGTACACAACGTGGAGGCAATATTTTTTGTTCTGTGAACAGCTACACGTGAAGTAAAAATCTACGTAGACTATTTGTTTTATTTTATCAGGTAAGGCCCACCACTGAGCCACGTAGCTCTTTTTAGAAGCGACTTCGCCATCACAAATGATACCTCAACGAAGCGGCCTATCATCACGTGGACACTTATAGCAGCAGCCAAATACTCTCTACACGCCTGGTGATGTTGATTCTAAATGTCGGGTGGTGGGGGTGGGCGGGAAACCAGAGGACCCGGAGAAAAATCCACGTGAACCACGGGGAGAGAGACACGTACAAAGTCCACATATACAGCAGGCCGTGTCAGAGTTCGGATTGAACCCACGACCTCCTGTATACCAGACGAGGTAGTTAACATCTCGCCACCATGTCATCCAACGACGGAGGAGACACCAAACCAGATTTTGAAGCAACACCTTTTCCGGACCTTTGCCGATCTTGAGGTGTTAAATGAATACACAAGGCTTGATGAAAAAAAGTAAGTTGTGTACTTAAGTGCCCGTGCTTAATTTGTTTTATGGATTATAATTTACCTTCTAAAACTAAAATCTGGACATTTCTCACACACCCCCAACTAAGGGCATCTCGCACCCCCAGGGAGTGCGTGCACCCCAGGTTAAGAACCACTGCGCTACTGGAATTGTGTTGTCTATATCCCTTTTCCAAACATATTAAGAGTGAGTTTGCCTATTCTTAATCTAATAGTTTTTATAGATCTGTTGTCTCGAGGGAGTTGTCTCTTCCCTCGAGACAACAAAGACCAAAGGAGCACCCCCCCTGCCTCGCCAAAACAAAAGACATCTGGAGGTTAATTATTTACAAGCTTGTCTTGGGAAAGTTGTAAAACTGGATTTACCATCACCTCATAGGAATAATGAAAAAAAAGCAGTGAGGCAGAAAGTTCCAATATGGGCTGATGAGAGTCCTGGGAAAGCCCTGAAATTGGCTTCTGGGAAGAAGCCGCAATAAAGGAAAACACACAGATATTAGATGGAAATGACACGCAACTTGGACAACCAGTTCAAAAGGGTAAGACAAAACCAGAGAGGAACAATAACAGAACCATAGGGAACCAGAGGCCTCCACCAGACAGTGAGGTCCACCTAAGGGCGGGTAATAATTATTACAAGCCCGGGCTGGAGAAAGTTTAAAAGTTCAGCAGTGGAGTTACAAGCTTAGCTATACATTCAACATCAGGATATCAAAACATAACTTGAGAATAAGAAGCGCGGATCCTTGGCGATACAGACGGGGAACAAAGGTTAATAGGACCCTCAGAATATATTGGGTAACAATTACTGCATGCCACGAATCTTTGTTAAGCAGAGCTCGCATACACCCACCGACCCAACGCACTTTGCTGGGGACCTGAGGTATTTTCGGTAGGAGGAAGCACACCTCTAACAAGCCGATCACCGCCTCTGGACCCCAGAACCACCAATAGCAGAGATCGTACGTGGACAAACTCAAACCATACTACCCGCTATAATTATTGGACCTCTTGGTGACTGCCCTCCAACACACACACACACAATGCGCATATCGGTACAAATAAGATTGTTCCGCGCGGTTTTGGTTTCGCATAAAGTTGCCATTCCAAGCTGGTGTGTTACTGATTAACTGGTCGTGGAGAAGCATTGTTCTGTCCCTTAAGTTGCATGGATACGGTCGTTTAGCAGTATTTTAGTCATTTGTTTCTTTTCATCACGTCATTTTGCCAATTAATTCATTGATGTAATACTAGACATTGATAAGCATCTATTAGCCACTGGCATGTCCACTTTTGTTTCTGGATATTTCTTTAATTGCATAATCACACCAATGAATTGATGTTATACTAGCCATTGACAAGTATCTATTAGCCAAATCTACACACTGGCATGTACACTACTGTTTCGGGATATATTTCTCTAATTGCATAATCACGTCGTTAAACTCACCACCACCCGACACAGCCAACTAGTAAGGGTTGTCACGTAAACCGAACATGCCAATTTGTCACTAGTACAGCTTGCCAGTGTGTTTGAGAGCCAAGCAACAACATTTACAATCTGAGTACAACATTTCGCCAGTAATTACAACTAGTTTCATCAGGCGACAGCCAGATTTGTGGAGAAGTCCACCTATTTGTTCCTTATATAGAGACGTAGATGTGGTGACGAAGCTTCTTCGCTCTTGAGTCAACGTACATTATGCATGCGCATTATGCTGGCCCATTGATCTTGTCCTTCCTGTCCATTGTGTGTATTAAAATTGACGTACCAACGATAATCCCTATTGAAGTATGGTGGCCTGTATAGGTATGCATTTTAACAATGTATTTGATGATTCGCTTCCACACAGCACTAAGTTAGTAGCTATCTGAACGGTTAAAATAATTAGTATTTCTTTCAATGTCGATGAATTATCTAATTAGTCTTGGATGATCATTCGTCCTGTTTGCCCAACATAGCATTTGCCACAATGATTTAGAAATTCGTTAAGTGTATCTTTGCCGTGTGGCCAGACCACCTATGTGTCATCCACATCTAAACTAAACAGGGTTTTCGTGTGCTTGAAGGTATTGCTTTTGTTTCAAAATCTCCCATGTACAAATTCGCTATCACAGGAGAAAAAGGAGAGCCCATTGCTGCTCCTTCCTTTTGTTTATAGAATTCACCTTTCCACAAGAAATAGACAGTGTTCAGCTAGTCTTGGGATATATTTGGCTAAACCTATGCTCGTTACCAGTGTCGAATAATTAAATTAACTCGTTTACCGGAACCCTCGTGAACAGAGAAGTCACATCAAAACTTACGAGGCTATCAGAGTTAAGCTTAATATGTTTAATTATACTTACGAGATGTTCAGAGTTTTTGATGAACGAAGAGGTCCTACCGATGTTGGGCTGTATTTGTTTCGTTACGTATTGTGTTAATTTGTATTTGGCAGAGCCTATTGTGCTAACTATGATTCTTAATGGGACATCAGGTTTGTGAATCTTTGGTAGCCCATTAAGTCTTGGTGGTTTTGATGCCCTTGGTTTGATCGGGTATTACTCTTCCTTGTGTAGCCGGTATGGGCTTAATGTAAATGAACCACAAGTATAATTTATCTTCTTGGTTCTTTCGGTAAAGTCACGTAGAAGGGAAATAATCAAATAATACAAATAAAACATAATAATTTATTTTTCATTATTTCCCTTCTACGTGACTTTACTGAAAGAACCAAGAAGATGAATCCCTGCAGTCACGAAAGCTTTAAATCGAAACACAAGTATATAATTGTGCATGAAAGTAATAATGGCCATGGATTGGGCCCATAGGGTCACGTGAGTGCACAGTAGGCCACGCCCACCAATGGAGTAGATCAAAAAAATTAAATTTTTGCATGGTGTACAGTCTGGAAAGTACCCACATGCCAAATTTCAACTTTGTTGCATGTCGGGAAGTATGCTAAACATTTTGAACAGACACACATTCACAAATTTCCCTTTTATAGAAATAAATTTATAAAGCGCTCTACCTAGCATTTACTTGTTATGTGTAGTACCCCAGTAATTACCCTGTAATCGGGTAATTTGTATGGGGTACGGGTAAAAGGTAGGGTAAAGGCAGGCTCGTTGCTTTTGACCTTTTACATTACCTTGCTAAAGGGTAAAATTATGGGTAGAGTGATTGTATTGTGGTAAGGTAAAAGGTAGGGTAACGGTAGACTCGTTGTTTTTACCTTTTACCTTACCTTGCCGAGGCCTAAATCGCACTAAATCGCTAATTTAACTAATTTAAATTTGACGGATGTGAAAAAGGAATAGCGCTTGCTCACGGCGTGGTACCTTGCTATTTAATTTTTATGTAAACTCCACCGTTGGAGAGCCAAGCACGCGACCACAAACAAACCCACACAAACCCAAGCACAATTTTTTACTTTTATTTATATAGAAGATAGATAGCCATGTGAGCCATGCGGCTCTTGACTCGGGTGCAACCACAACAAACAAAAACATGAACAAAGAACATCTTAAACTGACTACGCACAACAGAAAAATCCAGGAAAAAACAGCAAAGTCTTCCAGAAAAAAACACAGTATATCACCGCTGTGTATAAAATACCAGTGGGATGCAAGTCAAACACTAACAACCATAAGACAATGTAGATTAAAGTTATCAGGCTAACTCTGTACTTCAACAAACAAACGTGGCTAAACCATATGTTTTCGAAATCGCCAAAATAAAGCTATCAAAATAATGTAACAATGATCATAGGAACTGATTCAAATTTAACAATAAACGATTTACATAACATGTACGACCAAACTTTGCAGCAGGAGTATCAAACATTTTCAATGCACCTTTAAAGATCAGCACACTATAATCAAAACTCAAGATCTTCCTTTGCAGCGGTCATCCGTTGTATGTTGCTAAATTTCGTTTCATATTACGTACCGTGTTACTGTGTTACTATATACTGATAATCTACATATATAGAAAAGGCAAAGTTGTGAATGTGTCTGTTCGAAATGTTTAGCGTACTTCCCGACATGCAACAAACTTGAAATGTGCCATGTGGGTAGCTTCCAGACTGTACACAATGCAAAACGTATAAAAAGACTTTTGTATTTTTTTTGGGGGGGGCGCGCAATAATGCATATATTTTGCACGCCAAGTGAGCTGTGACGTCACGTCTGTTCGTTGCCCACCGGTCGCATCGTCACGTCTCTTCGCCCCCCCCACCCACTAGTCGTGACATCATGTCACTTCGTCCAACCACCCACCTCTCATGACGTCACGTCCCTTCACCCCCACCGGTCGGATCGTCACGTCCCTTCGTCGTCCACCGGTCGTGACGTCACGCCGGCGTCGGATGCTCCCATTTTTCTCGCGCCCCCCCCCTACGTCACTCGCACGCGACGGAAGGATTTCGACAGAGGGAGCGGAGGCCGTGGGTGAGAGACCGTGGGGGAGAGACCGTGGGAGAGTGGCCGTGGGGGAGAGGCCGTGGGTGAGAGGCCGTGGGAGAGAGGCCGTGGGGGAGAGACTGGGTGAGAGACCGTGGGGGAGAGACCGGGGAGAGAGACCGGGGGGAGAGGCCGTGGGAGAGAGACCGTGGGTGAGAGACCGTGGGGGTAGAGAGGCCGTGGGAGAGAGACCATGGGGGAGAGACCGTGGAGAGACCGTGGGTGAGAGGCCGTGAAGGAGAGAGTGAGAGGGAGTGAGAGAGGGGGAGGTGGGGGCAGATTGTGAGTGATCGTGGGAGACGGCGAGAGGAGAGAGACCGTGGGAGTTCGTGATTGGAGAGACTTTGAGGGAGATATGCCGTGAGAGAGAGAGACCGTGGGAGAGAGGGAGATTGTGAGTGGCAAATTGTGAGTGGGAGATTGTGAGAGGGAGATTGTGAGTGGGAGATTGTGAGTGGGAGATTGTGAGTGGGAGATTGTGAGTGGGAGATTGTGAGTGGGAGATTGTGAGTGGGAGATTGTGAGTGGGAGATTGTGAGTGGGAGATTGTGAGTGGGAGATTGTGAGTGGGAGATTGTGAGTGGGAGATTGTGAGTGGGAGATTGTGAGTGGGAGATTGTGAGTGGGAGATCGTGAGTGGGAGATCGTGAGTGGGAGATCGTGAGTGGGAGATCGTGAGTGGGAGATCGTGAGTGGGAGATCGTGAGTGGGAGATCGTGAGTGGGAGATCGTGAGTGGGAGATCGTGAGTGGGAGATCGTGAGGGGGAGATCGTGAGGGGGAGATCGTGAGGGGGAGATCGTGAGGGGGAGATCGTGAGGGGGAGATCGTGAGGGGGAGATCGTGAGGGGGAGATTGTGAGACATCACGAGGGCGAAATCGCGAGTAGAGAGACCATGAGAGATTTCTGCGCCGGTTTGAAACTTGCAGGCCGGCCCTGCCTACGATCCATGGTGGGTTTAACCTGCAGGCTGAGTCGCAGTGTGCGGAGCTCACAAATTCTTGAAAGATCTGGACACCGTCCCTATCATCGGCGAGCTCCTTCAAGGCTACATTGACTGGGTCATGTAGCCCGCATGTCCAGCCACCGCGCATGCCCAAGCAGCTTCTGTTTGGCCCGATAGTGGGGGGCGAACCGGGCGTGGTACGGGCTGGAGATGAGATGGCGCTGATGCGGTACGGGAGGATGTGGAGCCGAGTGGACTTTCCAACGACTGGCACCAGCGGTGTCAAGATCGGCCTCTGTGGAGCAGGAGGCTCGTGAAGGACGCTGCTACTGGGCAGTTGGAGGCAGTCCCCCTCCAGCAACAACGGAGGGCAGAGGAGCGACGCTCACAACAACGAGCAGAGCGCCGGGCGACTAAAACGCAGCAAGTTTGCACAGTAGGGGGCACAGGTGGTGCATCTGCTAATCAACTCAGTCAGAATCAGAATCTTTATTTAGACTGCAGGAGGAATCCGATGAGCTATGAAGCTCTTTTCCACAGATGTCCAGTATGGTCATGGGGAGTCAGCAATTTACAACGGCAAACACACTATACACATAAACACACGATACACACAAACAATACACGCAAACACGATACACACAAACAAACGATAGGAGTGCAAAATAGAACAAAAGGCAGGCAAGTCGTGAAATGGAAATTATTGTTTAAGTTCGATCTATCAAATTGGACAAGGCAGCAAAAATAACTACAGAACAGTAGCCAACCACGCTAATAGGATGTGCAGGGGAAGGACAACACAACAACAAGCAGCAATTCTAAAGAATTTAGTTTGTTAATCTAGATGATGATTTAAAAGTGCATCGTTGCTCCCAGTGGCTTCCTTATACCGGAGAGGAAGAGCGTTCCAGATGGCCGCCACAAGTAGCAGCAACATCTGAAAGGGACATGCGACGCAGTGGCGACCACTGCCTTTGTTCGACGGTTAGCAACCGGTGTCGGTGGTTTCTAGCTTCACGACCTGTTTGCGATACTTCGCAGGGGCGGGGCGAGGGAGATTAATTTTCCTTCGTATGCCTCACTCTTTGCCCCAGTGCCAAGACGGGAACGATGAACGAGGGAGGAGAGATGAAGATCTACTGCCCGATCTGCAACTGGGTGGTGATCAGCCTGCCCGCCCTTGAGGACCACATGAAGCAGCACAGGCGCCGGACCGAGTCTGTGCTGTACCAGTGCCCCTACTGCCCGTACAGCACGGACAAAGCGGCCACTCTGATCGGCCACCAGAGGAGCCATGCCGACGAGAAGCTCTACAAGTGCTGGGTGTGCGATGAAGTTTTCGCGAATTCGAAAGACTACTGCTCCCATCAAAGCATGCACATCAATCGGGCGCGACGCAGGAAGTTGATCGTCCCACCGCCAAGAGACGTCTCATCGGAAAAGAGAATCCGCGCGGGCGAGAGGCCATACCACTGCAATGTCTGCGGGGTGGACTTCACTCAGTCGCAACACCTCCTCAAACACCAGAGGATCCACACGAACGAGAAGCCGTACGTGTGCGCCGTGTGCGGCAAGGCGTTCGTGCACCCGAGCACCCTCGTCATCCACACTCGGGTCCACACGGGCGAGAAGCCGTACAAGTGTGCCACGTGCGGCAAGGCATACAGCCGATCGACGGCTCTTATCCACCACAAGAGGACCCACACGGGTGAGAAGCCCTACGGGTGCACAGTGTGCGGGAAGCGATTTGCCCTGTCGAAGGTTCTCGTCAAACATGAGAGGACCCACACGGGCGAGAGGCCCTACGAGTGCACCACGTGCGGCAAGTCCTTCACCCAATCGGGCACCCTGGGCATCCACAAGCGCACCCACACAGGCGAGAGACCGTACACGTGCGACGTGTGCGGCAGGTCGTTCACGCACTTGGGCACCCTCCACGTACACAAGAAGACGCACTCGGGTGGGAGGTCCCTCACGTGCCCCACACGCGGGAAGGCCTCCTCTGAGGCAGGGGGCTTCCGGGCGTGCCGGCAGGCCCGCGTGGGCTCTAGCGCGTCGACGCCGCCGGCTCGTACCCCCCTCCTCCGCCGCTGCGCCCGCGGGCGGACCGGGCTCCACAAGGGTGGGACTGCCGCTGGGGAGGTCGTGGCGAGCCTCGGGGGCGAAGGTCTCATGGCAACCGACTCGGAAACCCCCTCGGTGACCCCCTCGGCTACCCCCTCGGCATCGCTAACATCAGAATACGGAGAGACCCTCAGCTTTGAGACGTTGCCAGGGGTCAAGGTAGAATGCGTCGGTGAAGATCCTTCCACCTCCATTCCGATCGTGAAGCGAGAGCGCGGAGGGATCGCCAGCTTCGAGACGTGGTCAGGGGTGAAGGTGGAATGTGATGGTGAAGATCCTTCTGCCTCCTTACCGATCGTGAAGCGGGAACGGGAAGAAAGCCCCGGCTGTGAGACGCGGCTGGGGTGAAGGTGGCACACTGGTGGCTGAGTCTCTGCTTTGGGAACGGATGTTGAGGTCTATGTGGGAAGCGTGAAGGAGGACGCTCCAATCAAGCATGTCGAGTGAGTCCTCGACTGGGACCTTTGTTAATTTGGTGGCGCGGGTGGAGGAGGTGCACTACACAGAGGGGGCAGGTCTCTTAGAGTGGAGATTAAACACTCGAGAAGCTGACCGAGAGAGAGAAATGTTGAGAAAATGGCGTGCGATACAACGGCTGTTCGAAAGCACGAGCGAGTCTGCACGACTGTGAAGGTACACAACGTGGAGGCAATATTTTTTCTTCTGAGAACAGATACACGTGAAGTGAGAACTACATAGACTTTTATTTTACCAGGTAAGGGCCCACCACTGAGCCACATAGCTATCTTTCAGAAGCGACCTGGCCAACACAAATGATACCTCAATGAAGCGGCCTACGATCACGTGGACACTTATAGCAGCATACTCTTAGGTTTTTTCGGTAAAGTCACATAGGGGAAAGTAAATAAATAATACAAATACATAACAATATAAATAAAATAATAAATCACGACGTTTCGGAGGCAGCACAAGCTTCCGTCATCATATTTATTATTTTATTTCTATTATAATTTCTACTATTTGTATTATAAAATTTTCTTATTTATTTATTTTCCCTACGTGACTTTCCTGAAAAAACCTAAGAGTATGAATCCCTACAGTCACGAAAGCTTCAAATCTAGAACTTATAGCAGCAACCAAATACAGTAAAACCTTGGATTGTGAGCATAATTCGTTCCGGAAACGTGCTTGTAATCCAAAGTACTCGTATATCAAAGCACTCTTATATCAGTTGTGATCACGTGACGCTTGGCAGACAAAGCGTACTACTCGTATTGCAAGACCTCGCTCGTTTATCAAATTTATATTTATTTAAAAATGTTGCTCGTCTTGCAAAACACTCGCAGACCAAGTTACTCGCAATCCAAGGTTTTACTGTACTCTCTAAACGCCTGGTGATGTTGATTCTAAACGTCGGGGCGGGGGTGGGTGAAACCTGAGGACTCTGCTTGACAACCACCAAGGAGACGGAAGCGTCGATGCCAGAGGTCGCAACCGGGTACCCGATACCCGTACCCTACCCGGCTACCCGTACCCGGCCGGGTACGGGTAGCCGTTTGCGACCCTGCTGCGGCCGGGTACGGGTAGGCCGTGAGTCACTGGTGAGTAACCGTTTGTCACTCATTTCCCAACATCTTGTCTCTCATTTCCCAACGTCTTGTCTCTTCTCACAATTAAAGTTCCTAGAATCAACCCACCCGCGCCTGCAACATGGCTTCATCCCAGATGTCGCAATCAGGTACCCGATACCCGTACCGTACACGGCTGGGTAGGGTACGGGTACGGCCGGGTACGGGTACCCGTTTGCGACCCTGGTGCGGCCGGGTACGGGTAAGGAATCAAAACCCGTTTGCGACTTCTGGTCCATGCTGGCGACTTCTGGTCCATGCTGGCATCTTCTTCACATTCTTCTTGTCGTACGGCTGCCGATGTAGATGCAGAGACAAACTACTGTAATTTCGCATTCACCAGGTGGTCTAGCCCAGATGATGCGTCAGGAGGACCAGTAAGCGGAGGAGCGTAGCATACCGCACCATCGCTCTTCCGGTTTCATGCAGCAGGGGGAAGAGGCGCACCGAGTGACCCCTCCGCCCCACCCCCTCCATGAGCTCCATCCAGAGGTCGCAAACGGGTTTTGATTCCTTACCCGTACCCGGCCGCACCAGGGTCGCAAACGGGTACCCGTACCCGGCCGTACCCTACCCATACCCGGCCGGGTACGGGTAGGGTACGGGTATCGGGTACCTGATTGCGACCTCTGGGATGAAGCCATGTTGCAGGCGTGGGTGGGTTGATTCTAGGAACTTGAATTGTGAGAAGAGACAAGACGTTGGGAAATGAGTGACAAACGGTTACTCACGAGTGACTCACGGTCTACCCGTACCCGGCCGCACCAGGGTCGCAAACGGGTACGGGTAGCCGGGTACGGGTAGCCAGGTATCGGGTAGGGTACGGGTATCGGGTACCCGGTTGCGACCTCTGGCTCCATCTGAATCGCCCCCCCCCCTCCCGTTCATCACGTAGCACGGTTTCGTAAGTCGTGTACGGCGCCGTATTTAAATGCCCGCACGGTCGGTGTTGTGAAACGTGTTACGGTTCAACGCAACAAAAAGGGTGATGCACCGTTAATACCTCATAAATTAAGAGAAAACGTCGTACATTTGCATGTAATACTGGACTGTAACAAATACCGCACCGTAAATCTAACCTATAAACGTAATTTTTTGGCTGTTTGTATGTCTCTGTGTGTGCGCCTTGTAATAATATTAACTGACAAACTATTGGGTTTACGTTTCAACAGAGTACACAAATACAACAAACTAAGTCCCTGGATGAACACTTGCTATTTGTTTTTGCCCTTGGTTCCATCTAAACTAAGAAAATCACACTTTGTACAATGTACGCTCATCTTGATAACTGAGCCGCGCCAAAGCACGCATCTGCTCATGTGCAACGCCGACTGGCAGTTCCCCCTAGCAACACAAACACAGTTGTTTAGCGACGACGGGAGGTTCTCCCGCGTTAAAGATTTGGTGGTCATATTGTTTACGAGAAAAAATGCCTCCAAAACAAACAAAGAGAGTGGCGGCACTGTGGCGTGCAAAACAAACAATGTAACTTTACCGAAAGAACCAAGAATATAATGCAGGAGCAGTACATACATACAACTTAATAAAAAATACTATCCATAAATTTCATGGGTTAGATCGCGTAAATATCAAAGTGTCGTTAAACCCACCACCGCCAATTAGTAAGTTTGTCACGTAAACAGAACATGCCAATTCGTTACTAGTGTAGTGGGTTCCAGGAGACTTGAGACGTCTTTCGAGGCAACACGGTTTATTTGTAAACTACAACATAACTCCCCTAACTCCCACTCTCTAGGGAGGTAAGCCTCCGGGCTAACGTGCCATCACACTCAGTAATCCTGGCTCTCAGCCCTCCGGCTATCTGTGCCCTAGGGGAGGCTAACTGACCCGACCCAGCCAAGGTACGGGTCCTGACCACTGGTCCGCGCTCGGCACCAGCCCTTACAAGGACGTCGGGCCCCGGGGTCCCAGGGTACTAGCTAGACTGTTCTTCTGTTCTTCGGAACACTCAAGGGTGCCACAGTCGGTTTTTTTACAATCGGGTTTGTCTTTTTATATTAAACCCGATAATCTGAGATTGGGAGAACCGCACTTCTCAACAATGGGCTTCATCCATTCCAAGCTAAGGAACTCACTGGCGCCTAACGATTGTGGAGAAGCTCGTGTTCATCAAGACCAACCTGCCCGCATTCTACGACTATCCCGTGCTCGACGGCTCCAAGTATGATAGCAGCACCGAGGAAGCAGCCTAAGCCTATCAGAGTTTCGTATTCATTAAACCAGGTTTTAATTCCCCGAAATCGGGTTTAATTGTATTAAAGAAAAAACCCGATGCCTGCCGCTGGAAAAATCGGGGTTTTTCCACCCATGGGAACACTGCCCCGAACTTATCCCAGAGGTGTCTCTTTTATACACCTCTCGGGGGCTCTCTGCCCCCGGTACCACCCCCTCTCTGGAACCTTCCAGGGGGCTCTGGAAGAACCCCCCAACCCCTCACCTTGTGTCTGGGACCCTGGCCCCTCAACGGTCCGGCTCTCTCTAACCTTCCCCAGCTCAGTGTGGCACCCCCTATGGGCCTGTGCCCACAACTGTAGGTAAGTATATATACCGACGGTATAAGATGTGCATTTCCGACGCTAAACTAGTTTCATGACTCTCGGACGACACAAAGTATAGAGGGCATTCTTTATTTTGATTAGGGCGCTTCACGCAGATAACTTGGACAGGGATGACACGCAAATAACGACGACGCAAAGACAGCGACGACGTGACAATGTGAAGACAACGGCAACGCGAAGACAGCACCGACATGAAGACAGCGACGGTGTGAAGACAGCGACGGCGTGGAGACGACCCCGATCCCATGGCAGCCCGAACCGTGCTTGTCGCCTCCTTTTATCACTCACTCCGCCCCTGGCCATGCCCCCTTTCTTGAACTCTCTGGCCCATTCCTGAACTTCCATGGCGATTCCCCCATGCGACAACTCGACGTCTTATTTATCAACCCTGTAATTCCCGATCGTGACCGCTAGTCCACGGACTGTCTTTGCACCCGCACTGTCTCCACACACATACTGTCTCCACACACATACTGTCTCCACACACATACGGTCTCCACACACATACTGTCTCCACACATGCACTTTCTCTACACTAGTACAGCACACTGGTGTGTTGGAGAGTAAATCCACAATCACAATCTGAGTACAACGTTTTGCCGCCGCCGACGTCTTCACCGCACTTGTGCGACTCGCAAGCGTCGTGTGTCTAGTTTGTTGTCATTTCCCCGCACCTGCAATTAGCAGAGTTGACTCCACCGTGGCGAAATGTTAACTACCTCTCCTGGTATACAGGTCTTGGGTTCTCTGAGATCCCTGGATAACTAGTGTGTGGTCCTTCGACAATGCTCCTTGGACCTCAGCATGCCATTGGTGTACGTCGACTTCAACCTGTTAGAGGGAATTATTAACACCCACACAGACCCTCTTTGCGAAGCGAGTGATCTAGTTTAACGGCGGCTGATGTGAAGACATTCGATTGCCTGGTCCCTCTGCTGTCCGTCTGTTCTGTAGGGGGCGAACCTGTTTCCAATGACCAGCTGCAAAGCACAACAAACAAAAGTTGGCCCTACTGCAGTGCAGTAGTGTTGTGTGGTTTTCTTCATAGCACACACCACACGCCTTGAGTAATCGCAATAGGTTTCCTCTCATCAGATGTTGTCCCATCCCAGACACTTGTACCTGCTGCTCCAAGACCCTGTCCAACCTATTGATCAGCCTCCTTATGTGCAATGTGTCGGTGGTCTCCTGACCTCCCATGGGTCCCCGAGTTGATGAGTCCTTTTGAAGATTTCCTCCAGGGTTTTCTGCAACACAACCTCGGCTGCCAAATGACAATGGCTTATCAGGAAAAGAGTCACGGCACCAAGTGTAACCGGCCCGCCCTATCCCTCTCCTCCCGTGTTCATTACGAGGGGTCAGGCCGGTTAATGAGTACAAAAAAAACAATTATAGTAGATGAGTTCGGAGGCGATGAGTGGATACTCTGCGTTGTGATCTGCCCTCCTGAGAATTGGATGACTCCACCACCAAGGGACACCATAGGATTGTGTGACTGCAACTCTTTATTTCAAAGTGTTCTTCTGAGGAGCATTCGTGCGTCTGTACGGCATCTACCTGAATCTGAATAGGCGTCCTGTACCCTGAATTAATTACTCTACTGGTGGGCGTGGCCTACTGTGCACCCACGTGACCCTATGGGCTTAATCCATGGTCATTATTATATTCATTCACAATTATACTTGTGGGTCATTTACATTAAGCCCATACCGGCTACACAAGGAAGAGCAATTCCTGATCAAACCAAGGGCATCAAAACCATCATGACTTTATGGGCTACCAAAGATTCGCAAACCTGATGTCCCATTAAGAACCATAGTACAATAGGCTCTGCCAAATAGAAATTAACACAATACGTAAGGAAACAAATACAGCCCAACATCGGTAGGACCTCTTCGTTCATCACAAACTCTGAACATCTCGGAAATATAATTAAACATATTAAGCTTAACTCTAATGATAGCCTCGTAAGTTTTGATGTGACTTCTCTTTTCACGAGGGTTCCGGTAAACGAGTCAATTAAATTACTCGACACTGATAACGAACATAGGTTTAGCCAAATATATCCCAAGACTAGCTGAACACTGTCTAAAGAACATCTATTTCTTGCTAGGAGCAGCAATGGGCTCTCCTTTATCTCCTGTGATAGCGAATTTGTACATGGAAGATTTTGAAACAAAAGCAATAGCTTCAAGTACACTAAAACACTCTGTTTAGTTTAGATGTGGATGACACAAAGGTGGTCTGGCCACGCGGCAAAGATAAACTTAACGAATTTCTAAATCTCAACTCGCAAAACCCATCCATCCAGTACACCATGGAAGTGGAAGCTGACAGAACTCTACCATTTCTGGATATTCTGCTCGGACGGGGTCAAAATGGTCAAATAACACAGCATTTGCCAAAAGAAAACGCACACCGACGCCTATCTGAATGCAGAGTCACACCATCGCCCCACACAAAAATCTGCTCTCATCAAGACGTTCATTCATCGGGATAAGAAAGTATCAGATGGTGATAGTCTGAGAAGTGAAATTAAACATGTTAAGGAAGCGCTGCAAATGAACGGTTACAATGATGCACAAATCAACAGGGCATTGAATGCCACAATCAAATCAAATAACACGAGCATTGAAACTTCCCAAGTAATTAAAACGATCAAAATACCATACATTGCGGGAGTAACTGATAAACTAGCCAGATGTTTGGAAAAACAAAACATTCGAATTAGATTTGGCACGGTACATAAAATACAGAAATTAATATCTGGTACAAAAGAGGTATTACCGAAGCTATCAACAGAAGGTGAGTATCGGATTAACTGCACTTGTGGCAAATGCTATGTTGGGCAATTAGGGCGAATGATCAGCACGAGACTAAAAGAACACGAAATAAATATTAAATACTCCCAAATACAACTGTCAGCAGTAGCAGAACACGCGTGCCAACAAGGACACTCAATTTATTTTTTATCATGTTCTGTGCAAAACTAGCTACTACTGGCCAAGACTAATTAGAGAATCCATCGATATTTAAAGAAATAAAAATAATTTTAACCGTTCGGATAGCTACCGACTTAGTGCTGTGTGGAAGCGAATCATCAAATACATTATTTAAATGCATGCCTATACAGGCCACCATACTTCAATAGGGATTACCGTTGGTACGGCTATTTTAATACACACAATGGACAGGAAGGACAAAATCAATGGGCCAGCATAATGTGCAAGCATAATATACGTTGACTCAAGAGCGCAGAAGTTTCGTCACCACATCTACGCATCTATATAAGGAATGAAAAGGTGGACTTCTCCATAAATATGGCTGTCGCCTGATGAAACTAGTTGTAATTACTGGCAAAATGTTGTACTCAGATTGTAAATGTTGTGGCTTGGCTCTCCAACACACTTGCAAGCTGTTCTAGTGACAAATTGGCATGTTGTTTACGTGACAACCCTTACTAGTTGGCTGTGTCGGGTGGTGGTGGATTTAACGACACGATTACGCAATTAGAAAAATATATCCCGAAACAATAGTGTACATGCCAATGCGTAGATTTGGCTAATAGACGCTTATCAATGGCTAGTATGACATCAATGAATTGGTATGATTATGCAATTAAAGAAATATCCAGAAAGAATAGCGTACATGCCAGTGTGTAGATTTGGCTAATAGATGTTTATCAATGGCCCGTATGACATCAATGCATTAATTACCAAGATTACGTGATGAAAATAAACAAATGACTAAAATACTGCTAAACGACCGTATTCATGCAACTTCAGGGACAGAACAATGCTTCTCCACGACCAGTTAATCAGTAACACACCATCTTGGAATGGCAACCTTATGCGAAACCAAAACCCCGCGGAACAATCTTATTTGTACCGATATGTGCATTGTGTGTGTGTGTGTGTTGGAGGGCAGTCACCAAGAGGTCCAATAATTATAGCGGGTAGTATGGTTTGACTATGTTCACGTACGATCTCTGCTATTGGTGGTTCTGGGGTCCAGAGGCAGTGATCGGCTTGATAGCGGTCTTTCCTTGAAACGAAAACACCTCAGGTCCCCAGCAGGATGCGCTGGGTTGGTGGGTGTATGTCGGCACACGGCATGTGATTTTACTCGACTGCATCCAGCCAGGCTCTGCGTCCACCGCTGCAGTGGTTGTCGAGTCGGCATGCTGCTCACGCTGACTGCGGTGCCCGTGCTAGCAGAGATCGATGGGTCTGGCTCCGTCTACAGTCATGTGCGCGATGGTCACGTCGCCAGATATCGCTTGCAGCTCGTCCGCCGGCGGCAGTGCGTCACCCCCCTTGGCACCAGACACGGTTGACCCTTGCAGAGTGAGGAACGGCTGGGAGAGACAGTGCCCGTCATGTCTTCCCCCCTCTTTCCGAGAGTCATCCAGCAGTTGTCTGTACGTCTCGTTCTCTGCTCAGTGGACACGCTCCAGATCAGGTTATATCGTTCCGTGTCAGTCTCTGGTTCGACCCTCACTATCCTTCGCCTGTGGGTTGACTAAGTACTGGGCACACTCACGAGTAGTGGTGGCCTTAGGTCTTCCTTCAAAGATGTTGACTTTGATCGGAGCACGATAGGAATGATTCTCACACTATGGTCGTGTGTGTAGGCTGTAGAAAGTCTTGTTCACAGTTCTCTCCCACACGTCTTGTATCGCAATGCTGTGAGTGCAAGCCTTTGCTTGGAAGTGGCTCACCCAATGACACGTATGAAAATAAGATTAAAAGAAAAACTCCCTGTGATGCATGGAGTCTACCGGTCTAGAGCTCAATATTATTGCCAGTCACGAGGACAAGTCCCGGAGCCTACCTCTGGCAGAACAGACTTCTGTGGTTTAGCGTTTCGCTTATATCCTACATTTTTCATCTCCGGCTCTGTCTTCTCACAAAGCACCAGAATTATTTTGATTCCGCTCCTTGGCTCGTCATTGGTCAGGACACCTTTTGATTTTGCTATCACAAAGCAGCAGCTGTGGGCCTTTGAAGTCTAGACCTTGTGTCCGGGTGTGCGTCACCACCGCCATGTTATCCGTTCACGTTTTGAGCAGCGTTTGCTGCACTCCCTGTCACGATTGGAACTTATGCATTTAGAATCAACATCACCAGGCGTTTAGAGAGTAACTGGCTGCTGCTATAAGTGTCCACGTGATGGTAGGCGGCTTCGTTGAGGTATCATTTGTGATGGCCAAGTCACTTCTAAAAAATTAACCCGTAAAAACAAAGTTTTTCACTATAAATCCTTTATATGCGTGGCATCGGTTTTATTTTATTATTCATTTCTGTTTTTCTTGAGTAAGAGTTTAATTTTTATCACATTGGTATTTTAAATTAAATATGAAAAAAAAAATTCCCTAAAAAGTGGAAAATTTTGGAAAAAAATATTCACGAAAATAAATTGTCACGCACAACGAGTCTGTGTGCTCGATTGGATCACGGGAAGTGGGTTAAAAAATGACCGAAAGATTTGCACGGTCGTAAGCGCGCAAGCAAGTGAACTTAATATAAAGGATTTAAAAAGAGCTACGTGGCTCAGTGGTGGGCCTTACCTGGTAAAATAAAACAAAGAGTCTACGTAGTTTTCACTTCACGTGTATCTGTTCTCAGAGCAAAAAATATTGCCTCCACATTGCGTGCCATAACAGTCGTGCAGACACGCTCGTGCTTTCGAATGGCTGATGTAACGCACGGCATTTTTTCTAAATTGATCTTTCTCGATCAGCTTCTCCTCCACCCACACCACCAAATTAACAAAGGTCCCAGTCGACGACTTACTCTCACTCGACATGCTTGCTTGGAGCCTCCTCCTTGACTCTTCCCACGTAGACCTCAACTTCTGTTCCCAAAGCAGAGACTCGGTCTCCCGTGTGCCAACTTAACCCCAGCCGTCTCTGACAACCGGGGCTTTTTTCCTGTTCCTGCTTCACGATCGAAAGAAGAACTGAAGAATCCTCCCCCCCAAGTTCTACTTTCACCCCTGGCCAAGTCTCGCGCTCCTGCTTCATGATCTGTAGGGAGGCAGAAGGATCTTCACCGTTGCATTCCACCTTCACCCCTGGCCACGTCTCGAAGCTGAGGGTCTCTCCGTGTTCTGATTTTAGCGATGCCGAGGGGGTCGCCGAAGGAGTCGCAGAGGGGGTCGCTGCGGGACACTCGCCCCCAAGGCTCGTTACGACCTCCTCAGTGGCAGTCACGCCCTCGTGGAGCCTGGCCCTACCGCGGGCGCGGCGGCGGAGGAGAGGGGGACGGGCCGGCGGCGTTGACTCGCTCGAGCCCGCGCGGGCCTTCCGGCATGCCCGGAGGCTTCTTGCCTCGGAGGAGGCCTTCCCGCGCGTGGGGCACGTGAACGCCCTCCCGCCCGCGTGCGTCTTCTTGTGTACTTTGAGGTTGCCCAAGTGCGTGAACGATCTGTTGCACACGTCGCACGTGTACGGTCTCTCGCCTGTGTGGGTGCGCTTGTGGATGCCCAGGGTGCCCGACTGGGCGAATGACTTGCCACACGTGGTGCACTTGTAGGGCTTCTCGCCCGTGTGGGTCCTCTCATGTTTGACGAGAACCCTCGACTGGGCGAATCGCTTCCCGCACACCGTGCACCCGTAGGGCTTCTCGCCTGTGTGGGTCCTCTTGTGGTTGAGGAGCGCCGTCGACTGGTTGAATGCCTTGCCGCACGTGGCACACTTGTACGGCTTCTCGCCCGTGTGGACCCGACTGTGGATGACGAGGGTGTCCGAGCGCACGAACGCCTTGCCGCACACCGTGCACACATACGGCCTCTCGCCTGCGCGGATCCTCTCTTCCGGCGAGACGTCTCCGGGCAGTGGGACGATCGACTTCCTGCGTCGTACCCGCTTCATGTGCACGCTCTGATGGGAGCAGAAGTCTCCCGAATTCGCAAAAACTTCACCGCACACCCAACACTTGTAGGGCTTCTCGTCGGCGTGGCTCCTCTGGTGGCCGATCAGAGTGGCCGCTTTGTCCGTGCTGTACGGGCAGTGGGGGCACTGGTACAGCACGGACTCAGTCCGGCCCCTGTGCCGCTTCATGTGGTCCTCCAGGGCGGGCAGGCTGATCACCACCCAGTTGCAGATTGGGCAGTAGATCTTGATCTCTCCTCCCTCGTTCATCATTCCCGTCCTAGCACTGGGGCAAAGAGTGAGGCACACGAAGGAAAATGAATCTCCCTCGCCCCACCCCTGTGAAGTATCGCAAACAAGTCGTGAAGCTAGAAACCACGGACACCGGTTGCTAACTGTAGAACAAAGAAAATGGTCGTCGCTGCGTCGCGTGGCACTTTCAGATGCTGCTGCTGCTTCTGGCGGACGTCTGGAACGCTCTTCCTCTCCGGTATGAGGAAGCCACTGGGAGCTACGATGCACTTTTAAATCACCACCTGGATTGACTAACAAATTTTTTTAGAACTGCTGCTTGTTATTGTGTTTAATTTGTTGCCCTTCCCCCGCACCTCCTATTAGCACGGTTGGCTATTGTTCTGTTGTTATTGTTGCTGCCTTGCCCAATCTTGATAAATCGGACTTAAACAATTTCCATTTGGCAACTTGCTTACCTTTTCTTGTGTTTTGCACTTCCTATCGTTTGTTTGTGTGTATCGTGTGTTTGCCGTTGTACATCGCTGACTCCCCATGGCCATACTGAACAACTGTTAAAACGAGCTTCATCCTCCCGTACCGCATCAGCGCCATCTCATCTCCAGCCCGTACCACGCCCGTTTAGCCACCCCTCTATACGGCTAAACAAAAACTGCTTGGGCGTGCAGTGGATGGGCATGCGGGCTACATGACCCAGCCAACGTACAGTGAGGGAAAAAAGTATTTGACCCCATGCTGATTTTGTACGTTTGCCCACTGACAAAGAAATGATCAGTCTATAATTTTAATGGTAGGTGTATTTGAACAGTGAGAGACAGAATAACAACAAAAAAATTCAGAAAAATGAATGTCAAAAATGTTATAAATTGATTTGCATTTTAATGAGGGAAATAAGTATTTGACCCCCTCTCAATCAAAAAGATTTCTGGCTCCCAGTTGTCTTTTATACAGGTAACGAGCTGAGATTAGGAGCACACTCTTAAAGGGAGTGCTCCTGATCTCAGCTTGTTACCTGTATAAAAGACATTTGTTCACAGAAGCAATCAATCAATCAAATTCCAACTTCTCCACCATGGCCAAGACCAAAGAGCTCTCCAAGGATGTCAGGGACAAGATTGTAGACCTACACAAGGCTGGAATGGGCTACAATACCATCGCCAAGCAGCTTGGTGAGGTGACAACAGTTGGTGCGATTATTCGCAAAAGGAAGAAACACAAGAACTGTCAATCTCCCTCGGCCTGGGGCTCCATGCAAGATCTCACCTCGTAGAGTTGCAATGATCATGAGAACGGTGAGGAATCAGCCCAGAACTACACGGAAGGATCTTGTCAATGATCTCAAGGCAGCTGGGACCATAGTCACCAAGAAAACAGTTGGTAACACACTACGCCGTGAAGGACTGAAATCCTGCAGCGCCCGCAAGGTCCCCCTGCTCAAAAAAGCACATATACATGCCCGTCTGAAGTTTGCCAATGAACATCTGAATGATGCAGAGGATAACTGGGTGAAAGTGTTGTGGTCAGATGAGACCAAAATGGAGCTCTTTGGCATCAACTCAACTTGCAGTGTTTGGAGGAGGCGGAATGCTGCCTATGACCCCAAGAACACCATCCCCACCGTCAAACATGGAGGTGAAAACATTATGCTTTGGGGGTGTTTTTCTAAGGGGACAGGACAACTTCACCGCATCAAAGGGACGATGAACCGTCAAATCTTGGGTGAGAACCTCCTTCCCTCAGCCAGGGCATTGAAAATGGGTAGTGGATGGGTATTCCAGCATGACAATGACCCAAAACACACGGCCAAGGCAATAAAGGAGTGGCTCAAGAAGAAGCACATTAAGGTCCTGGAGTGGCCTAGCCAGTCTCCAGACCTTAATCACATAGAAAATCTGTGGAGGGAGCTGAAGGTTCGAGTTGCCAAACGTCAGCCTCGAATCCTTAATGACTTGGAGAAGATCTGCAAAGACGAGTGGGACAAAATCCCTCCTGAGATGTGTGCAAACCTGGTGACCAACTACAAGAAACGTCCCTCATTAAAATGCAAATCAATTTATAACATTTTTGACATGCGTTTTTCTGGATTTGGTTGTTGTTATTCTGTCTCTCACTGTTCAAATAAACCTGGTGGGTTGGAAAGAGACGTGACGTCACGACCCGATATCCCTCTCACCTGATGACGGTCGCTTGCGTTGTGATCGAAACGTCGTGATCTATTATTTTGTCTACCTACGTGATTTTACCGAAAGAACCAAAGAGTATGGATTCCTGCAGTCAAGAAAGCTTCAAATCAAGATTGATAAGGACCCTGTACAGATCTTTCAAGGATTTGTAAGCTCCTCACACTGCGACTCAGCCTACATGTTAAACCCACGATGGATTGTAGGCAGGGCCGGCCTGCAAGTCTAAAATCGGCGCAGAAGTATCTCATGTTCACGATCTCCATCTCATGATCTCCATCTCACGATCTCCCACTCACGATCTCCCACTCACAATCTCCCTCTGACAATCTCCCTCTGACAATCTCCCACTCACAATCTCCCACTCACAATCTCCCACTCACAATCTCCAACTCACAATCTCCCTCTCACAATCTCCCACGATCTCTCTCTCTCTATTACTCACGGTCTCTCGCCCACGGTCTCTCCCCCACGGTCTCTCTCCCACGGTCTCTCCACCACGGCCTCTCCACCACGGTCTCTCCCTCTCTCTCCCACGGCCTCTCCCCACGGTCTCTCCCCCACCGTCACTCTCCCACGGTCTCTCTCCCACGGTCTCTCACCCACGGTCTCTCCACCACGGCCTCTCCACCACGGTCTCTCCCTCTCTCTCCCACGGCCTCTCCCCACGGTCTCTCACCCACGGTCTCTCTCCCCCACGGTCTCTCTCACCCACGGTCTCTCTCACTCACGGCCTCCGCTCCTTCTCCGTCGGCTTCCTTCCGTCGCGTGCGAATGACGTGGGGGGGAGGAAAAGTGGCAGCAAGCAACGCCGGCGTGACGTCACGACCGGTGGGGGTGATGATGTCACGAGCTGTGGAGGACGAAGTGACGTGACGTCACGGCTGCTTGCGTTGTGGCCGAAACGTCGTGAGAATAATTGTATTATGTTTTATTTTTATTATTTCCATTCTACGTGACTTTACCGAAAGAACCAAGAAGATGACTACCCATTGACTCAACACTACCCATAGACTCAACACTGCCCATAGACTCAACACTGCACCATAGACTCAACACTACCCATAGACTCAACACTACCCATAGACTCAACACTGCCCATAGACTCAACACTGCCCATAGACTCAACACTGCACCAAGTGGTGGTGGGGGGGAGACGTTCCCGCGGCGGGCGCCTGGTGGGTTGGAGAGAGACGTGACGTCACGGCGAGCAGGAAATGCTGACGTCACGACCAAGTCGCCCGAGTCTGCGTGAGTCCGCGTCTTTGTGTCGCTGTGGGAGAATCTTCACCCGTGTCTGTGTGTCTGTCAATCTGTGGCCATCCGTGTGTGTGTGTCTGTATCGGTCTGTGTGTACAGTAGGGGGCACAGGTGGTGCATCAGCCAGTCATCTCTGTCATCTCGGTCAGTCGACCCGTGGCACCTGGGTCTGCCCCGTGACCTCCTGCCAGCGGGCGTTCGACACTTCACGTGGCCTCAAGGTACACTTGGCCTGGCACAAGCGTCGTGGTGACGTCACCGCCACTTAGTGGCGAATGGCGGTTGTTGTTGTTGTTGTGTGTGTCAATCTGTGGCCATCTGTGTGTGTCTGTCTGTATCCATCTGTGTCTGTTAATCTGTGGTCATCTGTGTCTGTATCGGTCTGCGTCTCTGTTCCAATCTGTGTGTGTGTCTGTATCCATCTGTGTGTGTGTCAATCTGTGGCTATCTGTGCGTGTCCGTCTGTGTGTTAATCTGTGGCCATCTGTGTGTGTCTGTCTGTATCGGTCTGCGTCTCTGTTCCAATCTGTGTGTGTGTCTGTATCCGTCTGTGTGTGTGTCAATCTGTGGCCATCTGTGTATGTGTCTGTATCCGTCTGTGTCTGTCAATCTGTGGCCATCTGTGTGTTTCGATCAGTGGCCATCTGTGTGTGTCTGTCTGTATCGATCTGTGTCAATCTGTCTGTGTGTCAAACTGTGGCCATCTGTGTGTGTCCGTCTGTGTGTGTCAATCTGTGGCCATCTGTGTGTCTGTATGTCTGTGTGTCAATCTGTGGCCATTTGTGTCTCTGTATTCGTCTGTGTGACAAGGCCGTAGCCATGGAGTCAACATTGGGGGGACCAAATCTTCCAGGGGGTCTGGGGGTCCCCCTCCCCCAGAAAAAAAAAATCTAAATTTGAAAACGAATTTCCTGCCTAAAATATTAACAGGACCCTGCGGGGTGGGCTGGTAGGAATAATACTTAGTACCGGTACAGGGATATCGACCGGGTATAGAGGAGTTAAAGAAAAAATTATCGTGCACAAATAAGGCGATTAAATGTATCTCGTCTCTGTGTTAATAAGCCTCCCGCACTAGGCCTCGCGAAGCCTGCCGCACTAGGCCTCGCGAAACCTCGCGAAGCCTGCCGCATTAGGCCTCGCGAAGCCTACTGCACTAGGCCTTGCGAAGCCTTCTCTGCAGTAGACTTAGCGAAGCCTTCTGCACTAGGCCTCGCGAAGCCTCTGCACTAGGCCTCGCGAAGCCGCGCTTTTCGTGCACAAATAAGGCGATTAAATGTATCTCGTCTCTGTGTTAATAAAAGTTTCTTGTCTCTGTGTTAAAAAAACGTGCTGCGTTTCAGTAAAGTATTTTTTTAAATAAACGTGCTGCGTTTCAGTAAAGTAATTTTGAAGCGAAGTTTAAAGTTTTGCCGTGATGCGCCGGAAGCGACGGCCATCTTGTTTAATTCACATCGCAGGGGGAGCGGGCGGCCATCTTGTCGGACAGGGTCATGCCAAGTGTTTGCAGTAGGGGGCGATGTTGATACACGGACGGACGGACACATTAATCTATTGGTGGTCTGGTCCACTTCGTTCCTACCAGTAATAGGACCCTGCGGGGTGGGCTGGTAGGAACGAATAACCAAAGAATATAAACATAATGGATTATTACACTTGTTTAGCCAGGAAAGCCCCACTGAGTCTAAAGGTTTTTGTAGGGTCCTGCCAAGTGTTTGCAGTAGGGGGCGATGTTGCTACACCGAATCGGACGATACGAAGGGAGAGTGTGAGGCCTAATTCTAGGCTTTAGGCCTAGCTGTAGGCGTTAGGCCGCTGTGAGTTAATTTGTAATTTAAATGCTTGAATTATTTATGTAAAAGCTTTAAATGTAAATGTTTCTATTTAAAAACATCAGGGAATGTAACATTGTAAAACATTAACTCCCTTTCACACACACGGGGGTACGATACAAAGGGAGAGGTTGAGGCCTAGTTCTAGGCTTTAGGCCTAGCTGTAGGCTTTAGGCCGCCGTGAGTTAATTTTAAAATTAAATGTTTTTATTATTTATGTAAAAGCTTTAAATTTAAATGTTTCTATTTAAAAGCATCAGGGAATGTAACATTGTTAAACATTAACTCCCTTGCACACACGCGGGGGTACGATATGAAGGGAGAGTGATAGGCGTAGTTCGAGGCTTTAGGCCTAGCTGTAGGCTTTAGGGCGCTGTGAGTAAAATTTGAATTTAAAAGTTTTAATTAAAAGCTATCTCAGGGAATTATAAGGGAATGTTACACTTGTTTAGCCAGGAAAGCCTCATTAATTTAAATGTTTTAATTAAAAGCTATCTGAGGGAATTATAAGGGAATGTTACACTTGTTTAGCCAGGAAAGCGTCACTGAGTCTAAAGGTTTTTGTAGGGTCATGCCAAGTGTTTGCAGTAGGGGGCGATGTTGCTACACGGTCGGACGGACGGTCGGACGGACGATATAATCTATTGTAGGCTGGTCCACTTCGTTCCTACCGGTAAAACAATTCACTAACACATGGGATGGACTTTTTATTTTATTTTGTATAATGTCTAATAGTGTATTGTATTACATTGCTCTGTTTTTTATTTTTTACCTTTTCTTGTTTCATTGTATGTAATGGCAGAGATTAGGGATTAATAAAGTACAACAATAAACCACTATAATATAAACAGAAATCTATTTTATAGCAATATATTGGGGGGGACATTTTGAGCATATTTGAATATAGGGGGATGTGTCCCCCCCAATATATATTATAATTACGGCCTTGCTGTGTGACAATCTGTGGCCATCTGTGTCTGTATCCGTCTGTGTCTCTGGGTGTATGTCAATCTGTTTCCATCCGTGTATGTGTGTCTGTGTCTTAGTCTGTGTCTTAGTCTGTGTATCTTAGTCTGTGTCTCTGGGGTGTGTAAATCTGTGTCCATCTGTGTGTCTGTGTAACCTGGTGCGGTGTGTAGTAAACATCACCACTGGGGAGAGAAAGGCGGCCGGGAGTGGTGCTGGCCACCCACCCCCTCGTGTGCCATGGTGCCAGCCTTCATTGGCCGCTAATCGCTAACAGCAACTTACTTGCCTGTTAAGGTCATACGGGGGACTTTCACCTGCCCAGCCTCTCACCTGCCCAGTCTCTCACCTGCCCAGGCTCACCTGCCCAGCCTCTCACCTGTTCAGCCTCTCAACTGCACAGGCTCTCACCTGCCCAGCCTCTCACCTGTCCAGCCTCTCACCTGCCCAGCCTCTCACCTGCACAGCCTCTCACCTGCCCAGGCTCTCACCCGTGGGTGGAGGTTGAGGAGGAGCCGTACCCACTGGCTTTGCCAGGTAGAAGGTGGCACAGCAGCAGAGTGTGTGGACTAATCTCCATCTGTTCCATCTCACTCCCTTCTACCCGTGGGTGGCGGTTGAGGAGGAGCTGTACCGCCTAGCTCTGCCGGGATAAGGCGGTACAGTAGCAGAGTGTGTGGACTAATCTCCATCTGTTCCGTCTGTTGTGGGGTGGCGCTACTCCATCGTATGCGTGGGTTTTTCTCCGGATGCTTCAGTTTCCACCCACGTATGAGCTCTCATGACTTGGCTGATAACACCTTATTATATAAAGGACCGCAGAGCTTGGGAAAATATTTTTGGCTCAACGCTGGACTGCTGCCTTCCCCGCTTATGTTTGGTTCCTCACTACTCTATGTATGTGTGTACGTTGAAATTATTTTGCACCGTACCTTGCCAAAAGTAAACAATTTATTATTGTTACCAGGTAAGGCCCCAGCACTGAGCTATGTAGGAGCTCTTTTTCAGAAGCGACCTGGGCATCACAAATTATAGCAACTCAACAAAGTGGCTTATCATAGTATGACAATTTAGAGCAGCCAAATACTGTACTCTGAACGCGTGGTGATGTTGATTCTAAATATGGAGGGAAAAACCGGAGGACCTGGAGAAAAATCCACGCAATCATGGGGAGAGAGACACGCAAACTCCAAATATACAGGTATCAGGGTCGGGATCGAACCCAAGACCTGTATACCAGCAGAGGTAGTTAACATCTCGCCACGACGCAGCCAACTGTGCTAATCGCAGGTGCGGGGAAAGGACAACAAACGAAACACAAAAAGCAGTTCTAAAGAAGTGAATTTGTCAATCGAGATGATGATTTAAAAGTGCATCATAGTTCCCAGTGGCTTCCTAATATCGGAAGGGAAGAGCGTTCCAGACGGCCGCAGAAGAAGCGGATCTCAAAGCGCCGCGCAACAATGCGCCGCTGCTGCTACGAGGATGACGGTTGGAGAGTTTACGTAACGGTTCATGCTCCTCAGATCATCAGCGAGGTGTAGCGGTTCACCTGTGAATGGATATCGTGCGGCGGCGCGTCACACAATTTTCCATGTTATGATTGATGCTTTGCCCTTGCGTGCCCCAGTGCCGACGCGGAACGGAACGGAGCGGAGATGAAGTTCTTCTGCCCGATCTGCAAGTGGCTCGTGGTCAACCTGCCCGCCCTGGACGACCACATGAAGCGGCACAAGGGGTGGACGGAGCCCGCTCTGTTCCGGTGCCCCCACTGCCCGTTCAAAACGTACAAGCTGAGCGTGTTCATCGGCCACCAGGCGACGCACGACGCGCGCGAGTCGCACAAGTGCGCCGAGTGCGGCAAAGTGTTCATCGACGCCGAGGTCTTCCGCGAGCACCGGGCGGCGCACGCCGAGGAGATACCCTACATGTGCGCCGAGTGCGGCAAGATATTCGCCCGGTCGGACACCCTCGCTGCCCACCGGCGGGTTCACGAGGGTGGCAGGGCGTGTCGGTGCGCCGCGTGCGGCAAGGAGTTTGCAGACTCCAGGGCCCTTCACATTCACCAGAACGTCCACGGCTTGCCGTCGCGACCCCCGTCCAGTGGCAAACCGGAGGGTGCCTCGGCTCAGACGTTCGACGCTCCCGCTCCCCGCGGAAACGGAGGCGGAGGAGGCGAACCGAGAAGACGGCGGACGTCCGGTGGCGACCACTCTTTCTCCACCGGAGCGAGGCAGGCGAAGAGAAATGTGATGCCGCCGCCAGCAGGCGCCCCATCTACGACCTCGCCACCACCAAGCGACGGAGCCAACCCCGCGTCCCCCTCACCTCACCTCACATAAACACACCCGCACGCATTTCCCCCCCCCCCCCATAGAGCTCCGAGGGGAGGTCACCTGGCCGACCGGTTTTAATCCGAGAAGCCCTTATCGGGATAACTTTCACGGTTTCCGGTGACCAGGGAATTGGACAACCTCCCCCGATGCTACTGTGCGGTGCTGCGACCGGCAAGGTCGCAGCGAGGGGCCACTCGGCCACCGCGGGTGAAACGCACCACACACACCCCACACACGCACGTATCGACGGGGCCGGCAGAGGGGCATAAGCATTGTTATGGAGGAGCATAATTAGAATAAACGCCGCAACATGCAGTGCATCTGATTAGCATAGCAAAGGCGCCCAGAACCGCCGCACGCGCCCTGACGGGCGCGCGCGCCCATTGTTAAAGAAAAACTGGGAGGGGGCGACGACAGGCGGAGCAGCATCCCTTTGATGTAGGGACGATAAAAAGGGGGCGAAAACGGGAGATCTCTCTCTTGCTCCAGGATCAGGCCACGAGACGCTCTCCAGCCCAGCGACCCGGACGTCCGTGCGACGCATCGAGGTACGCTGCGAGCACGGGATCAACGGACCTCCGTGGGCACCTAACCGTGAGTAAGAAGGTGCATTAGGATCATAAGCAGATAAATCGGGAATAGGCATAAAGGTATCAGCGTAGGCCAGCCTCGTCGATTCATACTGACTCAACAACCAGTCCCAGGTAGCAGACAATAAATCATTAATAGCTGATCGTGGCCTCGTGTGATCTCGTTGAGAAGTGTGAACGCGTGTGGTGCTGCGTATACAGTGGCTCGCCTCGTGGGAGCGCTGCGCAGAGCGCTGCGCAGAGCGGCGCGAGAGTGGGTGTCGCGAGTGGAGCTGCGTGTGTGCGCGTACGTTCACTCCGTGTATGATACAGGTGCGCGATCATAACGTGAGTAGTCAGTGTTGAGTTGGAGTGCACGGAGCTGCGTGTGTGGGTGTGCGTACGTTCGCTCCGTGTATGATACAGGTGCGCGATTGGTAACGTGGGTACTCGACGTGGAGACGAGTGCTGCACAGGGCGGTAGACGGGCACACGCTCGCAGCGTGCGAGAGCTGTACGTAACGGTGTATGGCGTTTGATTGATCATGCTGTGCGTACGTATGCTCGCAGCGGGGGAGCGCTGCGTGAGGCTGGATGAGTAGGGGCTTCGCGTTCGAATGCCGGCGACACCCTAGCGGGTATTAGGGCGGTGTGGCAACGCGAACGGAATAGGGGATGCGTGAGGGAGAGACCCCGGGGGCCAACGGCCCCCACATATTTGAGCAGCCAGGAGGGACTGCGGGGGCCAGCGGCCCCAACAGAAACGCCCCCCCCACCGCCCCCACCACCACCTCCTCCGGCTTTGAAACGCGGCCGGCAGCAGTGAAGGCGATGGCGGCGTCGTCGGTGGCGGCAACGACAGAGGACGCTCCCCCATCACCCACCCACCCCTACCCCCCCTCGTGTGGCCTTCGTGGCCGTGAATTTGGAGTTGGAATGAAACTCCGGCCGTTTTGATGGAACCACGGGAGAGAGGTTTGTATTTTAGTGCCGTTTGTCGATGTCATAAATTCCTGACCCCGAGTCCCCCACCACCCCCCCCCCTCCCCAGATCTGCCGCTGTGGCGAGATGTTAACCTCCCTCGCCTGGTATGAACTCAACTATTTTTGGTTATTGCTACTAGGTAAGGCCCCACTGAGCTATGTAGGAACTCTCTTTCAGAAGCGACCTGGGCAATCACAAATGATACCAGCTCAACATATCATCATCACAGTGTGGAAAAAAACAAGACCCAGAGAAAAATCGACGCGACCATGGGGAGAGAGACGCAGACTCCAAATATACAGCAGCATTGGGATCATCGCAGGTCGTGGGTTCGATCCCGACCCTGACGCCTGTTGTATATTTGGAGTTTGCATGTCTCTCGCTCTCTCCCGTGGTCGCGTGGATTTTTCTCCGGGTCCTCCGGTTTTTCCCCTCCACATTGAGAATCAACATCACCACGCATGATGTGGACATGCATAGCTGCTGCTATACATTTCCACGTGATGATGATGTCAGCCACCTGGTTGCGCTGCTATCATTTGTGATGGCCCAGGTCACTTCTGAAAAAGAGCTTCTACATAGCTCAGTAGGGGCCTTACCTGGTAACAATAAAAAATAGTTTTTAAGTAATTTATTTACCTTTCCTATACTTTGCACTCCTATCGTGTTTTGTACTTTGTTGTTGTAACTTTGCGATCCCCCGTGCCCCTACTGGACATCTGTGACAAAGAGCTTCATAGCTCATCGGATTGCCCCTGGATGAGTAACGATTCTGACTCTGAAAGTTTATTCATTTCCCCTCTCGATTGTGAAGCGGGAAGATGAAGACGGATAATAACGTTCAGGTCTGAACAGATTTACCTACGTACGTTGAACTTCCCTTCGCACCGCACATAGCCGACCGTTGATAACACTGGTCAACACACTTATTCTGGCATAATGTATTCCAACGGGTTTAAGGTAATTTTGGGGTGCTGATTCCAAATCTGGCATCAGTTTTTGTTTATCAAATCAGGTTTTTGAGATATAAAATAGTGCATTTTCAATAAGAACGGCAGAAGATAAATATTAAATAAATGTGGATATCTACATAAAATTATATTATAAACACACTATCCTAAAAATACAGCGCCATAGTTTAACACTAAAGCAGTCACGGACTCGCAACAACTTGCAACCATAAGTGACAGAGTTAATTTCGGGTAAAATCAATGAAAATAGGGTATGCCGATAGCATAAAATGAGATGTGATAGAGCAAATCTGAGATCAGATTTGGAATCAGCACCCTGAAATTAGTCTAAAACAGCTGCAAAAGTACAGGCCAGAAAAAAATGTTTTTTTGTTGTTGACCAGTGTTATAGGAGGTTCGGGGGATGGGGAAGGACAACAAACTAAACACCACAACAACAAGCAGCAGCTTCCAAAGAAATGAGTTTATCAATCTAGGCGATGACGCATAGCTCTCATCGTTTTCCTAATATTGGAAAGAGAGTGTTCCAGACGGCCGCGGAAGCATATGGGAAAGTGTCGCGCAGCCATGATGCGGTGGCTGCTGCCTTTGATTCGACGGCTGAGCCCGAAGCCGCTGCTGCTGCCGCCGCCGCCACCACCGCCGCCGCTACCGCCGCCGCTGCTGTTGCTGCTGCTGCCGCTGCTGCTACTGCCGCTGCTGCTACTGCTACGAGTATGACCACCGGAGTGTCGCGTGGCGATGGTTTATAGCTCCTTGACGAGATCAGCAACGAGGGTATCGCGGTTTAGTTGTAGCCAAGCACTGTGTGACCATTGTAGAACCTTTCGATTTAAAGCTTTCGTGACTGCAGGGATTCATCTTCTTAGTTCTTTCGGTAAAGTCACGTAGAAGGGAAATAATAAAATAATAAAAATTAAACATTAAATAATTCTCACGACGTTTCGGCCACAACGCAAGCAGCCGTCCTCAGGTGAAGAACAGGTATGTCGGAAAGACAGCGTCTGAATGACAGACCTGTTCTTCACCTGAGGACGGCTGCTTGCGTTGTGGCCGAAACGTCGTGAGAATTATTTTATTATGTTTTATTTTTATTATTTCCCTTCTACGTGACTTTACCGAAAGAACGAAGAAGACATTGTAGAACCCTCTTCAATGGCTCCAAACACAAACACACACAAACACACCCTGTACACACACATATATACACCGTGTACACACACATATATACCCCGTGTACACACACACATATATATACCCTATACAGCGACTTCTTTACTTACAAATGAGTTATGTTCCAGAGGTAAGTTGCTTTGTTAGTAAGTCCCCACTTTACTCTTGTCGATTCCAAACGTGTTGTACGGCGTGTACACTAAACACGGGGAATGTCTTTGAAAGTTGTGTGCTCTCCTGTAGATGCCTGTTCTGCAGATGGAGATGTCACTGGTCCTTCATGTTCTGCAGATGTAGATGTCACTGGTCCTTCATGTTCTGCAGATGTAGATGCAACTGGTTCTTCATGTTCTGCAGACATAGTGCCAGTGGTTCTTCAAGTTCTTGAGATGTAGATGCCACTGGTTCTTTACGTTCTGCAGATGTAGATGCCACTAATTCTTAACGTTCTTCAGACGTAGATGACACTGGTTCTTTAAGTTCTGCAGATGTAGATGCTACTGGTTCTTCTCGTTCTACAGATGGCATGCCACTGGTTCTTCAGGTTCTGCAGATGTAGATGCCACCACCGCCATCTATTGAGCGGGGCGGTTGAACTTACGACTCTCGGTCTGAACAGGCAACTGGACGCACCGGACCGGGTTTGTTCCAATCTCTGAAAGTTCATAAGTCGAATGTTCATAAGTAGAGGAGTATCTGTGCTGTATATATTTGAGTAACAGTTACTTAAAACGCAAACACTTGAAAACTGCACCGGCTTGCGGGGTTGGGGGAGGAGGCGCCAGATTTTCAAAAACATCGGACAATCACTAAATCGTCATCATTGTCTAAAATAACTTATTTTTGCACATTATTGTTCGACATGTTTGTAGGTGTTGTTTTTTTCCGTGTTTTATATTCGTTTATTATATGAAGTTGGCATAAAGAAACAATACAAATAGACAAAAACTTATCGCATTTACTGCACCATACTTAACACTCATCTCTCAGGCTCTGCATCATGGGGTGATGTATAGACGTGCAGTATTTTCATTTTAACACGTTGGCTTTCGCGACCAATATCCATGAGTTTTTTTTGTTAGATTGCGCAAATATAAATGTCGGTAATTTATTTGAAAGGCGCTTTCCACTGTCTCAAAGCGCCTTGTAAGATTAAGCTTAAGGAAAGGCCAAGAGAAGATGAGAGCTACATCGAATAAACTGACTTAAGATATGGTTTCATCTACATTGTCGGTTAAACGAATTTTCCATGGTAGAGAATTCCACGACCGAGGCGCAGACACAGAAAATGCCTGCTCACCGCAGGAACGCAGCCGGGAAGGAGGTACGCACAGAAGGGCAGAGGGATCTAGGAACGAAACAGGATTTCTCCACAAATATGGCTGTCGTCTGATGATGCTCGTAATTACTGGCGAAACGTCGTAATCAGATTGTGAATGTGGATTTACTCTCCAACACACCCGTGTGGTGTACTAGTGTAGAGACAGTGCGTGTGTGGAGACAGTACGTCTGTGGAGACAGTGCAGGTGCAAAGACAGTGCGTGGACTAGTGGTCACGAGCAGAAATTACAGGGTTGATAAATAATAGGGGGCGAGTTGTCACAAGGGGGAATCGCCAGGGAAGTTCGGGAACGGGGCCATGGCCTGGGGCGGAGTCAGGGCCACGCCAAGCATAAAAGGAGGCGACGAGCAAGGTTCGGGGCTGCCGTGGGATCGGGGTCATCGCTGTCTTCGCGTCGCCGCTGTCTTCACATCGTCGCTATCTTCGCGTCGCGAGTTGTGTGTCATCCCTGTCCCAAGTGATCTGCGTGTCATCCCTGGCCAAGTTATCTGCGTGCAGCGCCCGATCAAAATAAAGAAAGCCCTCTACTTATATTACTTATATGCTTATATGTCTGTCTATATGTCTCTGGTTCTGTGTTTTATCTCTCTCTCAAATTTAGCATTCTCAGGAAGAACGTAATCAACCAGGTAGGGTGTTGACTTATGTTATCCGACTCTCTGTTGTATTACATTACATTTCTAAGTATACTAGATTTGTATTTCTATTTCATTTATACCTGATGATGATTGCTTGTGTTGCAATCAAAACGTCGTATGCTAGTATTTAATTTATTATTTTATCTTTATACGTGACTTTACCGAAAGAACCAAAGAGTAATTCCTGCAGTCACGAAAGCTCCAAATTAAGTTTAAAGCCCTTTACAGTTCGTGTCGCCCGAGAATCATTACAACTGGTGTCAGAAGTGGGGTAATTGAAATGTCGGGGCCCGTATTGATTTAAAAAATTCTGGCGGTGCCTTGCCTCTTGGGTACCGATTTTTTTAGCAGGATGCCCCTAAAGATTCTGACAGACCAAGGATGTGTCGAGATGCCGTCAGGGCAAAGATTGTTCTTTTTGGATTCCCCATGTAAAAATACTGTGGCGAACGTTACAGTTCAGGCCTTGGCAAAGGAATCAATAGATTCCGCCAGGCACGCAAATATTGGTCCCTTTCCGCTACCGCAGCTTCAATCAGCTGACGCCGAGGCGGGAGTCCTCTTTACACCGTCCAAAACAGCGACCCGTGGGCTTACGCTGGTGGGTGTGCAGACAATCCTTCGGATGAACCAAGAGCCATTTCTACAGGTCTTAAATGTAGGTGTGGGAACAGCTGTGGTCCAGGCAGGTACACAGTGTTAGCTCACGCGATGCCTCCATGTTTTTAGGCTATTATCTCTGCTGCAGGGAGTGGAACAGAGAGCCGAGTCAGATGGGACATGGGCAGATAAATTGTGTGGGAAATCCTGATTTATCCCAGGCGCAACGGAACGGATTGCGATCTTTGCTAAGGGAATTTTCCGACATTTTCAGTAAGAGCAAATTTGACATTGGTCGTACTTCGTTGCTGAAACACCATATTGATACGGGCGACGCAGCTCCTATTCGACAGAACTCATATCGTTTGAGTCCTGTAGAAAAGGAACATGTACAGCAGGCGTTGGAGGAAATGTTGGCGGCTGATATAATTTCACTATCAACCAGCCCTTGGGGAGTCCCTGTGGTGTTGGTGAAAAAACCAGACGGAAGTTTAAGGTTTTGCTTCGACTTTCGTAAATTGAACAAAGTCTCAGTGGCAGACGCTGATCTGCTTCCACGTATGGACGATTCCCTGGACGTGTTGTCGGGCGCTCGGATTCTTTTCAACATTGGACCTGTTGGGGTTTTGGCAACTACCCCTGAATGAGTCTTCTCGAACATAAACTGCATTTCGAACGCCTCAGGGACTCTACCAAATTTGTCTCCCAATAGGATTGCATTCAGCGCCTGCCACATTCCAGAGACTAATGGAATTGATCCTGGCGGGACTGCAATGGGACTCCTGCCTGATTTACTTAGATGATATCACTGTGTTTGGTCGCACATTTGAGGAGCATTTGCAAAGGTTGCGTGCTCTAGGGTACGGTCGGCTAATCTCAAATTAAAGCAAGCCCTCTACAGTTTGTGTCGTCTGAGAGACATTACACTAGTAACGAATTGGCATGTTCTGTTTACTTGACAAACCTTACTAATGTGCTTTCGGGTGGTGGTGGGTTTAACGACATTCATATTTAAGCGATCTAACCCATAAAAACCTCAATTCTAGATAGTATTTTTACGCACTTTTATTTAACTCACTCTGTCTGTTGTTGTTGTCGTATCCTCAAATCTTTTAACTAAATTTTAATCCACTTCCCAATGTGGTATAGACTGCAAACTTCGTATACTTATGTCTTACTGGTGACAATACCATATTCTATCATAAAAAATATATTTTTAAACCATCTTTTTTATATGTTATGTTTCGGCTTGAGTCTAATTGTCCACGCTTAACTGATGTTGGCTGTAAATCACCACGGTCCCTTACGTTATGGCAAGCTTCGGGGCCACTTCCTGAAGTCATGGAGTTTTGCCATTACGAGTATGGTACATTTCATTAAAGCGTGTTTTTAAAAACAGTATTTTAAAATATTGCTAATTTATTAATTTGTATGTATGTATGTATTGCTCCTGCACTGTTTGTTTTGCACGCCACAGTGCCGCCACTGATGATAGGCCACTTCGTTGATGGCCAGGTCGCTTCTGAAAAAGAGCTACGTGGCTCAGTGGTGGGCCTTACCTGGTCAAATAAAACAAAGAGTCTACATAGTTTTCAATTCACGTGTATCTGTTCTCAGAGCAAAAAATATTGCCTCCACGTTGTGTACCTTCACAGTCGTGCAGACACGCTCGTGCTTTCGAACGGCCAATGTGTCGCGCGGCATTTTCTCAACATTTATTTTTCTCTCTGTCAGCTTCTCGAGTGTTCAATCTCCGCTCCACGAGACCTGCCCCCTGTGGAGTACACATCCTCCACCCGTGCCACCAAATTAACAAAGGTCCCAGTCGAGGACTCGCTCTCACTCGACATGCTTGCTTGGAGCCTCCTCCTTCACTCTTTCCACGTAGACCTCAACATCCGTTCCCAAAGCAGAGACTCGGTCTCCCGTGTGCCAACTTAACCCCAGCCGCGTCTGACAGCCAGGGCTTTCTTCTTGTTCCTGCTTCACGATCGAGAGGGGAACTGAAGAATCCTCCCCCCTGCCATGTTCCACCTTCACCCCTGGCCACGTCTCGGAGCTGGCGATCTCTCCGCGCTCCTGCTTCATGATCGGCAGGGAGGCAGTAGGATCTTCACCGTCGCATTCCACCTTCACCCCTGACCACGTCTCGAAGCTGGCGATCCCTCCGTGCTCCCGCTTCATGTTCGGTAGGGAGGCGGGAGGATCTTCACCGTCGCATTCTACCTTAACCCCCGGCCACGTCTCGAAGCTGAGGGTCTCTCCACGTTCTGATGTTAGCGATGCCGAGGGGGTCGCCGAGGGGGTCGCCGAGGGGGTCGCCGAGGGGGTCGCCGCGGGGGTCGCCGCGGGACCCTCACCCCCGAGGCTCGCCACGACCGCCCCAGCGGCAGTCGCGCCCTCGTGACGCCCGGCCCTCCCACGGGTGCAGCGGCGAAGGAGGGGAGGACTGGCTGGCAGCGTCGACGCGCTCGAGCCCGCGCGGACCTGCCGGCGTGACCGGAGGCTCCCCAACCCGGAGGAGGCCTTCCCGCCCGCGTGCGTCCTCTTGTGCACGCGGAGGGTGCCCAATTGTGTGAACGAGCTGCCGCACACGTCACACGCGTACGGCTTCTCGCCCGTGTGGGTGCGCTTGTGGATGCCCAGGTTGCCCGACTGGGCGAAGCACTTTCCGCACGTGGAGCACTTGTAGGGCTTCTCGCCCGTGTGGGTCCTCGCGTGTATGACGAGGACCCTTGACTGTGCGAATCGCTTCCCGCACGCCGCGCATCCGTAGGGCTTCTCGCCCGCGTGGGTCTTCTCGTGGTTGAAGAGCGTCCCCGGCTGGTTGAATGCCTTGCCACACGTGGCGCACCTGTACGGCTTTTGGCCCGTGTGGACCCGACTGTGGATGACGAGGCTGTCCGAGCGCGTGAACTCCTTGCCGCACACGGTGCACGGGTACGGCTTCTCGCTCGTGTGGATCCTCTGGTGGTTGAGGAGGTGGTGCGACTGAGTGAAATCCTCTCCACAGACATTGCAGCAGTAGGGCCTCTCGTCTGCGCAGATCCTCCCGTCCGGTGAGACGTCTCCTAGCGGTGGGGCGAATGCCTTCCCGCGTCGCGCCCGCTTCATGTGCACGCTCTGATGGGAGCAGAAGTCTCCCGAATTCGCGAAAACTTCATCGCACATCCAGCACTTGTAGAGCTTCTCGTTGGCGTGGCTCCTCTGGTGGCCGATCAGAGTGGCTGCTTTGTCCGTGCTGTACGGGCAGTGGGGGCACTGGTACAGCACCGACTCGGTCAGGCCCCTGTGCTGCTTCATGTGGTCCTCCAGGGCGGGCAAGCTGATCACCACCCAGTTGCAGACCGGGCAGTAGATCTTCATCTCTCCTCCCTCGTTCATCGTTCCTGTCTTGGCACTGCGGCAAAGAGTGAGGCACACGAAAGAAAATGAATCTCCCTCGCCCCACCCCTGTGAAGTATCGCAAACAAGGCGTGAAGCTAGAAACCACGGACACCGGTTGCTAACCGTCGAACAAAGAAAGTGGTCGTCGCTGCGTCGCGTGGCGCTTTCAGATGCTGCTGCTGCTTGTGGCGGACGTCTGGAACGCTCTTCCTCTCCGGTATCAGAAAGCCATTGGGAGCTACGATGCACTTTTAAATCATCATCTAGATTTTAGATTGACAAACTAATTTCTTTAGAACTGCTGCTTGTTGTTGTGTTTAATTTGTAGTCCTTCCCCCGCACCTCCGATTAGCGCGGTTGGCTACTTGTTCTGTTGTTATTCTTGCTGCCTTGACCAATCTAGATAAATCGAACTTAAACAATGAATTTCCATTTTGCGACTTGCCTTCCTTTTGTTCTATTTTGCACTCCTATCGTTTGTTTGTGTGTATCGTGTTTGTGTGTATCGTGTTTTTGTGTATAGTGTGTTTATGTGTATCGTGTGTTTGCCGTTGAAAATCACTGACTCCCCATGCCCATACTGGACATCTGTAGAAAAGAGCTTCATAGCTCATCTGATTCCTCCTGCAGTCTAAATAAAGATTCTGATTCTGAGATGACTGGCAGATCCACCACCTATGGCCCCCACTGTGCAAACTTGCTGTGTTTAAGTCGCCTGGCGCTCTGCTCGTTGTTGTGAGTGTCGCTCCTCTGCCCTCCGTTGTTGCTGGAGGGCGACTGCCTCCAACTGCCCAGTAGCAGCGTCCTTAATGAACCTCCTCCTTCACAGAGGCCGATCTTGACACCACTGGTACCTGTCGTCGGCAAGTCCATTCAGCTCCACATCCTCCCGTACCGCATCAGCGCCATCTCATCTCCAGCCCGTACCGCGCCCTTCTAGCCCCCCTCTATCCGGCCAAACAGAAGCTGCTTGGGCGTATGGTGGCTAGGCATGCGGGCTACATGACCCGGCCAACGTAGCCTTGGAGGAGCTCGCCGATGATAGGGACCCTGTCCAGATCCTTCAAGGATTCGTGAGTTCCTCACACTGTGACTCAGCCTACAGGTTAAACCCACGATGGATCGTAGGCAGGGCCGGCCTGCAGGTTGCAAACCGGCGCAGACACAACAACAACAAGAACCGCCATTCGCCACAATTTGGCGGTGACGTCACCACGGCGCCTGTGCCAGGCTAGGTGCACTTTGAGGCCGTCACGTGAAGTGTCCAGGCCTCGCTGCTGGCAGGAGGTCACAGGACAGATACGCAGACACGAAAATGTAAAAAGATCCCTCGCATAGATTTTGACTTAAAACTTTCGTGACCGCAGGAATTCACATTTTTTTGTTCTTTCGGTAAAGCCACGTAGATAGAAAATACAAATAAAATAAAGTAAGTATTTAAAAAAACTTATTTAAAACACGCTTTTATGAATGGAAGAAATCCACGACTCCAGGAAGTGGCCCTGACCAATTACAGCCAACGTCAGTTGAGCGTGGACAATTAGAGCCAAGCCGAAACATAACATATAAAAATTTTTTTTAAAAATGTTTCTTTTTTATGATAAAATATAGTGTTGTCATCAGTATGACATAAGTATTCCAAGTTTGCAGTCGATGCCACATTGGGAAGTGGGTTAAAATTTAGTTACTAAATTTGGGGATACGTCAACAACAGACAGAGTGAGTTAAATGAAAGAGTGTAAAATAGTATTTAAAAATATTTTTTTTTAAACACGCGTTCATGAAATGTACCGTACTAGTAATGGAAGAACTCCACAACTCCAGGAGGTGGCCCCGAAGCTTGCCACAACGTAAGGGATCGTGGCCAATTACAGCCAACGTCAGTTGAGCGTGGACAATTAGACCCAAGCCGAAACATAACATTTTAAAATGAATGTTTAAACATACTTTTTTTTTAATAGAATATAGTATTGTCATCAGTATGACATAAGTATACCAAGTTTGCAGTCGATACCACATTGGGAAGTGGGATAAAATTGAGTTACAAGATTTGAGGATATGACAATAACAGACAATATTTTATGATTTAATTTTTATATTTTATATATTTTTATATTTTTACTATTTCCCTTCTACGTGACTTTACCGAAAGAACCAATAATATATTCTCTGTCTATTGTTTTATATTTTTATTATTTCCCTTCTACGTGACTTTACCGAAAGAACCAAGAATATGAATCTCTGCAGTAACGAAAGCTTTAAATAAAAAAGACAGAGAAGAGTTAATAAAGAGCGTGTAAAATAAAATAAAAACCCACGACGTTTCGATCGCAACACAAGCAGCCTTCATCAGGCGGCGAGAAAAGATGACCGCTTGTGTTTTAATTATTTAAAATTGTATTTTATTTTCTATCGACCGAAATAACCAAAGAATATTCCCCGTGTAGCCTTGCCAGACTTTAGGGGCAAGTGCTGTTAGCGATGTTTACCACACAAACAGCAGCAGGTACACATTTGAGGCCGAGTCGACCTAGGGGAGGCCCAGGACCGGTTCAGATAATCGTCACCGGTGGTGTTGGCCGTGAGCGGGAATCGAACTCGGGTCGCCGGGTTCGTAGCGCTAACCGCTGCACCACCGCTCCCCACAGGAGCAGGCGCGCACACAAAGATAAAGATGCCCCAGGTAGCCTCACACAGGCTGCAGTCGCAAGTGCTGCTGTTAGTAGCGAGTAGCAGTACCTATGAAGGGGGTCGGTATCCAGCACCACGCCCGGCCGCCTTTGTCTCTCTCCCAGTGGCGATGTTGAACTTCACAACGCTACACGGAGGCCTCGGCTCTCTGTATCTGAGCGTGACGTCATTCACGGTGTCCACAGCACCCCCCCCCCGGGCATTGGTGACATGACGTCACGAAACCCGGAGTCGCGAGCAAATGACGTTTTCCTCCGTATTAAAGACCCCCCCCCCCGCCGCACAGAATCGATAACGTCACGCGCCGGGTAGGGGGGATGGCGTCACTCGCGTCTCCCAGCGGCCCGCCACTAGTGACGTGACGTCACGCTCGCGGCGAGAATGACGACACGACGTCAGACCGGCGCGCCTGCCAGGGTGGGGGGGGGTGTAGGGTGACGTTACCAAGGGGCTGGATGCGAGTGACGTCACCGCTACAAAGACAAAGATCCCCCTACCCGTACCCTGAGCGACGGTGACGTCTCCACGGCGCCCGTGCCAGGCCAGGTGCACATCGAGCGCGATAGATGACGTCATATTACCGTCTCCAGCTGAACCTCCCTCCGCCCCCCACCCATCCATCCCGCGCGTGACGTCACCCAGCCATCTTCGGGCGCGATGACGTCACGCGCGCGGTGGGGCTGCGAGTGAGTGACGTCACCCGTTCCGTGTGCGAGACTCGCTGCGGTGAGCGGTGGTGAGGAATTCCCGGTGAGCGGTGGTGAGGAATCTCATCATCATCATCACGGTGGCTAGGAGATGTTGACTACCTCGCCTGGTCTACAGGAGGTCGTGGGTCCTATCCCGACCCTGACCATGCCTGCTGCTGCTGTATATGTGGAGTTTGCGTGTCTCTCTTATCATCATCACGGTGGCTAGGGGATGTTGACTACCTCGCGTGGTGTACAGGAGGTCGTGGGTTCGATCCTGACCCTAACGACGCCTGCTGCTGCTGCTGTATATTTGGAGTTTGCGTGTCTCTGTCATCATCATCATCACGGTGGCTAGGATATGTTGACTATCTCGCCTGGTGTACAGGAGGTCGTGGGTTCGATCCTGACCATGACAACGCCTGATGCTGTATATTTGGAGTTTGCGTGTCTCTCTTATCATCATCACGGTGGCTAGGGGATGTTGACTACCACGCGTGGTGTACAGGAGGTCGTGGGTTCGATCCCGACCCTAACGCCTGCTGCTGCTGTATATATGAAGTTTGCGTGTCTCTCTCTCATCATCATCACGGTGACTAGGAGATGTTGACTACCTCGCCTGGTGTGCAGGAGGTCGTTGATTCGATCCTGACCATGACAACGCCTGCTGCTGTATATTTGGAGTTTGCGTATCTCTCTCTTATCATCATCACGGTGGCTACGGGATGTTGACTACCTCGCCTGGTGTACAGGAGGTTGTGTTTGATCCCATCCCTGACGCCTGCTGCTGCTGTATATTTGGAGTTTTACATGTATCTCACCGTGGTCAGCGTGGATTTATCTCCGGGTCCTCCGTTTTTTTTCCCCCTCCACGTTCAGAGAGTATTTGGCGGAAAAATAAATGTCCGCAGGATAAGCCACTTCGTCATTGGGCTGTCATCTGCGACGGCCGCAGGCGCTTGTGAGAAAGAGCTACCCCATAGCTGGGGCCTTGCACCTGGTAACAAGGGAACATCTTAGATTTGAATTTTTCGTGACTGCAAGGATCCATACTCTTTGGTTCTTTCGGGAAAGTCACGTCGGTGAAAAAAGAAAAATAATACAAATTAAAATTAGATTTTTTCTATTTTTATTATTTTTTATTTTTCCACCTACGTGACTTTACCGAAATAACCAAAGAGTAAGGGAACATATTCTTTGTTTTTTTCGGTAAAGTCACGTAGGTAATTTTAGTTTTAATTAATAAAAATAAAATAAAAATCACGACGTTTCGGAGGCAACACAAGCTTCCGTCTTCAGGTGGAACCGTCACAGCACGATAGCTGTATCAAGTAAGATGCAGCGTAGCGCTAACGATTGCTGTATCAAGTAAGATACAGCAATCGTGCTGTGACGGTTCCACCTGAAGACGGAGGCTTGTGTTGTGTTTTTTTACCTACGTGACTTTACCGAAAAAACCCAAGAATATGAATCCTTGCAGTCACGAAAACTTCAAATCTAGAAGTAAGGGAACATCGTTTAGTTTGGCTTAGCCAAGACCGGTGGGAAGTCCACATTGTCGCTTCACATTGCCGTGCGACAAATCCACAGATGAGTGGTGGTCATGGGTTGCTGAGCAGACACGGTGACTTTCTCAGCAGTGCTTCATTTACAATGCTGCGACACGCCAGAGTGCCACATTTTTTGTTGTTGGATAAATTCAACTAACCCTTCACCTTCTTGGTTCTTTCGGTAAAGTCACGTAGAAGGGAAGTAATAAAATAATAAAAATAAAACATAATAAAATAATTCTCACGACGTTTCGGCTACAACGCAAGCAGCCGTCTTCAGGTGAAGAATGAGACACTGCCAAGTTTGGAGCTTATATATAAGCTGGGTTGGAGGTGGAAGAAGAGCGCCTTAACAAAAGAATGTGCATATCAAGAGGAATTTAGCATATTCATTGAAAATGCGTAGGAGGTGGGCGGGGGGGTTTCAAAGTCATATTATGCCCATGCATTATGCAGGATTAGCAGCATCAAAGGGAGGGGGTAGGGGGTAGCATTAACAAAGGGAGGGAATGTTAATAGTATGTAAAAGCAATGAAACATGTCAATGGGAGAGCGGTGATAGGAGACCCGCAGCGGAGCAAATAATGCATTCCCTGTGGAGAACACAAGATACACAGTCAATGCCAGTGAGTGGACTGCGGTCTGAAAGTCACCGTAAACGTGAACAACAATCAGTTAAGATCCGAAATGGTGTATTACGTCCTTCCAATGATTGCTGAGCCAGAATCCATCTTCTTGGTTGAAATTGTCTCTGTGTTTGTATATGTGGATCGCCTCATGAACGAATCTCTCATGGTAGCCAGATGGCTTGCAGAGAACCTCTGTCTTGGAGAAGTCAATGTCATGTGAGCCCACTGAATTGTAACAGTGATCTGCCACGGCTGAGGTGTTTGTCCTACCGTGTTTCAGGTCTGCTTTATGTTCACGGATGCGGTCCGAGACATGTCGTTTGGTTTCTCCAATGTAACCGCTACCACAGAGGCAACTTAGTTTGTAGACGCCAGGGTACTGTATGTCTGGAACCACGTCTTTTACAGACGGGACCAGATCACGGATTTTATGTACTGTGTTGAATCGGACCTGAATCTTGTGTTTAATCAGGATTTTGGAGATCTTTTTTGTGACCCCAGCAATGTAGGGTAAGGTGATGGTTTTGAAAGGCTCCTCAACAGGATCCTTCTTGATGGTTGGAGTGATGGCTTTACGGATTGTGTAGTCGGAGTAACCATTAGCCTTAAGAGCTTTGCGTACGTGTTTGAGTTCACTGGCAATGTGTTCCTGGTCGGAGATGCATTGGGCTCTATGGTATAGAGTCTTGATGAGGGAGTTCTTCTGGGATGGATGGTGGTGGGAATCCAGTTTCAGGTAGGCATCCGTATGGGTGGCTTTCCTGTAGACAAAATGGCTCATTGAACCATCAGGTCTCCTTTTAATTAGGACATCCAAAAAGGGTAGCTTGCCATCTTTTTCGACTTCCATGGTGAATATGATGGCTGGGTGTATGGAATTGATGTGGTCGAGAAATTGGTCTAGAGCAGGCCGGCCATGTGGCCAGATGACAAAAGTGTCATCTACGTACCTCTTCCATAAGGTCGGGTGTAGAGTGGCAGTCTGTATGGCGTCAGTCTCAAATTTCTCCATGAAAATGTTGGCTACAACCTGAGATAGGGGGAAGCCCATTGGGGTGCCCTCAGGTTGCTTGTAGAAAGTTCCATTCCAGGTGAAGTATGTATTGGTTAAGCAGTGTCTCACCAGGGGGGGTACCCCAGTATTCAGTCCTTTATGAACCAAGTCTTCAATGATTGCGATGGTGTCAGGTACAGGAACTTTGGTGAATAAGGAAACCACATCAAAACTGACAAGCAGGTCGTCTGGGGACAGGGAAATCCCCTTGATTGTCGATACCAGGTCAGTAGAGTTTAGTACCGCAGAGGTGGTTTTTCCAGTGAAAGGCCGTAGGATTTCAGACAAAAACGAGCCAGTTTGTAGGTGGGGGAGTTGATAGTAGAGACAATGGGACGAAGAGGTGTATCTTCTTTATGTATCTTTGGCAAGCCGTATAATCTTGGTGGCCTGGCTGCAGAAGGTTTCAACGAGAACTGTTTGGTCTGATCAATTAATGCGGTTGAAGCAAAAATGATTTTGTTGGTTTTGGAGACGAGGCTGTTGTTGGGGTCTCTTTTTATTTTTGTATAGCTGCCATCGTTGAGTAGTTCTTGAATTTTGTTGTTGTATTCTATTTTGTCCATGATGACAGTGGCATTGCCTTTGTCGGCTGAGAGGATGACAATGTCATCCCTCTTTTTTAATTGAGCTAATTCAAAACGCTCATCTTTGTTGATGTTGCTAGCAGGCATCTTAGCGTTTTTGAGGGTTGCAGAGATTTCAGATCTTGCTACGTCTGCAGCGATGTGACTCAGGCCCTTGAGAGCTACATCTACTCGGGCAATTATATCATTAACTGGTATGTGTCTAGGTGTGACTGCAAAGTTTAGTCCTTTAGCTAAAACAGATTTCAGACCTTCAGAAATAGACTGTTACTGCGATTAATTACGACTTTGTTAACGTGTAGCTTTTCTTGTGTGGGTCCGGTCTCTTGTTTGAGAGGCGGTTGAATTTGGAAATCAAGTTGTCCTTACATTTGTTCGACATAGCGGCAGCTGAAGAGCTAGTCATTTTGTCTACATGTTCCCAATCTGATGTGGACATTGTTGCACTCAAAGATAAGTGTGATTTGTAGAGTGTCTTGTCTAACTGATCAAGATCGGTGCGCGTAAGTCTGATTTTCTCTGAGATAAGAGCTAAGCTAGTTCTAGACAGAATTCGTTTAGCATTAGAAGAAGTTACAGCAGCAGATGTTAGTGTAAATGCGTTTGGTATTACCTTAGAGTCGCGGCATCTCTTCAGAAAGGTGAGAGACTCGATTAGCTGAGCCTTCTTATCACGGAGCTTGTTGAAGGATCTCAAAGTTATGTGGAATCCCTCCCCGTAGAGGCGGTTAAATTTTGATTTTAAGCTTTCGTGACTGCAGGGAATCATCTTCTTGGTTCTTTCGATAAAGTCACGTAGAAGGGAAGTAATAAAATAATAAAAATAAAACATAATAAAATAATTATCACGACGTTTCGGCTACAACGCAAGCAGCCGTCTTCAGGTGAAGAATGAGACACTGCCAAGCTTGGAGCTTATATATAAGCTGGGTTGGAGGTGGAAGAAGAGCGCCTTAACAAAAGAATGTGCATATCAAGAGGAATTTAGCATATTCATGGGAAATGCATAGGAGGTGGGCGGGGGGGTTTCAAAGTCATATTATGCCCATGCATTATGCAGGATTAGCAGCATCAAAGGGAGGGGGTAGCATTAACAAAGGGAGGGAATGTTAATAGTATGTAGAAGCAATGAAACATGTCAATGGGCGAGCGACGGAAGGAGACCCGCAGCGGAGCAAATAATGCATTCCCTGTGGAGAACACAAGATACACAGTCAATGCCAGTGAGTGGACTGCGGTCTGAAAGTCACCGTAAACGTGAACAACAATCAGTTAAGATCCGAAATGGTTTATTACGTCCTTCCAATGATTGCTGAGCCAGAATCCATCTTCTCGGTTGAAATTGTCTCTGTGTTTGTATATGTGGATCGCCTCATGAACGAATCTCTCATGGTAGCCAGATGGCTTGCAGAGAACCTCTGTCTTGGAGAAGTCAATGTCATGTGAGCCCACTGAATTGTAACAGTGATCTGCCACGGCTGAGGTGTTTGTCCTACCGTGTTTCAGGTCTGCTTTATGTTCACGGATGCGGTCCGAGACATGTCGTTTGGTTTCTCCAATGTAACTGCTACCACAGAGGCAACTTAGTTTGTAGACGCCAGGGTACTGTATGTCTGGAACCACGTCTTTTACAGACGGGACCAGATCACGGATTTTATGTACTGTGTTGAATCGGACCTGAATCTTGTGTTTAATCAGGATTTTGGAGATCTTTTTTGTGACCCCAGCAATGTAGGGTAAGGTGATGGTTTTGAAAGGCTCCTCAACAGGATCCTTCTTGATGGTTGGTGTGATGGCTTTACGGATTATGTAGTCGGAGTAACCATTAGCCTTAAGAACTTGGCGTACGTGTTTGAGTTCACTGGCAATGTGTTCCTGGTTGGAGATGCATTGGGCTCTATGGTATAGAGTCTTGATGAGGGAGTTCTTCTGGGATGGATGGTGGTGGGAATGCTTGTGTTGCGATCGAAAAGATGTATAAGGAAGGAATTTCCGCGTGCTTGCCTGCGTGCCCCAGTGCCGACGCTGACGGACGGACGGAGAGATGAAGATCTTCTGCCCGATCTGCAAGTGGCTCGTGGTCAGCCTGCCCGCCCTGGACGACCACATGAAGCGGCACAGGGGGTGGACGGAGCCCGCTCTGTTCCAGTGCCCCCACTGCCCGTTCAACACGGACAAGCTGAACGTCTTCATCGGCCACCAGGCGACGCACGACGCGCGCGAGTCGCACAAGTGCTCCGAGTGCGGCAAAGTGTTCATCGACGCCGAGGTCTTCCGCGAGCACCGGGCGGCGCACGCCGAGGAGAAGCCCTACAAGTGCACGATGTGCGAACTGGCGTTCAACCGCTCGGAGGATCTTCACGAGCACCAAAAGACTCACACTGGCGGCAAGCCCTACCACTGCACCGTCTGCGGGATGGAGTTCACGCGCTCGGAGCACCTCCGCAACCACCAGAGGATCCACACGGGCGAGAAGCCCTACGGGTGCGCCACGTGTGGAAAACGGTTCGCTCGCTCGGGGGCGCTCGTCATCCACAACAGGATCCACACGGGCGAGAAGCCCTATGTGTGCGCCGCGTGCGGCAAGGCGTTCACCGAGTCGGGGGCCCTGAGCGTGCACAGGAGGACCCACACGGGCGAGAGACCCTACAGGTGCACAGTGTGCGCTAAGGCGTTCGCAGATCCGGGGACCCTCTCCACGCACAGCAGGATCCACACGGGCGAGAGGCCGTACGCGTGCGCCGAGTGCGGCAAGACGTTCGCTCGCTCCGACACGCTCGTCAACCACAAGAGGGTCCACACGGGAGAGAGGCCGTACACGTGCGCCGTGTGCTGGAAGGCCTTCGCCGAATCGGGTGCGCTGAGCGCACACAAGAAGATCCACGCGAGGGAGAGCGCCTGCGACTGCGGCGAGGCGTCGACGCCGTCGGGCGGCTGCCCCGCCGCCGGAAGCGCGGACACGGCGGGCGGAGGGAGCGTGACGAGGAGGAAGCGTCGCGAGTGCATCGCGCGCAAGGGGGCGACGGCCGCCCTAGCGGAGCCGCCTGACTCTGGGGGTGAGCGCGCCACTTTCCCCGGAGAGGCGGCGGCGAGCCCTCCTCCTCCTGCGCCCGCCGCGTCGGAAGAAGAACGCCGGGAAAAGCCCGCCGGCTTCGTCGGGACGCGCCCGCGGGTAATGAAGGCGGAGAGCGGAGGCGGAGATGCGTCCTCGGCGAAGGTGAAGGAGGAACGGGAAGGGGACGTCGGAGGCTTCGAGGCGTGGCCGGGGGTGAAGGTGGAGCCCGGTGGTGAGGTCGTTCCGTGCCGCCCCCCCTCCCTGCCGATCATGAAGCGGGAGCCCGAGGATTGCCACGGGAGCGAGAGGGAGCCGCGGGTAAAGTTGGAACGCGGAGCTCAGGACTCCTCCGTCTCCCTGTTGAGTGTGAAGCAGGAACCGGAGGAAATCCCCAGTTGAGACTCGGCTGAGGGGAAGGGGTCAAGTTAGAACTCGGAGCTCAAGATCGCTCGGTCTCCCTGTCGGTCACGAAACGGGAACTGGAAGGATGAGGCCCTCGTTTGAGAAGCGATGTCGAGGTCGATGCGAACGACGTGGAGATGGGAGGAAGACGCCGGACAGCCATGGACCGCCGTTGGCGTGGAAGTATCGCTAGAGAATGGGGTCGAGACAAGAGGGTGGAGGGTGGATCACGTGGAGCAGAGGACAGGCCCATTTCGATCTGTGCAGAAGCACCAGGAATGTGAGTGTGCGTGTCCGTTTGTGTATGGGGAGCGGTGGTGCAGCGGTTAGCACTACGCTGCGCTAAGAACCCGGCGACCCGAGTTCGATTCCCGCTCACGGCCAACACCGCGGACGATTATCTGAGCCTCCCCTAGGTCGACACAGCATGAAATGAGTACCTGGTGCGATGTGTAATCATTGCCGCTGGGGAGACAAAGGCGGCCGGGCGTGGTTGCTGGCCTTCATAGGTGCTGGCTAATGGCACTTGTCCCAACAGTCTGTTACGGGCTATACGGGGGATCTTTGTATTTTTTTCGTATGTTCAACTTCTTTCGCACCATACGTAGCCAACCGTGCTAATAGGAGGTGCGATGTGTAGCGCGGCGGTTTATTTAAAAAGAATTTGGCCTCCGCGGCTGATGCAAACATTTCCACATGGGACTGCCCAGCCACCCCTGGTGACAAAAACGCATTAAATTTTCTCTCTCTCTTGACCTCTCGACCTCTAAACACCACATATACTAAAACAATTCTTATTACCGGAACATTTGTCTGTCTTTTTTTTAAACTAAGATATTGGGGAGGGGGGGGGTGTTTTTAAGAGGGGTAGCCCCGTTTTGATTTTAGGGTATAGTTTTAGTTTTAATCACAGGGGGTAGTTTACCTAACAACTTCATTTTAATGAATTGTAAGTTACAAAAATTTGAATGCATTTCTGAAACAAAATTGGACCAATACAGGAGAAATCTCTCTGAGCACAAGGTAAGATTTTTGTTGTAGGTACAGTAAATATTTATTAAGACTGTTAAGTGATTTGGCCGTTAAGCAACTATAGGAAATGCACGTCAAAATCTTAATCCGTTACGACAGGACCTAAAGTTAACCCTTTTTCACCCCAAAAAACGTACTTATACAATATTTGAACGGTGGATATTAATACGTAAAGATATTACCAAAATCATGGGGACCTCCTTTGCCAGTATCAAAATATGAGAGTAGGCTTTCCCCTTTTTTCTGGCAACAAAACAGCTGTGTTAAGATGTTAAAACTCCAAACTGAAACCTTCTACAAGGAATCATGTCTGTATTGACCACAATACTCGTGGTCAGAATGCAAACAAAAACCGTACTTTGATAACACTGGTCAACACACTTTTTCTGGCATAAGGAATTCCAACGGATTTAAGGTAATTTTGGGGTGCTGATTCCAAATCTGGCATCAGTTTTTGTCTATCTTTGCATACTGACCACAAGTATTGTGGTTAATGCAGACATGATGCCTTGTAAAAGGTTTCAGTTTGGCGTTTTAACATCTTAACACAGCTGTTTTGTTGCCAGAAAAAAGGGGAAAACCTATTCTCATACTACCAATAGTATGAACACATAACGTTAAAAGAAACGTGGTTAATGCATTAATGAATATTTACTGTACCTACAACAGCCCGTCGTTAACAGGGGAATGGTCGGTAAGCGAACACATTGAGCTATATTGAGGCACTACACTACACTATACACTACTATACACTACACTATACACTACACATTGAGCTCTATTGAGGCACTACACTACACTATACACTACACAACACAGACAAGACAAGATGGATATCGAGACGGAGACAAGACGAAGATAATGGCAGAGAAGACGGAGATGAGTCAAAGGCGAGATAAAAACGACGGAGACAAGATAGAGACAGAAACAAGATGGCGACGGAGACTAGATGGACACGAGACGGCTCCGCGTGCCTTCTTCCATGGCGGCAGCAGCAGCAACGTCACAGCGAGCAGTGACGTGGCTATGTGATGCCGCCGCCACGAAGCCGTTCAGCAGGCGCCCCATCTACGACCTCGCCACCACCAAGCGATGGAGCCGACCCCGCGTCCCCCTCACCTCACCTCACATGAACACACCCGCACGCATTTTCCCCCCACCCATAGAGCTGGAAGGGGAGGTCACCTGATCGACCGGTTTTTATCCGAGAAGCCCATATCGGGATTGATTTTCACGGTTTCCGGCGACCAGGGAATTGGACGACCTCCCCCGACGCTACGTTGCACCGCGGCGCTGCGACCGGCCTTAAGATGGTATGGTCGCGGCGAGGGGCATTCGGCCACCGCAGTTGAAACGCATCCCCCACACACACCCCCCACGTATCGACGAGGCAAGTAGGGGAGGGACGGGACGGCATGATTAGCAGGACTGCAGGGGCTCTTGCGCGTAGTCGCTGATGGTTAGGATAATTACGCTTGAGCGCGCAGGCACCATTGTTAGGGAAGGTAAAGGATTAAGCTGAAAGTATGAATAATCAGGAGAGCGGAGGCACGCGGGGAGCACGTGCACAAATTCCCACGGCGAGCCTTTGTGATGGACGCCGCCGCATAATCTGCAATAATAAAGGCATACGTGAGAAAGGGATTAATTAGAATTTACGCCGCGCACGCAGCACATTGATTAGCATATGTGCCGCACATGAGCGGAGAGTGTTCGGGGAGTCCAGGAGAGAGGATAAAAGGGACCGTAGCAAGGTAGAGAGGTCTCACTTCTCTTCAAGAGGCCCGCGTTCAAGTCGGCTCCCAGCTCTTCCCTCCGGACGTCCGCGTGACGTGTCCCGACAGCATCAAGGAAAAGCCACAGGACGCCGAATACTTCGAACCGTGAGTAGCAAGGTGAAAGGGTATCGTAAGCCGATAAATAGGGAATAGGTCCAGGGGTAGTAGGATAGGCCAGCCTCGTCGATACGCACTGACTCAACAACCAGTTCCAGGTAGCAAACAATAAATCATTAATAGCGAAGCGTGGTCTCGTGTGATCTTGTTGAGCAGTGTGTCGCGTGTGGAGCTGCGTGTGTGCGCGTGCGTTCACTCCGTGTGCGATACAGGTGCGCGATCATAACGTGAGTAGTCCGTGTTGAGTTGGAGTGCGCGGAGCTGCGTGTGTGTGTGTGGGTGTGCGTACGTTCGCTCCGTGTGGGTTGCAGGTACGCAATTAGGAAAGGGAGGTATCGTAGTAGCGTGAAGAGGGGCAGAATACTACTCGGTAACTAACCATGCCTATTACGCGGACACGCGGTGGAGGGGAATCCTCGAGCGACGGCTCCCACACCATGGATGAGGAACCCAGCAGCGGTTCACATAGCAGCGGGGGGGCGAGTGATGATGTTAGCCCAGCCGTTAGCATTATCGAGGGAGGGATCTCGGGGGCCAGCGACCCCGACAGCTATGCCGTGCAGCAGAAATTCCGCGAGCTACAGAGGGGGAGCGCAACTGGGCGGGGCTCTGGGCGGGCTCTCCGTGTGCGGCTTTAGCGCTGGGGGGGTGGGGGAAGGTTTTTGCTGTCCAGGCACCGAAAGAAAAAAATAAGTGATATTTAAAAAAACTTTTTAAAAAACATGCTTTAATGAAATGTACCGTACTCGTAATGGAAGAACTCCACAACTCCATGAAGTGGCCCCGAAGTTTGCCGTAACGTAAGGGGCCGTGGTGATTTAACAGGCAACGTCAGTTTACCGTGGACAATTAGAGCCAAGCTGAAACATAACATTTCAAAAATAATATTTTAAAGTGTTTTTATTTTTTTATGATCGAATATGGTATTGTCATCAGTATGACATAAGTATACCAAGTTTGCAGTCGATACCACATTGGGAAGTGTGTAAAAATTGAGTTGCAAGATTTGAGGATACAACAACGACAACAACAGCAGAGAGCGAGTTAAATGAAAGCGTGTAAAAAAATAACCCGTAAAAACTAAGTTTTTCACTATAAATCCTTTATATGCGTGGCGGCTAGAGTCCTCTCGTCCTCTGGCTTGAGATGGCTGCCACCTATGGGTCAGATGATGACCACCGCTCCCCATACACAAACGGACACGCACACTCACATTCCTGGTGCTTCTGCACAGATCGAAATGGGCCTGTCCTCTGCTCCACGTGATCCACCCTCCACCCTCTTGTCTCGACCCCATTCTTTAGTGATACTTCCACGCCAACGGCGGTCCATGGCTGTCCGGCGTCTTCCTCCCATCTCCACGTCGTTCGCATCGACCTCGAAAATAAATGGTCATGCACAACGAGTCTGTGTGCAAAATTTCAGCTCGATTGGATCACGGGAAGTGGGTTAAAAAACAACCGAAAGATTTGCACGGTCGTAAGCGCGCAAGCAAGCAAGCAAGTGAACTTAATATAAAGGATTTAAAAATATTGCCTCCACGTTGTGTACCTTCACAGTAGTGCAGACACGCTCGTGCTTTCGAACGGCCAATGTGTCGCGTGGCATTTTCTCAACATTTATTTTTCTCTCTGTCAGCTTCTCGAGTGTTCAATCTCCGCTCCACGAGACCTGCCCCCTGTGTAGTACACATCCTCCACCCGTGCCACCAAATTAACAAAGGTCCCAGTCGAGGACTCACTCTCACTCGACATGCTTGCTTGGAGCCTCCTCCTTCACTCTTTCCACGTAGACCTCAACATCCATTCCCAAAGCAGAGAATCGGTCTCCCGTGTGCCAACTTAATCCCAGCCGCGTCTGACAGCCAGGGCTTTCTTCCTGTTCCTGCTTCACGATCGAGAGGGGAACTGAAGATTCCTCCCCCCTGCCATGTTCCACCTTCACCCCTGGCCACGTCTCGGAGCTGGCGATCTCTCCGCGCTCCCGCTTCATGTTCGGTAGGGAGGCGGGAGGATCTTCACCGTCGCATTCAACCTTCACCCCCGGCCACGTCTCGAAGCTGAGGGTCTCTCCACGTTCTGATGTTAGCGATGCCGAGGGGGTCGCCGAGGGGGTCGCCGGGGGACCCTCACCCCCGAGGCTCGCCACGACCTCCCCAGCGGCAGTCGCGCCCTCGTGACGCCCGACCCTCCCACGGGTGCAGCGCCGGAGGAGGGGAGGACTGGCTGGCAGCGTCGACGCGCTTGAGCCCGCTTGGACCTGCCGGCGTGACCGGAGGCTCCCCGACCTGGAGGAGGCCTTCCCGCCCGCGTGCGTCCTCTTGTGCACGCGGAGGGTGCCCAATTGCGTGAACGAGCTGCCGCACACGTCACACGCGTACGGCTTCTCGCCCGTTTGGGTGCGCTTGTGGATGGCCAGGTTGCCCGACTGGGCGAAGCACTTGCCGCACGTGGAGCACTTGTAGGGCTTCTCGCCCGTGTGGGTCCTCGCGTGTATGACGAGGACCCTTGACTGTGCGACTTGCCTACCTTTTGTTCTATTTTGCACTCCTATGGTGTGTTTGTGTGTATCGTGTGTTTGTGTGTATTGTGTGTTCGTGTTTATCGTGTGTTTGTGTGTATCGTGTGTTTGTGTGTATCGTGTGTATTGTATGTATCGTGTGTATCGTGTGTTTGTGTGTGTCGTGTGTTTGTGTGTGTCGTGTGTTTGTGTGTATCGTGTGTTTGTGTGTATCATGTTTGTGTGTATCGTGTGTTTGTGTGTATCGTGTGTTTGTGTGTATTGTGTGTTTGTGTGTATCGTGTGTTTGTGTGTATCGTGTGTTTGTGTGTATCGTGTGTTTGTGTGTATCGTGTGTTTGTGTGTATCGTGTGTATTGTGTGTTTGTGTGTATCGTGTGTTTGTGTGTATCGTGTTTGTGTGTATTGTGTTTGTGTTTATCATGTGTTTGTGTGTATCGTGTGTTTGTGTGTATCGTGTGTTTGTGTGTATCGTGTTTGCCGTTGCATATCGCGGACTCCCCGTGCCCATACTGGACATCTGTAGAAAAGAGCTTTATATCTCACCAGAATCCTCCTACAGTCTCAATAAAGATTCTGATTCTGACTGAGTTGACTGAGCTCCTCACACTGCGACTCAGCCTACAGGTTAAACCCACGATGGATCGTAGGCAGGGTCGGCCTGCAAGTTGCAAACCGGCGCAGACACAACAACAACAACCGCCATTCGCCACACAATGGCGGTGATGTCACCTGTGCCCCCTACTGTGCAAACTTACTGCGTTTTAGCCGCCCGGCGCTCTGCTTGTTGTTGTGAGCGTCGATCCTCTGCCCTCCGTTGTTGCTGGAGGGCGACTGCCTCCAACTGCCCAGTAGCAGAGTCCTTAATGAACCTCCTCCTCCACAGAGGCTGATCTTGTCACCGCTGGTACCAGTCGTCAGCAAGTCCACTCAGCTCCACATCCTCCCGTACCGCATCAGCGCCATCTCATCTCCAGCCCGTACCGCGCCCGTTTAGCCCCCCTCTATCGGGCTAAACAGAAGCTGCTTGGGCGTGCGGTGGCTGGGCATGCGGGCTACATGACCCAGCCAAAGCAGCCTTGGAGGATCTCGCCGATGATAGGGACCGTGTTCAGATCCTTCAAGGATCTGTGAGCTCCTCACACTGCGACTCAGCCTACAGGTTAAACCCACGATGGATCGTAGGCAGGGTCGGCTTGCAAGTTGCAAACCGGCACAGGCACAACAACAACAACCGCCATTCGCCACAAAATGGCGGTGATGCCACCACGGCGCCTGTGCCAGGCTAGGTGCACTTTGAGGCCGTCACGTGAAGTGTCCAGGCCTCGCTGCTGGCAGGAGGTCACAGGACAGATACGCAGACACGAAAATGTAAAAAGATCCCTCGTATAGATTACTCACTCATTGACATGCTAATTTTTTCTCTGCCCCCTCCCTCTCTCCGCCCCCGCCCCCTCTCTATATTTAAGGCCCCGTCACAGAGACGACCTCTCTCTTTGTACCGATACGTGTTCTCTGTGTATCTTTATGATGTCTGTCTGCTTATATGTCTGTCTATAGTTTTCTGGTTAGATTTGTGTTGCTATTTCTTTTATACCTGATGATGATTGCTTGTGTTGCAATCGAAACGTCGTGGTATGCTATTTTTTAATTTATTATTTTATCTTCATACGTGACTTTACCGAAAGAACCAAAGAATAATTTCTGCAGTCACGAAAGCTCCAAAATTACGATTGAGGCCTCGACTCTCTGTCTCTGTGCGTGACGTCATTCACGGTGTCCACAGCACCCCCCCGGGCGTCGGGGACATGAGGTCACGCAACCCGCAGTCGCGAGCAAATGACGTCATCCTCCGTATTAAAGACACCTCCCCCCACGCCTCAAAGGATCGACGACGTCACGTGCCGGGTAGGGGGGATGCCGTCACTCGCGTCTCCCAGCGGCCCGCCACTAGTGACGTGACGTCACGCTCACGGCGAGATTGACGACACGACGTCAGACCGGCGCGCGCCTGCCAGGGTGGGGGGGGGTGTAGGGTGACGTTACCAAGGGGCTGGATGCGAGTGACGTCACCGCTACAAAGACCCCCCTACCCGTACCCTGAACGACGGTGACGTCACCGCGGCGCCCGTGCCAGGTCAGGTGCACTTCGAGCCCGATAGATGACGTCATATTACCGTCTCCAGCTGAAACCTCCCCCCGCCCCGCACCCCTCAATCCGGAGCGTGACGTCACCCAGCCATCTTCGGGCGCGATGACGTCACGCGCGCGGTGGGGCTGCGAGTGAGTGACGTCACCCGTTCCGTGTGCGAGACTCGCTGCGGTGAGCGGTGGTGAGGAATTCCTGGTGAGCGGTGGTGAGGAATCTCATCATCATCATCACGGTGGCTAGGAGATGTTGACTACCTCGCCTGGTGTGCAGGAGGTCGTGGGTTCGGTCCTGACCCTGACCATGCCTGCTGCTGTATATTTGGAGTTTGCGTGTCTCTCTCTCATCATCATCATGGTGACTAGGAGATGTTGACTACCTCGCCTGGTGTGCAGGAGGTCGTGGGTTCGATCCCAACCCTGATGCCTGCGGCTGTATATTTGGAGTTTGCGTGTCTCTCATCATCATCATCACGGTGACTAGGAGATGTTAACTACCTCGCCTGGTATACAGGAGGTCGTGGGTCATATGCCGACCCTTACCATGCACCATGCCTGCTGCTGTAGATTTGGAGTTTGCGTGTCTCTCTCTCATCATCACGGTGACTAGGAGATGTTGACTACCTCGCCTGGTATGGAGGAGGTTGTGGGTTTGATCCCACCCCTGACGCCTGCTGCTGCTGTATATTTGGAGTTTTACATGTATCTCACCGTGGTCAGCGTGGATTTATCTCCGGGTCCTCCGTTTTTTTCCCCCTCCATGTTCAGAGAGTATTTGGCGGAAAAAGAAATGTCCGCAGGATAAGCCACTTCGTCATTGCGCTGTCATCTGCGACGGCCGCAGGCGCTTGTGAGAAAGAGCTACCCCATAGCTGGGGCCTTGCACCTGGTAACAAGGGAACATCCTAGATTTGAATTTTTCGTGACTGCAAGGTACCATACTCTTTGGTTCTTTCGGTAAAGTCACGTCGGTGAAAAAAAATAAGAATAAAAATTTTAATTCTATTTTTTTTCACCTACGTGACTTTACCGAAAGAACCAAAGAGTAAGGGAACATATTCTTGGGTTTTTTTCGGTAAAGTCACGTAGGTAAAAAAAATTCAAATTAATAAAAGTTAAATAAAAATAAAATAAAAATCACGACGTTTCGGAGGCAACACAAGCTTCCGTCTTCAGGTGGAACCGTCACAGCACGATTGCTGTATCAAGTAAGATACAGCGTAGCGCTAACGATTGCTGTATCAAGTAAGATACAGCAATCGTGCTGTGACGGTTCCACCTGAAGACGGAAGCTTGTGTTGCCTCCGAAACGTCGTGATTTTTATTTTACTTTTATTAATTTTTTTACCAAAGTGACTTTACCGAAACAACCCAAGAATATTAATCCTTGCAGTCACGAAAACTTCAAATCTAGAAGTAAGGGAACATCGTTTAGTTTGGCTTAGCCAAGACCGATGGGAAGTCCACTTTGTCGCTTCACATTGCCGCGTGACAAATCCACAGATGAGTGGTGGTCATGGGTTGCTGAGCAGACACGGTGACTTTCTCAGCAGGCCCACATTTACAATGCTGCGACACGCCAGAGTGCCACATTTTTTGTTGTTGGATAGATTCAACTAACCCTCCACAGCTCCGAAGACGTGCACGCTCGTATGCGAGCGTGCGTGTCATTGGAATGAAACCGGAAGATAAACTAAAATGAATTTTATCTGGACGGCCACCCCGGTTTGTGTGAACGCTGGATGTCGACCTGTACTTCTGCAGGCCGACATGAACTTTCAAAGTTCATATAATTATGGTGTGTTGTTTTTTTATGATGCTACTGCGTATTTTATTTGTGTTTTGGTGAAGGAATGGGGCAACCTTGGTTTGAGGCTTTCGTGACGGCAGGAATCCATACTCTCTGGTTCTTTCGGTAAAGTCACGTGGGTGGAAAAAATAATAAAATATCACGACGTTTCGATCGCAACGCAAGCGATCGTCATCAGGTGGGACAACCACAGCAACAAAAAAAACTGCTTCAGCACTTTTTTTTTGCTTGTGTTGCGATCGAAACGTCGTGATCCATTATTTTTTCTACCTCCCTGACTCTACCGAAAGAACCAAAAAGTATGAATGGCACAACGTTACTTAGGCTTCGGCGAGTGTGACCATGGCCGCCTGTTGTCCTAGTCCCCCATTCACCACGAGGCCTTGGCATTGTCAAACGCGGCGGCTTTTAGGAACGTAACCCTACCCGTTGTGTCGAACATGTAAAAGTAAGGAATTTCCGCCTGCCTCCCTGCGTGCCCCAGTGCCGACGCAGAACAGAACGGACGGAGAGATGAAGATCTTCTGCCCGATCTGCAAGTGGCTCGTGGTCAGCCTGCCCGCCCTGGAGGACCACATGAAGCGGCACAGGGGGTGGACGGAGCCCACGCTCTTCCAGTGCCCCCACTGCCCGTTCAACACGGACACACTGAACGTCTTCATCGAGCACCAGGCGACGCACGACGCGCGCGAGTCGCACAAGTGCTCCCAGTGCGGCAAGGTGTTCATTGACGCCGAGGTCTTCCGCGAGCACCAAGCGGCGCACGCCGAGGAGAAGCCCTACAAGTGCACCGATTGCGAACTGGCGTTCAACCGCTCGAAGGATCTTCACAAGCACCAAAAGACGCACGCCGGCGGCAAGCCCTTCCACTGCACCGTCTGCGGGATGGAGTTCACGCGCTCGGAGCAGCTCCGCAACCACCAGAGGATCCACACGAGGGAGAAGCCCTACGGGTGCGCCACGTGCGGAAAACGGTTCGCTCTCTCGGGGACGCTCTTCGTCCACAACAGGATCCACACGGGCGAGAAGCCCTACGGGTGCGCCACGTGCGGAAAACGGTTCGCTCACTCGGGGGTGCTCGTCATCCACAACAGGATCCACACGGGCGAGAAGCCGTACGTGTGCGACGCGTGCGGAAAGGCATTCGCCGACTCGGGGGCCCTGAGCGTGCACAGGAGGACCCACACGGGCAAGAGACCCTACGCGTGCACGGTGTGCGCGAAGGCATTCGCAGATCCGGGGACCCTCTCCACGCACAGCAGGATCCACACGGGAGAGAGGCCATACAGGTGCACAGTGTGCGCGAAGACGTTCGCTCGCTCCCACACGCTCGTCATCCACAAGAGGGTCCACGCGAGGGAGAGCGCCTGCGGCGAGGGCGCCGAGGCGTCGACGGCGTCGGGCGGCTCCCCCGACGCCGGAAGCGCGGACGCGACGGACGGAGGGAGGGCGACGAGGAGGAAGCGTCGCGAGTGCATCGCGCGCAAGGTCGCGACGGCCGCCCTACCGGAGCCGCCTGACTCTGGGGGTGAGCGCGCCACTTTTCCCGGAGAGGCGGCGGCGAGCCCTCCTCCTCCCGCGCCCGCCGCGTCGGAAGAAGAACGCCGGGAAAAACCCGCCGGCTTCGTCGGGACGCGCTCGCGGGTAATGAAGGCGGATAGCGGAGGCGGAGACGCGTCCTCGGCGAAGGTGAAGGAGGAACGGGAAGGGGACGTCGGAGGCTTCGAGGCGTGGCCGGGGGTGAAGGTGGAGCCCGGTGGCGAGGTTGTTCCGTGCCGCCTCCCCTCCCTGCCGATCGTGAAGCGAGAGCCCGAGGATTGCCACGGAAGCGAGACGGAGCCGCTGGTAAAGTTGGAACGCGGAGCTCAGGACTCCTCCGTCTCCCTGTTGAGTGTGAAGCAGGAACCGGAGGAAATTCACAGTTGAGACTCGGCTGAGGGGAAGGGGTCAAGTTAGAACTCGGAGCTCAAGATCGCTCGGTCTCCCTGTCGGTCGCGAAATGGGAACTGGAAGGATGAGGCCCTCGTTTGAGAACCGATGTCGAGGTCGATGCGAACGACGTGGAGATGGGAGGAAGACGCCGGACAGTCATGGACCGCCGTTGGCGTGGAAGTATCGCTAGAGAATGGGGTCGAGACAAGAGGGTGGAGGGTGGATCACGTGGAGCAGAGGACAGACCCCTTTCGATCTGTGCAGAAGCACCAGGAATGTGAGTGTGTGCGTGTCTGTGTGTGCATGGGGGGCGGTGGTGCAGCGGTTAGCGCTACGCTGCGCTAAGAACCCGGCGACCCGAGTTCGATTCCCGCTCACGGCCAACACCGGGGACGATTATCTGAGCCTCCCCTAGGTCGACACGGCATGAAATGAGTACCTGGTGCGATGTGTAATCATTGCCGCTGGGGAGACAAAGGCGGCCGGGCGTGGTTGCTGGCCTTCATAGGTGCTGGCTAATGGCACTTGTCCCAACAGTCTGTTACGGGCTATACGGGGGATCTTTGTATTTTTTTCGTATGTTCAACTTCTTTCGCACCATACGTAGCCAACCGTGCTAATTGGAGGTGCCATGTGTAGCGCGGCGGTTTATTTAAAAAGAATTTGGCCTCCGCGGCTTATGCAAACATTTCCACATGGGACTGCCCAGCCACCCCTGGTGACAAAAACGCATTCAATTTTCTCTCTCTCTTGACCTCTAAACACCACGTATACTAAAATAATTCTTATTACCGGAACATTTGTCTGTCTTTTTTTTAACTAAGATATCGGGGAGGGAGGGAGGGTGTTTTTAAGAGGGGTGGCCCCGTTTTGATTTTAGGGTATAGTTTTAGTTTTAATCACAGGGGCTAGTTTACCTAACAACTTCATTTCAATGAATTGTAAGTTACAAAAATTTTAATGCATTTCTAAAACAAAATTGGACCAATACAGGATAAATCTCTCTGAGCACAAGGTAAGATTTTTGTTGTAGGTACAGTAAATATTTATTAAGACTGTTAAGTGATTTGGCCGTTAAGCAACTATAGGAAATGCACGTCAAAATCTTAATCCGTTACGACAGGACCTAAAGTTAACCCTTTTTCACCCCAAAAAACGTACTTATACAATATTTGAACGGTGGATATTAATACGTAAAGATACTACCAAAATCATGGGGACCTCCTTTGCCAGTATCAAAATAACAAAACAGCTGTGTTAAGATGTTAAAACACCAAACTGAAACCTTCTGCAAGGAATCATGTCTGCATTGACCACAATACTTGTGGTCAGAATGCAAACAAAAACCGTACTTTGATAACACTGGTCAACACACTTTTTCTGGCATAAGGTATTCCAACGATTTTAAGGTAATTTTGGGGTGCTGATTCCAAATCTGGCATCAGTTTTTGTCTATCAATGCAGACATGATGCCCTGTAAAAGGTTTCAGTTTGGCGTTTTAACATCTTAACACAGCTGTTTTGTTGCCAGAAAAAAGGGGAAAACCTATTCTCATACTACCAATAGTATGAACACATAACGTTAAAAGAAACGTGGTTAATGCATTAATGAATATTTACTGTACCTACAACAGCCCGTCGTTAACAGGGGAATGGTCGGTAAGCGAACACATTGAGCTCTATTGAGGCACTACACTATACACTACTATACGCCACACTATACACTACACATTGAGCTCTATTGAGGCACTACACTACACTATACACTACTATACGCCACACTATACACTACACATTGAGCTCTATTGAGGCACTACACTACACTATACACTACACAACACAGACGAGACAAGATGGATATCGAGACGGAGACAAGACGAAGATAATGGCGGAGAAGAAGACGGAGATGAGACAAAGGCGAGATAAAGACGACGGAGACAAGATGAAGACAGAAACAAGATGGCGACGAAGACTAGACGGACACGGGACGGCTCCGCGTGCCTTCTTCCATTGCAGCAGCAGCAGCAACGTCACAGCGAGCAGTGACGTGGCTATGCCGTGCAGCAGGAATCCCGCGAGCTACAGAGGTGGAGCGCAACTGGGCGGGGCTCTGGGCGGGCTCTCTGTGTGCGGCTTTAGCGCTGGGGGGTGGGGGAAGGTTTTTGCTGTCCAGACACCGAAAGAAAAAAATAAGTGATATGTTTAAAAACTTTTTTAAAAATACGCTTTAATGAAATGTACCGTACTCGTAATGGAAGAACTCCACAACTCCATGAAGTGGCCCCGAAGTTTGCCATAACGTAAGGGGCCGTGGTGATTTAACAGGCAACGTCAGTTTACCGTGGACAATTAGAGCCAAGCTGAAACATAACATTTCAAAAATAATAGTTTTAAAATGTTTTTATTTTTTTATGATCGAATATGGTATTGTCATCAGTATGACATAAGTATACCAAGTTTGCAGTCGATACCACATTGGGAAGTGGGTAAAAATTGAGTTGCAAGATTTGAGGATACAACAACGACAACAAGGACAACAACAACAGCAGAGAGCGAGTTAAATTAAAGCGTGTAAAAAATTAACCCGTAAAAACAAATGTTTCACTATAAATCCTTTATATGCGTGGCGGCTAGAGTCCTCTCGTCCTCTGGCTTGAGATGGCTGCCACCTCTGGGTCAGATGATTGCCTGCCACCATTAAGCAATTGGTAATTAAATATAATTTATTTTTTCCTAAAAAGTGTAACATTTTGGAAAAAAATTTTCACGAAAATAAATTGTCACGCACAACGAGTCTGTGTGCAAAATGTCAGCTCGATTGGATCACGGGAAGTGGGTTAACAAACGACTGAAAGATTTGCACGGTCGTAAGCGCGCAAGCAAGTGAACTTAATATAAAGGATTTAAAAATATTGCCTCCACGTTGTGTACCTTCACAGTCGTGCAGACACGCTCGTGCTTTCGAACGGCCAATGTGTCGCGCGGCATTTTCTCAACATTTATTTTTCTCTCTGTCAGCTTCTCGAGTGTTCAATCTCCGCTCCACGAGACCTGCCCCCTGTGTAGTACACATCCTCCACCTGTGCCACCAAATTAACAAAGGTCCCAGTCGAAGACTGACTCTCACTCGACATGCTTGCTTGGAGCCTCCTCCTTCACTCTTTCCACGTAGACCTCAACATCCATTCCCAAAGCAGAGACTCGGTCTCCCGTGTGCCAACTTAACCCCAGCCGCGTCTGACAGCCAGGGCTTTCTTCTTGTTCCTGCTTCACGATCGAGAGGGGAACTGAAGAATCCTCCCCCCTGCCATGTTCCACCTTCACCCCTGGCCACGTCTCGGAGCTGGCGATCTCTCCGCGCTCCTGCTTCACGATCGGCAGGGAGACAGTAGGATCTTCACCGTCGCATTCTACCTTAAACCCCGGCCACGTCTCAAAGCTGAGGGTCTCTCCATGTTCTGATGTTAGCGATGCCGAGGGGGTCGCCGAGGGGGTCGCCGCGGGACCCTCACCCCGTGAGGCTCGCCACGACCTCCCCAGCGGCAGTCGCGCCCTCGTGACGCCCGGCCCTCCCACGGGTGCAGTGGCGGAGGAGGGGAGGACTGGCTGGCAGCGTCGACGCGCTTGAGCCCGCGCGGACCTGCCGGCGTGACCGGAGGCTCCCTGACCCGGAGGAGGCCTTCCCGCCCGCGTGCGTCCTCTTGTGCACGCGGAGGGTGCCCAATTGTGTGAACGAGCTGCCGCACACGTCACACGCGTACGGCTTCTCGCCCGTGTGGGTGCGCTTGTGGATGCCCAGGTTGCCCGACTGGGCGAAGCACTTGCAGCACGTGGAGCACTTGTAGGGCTTCTCGCCCGTGTGGGTCCTCGCGTGTATGACGAGGACCCTTGACTGTGCGACTTGCCTACCTTTTGTTCTATTTTGCACTCCTATGGTGTGTTTGTGTGTATCGTGTTTGTGTGTATCGTGTGTTTGTGTGTATCGTGTGTTTGTGTGTATCGTGTGTTTGTGTGTGTTTGTGTGTATCGTGTGTTTGTGTGTATCGTGTTTGTGTATTGTGTGTTTGTGTTTATCGTGTGTTTGTGTGTATCGTGTGTTTGTGTGTATCGTGTGTTTGTGTGTATCGTGTTTGCCGTTGCATATCGCGGACTCCCCGTGCCCATACTGGACATCTGTAGAAAAGAGCTTTATATCTCACCAGAATCCTCCTACAGTCTCAATAAAGATTCTGATTCTGACTGAGTTGACTGAGCTCCTCACACTGCGACTCAGCCTACAGGTGAAACCCACGATGGATCGTAGGCAGGGTCGGCCTGCAAGTTACAAACCGGCGCAGACACAACAACAACAACCGCCATTCGACACAAAATGGCGGTGATGTCACCTGTGCCCCCTACTGTGCAAACTTACTGCGTTTTAGCCGCCCGGCGCTCTGCTTGTTGTTGTGAGCGTCGATCCTCTGCCCTCCGTTGTTGCTGGAGGGCAACTGCCTCCAACTGCCCAATAGCAGCGTCCTTAATGAACCTCCTCCACAGAGGCTGATCTTGACACCGCTGGTACCAGTCGTCAGCAAGTCCACTCAGCTCCACATCATCCCGTACCGCATCAGCGCCATCTCATCTCCAGCCCGTACCGCGCCCGTTTAGCCCCCCTCTATCGGGCTAAACAGAAGCTGCTTGGGCGTGCGGTGGCTGGGCATGCGGGCTACATGACCCAGCCAAAGCAGCCTTGGAGGATCTCGCCGATGATAGGGACCGTGTCCAGATCCTTCAAGGATCTGTGAGCTCACACTGCGACTCAGCCTACAGGTTAAACCCACGATGGATCGTAGGCAGGGTCGGCTTGCAAGTTGCAAACCGGCGCAGACACAACAACCGCCATTCGCCACAAAATGGCGGTGATGTCACCACGGCGCCTGTGCCAGGCTAGGTGCACTTTGAGGCCGTGACATGAAGTGTCCAGGCCTCGCTGCTGGCAGGAGGTCACAGGACAGATACGCAGACACGAAAATGTAAAAAGATCCCTCGTATAGATTACTCACTCATTGACATGCAAATTTTTTCTCTGCCCCCTCCCTCTCTCCGCCCCCGCCCCCTCTCTATATTTAAGGCCCCGTCACAGAGACGACCTCTCTCTTTGTGCCGATACGTGTTCTCTCTGTGTGTCTTTGTGATGTCTGTCTGCTTGTATGTCTGTCTATAGTTTTCTGGTTAGATTTGTGTTGCTATTTCTTTTATACCTGATGATGATTGCTTGTGTTGCAATCGAAACTTCGTAGTATGCTATTTATTTATTATTTTATCTTTATACGTGACTTTACCGAAAGAACCAAAGAATAATTCCTGCAGTCACGAAAGCTCCAAAATTAAGATTGAGGCCTCGATTCTCTGTCTCTGTGCGTGACGTCATTCACGGTGTCCACAGCACCCCCCCTGGGCGTTGGTGACATGACGTCACGCAACCCGCAGTCGCGAGCAAATGACGTCATTCTATATTTGAAGCTTTCGTGACTGCAATGATTCATATTCTTAGGTTTTTTCGGTAAAGTCATGTAGGTAAAACATTAAAAATTTTATTTTTTTTATTTTACTTTCATTAATTTTAATGTTTTACCTACGTGACTTTACCGAAAAAACCTAAGAATATAAATGACGTCATCCTTCGTATTAAAGTCACCCCCCCCCCCGCCGCAAAGGATTGACGACGTCACGTGCCGGGTAGGGGGATGGCGTCACTCGCGTCTCCCAGCGGCCCGCCACCAGTGACGTGACGTCACGCTCGCAGCGAGATTTACGACACGACGTTAGACCGGCGCGCGCCTGCCAGGGTGAGGGGGGTGTAGGGTGACGTCACCAAGGGGCTGGATGCGAGTGACGTCACCGCTACAAAGATCCCCCTTCCCGTACCCTGAGCGACGGTGACGTCAACGCGGCGCCCGTACCAGGCCAGTTGAATTTCGAGCCCGATAGATGACGTCATATTACCGTCTCCAGCTGAAACCTCCCCCCGCCCCGCACCCCTCCATCCCGAGCGCGACGTCACCCAGCCATCTTCGGGCGCGATGACGTCACGCGCACGTTGGGGCTGCGAGTGAGTGACGTCACCCGTTCCGTGTGCGAGACTCGCTGCAGTGAGCGGTGGTGAGGAATTCCCGGTGAGCGGTGGTGAGGAATCTCATCATCATCATCACGGTGGCTAGGAGATGTTAACTATCTCGCCTGGTGTGCAGGAGGTCGTGGGTTCGATCCCAACCCTGATGCCTGCTGCTGTATATTTGGAGTTTGCGTGTCTCTCTCACCATCATCATCATGGTGACTAGCAGATGTTGATTACCTCGCCTGGTATACAGGAGGTCGTGGGTTCGATCCCGACCCTAACGCCTGCTGCTGTATATATGAAGTTTGCGTGTGTCTCATCATCATCACGGTGACTAGGAGATGTTGACTACCTCGCTTGGTGTGCAGGAGGTCGTGGGTTCGATCCCGACCCTGACGATGCCTGCTACTGCTGCTGTATATTTGGAGTATGCGTCTCTCTCTCATCATCATCACGGTGGCTAGGAGATGTTGACTACCTCGCCTGGTGTGCAGGAGGTCGTGGGTTCGATCCCGACCCTGACGATGCCTGCTACTGCTGCTGTATATTTGGAGTCTGCGTCTCTCTCTCATCATCATCACGGTGGCTAGGAGATGTTAACTACATCGCCTGGTGTCCAGGAGGTCGTGGGTTCGATCCTGACCCTTACCATGCCTGCTGCTGCTGTATATTTGGAGTTTGCGTGTCTCTCTCACCATCATCATCACGGTGACTAGGAGATGTTGACTACCTCGCCTGGTGTGCAGGAGGTCGTGGGTTCGATCCCGACCCTGACGATGCTTGCTACTGCTGCTGTATATTTGGAGTCTGCGTCTCTCTCTCATCATCATCACGGTGGCTAGGAGATGTTGACTACCTCGCCTGGTGTGCAGGAGGTCGTGGGTTCGATCCCAACCCTGATGCCTGCTGCTGTATATTTGGAGTTTGCGTGTCTCTCTCACCATCATCATCACGGTGACTAGGAGATGTTGACTACCTCGCCTGGTGTGCAGGAGGTCGTGGGTTCGATCCCGACCCTGACGATGCTTGCTACTGCTGCTGTATATTTGGAGTCTGCGTCTCTCTCTCATCATCATCACGGTGGCTAGTGTACAGGAGGTCGTGGATTTGGAAGTCTGCGTCTCTCTCTCTCTCATCATCATAACGGTGGATAGATGTTGACTACCTCGTCTGTAATACAGGAGGTCGTGGGTCATATGCCGACCCTTACCATGCACCATGCCTGCTGCTGTAGATTTGGAGTTTGCGTGTCTCTCTCTCATCATCACGGTGACTAGGAGATGTTGACTACCTCGCCTGGTATGGAGGAGGTTGTGGGTTTGATCCCACCCCTGACGCCTGCTGCTGCTGTATATTTGGAGTTTTACATGTATCTCACCGTGGTCAGCGTGGATTTATCTCCGGGTCCTCCGGTTATTTTTCCCCCTCCACGTTCAGAGAGTATTTGGCGGTAAAATAAATGTCCGCAGGATAAGCCACTTCGTCATTGGGCTGTCATCTGCGACGGCCGCAGGCGCTTGTGAGAAAGAGCTACCCCGTAGCTGGGGCCTTGCACCTGGTAACAAGGGAACATCCTAGATTTGAATTTTTCGTGACTGCAAGGTACCATACTCTTTGGTTCTTTCGGTAAAGTCACGTCGGTGAAAAAATAAGAATAAAAATTTAAATTCTATTTTTTTTCACCTACGTGACTTTACCGAAAGAACCAAAGAGTAAGGGAACATATTCTTGGGTTTTTTTCGGTAAAGTCACGTAGGTAATTTTTGTTTTAATTAATAAAAATAAAAATCACGACGTTTCGGAGGCAACACAAGCTTCCGTCTTCAGGTGGAACCGTCACAGCACGATAGCTGTATCAAGTAAGATACAGCGTAGCGCTAACGATTGCTGTATCAAGTAAGATACAGCAATCATGCTGTGACGGTTCCACCTGAAGACGGAGGCTTGTGTTGTGTTTTTTTACCTACGTGACTTTACCGAAAAAACCCAAGAATATGAATCCTTGCAGTCACGAAAACTTCAAATCTAGAAGTAAGGGAACATCGTTTAGTTTGGCTTAGCCAAGACCGGTGGGAAGTCCAGATTGTCGCTTCACATTGCCGTGCGACAAATCCACAGATGAGTGGTGGTCATGAGTTGCTGAGCAGACGCGGTGACTTTCTCAGCAGTGCCTCATTTACAATGCTGCGACACGCCAGAGTGCCACATTTTTTGTTGTTGGATAAATTCAACTAACCCTTCACCTTCTTGGTTCTTTCGGTAAAGTCACGAAGAAGAGAAGTAATAAAATAATAAAAATAAAACATGATAAAATCATTCTCACGACATTTCGGCTACAACGCAAGCAGCCGTCTTCAGGTGAAGAATGAGACACTGCCAAGCTTGCAGCTTATATATAAGCTGGGTTGGAGGTGGAAGAAGAGCGCCTTAACAAAAGAATGTGCATATCAAGAGGAATTTAGCATATTCATGGGAAATGCGTAGGAGGTGGGCGGGGGGGTTTCAAAGTCATATTAGGCCCATGCATTATGCAGGATTAGCAGCATCAAAGGGAGGGGGTAGGGGGTAGCATTAACAAAGGGAGGGAATGTTAATAGTATGTAGAAGCAATGAAACATGTCAATGGGAGAGCGGTGGCAGGAGACCCGCAGCGGAGCAAATAATGCATTCCCTGTGGAGAACACAAGATACACAGTCAATGCCAGTGAGTGGACTGCGGTCTGAAAGTCACCGTAAACGTGAACAACAATCAGTTAAGATCCGAAATGGTTTATTACGTCCTTCCAATGATTGCTGAGCCAGAATCCATCTTCTCTGTTGAAATTGTCTCTGTTTGTATATGTGGATCGCCTCATGAACGAATCTCTCATGGTAGCCAGATGGCTTGCAGAGAACCTCTGTCTTGGAGAAGTCAATGTCATGTGAGTCCACTGAATTGTAACAGTGATCTGCCACGGCTGAGGTGTTTGTCCTACCGTGTTTCAGGTCTGCTTTATGTTCACGGATGCGGTCCGAGACATGTCGTTTGGTTTCTCCAATGTAACTGCTACCACAGAGGCAACTTAGTTTGTAGACGCCAGGGTACTGTATGTCTGGAACCACGTCTTTTACAGACGGGACCAGATCACAGATTTTATGTACTGTGTTGAATCGGACCTGAATCTTGTGTTTAATCAGGATTTTGGAGATCTTTTTGTGACCCCAGCAATGTAGGGTAAGGTGATGGTTTTGAAAGGCTCCTCAACAGGATCCTTCTTGATGGTTGGAGTGATGGCTTTACAGATTGTGTAGTCGGAGTAACCATTAGCCTTAAGAGCTTGGCGTACATGTTTGAGTTCACTGGCAATGTGTTCCTGGTCGGAGATGCATTGGGCTCTATGGTATAGAGTCTTGATGAGGGAGTTCTTCTGGGATGGATGGTGGTGGGAATCCGGTTTTAGGTAGGCATCCGTATGGGTGGCTTTCCTGTAGACAGAATGGCTCATTGAACCATCAGGTCTCCTTTTAATTAGGACATCCAAAAAGGGTAGCTTGCCATTTTTTTCAACTTCCATGGTGAATCTGATGGCTGGGTGTATGGAATTGATGTGGTCGAGAAATTGGTCTAGAGCAGGCCGGCCATGTGGCCAGATGACAAAAGTGTCATCTACGTACCTCTTCCATAAGGTCGGGTGTAGAGTGGCAGTCTGGATGGCGTCAGTCTCAAATTTCTCCATGAAAATGTTGGCTATAACCGGAGATAGGGGGAGCCCATTGGGGTGCCCTCAGTTTGCTTGTAGAAAGTTCCATTCCAGGTGAAGTATGTATTGGTTAAGCAGTGTCTCACCAGGGGGGGTACCCCAGTATTCAGTCCTTGATGAACCAAGTCTTCAATGATTGCGATGGTGTCAGGTACAGGAACTTTGGTGAATAAGGAAACCACATCAAAACTGACAAGCAGGTCGTCTGGGGACAGGGAAATCCCCTTGATTGTCGATACCAGGTCAGTAGAGTTTAGTACCGCAGAGGTGGTTTTTCCAGTGAAAGGCCGTATGATTTCAGACAAAAAACGAGCCAGTTTGTAGGTGGGGGAGTTGATAGTAGAGACAATGGGACGAAGAGGTGTATCTTCTTTATGTATCTTTGGCAAGCCGTATAATCTTGGTGGCCTGGCTGCAGAAGGTTTCAACGAGAACTGTTTGGTCTGATCAATTAATGCGGTTGAAGCAGAAATGATTTTGTTGGTTTTGGAGACGAGGCTGTTGTTGGGGTCCCTTTTTATTTTTGTATAGCTGCCATCGTTGAGTAGTTCTTGAATTTTGTTGTTGTATTCTATTTTGTCCATGATGACAGTGGCATTGCCTTTGTCGGCTGAGAGGATGACAATGTCATCCCTCTTTTTTAATTGAGCTAATTCAAAACGCTCATCTTTGCTGATGTTGCTAGCAAGCATCTTAGCGTTTTTGAGGGTTGCAGAGATTTCAGATCTTGCTACGTCTGCAGCGATGTGACTCAGGCCCTTGAGAGCTACATCTACTCGGGCAATTATATCATTAACTGGTATGTGTCTAGGTGTGACTGCAAAGTTTAGTCCTTTAGCTAAAACGGATTTCAGACCAGAAATAGAACTGTTACTGCGATTAATTACGACTTTGTTAACGTCTAGCTTTTCTATGTTTGGGTCCGGTCTCTTGTTTGAGAGGCGGTTGAATTTGGAAATCAAGTTGTCCTTACATTTGTTCGACATAGCGGCAGCTGAAGAGCTTGTCATTTTGTCTACATGTTCCCAATCTGATGTGGACATTGTTGCACTCAAAGATAAGTGTGATTTGTAGAGTGTCTTGTCTAACTGATCAAGATCGGTGCGCGTAAGTCTGATTTTCTCTGAGATAAGAGCTAAGCTAGTTCTAGACAGAATTCGTTTAGCATTAGAAGAAGTTACAGCAGCAGATGTTAGTGTAAATGCGTTTGGTATTACCTTAGAGTCGCGGTATCTCTTCAGAAAGGTGAGAGACTCGATTAGCTGAGCCTTCTTATCACGGAGCTTGTTGAAGGATCTCAAAGTTATGTGGAATCCCTCCCCGTAGAGGCGGTTATATTTCGATTTAAAGCTTTCGTGACTGCAGGGATTCATCTTCTTGGTTCTTTCGGTAAAGTCACGTAGAAGGGAAGTAATAAAATAATAAAAATAAAACATAATAATATAATTCTCACGACGTTTCGGCTACAACGCAAGCAGCCATCTTCAGGTGAAGAATGAGACACTGCCAAGCTTGGAGCTTATATATAAGCTGGGTTGGAGGTGTAAGAAGAGCGCCTTAACAAAAGAATGTGCATATCAAGAGGAATTTAGCATATTCATGGAAAATGCGTAGGAGGTGGGCGGGGCGGTTTCATAGTCATATTATGCCCATGCATTATGCAGGATTAGCAGCATCAAAGGGAGGGGGTAGGGGGTAGCATTAACAAAGGGAGGGAATGTTAATAGTATGTAGAAGCAATGAAACATGTCAATGGGAGAGCGATGAAAGGAGACCCGCAGCGGAGCAAATAATGCATTCCCTGTGGAGAACACAAGATACACAGTCAATGCCAGTGAGTGGACTGCGGTCTGAAAGTCACCGTAAACGTGAACAACAATCAGTTAAGATCCGAAATGGTTTATTACGTCCTTCCAATGATTGCTGAGCCAGAATCCATCTTCTCGGTTGAAATTGTCTCTGTGTTTGTATATGTGGATCGCCTCATGAACGAATCTCTCATGGTAGCCAGATGACTTGCAGAGAACCTCTGTCTTGGAGAAGTCAATGTCATGTGAGCCCACTGAATTGTAACAGTGATCTGCCACGGCTGAGGTGTTTGTCCTACCGTGTTTCAGGTCTGCTTTATGTTCACGGATGCGGTCCGAGACATGTCGTTTGGTTTCTCCAATGTAACTGCTACCACAGAGGCAACTTAGTTTGTAGACGCCAGGGTACTGTATGTCTGGAACCACGTCTTTTACAGACGGGACCAGATCACGGATTTTATGTACTGTGTTGAATCGGACCTGAATCTTGTGTTTAATCAGGATTTTGGAGATCTTTTTTGTGACCCCAGCAATGTAGGGTAAGGTGATGGTTTTGAAAGGGTCCTCAACAGGATCCTTCTTGATGGTTGGAGTGATGGCTTTACGGATTGTGTAGTCGGAGTAACCATTAGCCTTAAGAGCTTGGCGTACGTGTTTGAGTTCACTGGCAATGTGTTCCTGGTTGGAGATGCATTGGGTTCTATGGTATAGAGTCTTGATGAGGGAGTTCTTCTGGGATGGATGGTGGTGGGAATGCTTGTGTTGCGATCGAAACGTCGTGAGCCATTATTTTTTCTACCTCCCTGACTCTACCGAAAGAACCAAAGAGTATGAATGGCACAACGTTACTTAGGCTTCGGCGAGTGTGAACATGGAAGCCTGTTGTCCTAGTCCCCCATTCACCACGAGGCCTTGGCATTGCCAAACGCGGCGGCTTTTAGGAACGTAACCCTACCCGTTGTGTCGAACATGTAAAAGGAAGGAATTTCCGCCTGCCTCCCTGCGTGCCCCAGTGCCTACGCGGAACAGAACGGACGGAGAGATGAAGATCTTCTGCCCGATCTGCAAGTGGCTCGTGGTCAGCCTGCCTGCCCTGGAGGACCACATGAAGCGGCACAGGGGGTGGACGGAGCCCACGCTCTTCCAGTGCCCCCACTGCCCGTTCAACACGGACACACTGAACGTCTTCATCGAGCACCAGGCGACGCACGACGCGCGCGAGTCGCACAAGTGCTCCCAGTGCGGCAAGGTGTTCATCGACGCCGAGGTCTTCCGCGAGCACCAAGCGGCGCACGCCGAGGAGAAGCCCTACAAGTGCACCGATTGCGAACTGGCGTTCAACCGCTCGAAGGATCTTCACGAGCACCAAAAGACGCACGCCGGCGGCAAGCCCTTCCACTGCACCGTCTGCGGGATGGAGTTCACGCGCTCGGAGCAGCTCCGCAACCACCAGAGGATCCACACGAGGGAGAAGCCCTACGGGTGCGCCACGTGCGGAAAACGGTTCGCTCTCTCGGGGACGCTCTTCGTCCACAACAGGATCCACACGGGCGAGAAGCCCTACGGGTGCGACACGTGCGGAAAACGGTTCGCTCGCTCGGGGGCGCTCGTCATCCACAACAGGATCCACACGGGCGAGAAGCCCTACGTGTGCGACGCGTGCGGAAAGGCATTCGCCGACTCGTGGGCCCTGAGCGTGCACAGGAGGACCCACACGGGCAAGAGACCCTACGCGTGCACGGTGTGCGCGAAGGCGTTCGCAGATCCGGGGACCCTCTCCACGCACAGCAGGATCCACACGGGAGAGAGGCCGTACAGGTGCACGGTGTGCGCGAAGACGTTCGCTCGCTCCCACACGCTCGTCGTCCACAAGAGGGTCCACGCGAGGGAGAGCGCCTGCGGCGAGGGCGCCGAGGCGTCGACGCCGTCGGGCGGCTCCCCCGACGCCGGAAGCGCGGACGCAGCGGACGGAGGGAGGGTGACGAGGAGGATGCGTCGCGAGTGCATCGCGCGCAAGGTCGCGACGGCCGCCCTAGCGGAGCCGCCTGACTCTGGGGGTGAGCGCGCCACTTTCCCCGGAGAGGCGGCGGCGAGCCCTCCTCCTCCCGCGCCCGCCGCAACGGAAGAAGAACGCCGGGAAAAGCCCGCCGGCTTCGTCGGGACGCGCTCGCGGGTAATGAAGGCGGATAGCGGAGGCGGAGACGTGTCCTCGGCGAAGGTGAAGGAGGAACGGGAAGGGGACGTCGGAGGCTTCGAGGCGTGGCCGGGGGTGAAGGTGGAGCCCGGTGGCGAGGTTGTTCCGTGCCGCCCCCCCTCCCTGCCGATCGTGAAGCGGGAGCCCGAGGATTGCCACGGGAGCGAGACGGAGCCGCGGGTAAAGTTGGAACGCGGAGCTCAGGACTCCTCCGTCTCCCTGTTGAGTGTGAAGCAGGAACCGGAGGAAATCCCCAGTTGAGACTCGGCTAAGGGGAAGGGGTCAAGTTAAAACTCGGAGCTCAAGATCGCTCGGTCTCCCTGTCGGTCGCGAAACGGGAACTGGAAGGATGAGGCCCTCGTTTGAGAAGCGATGTCGAGGTCGATGCGAACGACGTGGAGATGGGAGGAAGACGCCGGACAGCCATGGACCGCCGTTGGCGTGGAAATATCGCTAAAGAATGGGGTCGAGACAAGAGGGTGGAGGGTGGATCACGTGGAGCAGAGGACAGACCCCTTTCGATCTGTGCAGAAGCACCAGGAATGTGAGTGTGTGCGTGTCTGTGTGTGCATGGGGGGCGGTGGTGCAGCGGTTATCACTACGCTGCGCTAATAACCCGGTGACCCGAGTTCGATCCCCGCTCACGGCCAACACCGGTGACGATTATCTAAGCCTCCCCTAGGTCTACACGGCATGAAATGAGTACCTGATGCGATGTGTAAACATCGTCGCTGGGGAGACAAAAGGCAGCCGGGCGTGGTTGCTGGCCTTCATAGGTGCTGGCTAATGGCACTTGTCCCAACAGTCTGTTACGGGATATACGGGGGATCTTTGTATTTTTTTTTCATATGTTCAACTTCTTTCGCACCATACGTAGCCAACCGTGCTGATTGGAGGTGTGATTCGTCGCGCGGCGGTTTATTTAAAAATAATTTGGCCTCCGCGGCCGATGCAAACATTTCCACATGGGACTGCCCAGCCACCCCTGGTGACAAAAACGCATTCAATTTTCTTTCTCTCTTGACCTCTAAACACCACATATACTAAAATAATTATTATTACCAGAACATTTGTCAGTCTTTTTTTAAAACTAAGATATCGGGGAGGGGGGGGGGGTTTAGAGGGGGTGGCCCCGTTTTGATTTTAGGGTATAGTTTTAGTTTTAATCACAGGGGGTAGTTTACCTAACAACTTCATTTCAATGAAATGTAAGTTACAAAAATTTGAATGCATTTCTGAAACAAAATTGGACCAATACAGGAGAAATCTCTCTTAGCCCAAGGTAAGATTTTTGTTGTAGGTACAGTAAATATTTATTGTTAAGTGATTTGGTCGTTAAGCAACTATAGGAAATGCACGTTAAAGGCTTAATCCTTTACGACAGGACCTCAAGTTAACCCATTTTCACCCCAAAAATTTAACTTATATAATATTTGAACGATGGATATGAATACGTAAAGATACTACCAACATCATGGTGACCTCCTTTGCCAGTACCAAAATTTGAGAGTAGGTTTTCCCCTTTTTTCTGGCAACAAAACAGTTGTGTTAAGATGTTAAAACACCAAACTGAAACCTTCTACAAGGAATCATGTCTGCATTGACCACAATACTTGTAGTCAGAATACAAACAAAAACCGTACTTTGATAACACTGGTCAACACACTTTTTCTGGCATAAGGTATTCCAACGGTTTTAAGGTAATTTTTGGGTGCTGATTCCAAATCTGGCATCAGTTTTTGTCTATCTTTGCATTCTGACCACAAATATTGTGGTTAATGCAGACATGATGCCTTGTAAAAGGTTTCAGTTTGGCATTTTAACATCTTAACACAGCTGTTTTGTTGTCAGAAAAAAGGGGAAACCCTATTCTCATACTACCAATAGTATGAACACATAACGTTAAAAGAAACGTGGTTAATGCATTAATGAATATTTACTGTACCTACAACAGCCCTTCATTAACAGGGGAATGGCCGGTGTTGTATCTATGCCCTGTTTTTCAAAAATTAATATTAAGAATAACTAGGCCAACATTTTTGTAATTATACATATATTTTTTTTTCATTAAATATTGAAAACAGCCTCTACTCCTCACAAGCACAGGAGGAATATGTGAAATGGGGAGGGCCATTAAACGACAAGACTTCAGAGCACAGAGAGGTCAGAGACATCCAGATGGACAAAAGGTCGATGGCCTAACCTTCCCAAGATGTCTGGAGATGCACGGATAAGGTGCAGAGCAGAGAAAAACAACTATTGCAACTCGCGTTTTCTTTAACGTTTTCCTTAACGAAAAGTAGAAACTTAACAAAAAATAAAATCAACGGTATAAGACTGCAGTCTACAATAGGGGCTTGTTATTAGATATTCCCTCATATTACTCGTATTCACCGCATATATATTATTTTGTATTGTATGTTTCTATCTACATGACCTTACCAAAAACTAAAGAATACGAATTCCAGAAAGCTTAAGTGGAAACTTAATTACACTTAACCTCAGGACATTAAAATATAACTCAGAATAAACACCAATCCCTGGAGACAAACGCATAACCAAACTTGGCAAGCCCTCAAAATAATGATGTAACGAGGATCATTACGAATATTCATTAAACATAGACCGAATAATAGCCACGATATACTAAGACCGAGGGAACTCATAAGAAATATCAAGAATAAATGTAACACACAGGACCACATAAATGTATTGCAAAAATCTCCTCAGCCACCTTTGTCTCCAACGGTCCGGCACAAACAGATGGCACCATAAATACTTAGGGGGGTTAGAAAAGGTCGCGAGGAGGGGTCGGGAGGGTGTCTGATTTTGGTTTTTTTCGTTTTGTTTGTTTTCCTCTCGCAAGAGACGCGCAGAGAGGGGAGGGTGTTCACGTTTTTGAGTTTAAGCACAAGCACACATCACGAATGAGCAGTCTGGTTCGAGTTGTGCTCAGTCTTGCAACCCGGCTTGCGACGCGGCATTGCGACAGGGCATCGCAAGGGAGCTGGGGCGAGTCGTGCCTCGATGAGAAATGGAACGAGGAGGGGTCGTTCGAGTATCAGAAATCTGAGTTCAACCTGGGTCGAGGCTGGGTTCAGCCGTGCTCCGGCCGGCGGAGCGTCGTGAGAGAGCAAACACCGATACCGATGGCAGGTGTCGCTTCTCGCAGAACGAAGTGTCGAGGTGTGGTTAAGTGCGAGTGAAGCTGGCAGCTGCACGAACAAAGGAAAGCACGGAGAAGAGAGAGTGACAACAAGCAATCAACCTGTAGAAAGGGCGGAAATCGCCAAGCGTCGACCAAGCGAGCATCGGAAAGGATGAGCAGCAGCGGATGAGCAACAAGAGCCATCGTTCATCGCCAGAGCGCTCCAAGCTGGTGAGCGCGCACAGCCGCGTCGTCCAGAAGCCTGAGCCAACACAGCCTGAAGGGCGGGTGTCCGTGTGAAGTTGGCAGCGATCAAGGAGAGAGGGACAGCAGCAGAAGCACCGCCGAAGGCGAGCATCGTGCCGACTCAACAATCATCCAGCAGTGGAGAAGCCTGGAGCTGCCACCAAGAGAGAGAGAGAGCGCCATCGAATGTGCCGTGTGTTTGATACACACACACCGACCAACACCCAGTGAGAACAGACAAGACGTCCAGCAGCGACGACGGAATCATCGCGCACCACGTCGGCGAGCGTCGTGCCAACTCGTCATCCAGCAGCGGAGAGAGAGAGCGCACGAGCAGCACGGCTCGGGCGTCACCGAGCGTCGTGCCGACTCGTGGAGGAGCTGCGCGCTATCCGACGACGGAATCATCGCGCACCACGACGGCGAGCATCGTGCCAACGCCGCTCAATCGAGCAGTGGAGAGAGAAAGCAGAACGGGCTCGCTGCGGCCACGCCCAAGACAGAGAGAAGCTCTCTGGCCGCTGTTTGTATATTCCCTCCCCCACCCCACAAGCTAACGACACAACTCCCGGCTCTAAGAAAATTGTAATTAATTTTACAAGGGGACAACGCACACACAACACGCACACGAATAAGATTATCTTTGTGTTTCAAAAAGGGTTGCCATTTCAAGGTGGTGCGTTCAATATCAACTGATCGTGCAAAGCAGTTGCTGCCGTCGAGTTGCATGAATAAGAAATGTTTGAGTCATTTATTTTCGTTGATTGCATAATCTTGCTGATGAATCTATTGACGTATACTTTTGCCTTTGCATATTAGAGTGTCATGTTTGTTTAGAATTAAAATTGCTTAACACCAAGTGTTCGAGTACTTCTTTCCCAGTCCATGCAAAACTGTCTTATTCATAAGAACTGTAACCTGCGATGAGATATGAATTTGGAGACCTAACAACATAAACACACTAAGATACTCAATAAATGTTTAATCAAAGATAATCGTTTTATCCTGATTGATACAACTCTGGATAACGAAGCTAAGCCTAATTATCATAACTGCACACATTAACATAATCGCAAGCATTCGCATAAATGAATACGAATATCTCCGTGATTATCATAATGTATGCATATAATTACACACATTAACATAATTTATGCGCTTTACACATTTTTCGTAATTTCATTAATTATTTTTTCTTTTTATCAAAATTTCATAATCCGGCATATACAATATCGGTAAGCGAACACATTGAGCTCCATTGAGGCACTACACTACACTATACACTGCTATACACTACACTATACACTACTATACACTACACAACACAGACGAGACAAGATGGATATCGAGACGGAGACAAGACGAAGATAATGGCGGAGAAAAAGACGGCGATGAGACAGAGGCGAGATAAAGACGACGGAGACAAGATGGAGACAGAAACAAGATGGCGACGGTGACGAGATAGACACGAGATGGCGGCAGCAGCAGCAACGTCACAGCGAGCAGTGACGTGGCTATGCCGTGTAGCAGGAATCTCGCGAGCTACAGAGGTGGAGCGCAATTGGGCGGGGCTCTGGGCGGGCTCTCTGTGTGCGGCTTTAGCGGTGGTGGGGGGTGGGGGAAGATTTTTGCTGTCCAGGCACCGAAAGAAAAAATAAGTAATATTAAATAAAACTATTTAAAAAATACGCTTTAATGAAATGTACCGTACTCGTAATGGAAGAACTCCACGACTCCAGGAAGTGGCCCCGAAGTTTGCCATAACATAAGGGGCCGTGGTGATTTAACAGCCAACGTCAGTTTACCGTGGACAATTAGAGCCAAGCTGAAACAAAACATATAAAAGAGAATGTTTAAAAAAATGTTTTATTTTTAATGATAGAATATAGTATTGTCATCAGTATGACATAAGTATACCAAGTTTGCAGTCGATTCCACATTGGGAAGTGGGTAAAAATTGAGTTGCAAGCAGAGAGCGAGTTAAATTAAAGCGTGTAAAAACCCGCACAAATTTCACACGTTGACTTTCGCGACCAATATTTATAATAAACTAGCGGTTAGTACCCGGCGTTGCCCGGGCAAAAAAGGCAGACACATATAGTTACACACGCAAATCGACTGACATGCACACATAGAGTTACACGCACAAATGGACTCACACATACATAGACTGCACAACAACAACCGCCATTCGCCACTAAGTGGCGGTGACGTCACGACAACGCTTGTGCCAGGCTATGTGCACCTTGAGGCCACGTGAAGTGTCGAACGCCCGCTGGCAGGAGGTCACGGGGCAAACCCAGATGGCACAGGTCGACTGACTGAGACGACTGGCTGATGCACCACCTGTGGCCCCTACTGTGGCAACTTTCTGTGCTTTAGACACCCGGCGCTCTGCTCATTGTTGTGAGCGTCGCTCCTTCGCCCTCCGTTGTTGTTGGAGGGTGACTGCCTCCAACTGCCCAGTAGCATCCTTCAGGAGCCTCCTCCACAGAGGCCACTCTTGACACGGCTGGTAGCAGTCATCCGCAAGTGGACTCAGCTCCAAGTCCTCCTGTACCACATAACTCCATGTGTTCTCCAGCCCGTGCCGCGCCCGTTTAGCCCCCTGGATCCGGCCGGACAAAAGCTGTTTAGGCATGTGGTGGCTGGCCATGCGGGCTACATGACTCAGGCAACGCAGCCTTGCCTGGCGGAGGTCACCGATGGGACTTGGTCCACATCTTTCAAGGATTTGTGAGCTCACACAATGCAGCCAGGTTAAACCCAGGATGGATCGTAGGCAGGCCATCCTAAATGTTTCTAACCGGCGAAGATGTTCCATTAGGGGGGTCCAAGTTTCGCAAGCGTAGAGTTCGGAGGGAATGACCGTGGCCGAGAAGACCTGAAGCTTCGTACGGAGTGATAGAGCAGGTAGCTTCCACAAAGCATTACGCAGCCAATGAAAAGATAATGCAGCTCGACTTATTCGGAGTGAGACCTTTGCTGTTAAACCGGAGCCGGTCATTAGCACACTGGCAAGGTATGGGAAACTCTCCACTGTCGCCACAACAGCCCCATCACCAATTAGAAGTTGTGGGGGTGGAGTGTCCGATGGTACAACATAGCCAGGCAGGTGCTTAGCTTTGGTGGGGCTGATGGTTAGGCCCCACCTGTTGGTGGCAAGCTCCAGGTTCAGCAGCAGCACCTCGAACTCCTCCTCCGAGTGAGCAGCAATTAGCAGATAATCGGCATACATAACGTGGTTGAGCAATAGGGAGCCATCCCTTGACCGCACCCGGGCATCGATCAGCCTCCCATTGTATCTGTAGCAGATCAGAATTGTTCTGGTAGAGGTGTAATAAACCTCCTCCGGACGATATTGTGTCTTGCTGTCTTTTCTTTATTCGTTCTCTAATTACGCGGCTCCCTCACACGCCGGGTCCCTTTTTCCCGTTCCTTGAGCGTGGCGTCGCTCGCCTCCTCGCTCCCTCACGCCGCCGGCTGACAGCGTGTGGGAGACAGCCTCCGGTCTGCCACGTGGCCGCTGGCGTGTCGGAGGCACAGACGTGGTCTCTCTCTTCAGCCCCTCTCCACTCCGCCAAGTGCTGTCTCTCTCCACCCCTTATATCCCCTGGCCCACGTGATACCCCCAGCCAATCCTCAGCCTTTCCCCTGGAACCTTCCAGATGTTGCTATGCAGCCACAGGGCTACGCCCCTGGCTCGCCGTCCCATTGGCTGCGGGCTGAGGCCGGCAGAGCCTATCAGTTACCCCCCGGGTGTATCCTCATATTACACAGGCATTGAAGGCTTGACGAACTACGTGGTCCAAATATATGTAAAATAATGTGGGAGCCAGAGAACATCCCTGTTGCACCCCAGGTGTAAAGGGAATGGCTCTGACTCACGGCCACGTAGTTAGACGCGGGGCCGCTCACCATCATGAAGGTCCTTAAGGATGGTGATGAGTGGGTCAGGGACTCGGAAAGCACGAAGAGCAACCCAGAGGCCAGGCCTACTGATGGTATCATAGGCCTTGAGCAGGTCAATAAAGCACACGCATGGACTAAGATGCACACATGGACCTACAGACACGCAAAGAAATGGAGTTACACTGACTAACATGGAGGCATGCACACACAGCGACTAACACACACGCACATGGACTGAGACACACACACACATATCGAGTCACACACACAAACACATCGACTTACAGACACACACACACATATGGACTCACACACACATAGAGATGCACTTGAGATACACACACATGGAGTTACACACACATATATGGATGTACACACATACAGCGACTCACACACACACACACACAGACTCACACACAGCGATAGGTGGACTCACACACACATTGACGTAAACACACGTACTTACACACACACATATGGACTAAGACACACACACATTGACTTACACACACAGCGACTGATATGCACACAAATGGACTGACACGCACACTTGGACTGACACACATACATAAACACTTTGACGTACACACACACGGGGTGTTGTCCGTTCGAAAAAGACAGACACACATGGAGTTAAAGACACGCATGGCTCTACACGCACACACATATGGACTCAAAGACACACACATCGACGGGCACAGCAATCCCCGATGATGGCACAGCTATCAGTATGGCAGTACTACGTATGAGGAAATAGCATGACGTGAGCAATGGAAACAATAGAAATGTATTGAAGAAATAATCAGAAATCACAGACTGGCAGTAGACCGTGGAAAATTGAGCAACGTAAAAATCCAAAAAGACTTTTGTGCACACAAAATAATTATTGTAACATCTGTCAACTTGTTTCATAATGGTAAACAATGAACCTGAATTGTGATCTGCACACAATATCTGGCAACGTATTTGTTTAATAATAATAAGCAATGAACGTGATTAATTATTTGCACACAAACATTATTATTGTAATGTCTGTGAACTAATGTGTTTAACAATAGTAAACAATGGACTTGAGTTGTTAGCGTAAGAAGCAAGGAAATTTGTACTTACCATAGCCATGTTGAGGCCTTGTGCCATGCGTAGCCCCCGTCCTGGCCTACATTGGCGAGGCGGCAGAGTTGGCACGTTGCCAGGCTAGGGGCTGGGTCGCTACCCACCCCCAGCATCCCCGCCCGTGCAAGAATAATGTTATGTAAGCAGTAAAATATTATTATCTATGGAGTCTGTAGCAGAGGTGTGGACTCGAGTCATGTGACTTGGACTCGAGTCAGACTCGAGTCATGAATTTGATGACTTGCGACTCGACTTGGACTTGCATAACAATGACTTTGTCCCACCTATGAGATGTGGACTCGAGTCATGTGACTTGGACTCGAGTCAGACTCGAGTCATGAATTTGATGACTTGCGACTCGACTTGGACTTGCATAACAATGACTTTGTCCCACCTCTGGTCTGTAGTATAAACTGGAGGCATCGTGTTGGGGGGGGGGGGCAAGAGGACATGACACTGTGAAAAATATCCGCAGCGTTATGTGTGTATGTATTGTCTGTAAAACACGTGAAAGAAAATGTCCCCCGTGAGCTCGAGCGAAGGCGCATCACTTGGCAGGGTCCACCCCTCCCCCACGCAATTGGCATCAGTTGGTATGGTCGATGTGGAGCAATAAGTAAATAATTAATAATAGAAATGGCACAAATGTGTTAATTAAACTACTTTAACGTTTACGGATGGGAAAACGGAATAGCCTGTTCCCACCGTGGGGTTTAGGGAGTGCCGCCCGGCAAATTTTTTTCTACGTGAAGGCCACCGTCCGAGAGCCAAATCCCCCGCAAGCGCGAACGCGCGGAGACTTTTATATATAAGACTAGCAGAAGTACCCGGCGTTGCCTGGGTGAAAAATATATTTCTTAATAACCTTACATATATATACAGATACTAAGGTATTGTCAAAGCCCGGTGGGCTTTGACAATACTCACCACTCACGCTCACCACTCACCCTCACCACTCACCCTCTCCCTCACCACTCACGCTTACCACTCACCCTCACCACCACCACTCACTAATCACCCTCACCACTCATCCTCACTGCTCACTAATCACCCTCACCACTCATCCTCACTGCTCACTAATCACCCTCACCACTCATCCTCACAATTTTTATCAAAAAGTACACATTTGTTAGTCCCTGGGTAGTAAGTGTTACTTTCTATGCGCTGACATCTCTAAAGTTAAAAAAGGGCTAAAATTCCCCTCAAACTTAGTTTTTGTGACACGGACAGTGATCACAATTTTATTCGTAAATATTTTAAAAAATGTTACCAAAAAGTACACATTTGTTAGTCCCTGGGTAGTGTTACTTTTTATGCGCTGACATTTAAAAAGTTATAAATAGGCGAAAATTCTCCTCAAACTTAGTTTTTGTGACACAAACAGTGATAACATTTTATCGTAAATATTTACAATTTATTTACCAAAAAGTACACGTTTGTTAGTCCCTGGGTATTAAGCGTTACACACACACTTACACACCTAAAAAAAATGCTTAAAACAAACTGAATGTATTGTACTTGTTTCTATTTACGTGACATTACCGAAAGAGGCAAATATAAAATGAAAGCCACCTGTTTTAAATAATTAAGTCCGATAATACATTATCCGCCATTTTGATTTTTAAATTTACCGCGAGCGAAAGTGTGAAATAAAAAGTTACTCATTAATAAACTTATGTTACCTGTAACTGTCCAAATTCACACAAATAAACCCGAATCAACAAATCTCACTGACCAACCCTCGCAAGGAGGAGGGAAGTGTGAATAAACTGGAGCGAAAAAAAAAGAGATTTATTTATAATTTATTTTTAAAAAAACTCTTAAAAGATCAAATTTTGTATCGATAATAAACACTGCAACAGAAAAGTGATTAGTGTTTTAGTCCCTGGGTAGTCAGTGTTAATTTATACAAGCTTATGCCTCAAAAGTACCAAAAATACTATAATTCCCCTCAAACGTAGCTTTTGTGACAAAGACAGTGACATTTAGAAATACTGTATAGCTATTTTCAATGATAAAACGCGGTGTGCATTTGTGTCATTCCTTCACGTAAAGTCCTGGTCACAAAAGCAAAGTTTCTGGGGAATTATAGCCTTTTTTGAACTTTTGAGGCATAAGCACGTAAAAGGTAACATTGATTACCCAGGGGAAAAAATCGTGTTACATCGTGTACGATCATCAAACATTGCTCAACCTCTATCATCTTCTTACCTAATAATTCAGAGTAAGAAAAAGTAGTACTGTAAACAGTAATATCTAGCTATGTTTTAACGGAGCTGTTAATAAGCGCGACTCACCTTGTAAGCTTGTCCACGGAATGAAAATCCCCCTCCCCCTTCCACCGATGGCGCGTGTGTGCGTTGCCAGGGGCAACCCCCGGTCAGCGTTTCGCGCATGCGCAAATGTCGCGCGCGGAGCGGCAGGGGAAAATAAATAATGTTGAATATCATTTAATCGATCATTAAACCACTTTAAAGGTGACGGATGAAAAACGGACATGCCGATTCCCACCGCGGGGCAAGGGACGTGCCTCTCGGGCAACGCTGGGTATATCGAGTTTATACCACAAAGTCGTCGCCTGAGACGTGTGAGGTGTCGAGGCCTAGTACCGTGCAGAGCCTCCGGCCTCGCCTAGATTGCCCACTCGGCCGAGGCTGGGTGCTGTGGCCGTTACCCCCCCCCTCCCCCGCGCTACAATAATACTGTCTAATCGCTATAATTTTATTATCTACCGACCCTATGATAGTAATTGCACACATTGGGGTGGGGGGGGAGTGAAGAGGACGTGAAACTTTGATGAATTTACCTCAGCGTCGCGTGTTAATGCGTGCGCATATTTTTAACGGGAATTAAAAATGGCGTCCACCCCGCAGCGACGGCGTTGCTGCCCGTTGCCATGGGCTAACCGCCCGTTGCCAGGGGCAACCGCCTTCCCGCATGCGCAACGGTGTGCTTCGTTACGTGCCGGTCGGCAATCTTACCTATAAACGTCACTTTTTGTCTGTCTGTCTGTCCGTCTGTCTGTCTGTCTGTCCGTCTGTCTGTCTGTCCGTCTGCGTACGCTCGCTTCTGGGGGATTTAGCTCTCGGACCGTGGGGTTCGCCGAGATTAAATTTTGCAGGTGGGCACGCCCCCGGCCCCGCGGTAAACTTAGGCATTTCCGATTTTTCGTCTCTAAACTTTAAATCAGACCGATTATCGATTTAGTGCGATTGCTCTTTATTTATTTATTTATTATTGCCGACCGGCACATAACGAAGCACGCCGTTGCGCATGCGCGAAGGCGGTTGCCCCTGGCAACGGGCGGTGGCCCCTGGCAACGGGCAGCAACGCCGTCGCTGCGGGGTGGACGCCATTTTTAATTCCCGTTAAAAATATGCGCACTCATTAACACGCGACGCTGAGGTAAATTCATCAAAGTTTCACGTCCTCTTCACTCCCCCCCCCCACCCCAATGTGTGCAATTACTATCATAGAGTCGGTAGATAATAAAATTATAGCGATAAGACATTATTATTGTAGCGTGGGGGGGAGGGTAACGCACACAACACCCAGCCTCGGCCGGGTGGGCAATCTAGGCGAGGCCGGAGGCTCTGCACGGTACTAGGCCTCGACACCCCACACGTCTCAGGCGACGACTTTGTGGTATAAACTCGATATACCCAGCGTTGACCGGGGCAATAATATAATTAGGATCGCCCTATTCCCGTTCAATATACTTACGTGTCGCCACGTTTGCTTAACATTTCCGACACACACATTCACACATTTAGCTTTTACATTTAACATACAAAACGTCAGCATGTACTGCTGTCATCATAGGCAAAAATATATACACCTTCACCACTCTCCTTCACCACTCTCCCTCACTCACCATCACCACTCACCCTCACCACTCACTATCACTCACTATCACTCACCACTCACTATCACTGACCACTCACCACTCACCCTCACCACTTACCCTCACAACTCACCCTCACCACTATTCCTCACTACTTACCCTCACCACTCTCCCTCACCAATCACCAATCACCCTCAAGCATACTTGGCGACACGTAAGTAAGTTTTTAAAACGGGAATAGGGTGAGTGGTGGTAGTGAGGGTGAGTGTTGAGAGTGAGTGGTGAGTGGTTAGGGTGAGTAGTGAGGGTGAGTGGTGAGCGTGAGTGGTGAGCGTGACTGGTGAGGGTGAGTGGTGAGGGAGAGTGGTGAGGGAGAGTGGTGAGGGAGAGTGGTGAGGAAGAGTGGTGAGGGAGAGTGGTGAGGGTGAATGGTGAGGGTGAGTGGTGAGGGTGAGTAGTGAGTGGTGAGGGTGAGTGGTAAGTGGTGAGGGTGAGTGGTGATTGGTGAGGGTGAGTGGTGAGGGTGAGTGGGGAGGGTGAGTGGCGGTTGTTAGTGGTGATTAGTGAGGGGTGAGTGGTGAGGGTGAGCGTGAGTGGTGAGGGTGAGGTTGAGTGGTGAGCGGTGGGGGTGTGATTGGTGAGGATGAGTGGTGAGGGTGAGTAGTGAGGGTGAGTGGTTGTTGTGAGGGTGAGTGGTTGTTGTGAGGGTGAGTGGTGAGGGTGAGTGGTAAGAGTGAGTGGTGAGGGTGAGTGACGGTTGTGAGAGGTGATTAGTGAGTGGTGAGGGTGAGTGGTGAGGGTTAGTGGTGAGCATGAGTGGTGAGGGTGAGTGTTGAGCGTGAGTGGTGAGGGTGAGTGGTGATTGTTGAGGGTGTAATTGGTGAGTATGAGTGGTGAGTGGTGAGGGTGAGTGGTGAGGGTGAGTGGCGGTTGTGAGTGGTGATTAGTGAGGGGTGAGTGGTGAGGGTGAGCGTGAGTGGTGAGGGTGAGTGGTTAGGGTGAGCAGTGATGGAGAGCAGTGAGGGTGAGTGGTGATTGGTGAGGGTGTGATTGGTGAGGATGAGTGGTCAGGGTGAGTGGTGAGGGTGAGTGTTGAGCGGTGAGGGTGAGTGTTGAGGGTGAGTGGTGAGTAGTGAGGGTGAGTGGTGAGCGTGACTGGTGAGTGGTGAGGTTGAGTGGTGAGCGTGAGTGGTGAGGGTGAGTGGTGAGGGTGAGCAGTGAGGGTGAGCAGTGAGGGTGAGTGGTGATTGGTGAGGGTGTGATTGGTGAGGATGAGTGGTGAGTGGTCAGGGTGAGTGGTGAGGGTGAGTGTTGAGCGGTGAGGGTGAGTGTTGAGGGTGAGTGGTGAGTAGTGAGGGTGAGTGGTGAGCGTGACTGGTGAGTGGTGAGGGTGAGGGGTGAGGGAGAGTGGTGAGGGTGAATGGTGAGTGGTGAGGGTGAATGGTGAGGGTGAGTGGTGAGGGTGAGTAGTGAGTGGTGAGGGTGAGTGGTGAGGGTGAGTGGTGATTGGTGAGGGTGAGTGGGGAGGGTGAGTGGCAGTTGTGAGTGGTGATTAGTGAGGGGTGAGTGGTGAGGGTGAGTGGTGAGCGGTGAGGGTGAGCAGTGAGGGTGAGTGGTGATTGGTGAGGGTGTGATTGGTGAGGATGAGTGGTGAGGGTGAGTAGTGAGGGTGAGTGGTTGTTGTGAGGGTGAGTGGTGAGGGTGAGTGGTAAGAGTGAGTGGTGAGGGTGAGTGACGGTTGTTAGAGGTGATTAGTGAGTGGTGAGGGTGAGTGGTGAGGGTTAGTGGTGAGCATGAGTGGTGAGGGTGAGTGTTGAGCGTGAGTGGTGAGGGTGAGTGGTGATTGTTGAGGGTGTGATTGGTGAGGATGAGTGGTGAGTAGTGAGGGTGAGTAGTGAGGGTGAGTGGCAGTTGTGAGTGGTGATTAGTGAGGGGTGAGTGGTTAGGGTGAGCGTGAGTGGTGAGGGTGAGTGGTGAGGGTGAGTGGTGAGGGTGATCAGTGAGGGTGAGTGGTGATTGGTGAGGGTGTGATTGGTGATGATGAGTGGTGAGTGGTCAGGGTGAGTGGTGAGGGTGAGTGGTGAGGGTGAGTGGTGAGCGGTGAGGGTGAGTGTTGAGGGTGAGTGGTGAGTAGTGAGGGTGATTGCTGAGCGTGACTGGTGAGTGGTGAGGGAGAGTGGTGAGGGAGAGTGCTGAGGGTGAATGGTGAGGGTGAGTGGTGAGGGTGAGTGGCAAGTGGTGAGGTTGAGTGGTGAATGGTGAGGGTGAGTGGTGAGGGTGAGTGGCAAGTGGTGAGGGTGAGTAGTGAGGGTGAGTGGTGAGCGGTGAGGGTGAGTGGTTGTTGTGAGGGTGAGTGGTGAGTGGTGAGAGTGAGTGGTGAGGGTGAGTGGTGAGGGTGAGTGGTGATTGTTGAGGGTGTGATTGGTGAGGATGAGTGGTGAGTAGTGAGGGTGAGTGGTGAGGGTGAGTGGTGAGGGTGAGTGGCAAGTGGTGAGGGTGAGTGGTGATTGGTGATGGTGTGATTGGTGAGGATGAGTGGTGAGTGGTGAGGGTGAGTGGTGATTGTTGAGGGTGTGATTGGTGAGGATGAGTGGTGAGTAGTGAGGGTGAGTGGTGAGGGTGAGTGGTGAGGGTGAGTGTTGAGGGTGAGTGGTGAGTGGTGAGGGTGAGTGGCGGTTATGAGTGGTGATTAGTGAGGGGTGAGTGGTGAGGGTGAGCGTGAGTGGTGAGTGGTGAGGGTTAGCAGTGCGGGTGAGTGGTGATTGGTGATTGGTGAGGGTGTGATTGGTGAGGATGAGTGGTGAGTGGTCAGGGTGAGTGGTGAGGGTGAGTGGTGAGGGTGAGTGGTGAGCGGTGAGGGTGAGTGTTGAGGGTGAGTGGTGAGTAGTGAGGGTGATTGGTGAGCGTGACTGGTGAGTGGTGAGGGAGAGTGGTGAGGGAGAGTGCTGAGGGTGAATGGTGAGGGTGAGTGGTGAGGGTGAGTGGCAAGTGGTGAGTGGTGAATGGTGAGGGTGAGTGGTGAGGGTGAGTGGCAAGTGGTGAGGGTGAGTAGTGAGGGTGAGTGGTGAGCGGTGAGGGTGAGTGGTTGTTGTGAGGGTGAGTGGTGAGTGGTGAGAGTGAGTGGTGAGGGTGAGTGGTGAGTGGTGATTGTTGAGGGTGTGATTGGTGAGGATGAGTGGTGAGTAGTGAGGGTGAGTGGTGAGGGTGAGTGGTGAGGGTGAGTGGCAAGTGGTGAGGGTGAGTGGTGATTGGTGATGGTGTGATTGGTGAGGATGAGTGGTGAGTGGTGAGGGTGAGTGGTGATTGTTGAGGGTGTGATTGGTGAGGATGAGTGGTGAGTAGTGAGGGTGAGTGGTGAGGGTGAGTGGTGAGGGTGAGTGTTGAGGGTGAGTGGTGAGTGGTGAGGGTGAGTGGCGGTTATGAGTGGTGATTAGTGAGGGGTGAGTGGTGAGGGTGAGCGTGAGTGGTGAGTGGTGAGGGTTAGCAGTGCGGGTGAGTGGTGATTGGTGATTGGTGAGGGTGTGATTGGTGAGGATGAGTGGTGAGTGGTCAGGGTGAGTGGTGAGGGTGAGTGGTGAGCGGTGAGGGTGAGTGGTTGTTGTGAGGGTGAGTGGTGAGAATGAGTGGTGAGGGTGAGTGGCGGTTGTGAGTGGTGATGGGTGAGTGGTGAGCGGTGAAGGGTGAGTGGTGAGGGTGAGTGGTGAGGGTGAGTGGTGAGGGTGAGTGCTGAGTGGTGAGGGTGAGTGGTGAGAGAGTGGTTAGTTTTGAGGGTGAGTGGTGAGGTTGAGTGGTGAGGGTTAGTGGAGAGTGGTGATTGGTCAGTGGTGATTGGTGAGGATGAATGGTGAGTAGTGAGGGTGAGGTTGAGTGGTGAGGGTGAGTGGTGGTTGTGACGGTGAGTGGTGAGGGTGAGTGGTGAAGGTGAGTGGTGAGGCTGAATGGTGAGGGTGAGGTGAGAGTGAGTGGTGAGGGAGAGTGGTGAGGGAGAGTGGTGAGGGTTAGTGGTGAGGGTGAGTGGTGATTGGTGAGTGGTGAGGGTAAGTGGTGAGGGTGAGTGGTGAGGGAGATTGGTGAGGGAGATTGGTAAGTGGTGAGTTGTGAGGGTGAATGGTGAATAGTGAGTGGGCGTGGTGAGTGGTGAGGATGAGTGGTAAGGGTGAGTTGTGAGTGGTGAATGGTGAGGGTGAATGATGAGTACAGTCAATATGCACTGTTGTTATCATAGCAGGTACCACCACCACAGTATGTACTGCTCTCATCAGAGCAGGTACCACCACCACCACAGTATGTACTGCTGTCATCATAGCAGGTACCACCACAGTATCTACTGCTGTCGTCATAGCAGGTGCCACCACACTCGGTATGTACTGCTGTTATCATACCAGGTACCACCACCACAATATGTACTCCTCTCATCATAACAGATACCACCACAGCAGTATGCACTGCTGTAATCATAGCAGGTTCCACCACAATATGCACTGCTGTCATCATAACAGGTACCAACACAGCAGTATGCACTGCTGTAGTGATAGCAGGTACGACCTCAGTCGGTATACACTGCTGTAGTGATAGTAGATACTGCTATCGAGTTGGTAGATACCGCTATAGTAAATACTAAAACAGTCAGTATACACCACTACAGTCAGTCAATACTGCTACAGTCAGTATATACTACTATACAGTCAGTACATACTACCACGGTGAGTAACTACTAGAGTCAGTAGATACTATTATAGAGTGAGTAGATACTGCTATAGATTTTGTAGTTACTACTATAGTCAGTGGATACAACTATAGAGTCAGCAGATACTATACAGTTAGTCGTTACGAGTATATAGTCGGTAGATACTACTGTAGGCCCAGTAAATACTACTATGGTCAGTAGTTATTACAGTCACTAAATACTACTACACAGTCAGTAGCTACTACTGGCTCAGTAGATACTACGGTACAGTCAGTAGATACTACTACAGAGTCAATAGATACCACTTCCTCTGTTGTATGTGAAATATCTTCAATAATGGCGGGAGACGAGTTGAGGGGGCAGCACTTATTTATTCACAATGGTTGCACAGTGACAGGCACAACCGAGATAACGCCTATGCTACGCGTGCCTGGCTCGGCCACGCACTCAGTCTCTCCCGTAGGGTACGCGTGCCTAACTCTGCCTTGCACTCAGGCTCTCCGGCTACGCTCTCCCCACGGGGAGCTATCAGACCCCTACGCGCGCCCGGCTCGGCCACGCACTCAGTCTCTCCCGTAGGGTACGCGTGCCTAACTCTGCCTTGCACTCAGGCTCCCCGGCTACGCTCTCCCCTTGCCAGGCCACGGGTCTCGACCACTGAGTTACACAGCCCGGCCCTTACAACGGCGTCGGGCCGTGAATCCCAAGGCCTCGCCTCTGAGCCTCACAGAGCCCTGGCCCTTACAAGGGCAGCGGGGCTAGGGGTCCCAGGGCCTCTCTTCCTCCGTCTTCTGTCTTCGCCGGTTACCAACTCCCCGAGTGCCTCCGCGCATCGCCTTAGATAGCCCTCCGCTCCAGGGGGTGGGGCCTATGCGGACCGCGATGTGGGCACCCGCCTGCGGACCGTGATGTAGCCACCCACCACGCGCTGTCTCACGATCCTCCCTGCCAGCACGTATCACCACTACATATGTGTAATGCGGGCGTAAGCGACCTTCCGGAGGTGACGTCACGGGGGGTGGAGTCATGTGACGTGGGGGGAAGGTTCGGGGGCCTTAAGCGGGTAAACCGGAAGGGGAAGGCAGTCGGGGTGTGAGCGGAAAAGAGTGAGGCCACGCGGGCAAGTGTGGAGAGGGGGGGGCGCCGACGGCCATCGGGAGCCAACCCCGAAGATAAGAGGAAGCTGCGGAGTGGTGTGCAGCTGGGGAGGAGAGACAGCCAGGAGGGCTGCGTGTGAGAGGCAGCGGTGTGGCTGCCAGGAGGAGCTGCGGAGAGAGAGAGAGAGAGCAAGAAGCTGTGAGAGCTGCGGAGGGAGAAGAGCAGCAGAGAGTACAGCCAAGGGGGGCTGTGTGAGAGAAACAGCAGCGGAGCTGCTGTTGTGGATCGGGCCGACATTGGAGTCAGCACCGTGGAGAAGCTACAGAGTAAAGACAGCCGTGTGGGTGTACAGCACGAACCGAATAATAAAGGACACTGAGCCAGACATCGTGGTCCAGTCGTTTATTACACTGGTGTCGGAAGTGCAACGGCATGTCGAAACAAGTGAGGAAGAAAGTTACTCCGGCGCCTGCATCGGCTTCTTCGTCCGACGACGACGAACTCCCTCCAACCACGGATCCTGTTGGGGTGGTGGAGGAGAGCCCGGCTGAGGCGACCACGGGAACAGGAGTGGAGGATGTTGGCGCGGTGGCGGGTCCGTCCACATCATCAGACGCGGATCAACGATGGCAAGCGATGGCGGTACAACTGGAGGCACTTAAGGACGTCCTGGCGCATCTATGCCATCTCGTCGCGCCAGGGACGATGGATGATGCAAGTGGTGCTCCGCGGGCCGCCTCGTTGCCTGTCCTGCCGCCGCCATTGCCCACGCGGCAAGAGGCCGCCATTTTGCGCGCTCCGTGGCGCCAAACCGCCATCTTGGCCACGCCGCGGGCCGACGCCATTTTGAATTTGCCATCACAACCACCACCATTGGAAGACGGCGGGAAGAGGAGTCGGAGTCGCCACCTTACAACCGTTAAAGAATTTTCCGTCGGTGGGGACTGGAGCGCGTTCGCCTGCCGCTTCTTGGCGGCGGTACGCACAGCAAGATGGACCGATGCGGAGGCTTTGGAGGTGTTGCCGACTCTCCTGGACGACGAATCTGTCCGATTCTTCCGTTCCATAGCGACCGATAAGAAGGCAACTTTATGTGGTGTTTTTCAAGAAATGGCCGATGCTTATGAGCCACCAGATGATGCGCATCGGCGATTCGCTCAACGACAACGAGCACCAGAGGAGTCGCCCGTGGCGTTCAGGGGTGCGGTGCTGGAGCTGGCCATGGCAGCTTATCCTGAGACGCCACAGGACCTGCTTGAGCCTCTCATATTAGGGAAAATGTTGGAGCTGTCTCGGGATCTAGGGATCCCCATGCCTGTGTGTGGGCATGAGAAGCTAACTTCCCGGATGGCTGCTAAGTGTCTCGATGCGCAATTCAACCTCCGTCGCTGGAAACAAGTGACGGCGTGGACGGGGGGGCCCGTCAAAGAAGGGGAGGCACTGGGGTGGAACCCTGCGCAGGCCGTCTATGTTCCGGATGACCGGGGCCCTCAACAACTGACGGCCGCCTCTGCTCCATGGACGGGACGCGGCGGGTCGAGACCGCGCGCGGTGCTACCAGAACGGGGCCGTCAGGAGGCGAGGCCTGCGCTTCGGCGCAACGAGGCCGAATGTTTCCGCTGCGGGCGTAGGGGCCACTACGCCAGAGACTGCTGGGCCCGCTTCCCGGCTCCGCCGCAGCAGGAGGCCTCGGCACCGGTCAAGTCGGCTAAAGATCCTCCGAAACAGGCATGTCGGCACGCACCAGACACTCGGCAAGGCTTTCCACCTCACCCACCACCTGTGTTGCGCGATCCTATTGTTGTTGTTAAAGAAAGGCCATCGACGGGGCCTTTTCATTCAGTTACGCAGTGGCGCAAATTGGCACGGAGAGTTGTCGCGGCCGCTACGGGTTCGTCCACTGTACCGGGGTCCATACAAGGTGTGGACGTGCGCATTTTGGTTGACTCGGGGGCGTCTGCGACTATTATATCGGATGTCATTTTCCATCTGTTGGGCATTCCGTCGGGGGCTGTGCGTCCGGTTTATGGGTCGTGCGTCGCTGCGAACGGGGGTAGCATGGGTATCGTGGGTCAGGTGGATGCTAAGATATCTATTGGGGATGTGTCGGCCTCGGGTGTTGTGTTGATATCGAGATCTTTGGCGGTTCCTTGTTTGTTAGGCACCGATTTTTTGGCTAAGATGCCCATTTTGATCAAAATCAATGAGAATTGTATTGAACTGCCGGGGGGCCGTCAAATCTCGTTCCTGCCGTCGCCCTGGGGGCGACCTGTTTCGGCCGTACAAGTGCAGGCGCTGTCCGTCGCATCTGTGGACATCCCACCTGGTACACAGATGCTTATACCCTTGCGGTATCGGAAGCCCCTGCCTGATCGGCTAGGAGCAGTAGGGGTCTTGTTGTCACCGTCCGCCACGATATCAACCGGGTTGGCGTTAGTGGGGGCACAGACCATCGTCCGGCCGGATCAATTACCGTTTTTACAGGTGCTTAATGCGGGGGGAGAAAACGTCCGTGTCCCGGCCGGTACGGTTGTGGCACATGCCACTACGGCGTTTGCGACCCATGATTGTCCACATAGCCGGGGAGTTGTTGCTGGGGTTTCCGAGCCAAGGAGTTCGGATGATCGTTGGGTTGCTCATTTATGTGACGAAAATTCTTCCCTGTCCATGGAGCAACGTGGTGCGCTGCGTAAATTGTTGTTGACATATTCCGATGTGTTCAGCTCCGATGATTTGGATTTGGGCCGCACTTCCTTGCTTTACCATCACATTGAGACGGGCGATGCTGCCCCTATTCGATTAAATTCGCATCGGATGAGTCCTGCGGAGCGAGAACACGTACGGGGGGCAGTGGAAGACATGTTGGCTGCGGACATTATATCGCCATCTAACAGCCCATGGGGCGCTCCAGTCGTTTTGGTTAAGAAGAAGGATGGCAAATTGCGATTTTGTGTTGATTTCCGCAAATTGAATAAGATATCGGTGGCAGATGCGTACCCCCTGCCGCGTATGGATGACTCCCTCGACGCATTGTCGGGGGCTAAGTTCTTTTCCACACTGGACCTCTCTTCGGGATTTTGGCAGCTTCCCCTTGACGAGTCCTCACGGGAGAAAACCGCATTCCGTACGCCGCAGGGGTTATTTCAATTCAACTGTCTCCCGATGGGATTGAATGCGGCCCCTGCTACATTTCAAAGATTGATGGAGCTCGTTTTGACGGGGTTGCAGTGGGAGACATGTCTTATATATTTGGACGATATCATTGTCTTCAGCCGCACATTCGATGAACATTTGACGCGGCTGGAGACAGTGTTCACGAGGATGCGTTCTGCCAAATTGAAATTCAAACCAAAGAAATGTCACCTACTGCAACGGTCCGTCCGCTATTTGGGGCACATCGTGAGCGCTGAGGGAGTGTCCACGGATCCGGAAAAGACGGCGTGCGTCCGGGATTGGCCGACTCCGGCCACCGTGGGGGATGTTCGGCGGTTTTTGGGATTTGCCTCGTATTACCGAAGATTCGTGCCGGGTTTTGCGACGATTGCGAGGCCCTTGCATCTCCTTACGGGTAAAGGACGGAAGTTTGTTTGGGGACAGCCGGAGGAGGCGGCCTTTCGGAGTCTGCGTGATCTATTGGCCACGGCCCCAACATTGGATTATCCCGATTTCGATCACCCATTCATTCTTGATACGGACGCGAGTGACACAGGTATTGGGGCGGTGTTATCACAGTCTAAAGGGGGTGTAGAGCGTGTCGTGGCGTATGGTAGCCGAGTCTTGTCTCCTGCGGAAACCCGCTACTGTGTCACTCGCAGAGAACTATTGGCGGTTGTTTTTTTCCTACGGCAATTTCGACCATACCTCTACGGTCGTTCTTTTATTGTGCGTACGGATCATGCGGCCTTGCAATATGCCCTTAAAATTGACCAGCCATCCGGACAGTTAGCACGTTGGTTGGACACGCTACAGGAATTTTCCTTCCAAATTCAACATCGGAAGGGAGTGCGCCATGCGAACGCTGACGCACTTTCCAGATTACCGCGGCGCGCCCCTTGTAAATGTGAGTCGGGGACGCATAGGTGTTCGCCGATTCCAAACCCCCCTCAGCCGCTCACGTTGGCTGTCGAGAAGTCGGACACTCCGATGGAACCGGGACCGGCTGACGGGGTTTTGAATCTGCCGCGGTCTGTCTGGATCCGGGAACAGATGATGGATGAGTCATTGGTGTCCTTGCGGAAGCGGTCTGCTAAGGACAATGGGAGTCCGAGTACGGCTGTGGGGCCGCAAACCGCTCTCCGAGATGGTCTGCTTATGTGGCGGGAGGGGTTCCAGGAACGTTGGCGCCTGGTGGTACCAACGTCCTTGCGGTTCGAGTTGATTAGAACCCTCCATTGTGACACTCTCTTACATTTAGGGGTGCAGAAGACCTTGTTGACGTTGCAACGTCATTATTTTTGGCACGGCATGGCGACAGATGTCGTAGGGCACGTGCGCGCGTGCCCTGCGTGTGCACAACGTAAGCCGCCGAAACATCCTTACGTGCCGCCTCTCCAGTCGATTCAGGTGTCTCGAGTCAATGAATTGGTGGCGCTGGACATATTGGGACCTTTTCCACCATCGGCGAGGGGTAATAAATATTTGCTGGTAGGGGTTGAGTACCTCTCCCGTTGGCCGATGGCCTGGCCGTTGCCCGATCAGTCGGCCGCGGCCATTACCGACGCCTTTTTGTTTGGGTATATTATGGATAAGGGGGCGCCTGAGAGACTCCTCACGGACCAGGGCAGGAATTTCTCTTCTAAATTATTGGCGGAAGTGTGCGCGGGCCTTGGGACTAAGAAAGTACGGACATCCCCATACCATCCGCAGACGGATGGTATGGTTGAACGGCTGAACAGGACGTTGTCTGCCATGCTTTGCCATACCGTGAGTGAACAACAATCAGATTGGGATCTGCACATCCCCGGGGTGCTTTCGGCGTACAGGATGACGCCTCATGCGGCTACAGGATATTCGCCGTTTTACCTTATGTATGGTCGGGAAAACGTGCCGCCGGTGGATGTGCAATTGGGAACTGGGGTGAAGGGACCGCGTAAACCACTTCCTGAATACATTCAGGACACGGTTCGCCGAGTCACGGAGGCGCGGGAGAATGCCCGCGTGGCTACGGCCAAAGCCCAGGCCCGGAACGAGCGATATGCGCGACGGTCTGAGGGGGAGTGCCCTTGGAAGGTTGGGGACCTAGCCTGGCTTCATTGTCCACAGGTACGTCCGGGGACCTCGCCGAAATTGCACAAACCCTGGCATGGTCCCGTACGCCTCATTGCGGTTCCCAACCCACAGTCAGCACGCGTCCAGATTGGGTCTCGTCGCTGGGTTGTGCATACGTCGCGCTTGAAACCATATGTTGCTCCCTTACATGATGCGTCATCCCCCAATGTTGCCTTGCCGGGGTCTGTTGCTGCTGACTCTCCCCTGCCTGCGTCCATTGATCTCGCTAGAGCGCCTGTCGTACCTGTTCCAGACAGGCCGGCCGTGACATTGCGGGGGACGAGGGGCCCTGCTCGGAGGACGCCTGCCAGGTCTGCGGGACCTTCGAGCCCTGCAGCTCTTCCGACCCAGCTGCGGGCACGGTCACAGGACAAGCCCAAGACTAACTCTTTAGGGACACGGGACGTCGGTGGACTTCCGGCTACGACAGGGGGATTACCCCCTGTCATTCCTCGACTTTCATCGCGTTCCCGTTCTGCGAGTGGGCCGCCGACCGTCCGGGACGGGCCGGCGACCCGCACACGTTCCAAATCGCTTACGTTTCGTTGATTGTTGCTGTCTTGTTATTTTTTTCTTACAGTTGTATTTATTGCATGCTTTTGTACGTTCGTTGATGTTAATTGCGTTGTTGTTGTTCTTGCTGTTACACTATATGCTTAGTGTCCTTTAGGGGGGGAAGCTCGGTTCGCCGCATTACGATTTGCTATTGGTCAGCCGAGGTCGGCTGGGATTTTTCTACGGGGGAGGGTGGTGTAATGCGGGCGTAAGCGACCTTCCGGAGGTGACGTCACGGGGGGTGGAGTCATGTGACGTGGGGGGAAGGTTCGGGGGCCTTAAGCGGGTAAACCGGAAGGGGAAGGCAGTCGGGGTGTGAGCGGAAAAGAGTGAGGCCACGCGGGCAAGTGTGGAGAGGGGGGGGCGCCGACGGCCATCGGGAGCCAACCCCGAAGATAAGAGGAAGCTGCGGAGTGGTGTGCAGCTGGGGAGGAGAGACAGCCAGGAGGGCTGCGTGTGAGAGGCAGCGGTGTGGCTGCCAGGAGGAGCTGCGGAGAGAGAGAGAGAGAGCAAGAAGCTGTGAGAGCTGCGGAGGGAGAAGAGCAGCAGAGAGTACAGCCAAGGGGGGCTGTGTGAGAGAAACAGCAGCGGAGCTGCTGTTGTGGATCGGGCCGACATTGGAGTCAGCACCGTGGAGAAGCTACAGAGTAAAGACAGCCGTGTGGGTGTACAGCACGAACCGAATAATAAAGGACACTGAGCCAGACATCGTGGTCCAGTCGTTTATTACATATGTAAGGTGTTATTAGTATATATACCTACGAGGGGTAAAGATATTTTTTGAGGGGGGGGGGAGACCACAATTTTCGGAAACCTTTTGACATCAACTATTTACCCCACACTTTCTACAACTTTTTGGACTTGTGAAAGCCTCATATATTTGTTGGTGGAGAAATGTACAAACAGCCCACGGGCTTTGACAATACCTTAGTATCTGTGTATATATATGTAAGGTTTTTAAGAAATATATTTTTCACCCGGGCAAAGCCGGGTACTTCCGCTAGTGTTTTATATTTTTTTGGGGGGGCAGAGCTTTGTGACGTCAAATTTGAGGGGGGGGGGGGTCTGACTTTTTGTGACGTCGTGTGACGAAGGCGGGGGGGGGGTCAAAAATGGTCCAAAATCGCGTGACGTAATTTATGGACGGCCCTCTACGTGACTTTACCGAAAGAACCAAAGAGGAAAGGTTTTTGGGTCGCAAATGTTGTGGATTTACTCTCCAACACACCGGTTAGGTAACTGATTGGTGTGTTGCTTTCGCGACAGACTTACTAATTGGCTGTGTCGGGCGGTGGGGGGTTACGACACATTTCTACTTACGCAATCTAACCCGAAAGCGGAATGTGCTCCGTTATAACGTGGAATGTGCTCCGTTATAACGTGGAATGTGCTCCGTTATAACGTGGAATTTTGCTCCACTACAACGTGGAATGAGCTCCGCTACCACGTGGAATGTGCACTTATAACGGTACGATGCAGTAAGCGGAATGATACAGTAACACTCACAACCACCCACTCACCCAACCAACCACTCACTCAATCACTCAATCACCCAACCACTTACACATCCACTCAACCACTCACTCAACCACTCAATCACCCAACCACTAACCCAACCACTCACCCACCCACTCACTCACCCTACCACTCCCCCAACCAACCACTCACCCAACCAGTCACCCAACCACTCACTCACCCAACCACTCACCCAACCACCCACTCACTCACCCAACCACCCACTCACCCAACCATCCACTCACCCAACCACCCACTCACCCAACCACCCACTCACCCATCCACTCACCCACTCACTCACCCACCCACTCACTCACCCAACCACCCAATCGCTCTCCACTGTGTGCGTCCGTGACGTCACACCCTATTCCCAGTCGCCGTTACGGTGACATGACGTCACTTGGGCGCCGTCGGTGTGTGGGGGTGGACGTCACGCACGAGCTGGCTGGATTGACGTCACCGGCGAGACGACAACCGCGTCCTGGACCACCTGCCCCCTAGGTCGACTCAGCCTCAAATGTGTTACGTGGTTGAGCCGTGGTGTGTATCGTAGTCGTTAAACATCGCCACTGGGGGGGGGGGGGGGGCGGAGAGACAAAGGCGGCCGGGCGAGCGTGGTGCTGACCACCCACACCACCCCCCCCCTTCTGTGTCGTGTGCCACTTGCCCCGACATTCTGGTGAGGCTATACCGGGTGGCGCGCGTGGGTGGGCGCCTTTGTCTTTGTGTGAGTTGGGGAGCGGTGGTGCAGCGGTTAGCGCAGCGCTGCCGCCCTACGGACCCTGCAGGGTCCCGGGTTCGATTGCCCTGCTCACGGCTGGGACTCCCCTAGGTTGACTCGGCCTCAAATGAGTACGCGGCTCGGTGTGTAGTAGTCGACATCGGAGATACAAAGGCGGTCGGGCGTGGTGCTGGCCACCCACCTCATGCTCGCTAACAGCACTTGCCCCTGCAGCCTGCTCAAGGCTACCCGGGGGATCTTTGTCTGTGTATAGGTGCTGCTGCTACTCGCTACTAACAGCACTTGCCCCTACAGCCCTGCTAGAGGCTACACGGGTGACCTTTGTGTATAGCTGCAGCTGCTACTCGCTACTAACAGCACTTACCCCTGCAGCCTGCTAGAGGCTACACGGGGGACCTTTGTCTGTGTACAGGTGCTGCTGCTACTCGCTACCAACAGCATTTGCCCCTACAGCCTGCTCAAGGCTACCCGGGGGATCTTTGTCTGTGTATAGGTGCTGCTGCTACTCGCTACTAACAGAACTTGCCCCTGCAGCCTGCTAGAGGCTACACGGGTGACCTTTGTCTGTGTATAGGTGCTGCTGCTACTCGCTACTAACAGCACTTGCTCCTGCAGCCTGCTAGAGACTACACGGGTGACCTTTGTCTGTGTATAGGTGCTGCTGCTACTCGCTACCAACAGCACTTGCCCCTACAGCCCTGTTAGAGGCTACACGGGGGACCTTTGTCTGTGTATAGGTGCTGCTGCTACTCGCTACCAACAGCACTTGCCCCAACAGCCTGCTCAAGGCTACACGGGGGACCTTTGTCTGTGTGTAGGTTCTGCTGCTACTCGCTACTAACAGCACTTGCCCCAACAGCCTGCTCAAGGCTACCTGGGGGATCTTTGTCTTTGTAAGTGAAAACAGCCACTGCATCGTGTGGCACTTTCGGATGCTGCGGATTGTGCGGCCGTCTGGAACGTTTTTTCCTTCCGATATTAGTGTACCACTGGGAGTTGCGATGCACTTGTAAATCATCGTCATCATCATCGAGATTGACAAACTATCTAGAACTGCTGCTTGTTGTTGTTGTGTTCCGTTTGTTGCGCGGTTGGCTATGTACAGTGCAATAAAGTTGAACATACATACTACACTACACACTACACTATACACTACACTATACACTACACTACTATACACTACACTACTATACACTACACTACTATACACTACACTATACACTACTATACACTACACTATACACTACTATACACTACACTATACACTACACACGACACTACTATACACTACACTACTACACTATATACTACACTATACACTACACTACTACACTATACACTACACTATACACTACATTATACACTACACACTACACTACTATACACTACACTACTATACACTACACTATACACTACACTATACACTACACTACTATTACACTGTGAGCGTCTGCCCTCTCTGTGTCCCGGCACTCACCACGAAGGCATCAACATCATTCCTGTTAATTCCCTTCCTCCGCCCTCCCCCAGCACCCAGAATGAACGACGAATCAGCGACGAGGCTCCACTGCCCGGTCTGCGACTGGGTAGTGGTCAACCCGCCGGCGCTGGAGGACCACATGAAGCGTCACCGGGGCCGCACCGAACCGGTGATGTACCAGTGTCCCCACTGCCCGTACCGGACGGACAAACCCTTCACCTTGATGAGCCACCAGCGAACTCACGGCGGCGAGAGGCGCTACAAGTGCCGCGTGTGCGGGGAGGGGTTCGCCGAGCCGGAGGACTTCCGCTCCCACCAGCGGGTCCACGTGGAGGAGAGGCCTCACCGTTGTCCCGTGTGCAAGAAGGCCTTCGCTGAGCCGGAAGCTCTCCGCTCTCACCAGAGGTTCCACGCGGGCGAGAAGCCGTACCGCTGCGGCGTCTGCGGCATGGACTTCACCCGCGTCGACCACTTCCGCAGCCACCAGGTAATCCACACGGGTGAGAGGCCCTACGGGTGCACGGTCTGCGGCAAGAACTTCACGCGTTCGGACTACCTGCGCAGCCACCACAGGACCCACACGGGCGAGAAGCCCTTCAGGTGCGTCACCTGCGGCAAGGCCTTCGCCCACCCGGGCACCCTGTCGACTCACGCGAGGATCCACACTGGCGAGAAGCCGTACGCGTGCGACGTGTGCGGCAAGGCGTTCACGAACCCCGGTGGCTTCTACATCCACAAGAGGATCCACACTGGCGAGAGGCCGTACGCGTGCCCCGTCTGCGGCAAGGCGTTCGTGTGCGCTGGGGCGCTGAACACCCACCGGATGGTGCACACGGGCGAGAAGCCGTACAAGTGCGACACGTGCGACATGGCCTTCCAGCGGTCCGGCGCCCTGAGCACGCACCGCAGGACGCACACGGGAGAGAGGCCGTACGCTTGCGGCACGTGCGGAAGGGCCTTCTCGGACCCCAGGGCCCTTCGTGCGCACGGCAGGGTCCACACGGGCGAGAGGCCCTACAGGTGCGCGGTGTGCAGGAGGACGTTCACGCAGCGGCGGGCCCTCGCGGTCCACCGCAGGACGCACACGGGAGAGAGGCCGTACGCGTGCGGCGCGTGCGGCCGTTCGTTCGCTCAGCGGAGGTCCCTCGTCGTGCATCAGAAGGTGCACGGGGCGGCGACGGCCGCGGCGGGGAAGGGGCCCCGCGGCGAGGGCGGAGAGGCGTCGACGATGCCGTCGGGCGGCGCTCCCGAGGGCGCAGACGGAGGGAGCGTGACGGGAAAGGGGAAACGCCGGGGATGCATCGCGAGCAAGGGGGCGACGGCCGCCCTACCGGAGCCGCCTGACTCTGGGGGTGAGCGCGCGACTTTCCCCGGAGAGGCGGCGGCGAGCCCTCCTCCTCCTGCGTCCGCCGCGTCGGAAGAAGAAAGCCGGGAAAAGCCCGCCGGCTTCGTCGAGACACGCCCGGAGGTAATGAAGGCGGAGAGCGGAGGCGGAGACGCCTCCTCGGCGAAGGTGAAGGAGGAACGGGAAGGGGACGTCGGAGGCTTCGAGGCGTGGCCGGGGGTGAAGGTGGAGCCCGGTGGCGAGGTCGTTCCGTGCCGCCCCCCCTCTCTGCCGATCGTGAAGCGGGAGCCGGAAGACGGCCACGGGAGCGAGACGGAGCCGCGGGTAAAGTTGGAACGCGGAGATCCGGACTCCTCCGTCTCCCTGTTGAGTGTGAAGCAGGAACCGGAGGAAATCCTCAGTTGAAACAAGGCCGAAGGAATGGGGTGGAGTTAGAACGTGGGGATCAAAATGCCTCTCCCTGCCAGCCGATCGTGAATCGGGAGTCCCAATGACTCACCCGGTAGTGGGACAACTGCCGAGGGGGACAGTTGGAACAACGGAGGTTCAGGACTCCTCCGTCTCCCTGTTGAGTGTGACGCGGGAACTGGAGGAAATCCTCAGTTGAGACAAGGCCGAAGGAATGGGGTGGAGTTAGAACGTGGGGATCAAGATGCCTCTCCCTGCAAGCCGATCGTGAATCGGGAGTCCCAATGACTCACCCGGTAGTGGGACAACTGCCGAGGGGGACAGTTGGAACAACGGAGGTTCAGAACTCCTCCGTCTCCCTGTTGAGTGTGAAGCGGAAACCGGAGGAAATCCTCAGTTGAGACACGGCCGAAGGAATGGGGTGGAGTTAGAACGTGGAGATCAAGATGCCTCTCCCTGCCAGCCGATCTTGAATCCCAATGATGGCCCTGATAAGCAGCTACATTTGGAGGCTTGCACCCGCTTTTCTCTCCGCCTGATTGAAGACCGCTTGTGTTATCTTTGAGTCTTCTTGGTTCTTTCGGTAAAGTCACGTAGAAGGGAAATAAAAAAATAATAAAACATAATAAAATAATTCTCACGACGTTTCGGCCACAACGCAAGCAGCCGTCCTCAGGTGAAGAACAGGTCTGTCGGAAAGACAGCGTCTGAATGAAACACCACCAGGCTTGGAGCGTATATTTAAGCTGGGTTGGAGGGGGAAGGGCGCCTTGACAAAGGAATTTGCATATCAACAGTTACGCTGCCAAGATTGGTGGTGTTCATTCAGACGCTGTCTTTCCGACAGACCTGTTCTTCACCTGAGGACGGCTGCTTGCGTTGTGGGACCGAAACGTCGTGAGAATTATTTTATAATGTTTTATTTGTATTATTTTATTATTTCCCTTCTACGTGACTTTACCGAAAGAACCAAGAAGATGAATCCCTGCAGTCACGAAAGCTTTAAATCGAAATTTATCTTTGAGTTTTTTGTTTTCTGTTTACGCGGCTTTAGCAAAAGAACCGAGAATATGAACGTCACATTTATCCCCCCCGTCGATTTAAGAAGAAAACGGGAGGGAGTCTGTGGCTGTCCGACTGATGATGCTGAGCTGGAATTACCGGCGAAACGTCACGGCTGCTCGAATCGTAAATGTTGTAGCTGGTTTACACTCCCCAACACACAACCTATACACTACACTATACACTACACTATACATTACTATACACTACACTATACACTACACTATATACTACACTATACACTACACTATACACTACACTATACACTACTATACACTACACTATACATGACTACACTATACACTGCACTATACACTGCACTATACACTACACTATACACTGCACTATACACTACACTATACACTACACTATACACTACACTATACATGACTACACTATACACTGCACTATACACTGCACTATACACTACACTATACACTACACTATACACTGCACTATACACTACACTGCACTATACACTACACTATACATTACACTATACACTGCACTATACACTACACTATACACTACTCTTTACACTAGACTACACACTACACTATACACTACACTATACACTACACTATACACTACACTATAATTGTAAATGTTGTAGTGGATGTATTCTTTAACACACAACTGATGTAGTGCTGTACTAGTATACTACACTATACACTACACTATACACTACACTATACACTACACTATACACTACACTGTAAATGTAGTGGATGTATTCTTCAACACAAATAGTGTAGTGCTGTACTAGTATAGTACGCTATACACTAAACTATACACGAATCTATACACCACTATACACTACACTATACACTACACTATACACTGCACTATACACTACACAATACACTACACTATACACTACACTATACACTGTACTATACACTGCACTATACACTACACTATACACTGCACTATACACTACACTATACACTACACTATACACTACACTATCATTGTAAATGTTGTAGTGGATGTATTATACAACACACAACCGGTGGAGTTCTGTAACTAGTATACTACACTATACACTACACTATACACGACACTATAATTGTAAATGTTGTAGTGGATGTATTCTACAACACACAACCGGTGGAGTTTTGTAACTAGTATACTACACTATACACTACACTATACACTACACTATAATTGTAAATGTTGTAGTGGATGTATTCTTCAACACACAACCGGTGCAGTGCTGGAACTAGTAAACTACACTATACACTACACTATACACTACACTATACACGACACTATATACTACACTATATTTGTAAATGTTGTCGTAGGTTTACTCTCCCAACACACAACCGGCGTAGCGCTGTAACCGGTAAAGAATTGGCCACGTTTTGTCGACGTGGGTTTAACTCTCCAACACACGCACACAACACGTGCGCGCTGTTGTTTTGCCCCCGATGTTCGAACATCGATATTGGTGCACGCGTTATTTATTAAACAATCGTAAAACACGGAGGCCCACGGAGTGAGTCTGTCACTTTGCCAGCGAGCGGTGGGTTATTGGCACGGATAGCAGCGGTGTTGAGTACGTCACCCGTGCCACCCGTCCCACCCGTGCCAACGTTTTCCACCCGTGCAAACCGTGCCAACGTTTTCCACCCGTCCAAACCGTGCCAACGTTTTCCACCCGTGCCACCCGTGCCAACGTTTTCCACCCGTGCCAACGTTTTCCACCCGTGCCACCCGTGCCAACGTTGCCACCCGTGTAAACCGTGCCAACGTTTTCCACCCGTGCCAACGTTTTCCACCCGTGCCAACCGTGCCAACGTTGCCACCCGTGCAAACCGTGCCAACGTTTTCCACCCGTGCCACCCGTGCCAACGTTGCCAACCGCGCCAACCGTGCAAACGGGGTGGGGAACGTCCGGCCCGTGGGCTGTATAAGACCCGCGGAATCATTCGGGTCTGGCCCTGCCAAGGCAACCACACGCAGGACTCGAAATTCAATAAACCTGGAAAAGCAGTTGCGAGTAGCAGCGACATCATCAATACCAGCAGCTAACATCATCACCACGCCTCGCCAAAGAGAAGCAGTTCCAGCCCATCGCATTAGGGGTGAGTTAATGAAATGTTTGACCAAATCTCACGGGCGAATTTTTGAGTTGAGCATTTTGTATGGCCCGCGAATGATGTTACAGAAATATCCAAATGGCACTTGGCAGAAAAAAGGTTCCCCGCCATTGCAGTTTAACAACACATTCCTGCGGAGGGAGCTGGTAGGAACGTTGGGTTGCTCGGTCAATGGCCAGGGTCAACGGCGGCGTGGTGTATTCCGCAAATATGGCCGACTGTGAGGGCGGGCACAATCCGGCTTGAGTAGGTTAAACATTGAGTTTTATAAGGGCACCACGGGGTGACCGGCCCCTCCCCACCCAGCCCCACTCCTCCCACCCCCCACCCAGCCCCACCCAGCCCCACCCTCCCCACCCAGCCCCTCCCCACCCTCCCCACCCAGCCCCTCCCCACCCTCCCCACCCAGCCCCTGCCCACCCAGCCCCTCCCCACCCAGACCCTCCCCCACCCAGCCCCTCCCCACCCTCCCCACCCAGCCCCATCCCTCCCACCCCCCACCCAGCCCCACCCTCCCCACCCAGCCCCTCCCCACCCTATCATCCAACAGTGGATTGAAAATGGCTCAGTGATGATGACGTAGCCTGTTGTTGTGAACGTGACGTCACGTAACCATTTTGTCAGTTAAAGGGCATCGGTGCGACTCGTCCCTACGTCACTCGCTCGCGTACGCGAGACGTGACGTCAAAACGCCTCCTGCCGTCGGTCGGCACGCGTGACGTCACATTGCCGTCGGCGTACGCGAACAGTGACGTCAGAACGCTCGTCGGCGTGCGCGAGTCGTAGCTAGTCGTGACGTCAGAACGCTCGTAGCGGAGTCGTGACGTCAGAACGCTCGTCGTAGCGAGTCGTGACGTCAGAACGCTCGTCGGCGCGAGCCGTGACGTCACCGGCGTGCGCCGTTTCGCTGTGGAGCGAGGCGGGAGAGCGGTGGCGCAGCGGTTGCGGCAGTGACCGCGAACGAAGCCGCCTCAAGAGACCCGGTTCGACTCCCCCCGCGTGCCCAGCGGGGCCTGCGGCTCACGGCCACCGTCACCGCCACGAGCCGCCTCCTCCACAACCACCACAAACACCTCCTCCATCCACGACCACCACCTTCACTATCACCACCTCCTCCACAACCACCACAAACACTACCACCACCACCACCACAAACACTACCACCACCACCACCTCCTCCACTACCACCACCAGCACCACCACTACAGACACTACCACCACCTCCACTACCACCACCACTACCACCACCTCCACTACCACCTCCTCCTCCACTACCACCACCACCTCCATCCACCACTACCACCGTCACCTCCTCCATCCACCACCACTACCACCACCACCTCCTCCTCCACTACCACCACCACCTCCATCCACCACTACCACCGTCACCTCCACTACCACCTCCACTACCACCACCACCTCCATCCACCACCACAAATACTACCAGCACAACCACCACCTCCACTAGCACCACCACCTCCACTACCACAAACACTACCACCACCTCTTCCATCACCTCCTCCATCCACCACTACTACCACCACTTCCATCCACAAACACTACCAGCACCACCACCTCCACTACCACCACCACCTCCAACCACCACTACCACCACCTTCACTATCACCACCACCTCCAACACTACCACCACCACTACCATCACCACTACCACCATCACCACTACCACCACCTCCAACCACCACTACCACCTCCTCCATCCACCTCCACTACCACCACCTTCACTATCACCACCACCGCATCCACTACCACCACCACTACCACCACCTCCACTACGACCACCATCACCGCCACGAACCGCCTCCACTACCTCCACCACCACCGCCCCCTCTGTGTCGAATATTTGAATGCGGCCTTCCCTTACGTCGACTCAGCCTTAAACCAAGTGCAAGTTGGGTGGTGTGTGTGTGGTGTGTATGTGGTCTGTGTGTGTGTGGTGTGTGTGTGGGTGGTCTGTGTGTGTGTGGCCTGTGTGTATGGTGTGTATGTGGTCTGTGTGGGTGGTCTGTGTGTGTGGTGTGTGTGTGTGGTCTGTGTGTGTGTGTGGTCTGTGTGGTGTGTGTGTGGTCTGTGTGGTGTGTGTAGTCTGTGTGCGTGGTCTGTGTGTGTGGTCTGTGTGTGTGTGTGATCTGTGTGTGTGTGGTGTGTGTGTAGTCTGTCTGTGTGTGTGGTGTGTATGTGGTCTGTGTGTGTGTGGTGTGTGTGTGGTCTGTATGTGTGTGTGGTCTGTGTGTGTGGTCTGTCTGTGTGTGTGATCTGTCTGTGTGTGTGTGGTGTGTGTGTGGTCTGTCTGTGTGTGTGTGTGGTCTGTGTGTGTGTGTGGTCTGTGTGTGTGTGGTCTATACTCTTAGGTTTTTTTTCACTTGATGCAGTAATTTTAGCTGACGGTCCCACCTGATGACGGAGACTTGCGTTGCCTCCGAAACGTGATTTATTATTTTATTACTATTATTACTTTTGAGAATCCGAGTGTCTCTGTGTCTGTATTTTTCTCAGTGTCTCTGTGTGTATGTCTCTGAGAGTCCTTGTGTCTGTGTGTGTGTCTGTGTGTTTCTGTGCCTCTGTGTGTCTGTGAGTGTCTGTGTGTGTCTGTGTGTGTCTCTGTGTGTGTGTCTGTGTGTTTCTGTGCCTCTGCGTGTCTCTGTGTGTTTGTGAGTGTCTGTGTGCGTCTCTGTGTGTGTCTCTGTGTGTGTGTGCCTCTGTGCTTGTCTGTCTGTGCCTGCCTCTGTGGTGTCTGTGTGTGTGGGGAGCGGTAGTGTAGCGGTTAGCGTGCTACGAGCGAGTTCGTCAATATCGTTGATGATGTAAAAGTGCATCATAGCTCCACCATTGGAACCTCATTTGCCAGTAGCAAAATATGAAAAAAATTTTTTACCCTTTTATATGGCAACAAAACTGACACCTTTTTTACACAAGGAGTCATGTTTGCATAGACAACAATACCTGTGGTCGGAATGCAAACAAAAAACATAACTCTGATAATGTATGCACTGTCCTTGAAGTTGATTGGTCCACACCCAAGACAGCTTTCCTTAGAGCCTAGTCTCACATGGTGTTGGCTCCCAGTGGCCTCCTAATATCACAAGGGAAGAGCGTTCCAGACGGCCGCAGAAGCAGCAGCGCATGTGAACGCACCGTCTTTGTTCGTCGGCCAGCCAAAAGTTGCCGCTCGCGTGATGATGGTTCCACGCTCCTTGACGAGATCAGCAGTGAGGTGTTGTGATCCATTTCCGGCGGCCAGCACTTTGTGCCAGAGGTCGCAATCGGGTACCCGATACCCGTACCCTACCCGATACCCGGCTACCCGTACCCGGCCGGGTACGGGTACAGGTACCCGTTTGCGACCCTGGTGCGGCCGGGTACGGGTACGGGTAGGCCGTGAGTCAATGGTGAGTAACCGTTTGTCACTCATTTCCCAACGTTTTGTCTCTTCTCACAATTCAAGTTCCTAGAATCAACCCACCCGTGCCTGCAATATGGCATCATCCCAGAGGTCGCAATCGGGTACCCGTACCCTACACGATACCCGGCCGGGTACGGGTATCCGGGTATCGGGTAGGGTACGGGTACCCGTTTGCGACCCTGGTGCGGCCGGGTACGGGTAAGGAATCAAAACCAGTTTGCGACCTCTGCTTTGTGCGTGTAATGAGTGCGGCCTGATTAACGTGTTCGTTATTAAGGCTGCTTTGTGGAAGTGGCGACCGGAAGCTATTGGTGAGCCCAAAGCCGCCGCCGCCGCTGCGAGGATAAATGAATGCCCTTCTCGTGTCTGTGTTTTCTAGGTTCGTGCTAAACTGTGGTACTACACACGAAGGATTGAAGGGGAGGGAGGGGGATTCACTTCCGTCTCGTGCTCCCCCAAAATGAACGAAGACGATGAGGAGGAAGACACGAAGATCTTCTGCCCAGTCTGCAACTGGGTGGTGGTCAGCCTGCCCGCGCTGGAGGACCACATGAAGCGCCACAAGGGCTGGACGGAGCCCGCTCTCTTCCGATGCCCCCACTGCCCGTACAGCACGGACAAGGCAGTCGCCCTCATCAACCACCAGAGGACACACACGGGCGAGAAACCCTACGAGTGCAAGGTTTGCGGCGAGGCGTTCTCCGTGTCGGAGGACTTCCGCGTCCACCAGAGGGCGCACGCGGATGAAAAGCGTCACGTGTGTGCCGTGTGCGGCGACGCCTTCTCTTACGCGGAGGCGCTCGGCACGCACCAGCGGGTGCACGTGAGCGAGAAGCCCTACCAGTGCAGCGTGTGCGGCGCGGAGTTCACGCGCACCAACCACCTCCGCAGCCACAACCGGGTGCACACCAAGGAGAGGCCGTACCGGTGCTCGGCCTGCGGCAAGTCGTTCGCCCGCTCCGACAACCTCGTCACGCACCAGCGCGTGCACACGGGAGAGAGGCCCTACCGGTGCGGCGTTTGCGGCAAGGCGTTCACGCAGTCCGGCACGCTCGTCGTGCACGCCCGGATCCACGCGGGCGACGGCAAGCCGCGGAGGGGGGGGGGGCGCAAAGGCGAAGGCGGTGGCGGCGAAGGCGGCCGCGTTCGTGGCGGGTGGAGGAGGACACAACTCGGGGCCGAAGGCGGAGCGCGACGGCCGGCCCACCGTGAAGGGGAAAGCCGAAGAGGAGGAGGAGGAAGAGGAGGAGGAAGAGGAGGAGGAAGAGGAGGAGGAAGAGGAGGAGGAAGAGGAGGAGGAAGAGGAGGAGGAAGAGGAGGAGGAAGAGGAGGAGGAAGAGGAGGAAGAGGAAGAAGTCGTCAAAGCGGACGTTCCAGCACCAGTTCCGGCACCAGTTCCGGCGCCAATTCCAGCGCCGTCCGTCGCTCCGTCCGTCGTGAATCAGGAAACCGAAGAGAGCCCTCGGCTGTGAGGCACGGCCGGCAGTCAAAGCAGAATCAGAAGGTCCGGTGCCTTCCCATAGCCCCAATCCGTCACGAAGTGGGAACTCCAAAGAGAGTCCTCAGCTGAGACAAGGTCGGCTTCGAAGGTACAGCCATTCAACTATGAAACTCTGTTCATTGTTAGCGGGCGTGAGGCCTACGTAGCTCCTCTTCGGAAGGGGGGACCCTGGCTATCGTGAATGACAGCACCTCAACAAAGTGGAAGATGTCATCGTCGTCGCGTGGACATGTACAGCAGGTGGGGGGGGGGGGGGCGAAAACTCGAAACCGCGGTGACGTCGATTCTCAATGTGAAAAGGGGGAAAAGAACGGCGGACCCGGAGAAAAATCCACGGCCACCACTGGGAGAGAGAGACGCAGACTCCAAATAGGCGTCAGGGTTTGGGATCGAACCCACGAACCTCCTGTACACCAGGCGAAGTAGTTAACATCCCGCCACTCTGAGATGTATCACCAGCCTACCGCCCCCCCATCACCATGCGTGGATTTTTCTCAGTTTTTTTTCCCCTCCACATTTAGAGTATTTGGCTGCTGCTATAAATTTGCCCGTGGTGATATCAGCCACTTCGTTGATCTATCATTTGTGATAGCCAGGTCGCTGTGAAAAAAAACCAGCTACATAGCTCAGTGGTTGGCCATACCAGATTAAATTTAAACAGTTTAGTCTCAGATATTTCCTGACCTATTGGTACCATTGCATATAGTTCAGAAAAGACTTAAGAACGGGCAATTAAATAGAAATAAAGAACGGCTGTACAATTGAGAAGACATTGTTAGGCTTTTCTTTGAAAAAATACCAACAACAAACCCTTAACACCGCATCAATGGCTCTCATGCCGCCCGCGACACTTCAAGGGAGGCCCATGAGGGTGACGTCAATGTCAGATGATGCGCCCCGTAGCAGCATGGGGTGGGGGGGGATGACCTTCGTCGATGTGGAAGGCGTCTTAGCCAATCAAAGGAAGGGAAATAAGGGGGCGTGCCTCTCGACCACGACGTAACCGTCTCGATCCGCGCCCCGCTCTTGTTCCTGTGTCCAATTAGCGATCCCCAACCGCCCAAAGCATGCCCCCATTGCCACCATGACACCACGTGTGGGCAAAGACACGCCTACTTCTAAGCAGAGGTCGCAAACGGGTTTTGATTCCTTACCCGTACCCGGCCGCACCAGGGTCGCAAATGGGTTCCCGTTCCCTACCCGTACCCTACCCGAAATGAGTGACAAACGGTGACTCACCAGTGACTCGCGGCCTACCCGTACCCGGCCGCACCAGGGTCGCAAACGGCTACCCCAGGGGTCGGCAACCTGCGGCTCCGGAGCCGCATGCGGCTCTTTTGAACCTTGACCGCGGTTCCGGGGCGGATGCTAGCGAGGGGAGGAGGCGCACTGTGACACCTGCTGTGGCGTTGCCGCTGCTGACAGGTCGCCGCTCCGCTCCACACTGCCCGCCCGGTGACAGGCAATAACGTTGCCGTTGCTTTGTCACATGTTTGGAAGAAGTAAAAACCTTCCTGGGCAGCAAAGAGCTCACCTTTGCTGAGCTGGAACAGCCAGAGTGGCTGGAAAAATTACATTTTATGGTAGACATGACAGCACATCTAAACACGCTAAATACAACCCTTCAGGGGAAAGGAGGCACAGCCCTGCACATGCTGGAGGAGGTTTTGGCATTCGAGCACACGTTGACAGTGTTTGTCAAAGATTTACAGAGAGGTACACTGTCTCACTTTCCCTCTTTGAGAGAGTTCAAACAAAGTCATGATACGATAAATTTGGAATATTTCAAGTCTGCAATCACCACAATGCAAAGTTCGTTTGGGAAACGATTCTGTGAGTTCAGAGAGGAAAAAACGACATTATCCTTCCCTGTCACTCCCCTGGCGATCGATCCATCCCTATTGAATATGACTGCATTTGCAGGTGTAAGTCAACCTGATCTTGAGATGGAACTGGCCGATATAGCCGACAAAGATATATGGGTGTCCAAGTTCAAATGCTTGACCGCTACTCTTGAGGATGTTGCCCGTCAGAAGGCCATTCTGGCTCAGAATCATAAATGGAGTGATATTGAAAACCTTCCCAAACAGGACAAACTTGTATTCGAAACATAGAATGCCATCCCCAACACTTATATAAACATGAAAAAGTATGCATTTGGAGTCCTGTCGATCTTCGGCTCCACATATGTATGTGAGCAGGTCTTCTCCAACATGAACTATATTAAAAACAAACATCGATCACGCCTCACAGATGACAGCTTGCAAGCCTGTGTGAAAATGAAGGTGACGTCTTACAGCCCTGATGTGCAGACACTGTGCACTGAGGTTCAGGAGCAAAAATCCCATTAACCAGGTAATTTAGCTATTTGCAAAAATATATTTTACATTGTTAAGTGAAAAAGTCCTTTTTTTATTCAGATTGACAGCTGACTGCACGATCCTGTATATAGCAATAAGGTAAGAAACAATATATGCAGTGTTATATTTGTTTTAAATGTTGCAATGGTTTTGCGGCTCCCAGTCTATTTTTTCCTTCGGAAACGGGTCCAAGTGGCTCTTTATGTCTTAAAGGTTGCAGACCCCTGGGCTACCCGTACCCGGCCGGGTACAGGTAGCCTGGTATCGGGTAGGGTACAGGTATCGGGTACCCGGTTGCGACCTCTGCTTCTAAGTGTCCGCTTTTATTTCATGTCGGCTTTTATAGTATTACAGCCCCGGCGAAGAACGGCGTCTTAGCCAATCAAAGGAAGGGAAATAAGGGGGCGTGCCACTCGATCACGAGTCTCGATCCATGCCCCCGCTCTTGCTGTTAAGCAGAAATAGGGTATTTATTTAGTGTAAATACTTACTTGATCTTAAACAGGTGTTAAAGTCCTTGCTTTTTCATGTTATTTGATGTCTGTTTATAGACCAAAAGTGTGTCCAATTTTGATTTGAAGCTTTCGTGACTGTAGGAATCCATACTCTTTAGTTCTTTCGGTAAAGTGACCACGTAGGTTGAAAAAATAATAAAAGATCGCGACGTTTCGATCGCAACACAAGCGGTCATCCTAAGCATATTAGTTGCTGCAGCTCCATACTATTAACATTCCTTTCCTTTATTAATGCTAATCTTACTCCCTCCCTTTGATGCTGCTAATCCTGCATAATGCATGGGCATATGACTTTGAAACCCCCCGCCCACCTCCTACGAATTCCACAAATAATGACTAATCCCATATCTGCATTTCCCATAAATATGCTAAATTCCTCTTGATATGCAAATTCTTTTGTCAAGGCGCTCTTCCCCCTCCATCCCAGCTTAAATATACGCTCCAAGCCTGGTGGTGTTTCATTCAGACGCTGTCTTTCCGACAGACCTGTTCTTCACCTGAGGACGGCTGCTTGCGTTGTGGCCGAAACGTCGTGAGAATTATTTTACTATGTTTTTATTTTTATTATTTTATTATTTCCCTTCTACGTGACTTTACCGAAAGAACCAAGAAGAAGATCACGACGTTTCGATCGCAACACAAGCGGTCGTCCTCAGGCGGAGGAAAAAAAAAATCCAGCAGTGGGACTGCTGAATCAGCGAGAGAGCTGTTGCAACAAGGTTATATATGTGGCGATGGACAAGAAATTGCCACATATATAACCTTCATACTCTTAGTTTTTTCGGTAAAGTCATGTAGGTAAAAAATGAAATTAAAATAAATAAAATAATAAAAATCACGACGTTTCGGAGGCAACACAAGTCTCCATCAGGTGGGACCGTCACAGCCAGATTTGCTGTATCAAGTGAGATACAGCAAATCTGTATCAAGTGAGATGCTGTATCAAGTGAGATACAGCAAATCTGGCTGTGACGGTCCCACCTGATGACGGAGACTTGTGTTGCCTCCGAAACGTCGTGATTTTTATTTTATTTTTTATTAATTTTAATTTCATTTTTTACCTACGTGACTTTACCGAAAAAACTAAGAGTATGAATCCTTGCAGTCACGAAAGCTTCAAATCTAGATTCTATAACCTTGTTGTAACAGCTCTCTCGCTGGTTGAGCAGTCCCACTGCTGGATTATTATTTTATCTGCCTGAGGACGACCGCTTGTGTTGCGATCGAAACGTGGTGATCTTTTATTATTTTTTCTACCCACGTGACTTTACCGAAAGAACCAAAGAGTATGGATTCCTGCAGTCACGAAAGCTTCAAATCTAGATTCTTTCGGTGAAGTCACGTAGATAGAAAAAAATTAAGTTGATATAAAATAAATAAATACATTTTTCTTAACTTTACTGAAATAAAAATGTATCAAATCAAATAAAGCAATACAATTATTCTTTATAGAAAAAAGTATGATTGAATATTTCTTTAATTTGTATTTCATTAACTTTTTTATTATTATTTCTATTATATTATATTTATTTAGTTTTATTTTTCTACCTACGTGACTTTACCGAAAGAACCAAAGAGTTTGTGTCCAATTAGCAATCCCCAAGCACTTAAAGCAGCAACGCCCCCCTTTGCCGCCATGACACCACGTGTGGGCAAAGACACGCCCACTTCCCAGTGTCCGCTTTTCATGTCGTATTACAGCGCCTTGGGTGTGGGAGAATGCGGTAAACGTGCACGAAGAGGGGGGTGGAAGGACCCGATCGCGTGGGCGGGGGGGGGGTTCAAACGTTATGCTTCTCAGTTAAACACGTAGCAGGCTTTCGCGACCAATATTATTCATAATCAACGTTTTTGGGTTTAGATCGCGTTATTTATAAATGTGTTGTAACCCTCCACCACCCGACACGGCCAATCAGTAAAAAAGTGTCACGTTGACAAAAGACAAATAGTTCACTGCTTTAGCCCACCGGTGTGTTGAAGCGTGAAACCACAACATTTACAATTTTTGAGTACGACGTTTCGCTGGTAATTGCATCCAGCATCATCGGGCAATTCGCCAGAATGGTGAGGCTCTGCTCCATCTCCCGTTCTTATATAGAGCAGCAGCAGCAGGGTGACGTCATCATTAACTCATCAACTCATCAGGTGCAACGATTTGAGGCGGGGGGGGGTGGGTTATTGTAATTATATACTAGATTAGTAATCAGGCAGTTGTTACGATGCGAGTTGTAGATTAGTAATCAGTTTGAATGTGTTTTATTGTAATTATGCTAGGTTAGTAATCAGTGTTTGTTTCCCTATAAGGAATATGCTTCTCACCGAAGCACAGGAGACAAGACAGCGTGTTGATGAAGTTCATTGTAAGGAATTCTGTGAGGGCAGAGATGGCTGTCGCCACTTCTTCGGTCGAGCGGCGCTTTCGGATGCGCTGCTCCTGCGGCCGTCTGGAATGCTTCTTCCGATGTTAGGAAGTCACTGGGAGCTTCGCACTTTTAAACCATCATCTAGATTGTGACACAAACGCATTTCTCTAGAACTGCTTTTTGTGTGGTGTTAGTTTTGTCGTCCTTCACCCGCACCTCCGATTAGCGCGGTTGGCTACGTCCAGTATTCGTGAAATACGTTCAACGTATATTCGCACGTACAAAACAGGTCACTGCATGGAACCAGGATGATCCCGTGAATGAGCTATGATTGTGAATCGAGGTGATCGTACAATTTCAATATACATCAAATAATCTCGTGCTTAAAGAGCAAGATTTACGCTTGTATCGGGCGTTACTTTTTTTCGGAATCTCGGGGGACAAAACGTTGTCGATTGGGAAAGGCGGACATTTTCCACGCATGCCGTCGGCAAGAGAAACATTTTTGGTTGTACGCACGTTTTCCTCTGACCTACCGTGTGCGAGATACAGAGCGTGACGGACAGAGACTTGCACGATACACGGTGTTTCCCTCGTTAGTCGCGAGGGAATGCGCCCCGGCGATGCTCGTTAATGGGAAATTTAGCGGATAAATGATATTGGCTGTACGCAAAACTTCATTTTAATGAATTACCTTAAATAGGTAAAACACGTTCCTTCGGAGTGGGCAGGTAGGAACTTGGTTGGACAGCGCGGCGTTCGGGGGGGGCGCCAGTTGGATGAGTGGGCATGTTTACCCTTCCCCCCACACTCCCCAACATCGTCAACCAATCGCGGCATAGCTTCGTGTTTGGTGGGGAGGTGCATGGGTGGGCGGAATTCCGGATATGCACGACAGACAGACAAATAATCCCTGGTGGGCAGTGTGGAACCTGTTGTTCCTACCTGTATACGTTTTGATTTAAAGCTTTCGTGACTGCAGGGATTCATATTCTTGGTTCTTTCGGTAAAGTCTTGCTGTGGATTTCACACCTGATGATGATTGCTTGTGTTGCAGTCGAAACGTCGTGAGAATTTGTATTGTTTTCTATTTTTATTACTTCATTATTTCCCTTCTACGTGACTTTACCGAAAGAACCAAGGATAGGTAAATTAACTTTATCTCATCACTTTCTCGATGCAGCAGTCGTGTAGCGTTACAGATGCCATTCACGGGTAGCCAAAGTCGTGGATACCAAGTTGGCGAATGACGAGGGATTCCTGTAATCGGCGGAAGTGATGAACCCGGCGAGTCCGGTAGCTTGCGGTTAAAGAGAGACATTTCTGTAAAATAATCCTGATTAATGTTACATTTTCTACATGCATGCTAACATTTCAATGAGAATCCACTGATATACAGTGGAACCCCTCTACACGGCCACCCGTGTTAATGACTAAACGCTTTACGGCGGGCCTCCGTAGAACCCAATGTGTTCGCTTACCGCCCGTTCTCCTGTTAAGTCAGGCTGTTGTAGGTACAGTAAATATTAATGCATTGCTTAATCGTGTTTATTTTCATATGTGTTTATATTGTCAGTATCTTTACGTATGAATATACATTATTAAAATATGTACATTTTTGGGGTGAAAAGGGGCAACTTTCCATGCTATCTGAACGAGTTAAGACTTTAACATGTATTTCCTATACTCGCTTAACGACCAAATCACTTGACGGCCGGTTTTGTGGAACCAATTACCGTCGTTAAGAGGGGTCCTACTGTAGAGCGGTAACGTGACATCACAAAATAGGTACGTCCTACTATTATGGAGCCGCTGTAGAGTAGCTGACGTTTGCGAAGACGGAGAGAGGGAGGGGATTGGGCTGACCGCCCCACCCGAGTGGGTTCCGTGAGCGGGGCTACCTGTTGTACTTTTATCTGCGGAGGGGAAGACAGGGGAGGAAGAGGGAGCGGGAGGGGGACGGGCTGGGTGGGGCGGGGGGAGCAAGGGGGGGGGGCGGAATGTTGTATATAATAGCCTGGTATGTGACATTGCCAAATTTCAAAATGATAAAACTGACGGGCACGTATCATTGGCGACGGGGCTATGTCCAGGGTTGGATGGAACTCGTGAAGGGATTGGGATGGGGGTGACATGGTGAAACAAACGCGTGTGCGTGTCGTTCCGTAGTCATTTTATTGTGAACCACTCCAGAACGTGCCGGAATGTGTATCCCTGCCTATGAAACTGTCGTCATTGTTAATTGCCAATAAAGTTGGCCAAAAACAAAAAAAAACAGCGATGCCTTAACATCATTTATTCTGACTGGATCTCAACTAGCTTCCCACTCGTATTTGAAAGCTCAATTACTTTTCATAAACGTGCGATGTCAAAAACTCCTAGAAAACCAGCAAAGTCCACGACCAGTTATTCCTCTTAACAGATATAGGTTACTGTGACTGACTAATCAACTGATTTAAATTCTAATGATATTCTAGACAAAGCCTTCGCTTGTAACTATAAAAATCTTTAAAAGACGTTCCTTCAGAGTGGGCAGGTAGGAACTTGGTTGGACAGCACATTCGTGCGATCCGTGTCACGCGGCGCAACCTGCGTGGGGCAGCGCGTCACGTGGTGCTGAGCCCGCCTGAGCACTCTATGAAATACAAATCGGGGGCGTGGCTATGCACGACAGACAGACAAATAATCCCTGGTGGGCAGTGTCGAACTGTTGTTCCTTCCTGTAAAATTTACGTTTCAAACATGCCCCCTGAACCCCCAAAACAAATCTGGATATAATTCATAATGTTGACAATCGTGAGAAGAAGGACTCAGCTCACCACCGTGTTCAGCGATGGTCTCTTTATTCGATGACCCACAGGAAGCATCTCCGGTCATACGGCAGGAAACACACCACGCTCCAGCACTCCGCACGAAGAACTCCCCCCCCCCCCCTTCCTCTCTCACCAGAGGTCGCAACCGGGTACCCGATACCCGTACCCTACACGATACCCGGCTACCCGTACCCAGCCAGGTACGGGTACGTGTACCCGTTTGCGACCCTGGTGCGGCCGGGTACGGGTAGGCCGTGAGTCACTGGTAACCGTTTGTCATTCATTTCGGGTAGAGTACGGGTAGGGAACGGGTACGGGTACCCATTTGCGATCCTGGTGCGGCCGGGTACGGGTACGGGTAAGGAATCAAAACCCGTTTGTGACCTCTGTCTCTCGCTCTCCTCTTTTATCCCCTGGCGCTCGTTCCTTGCCACTCATTGCCCAGGAGCTTTTGTTCCAAACGATGACTCACTGACCCACTGACCAATCATTGAGTCTCCTCCCTAATCTCTGCCCAGGGGTTTGCCCCCCAGGTTGACGATTAACTGGCCAGGCACCCGGGTGTCTTCGTTCCTTGCCCAATCACTCATTGCCCAGGGACTTTTGCTCCAGAAGATGACTCGCTGACCAATCATTGAGTCTCCTCCCTAATCTCTGCCCAGGGGTTTGCCCCCCAGGTTGACTATTAACTGGCCAGGCACCCGAGTGTCTTCGTTCCTTGCCCAATCACTCATTGCCCAGGGACTTTTTCTCCAGAAGATGACTCGCTGACCAATCATCTCCGAGTCTCCTCCCTAATCTCTGCCCAGGGGTTTGCCCCCAGGTGACGATTAACTGGCCAGGGGCTTCTGTCCCAGAATAGGACTCACTGGCCAGCCGGCGCGGAGTCTCCAACAATAGTGTCGGTCGTTATACTTCTTAAGAAGGCGAATCCGTATCTAGTAGTCTTATCAATAACAACTCATTGGTGTAGCTTCAGTAGAAACCCCACTATTTGGGAGGTCCAATAACCGCCAAGAGCCAACTCTACTTAACAGCTGCCACGCATCACATCGCAGTTCTTTATAGAGTTCCATGAGGTGTCACCTTTTATTTGTGTCATTACTTATGACTCCAGCGGTCCACCGGCACAGGACTTATTTCTAGTATCTTCCAACACTTCGTGATAGTTTCTCCATCCATTCTGTTCACTCGTGCAGACACGCTCGTGCTTTCCAACGGCCGATGTATCGGATGGCATTTTCTCAACATTTTTCTCTCCTGGTCAGCTTCTCGAGTGTTTCATCTCCGCCCCACGAGACCTGCCCCCTCTGTGTATTACACATCCTCCACCCGCGCCACCAAACTAATAAAGGTCCCAGTCGAGGACTCGCTCTCACTCGACATGCTTCCTTTTGTAGTCCCCTCCTACTTCACCTTCCCATGGAGACCTCAACATCCGTTCCCAAAGCAGAGACTCGGCCACCCGTGTGCCACCTTCACAACAGCCGTGTCTCACAGCCGGGGCTTCCTTCCCGTTCATGCTTCACGATCGAGCAGGGAAACGAGGCACCGTCACCTCCACCTTCTACCTTCACCCCTGACCACGTCTCCGAGCCGGGTCGTTCTTCACGCTCCTGCTTCACGATCGACGGCGAGATGGAAGGACCATCGCTACCTTCGCGTTCCACCTTCACCCTCGACCGCGCCTCAGAGCAGGTCCCTTCGTCACATTCCCGCTTTACAATTGACAGGGAGGTCGAAGGAGGCTCGGGTCCACATTCCACCTTAACCCCCGGCCACGTCTCAAAATTGGGGTTTTCTTCGCGCCCCCGCGCCACCGTGGGACTCTCATCCTCAACGGTCACCTCCACCTCCCCGGAGGGAGTCGCGGTTTCGTCCTCGGGGTCTTTGGACTCGGCGGATGCCCCCCTGCACGTAGCGCACTCGTGGCGTCTCCTGCCCCGGCACGTTCCCCTGGGAGCGCGAAGGCGAGCCGAAAACGTCAACGTGTCCCCGCACTTTGTGCACTTGCAGGGCTTCCCACCGGCGTGGGTCCTCTGGTGGATGCGGAGGGCTCCCGAGTGCGTGAACGACTTCCCGCACGTGGGGCACCCGTAGGGCTTCTCCCCCGTGTGGATCCTCTTGTGGATGCCGAGGGTTCCCGACTCGGAGAAGGCCTTCCCGCACGTGGGGCACGCGTAAGGCTTCTCCCCCGTGTGGATCCTCGTGTGTATGCACAGGGCTCCCGATTGGGCGAAGGCCTTCTTGCACACGGTGCACTTGTAGGGCTTCTCGCCCGTGTGGATCCTCTCGTGTATGACGAGCCCTCCCGACTGCGTGAATTCCTTGCCGCACGTCGCGCACCTGTAAGGCTTCTTGCCCGTGTGGACCCTCTTGTGGGTGACGAGCGTGTCCGAGCGCGCGAACGCCTTGCCGCACACGGCGCACGCGTACGGCTTCTCGCCTGTGTGGATCCTCTGGTGGCTGAGGAGGTGGTGCGACTGAGTGAAGTCCATTCCGCAGACGGTGCAGTGGTAGGGCTTTTCGCCCGTGTGGATCCTCTCGTGTTCCCGAAGGTCCTCCGACTGCGCGAACGCCTTTCCGCAGAAGGAGCACTTGTGCCGCTTTCGTTTGGCGTGAATCCTCTGGTGGGAGCAGAAGTCTCCCGAGTTGGCGAAGACTTCACCGCACACCCTGCACTTGTAGGGCTTCTCGTCGGCGTGAGTCCTCTGGTGGCCGATCAGAGTGGCCGCTTTGTCCGTGCTGTACGGGCAGTGGGGGCACTGGTACAGCACGGACTCGGTCCGACTCCTGTGCCGCTTCATGTGGTCCTCCAGGGCGGGCAGGCTGATCACCACCCAGTTGCAGATCGGGCAGTAGATCTTCATCTCTCCTCCCTCGTTCATTTTAATGTCTCGGGCGCTGGGATGCAGTGAGGCACGAGAAGGAAAATCATCCCCTCCGCCGAGGTGTGAACCTAGAAAAAGTGAAGAAATTGTCCGTTGTGTACATTGAACTTCGTTCGCACCATACGTAGACAACGGTTCTGACCGGCGGTACATTTTGCCGGATGGCATTCTCGCATTATTTTAATGTATACATAGCCCCTTGACCGAGGTGCTCGATCAATAATCGGATATTTTGACAGCACCGGTGTTAGTCGAACAGGACAAAGAAAACTCAAGTATCCAAGTATTCATAGCTTGGGTTGAGTAATTATATCTATTGCAACAGGCATACATCAACAACAACCGCCATTCGCCACTAACTGACGGTGACATCACCACGGCGCTTGTGCCAGGCTAGGTGCACGTTAAGGCCACGTGAAGTGTCGAACGCCCGATGGCAGGAGGCCACGGGGCAGACCCAGCAGGTGCCACGGGTCGACTGACTGAGATGACTGGCTGATGCAAGTCATACGCACACGGACAGCCATTAACAACACAGACACACAGATAGACAGAGATGCCCCGTATAGCCTTCACCCAGATTGTTGGGGCAAGTGCTGTTAGCGAGCACCTATGAAGGCCGGCACAGTGGGTACACGAGTGGGTGGGTGGCCAGCACCACGCCCGGCCGCCTTTGTCTCACCAGAGCCAATGTTTTTAGGCACCGCGCCAGCTACTCAATTGAAGCCCCGTGAGTGGGAATCGAACTCGGGTCACCGGGTTCGTAGCGCTAACCGCTGCACCACCGCTCCCCATACACACAGACAGACAAAGACACAGGCTCACAGACAGACAGACAGACACATAGACAAAGACAGACTGACAGACAAAGACAGTCACGCATACAAAGACAGACACGCACAGACAGACACACACAGACATACACAGACACACACACAGACAGACACACAGACAGACACACACAGACACATACAGACAGACACACACAGACACAGACAGACACACACAGACACATACAGACAGACACAGACACACAGACAGACACACAGACACACAGACAGACACACACACAGACACACACAGACAGACACACAGACACACACACAGACACACACAGACAGACACACACGCAGACAGACACGCAGACAGACACACAGACAGACACACACAGACAGACACACAGACAGACACACACACACAGACACACACAGACAGACACACAGACGTCCTCACCACTCTCGCGCTCTTCGTCCATCCGTGACGTCAAACCCCAGCGTCTCCAGCAGCCGCCACGGCGGCCGACGTGACGTCACGTCCCCCCCGCGTGTGGATCCTCTCGTGGATGACGTCACTCGCGCGCCCTCCTGTTTGCGGAGAGATGACGTCACGCGAGCGTGATGGGGTTGAGCGTGGAGGGGGACGGAAGTGACGTCACATACGAGAGCTGACCAGAGGAGAGAGCGGACAGTGGTCCGTGAGTGCGGCCTCCCCCTAGGTAGACTCGGCCTCAAACGCGTTACCTTGTAGCGTCGTCACCGGGGAGAGAGACAAAGGCGGCCGGGCGCGCGCGCTGGCCACATCCGCCGCAGTGCCGGGTCCTTCGTAAGAGCACTTGTCCCGACATTCAGGTGAGGCTATACCGGTTGTAGGTGGGCGCCTTTGTCTTTGTCTGTGTGAGTTCGGGGAGCGGTGGCGCAGTGGTTAGCGCGCTACGTTCTGCGAACCCGGCAGGGGCACGGTTCACATCAGTGGCGGCCTTCATAGGCGCTGCTGCTACTAACACAGCACTTGCCCCTACAGCCTGCTGCAGGCTACCTGGGGTAGCTTTGTCTTTGTGTCTAGGCGCTGCTGCTGCTCGCTACTAACACAGCACTTGCCCCTACAGCCTGCTGCAGGCTACCTGGGGTATCTTTGTCTTTGTGTCTAGGCGCTGGTGCTACTAACACAGCACTTGCCCCTACAGCCTGTTGCAGGCTACCTGGGGTAGCTTTGTATTTGTGTCTAGGCGCTGCTGCTGCTACTAACACAGCACTTGCCCCTACAGCCTGTTGCAGGCTACCTGGGGTAGCTTTGTCTTTGTGTCTAGGTGCTGCTACTAACAGCACTTGCCCCTACAGCCTGCTGCAGGCTACCTGGGGTAGCTTTGTCTTTGTGTCTAGGTGCTGCTACTAACAGCACTTGCCCCTACAGCCTGCTGCAGGCTACCTGGGGTAGCTTTGTCTTTGTGTCTAGGTGCTGCTACTACAGCACTTGCCCCTACAGCCTGTTGCAGGTTACCTGGGGTAGCTTTGTGTCTAGGCGCTGCTGCTGCTCGCTACTAACACAGCACTTGCCCCTACAGCCTGTTGCAGGCTACCTGGGGTAGCTTTGTCATTGTGTCTAGGTGCTGCTACTAACAGCACTTGCCCCTACAGCCTGTTGCAGGCTACCTGGGGTAGCTTTGTCTTTGTGTCTAGGCGCTGCTGCTGCTACTACAGCACTTGCCCCTACAGCCTGTTGCAGGCTACCTGGGGTAGCTTTGTGTCTAGGTGCTGCTGCTAACACAGCACTTGCCCCTACAGCCTGTTGCAGGCTACCTGGGGTAGCTTTGTCTTTGTGTCTAGGCGCTGCTGCTACTAACAGCACTTGCCCCTACAGCCTGTTGCACGCTACCTGGGGTAGCTTTCTCTCTGTGTTTAGGTGCTGCTGCTACTAACAGCACTTGCCCCTACAGCCTGTTGCAGGCTACCTGGGGTAGCTTTGTCTTTGTGTCTAGGCGCTGCTGCTGCTACTACAGCACTTGCCCCTACAGCCTGCGGCCAGCTACCTGGGGTAGCTTTGTCTTTGTGTCTAGGTGCTGCTACTAACACAGCACTTGCCCCTACAGCCTGCTGCAGGCTACCTGGGGTAGCTTTGTCTTTGTGTCTAGGTGCTGCTGATGTTTCAAAGAGACGGACCCAATTTCAAAGCAGTTTAATTCACGATGACAACGTGTTACTGTTGCACGCACAAATTACAGACGGTTTTAATGAGTTATCAAGTTTTACGAACCATTTTACTGGTAGGAACCACCTGGTTCCACCAGCCCACAGGGGATTATTGTGTCCGTCCGTCGTGCATCAAAAAATGGGAGGGGTGGGGTGGAGAGGGGAGGGTGAGAGGGGCTCGGTGGGGAGGGTGGGGCTGGGTGGGGAGGGTGGGGCTGGGTGGGGAGGGTGGGGCTGGGTGGGGAGGGTGGGGCTGGGTGGGGAGGGTGGGGCTGGGTGGGGAGGGTGGGGCTGGGTGGGGAGGGTGGGGCTGGGTGGGGAGGGTGGGGCTGGGTGGGGAGGGTGGGGCTGGGTGGGGAGGGTGGGGCTGGGTGGGGAGGGGCTGGTCACCCCGTGGTGCCCTTATAAAACTCAACGTTTAACCTACTCACGGCGGCTTGTGCCCGCCCTCACAGTCGGCCATATTTGCGGAATACACCACGCCGCCGTTGACCCTGGCCATTGACCGAGCAACCCAACGTTCCTACCAGCTCCCTCCGCAGGAATGTGTTATAAATGCTATGTGCGCCCTCCGCCTGCTGTACGGACAACATCGAGACGATATCATCTTCTTGGTTCTTCCGGTAAAGTCACGTAGAAGGGAAATAAAATAATAAAAATAAAACATGATAAAATAATTCTCACGACGTTTCGGCCACAACGCAAGCAGCCTCCCTCTCTACGCCCCTCCCTCTCTATGCCACGCCCTCTCTATGGCCCTCCCTCTCTACGCCCCGCCCTCTCTATGGCCCTCCCTCTCTACGCCCCGCCCTCTCTATGGCCATCCCTCTCTACGCCCCACCCTCTCTACGCCCCGCCCTCTACGGCCCTCCCTCTCTATGCCCCTCCCTCTCTACGCCCCTCCCTCTCTAAGCCCCGCCCTTTCAAGTGGTAAGAGTTTCATTCATGGGCGGTTCGTGGTTGCAGAGAAAACGCGATTTCAAATCGGGTCCATCTTGTTGAAACACCCTGTATAACAATTGTTGTTTTCGTTTTTGTTGATGTTTTTTTTAGTTTTTTTCGTTTTTGTTGATTTTTTTTAGTTTTTTGTAGTTTTACGTTTTTTTAGTTTTTGTAGTTTTTGTTGATGTTTTGTCGTTGTTTTTTTTGATGTTCTTTTTCTCTCCCCCTGAGTTTTCGTGGCCATTTGGCGGGCACTTTTTGGTTTTCCTAATCCTCCTCCCTTGTGCCTCGCTCCGTGTCTGCCCCCCCCCTACTGCCCCCCCCCCCCCCGCTGCCCCCCCGCTGCCCCCCCGCAGCATCCGCCAAATCCGTGGCCCAGCCAAAAAAAAAATGAACAAAGAGGTCAAACGGATCTGCTGCCCGGTCTGCAACTGGGTGTTGGTCAGCCTGCCCGCCCTGGAGGACCACATGAAGCGACACGCGGGCCGCACCGAACCCGTCGTCTACCAGTGCCCCCACTGCCCGTACGGTGCCGACACCGTGAGCGTCCTCATCGGCCACCAGGCGACGCACGACTCGGCCGAGTCGTCCAAGTGCGCCGAATGCGGCAAAGTGTTCATCGACGCCGAGGTGCTGCTCCGCCACGAGGCGTCGCACGCCGTCGAGAAGCCCCACAAGTGCACCATGTGCGACATGGCGTTCGCGCAGTCCGACAGCCTCGCCGCCCACCGCAGGATCCACATGCGCGAGGTGCTCTTCCAGTGCACGGACTGCGACATGGAGTTCGCCCGCGCCGACTACCTCCGCAGCCACCAGCGGACTCACACCGGCGAGCGACCGCACGGCTGTGCCGAGTGCGGCAAGACCTTCGCCCGCTCGGGAAGCCTCCGAGCCCACGGCCGCACGCACACGGGGGAGCGCCCGTACGCGTGCGGCGAGTGCGGGAAAGCGTTCGCTCGCTCGGGGGCGCTTCTCACGCACCGGCGCACTCACACCGGCGAACGTCCGTACGCGTGCGGCGAGTGCGGGAAAGCGTTCGCCCGCTCGGACAACCTCGTAGCGCACGGCCGCCTGCACTCGGGGGAGCGCCCGCACGAGTGCGCCGAGTGCGGCAAGGCGTTCGCGGAGCGCGTGGCGCTGCGAATCCACGAGAGGGTGCACACCGGGGAGCGTCCGTACGCTTGCGGCGTGTGCGGCGAGGCGTTCGCCCGATCGGGCGCGCTGCACACGCACAAGATGGTGCACACCGGGGAGCGTCCGTACGCGTGCGGCGAGTGCGGGAAAGCGTTCGCGCGATCGGGGGCGCTGCACGCGCACAGGCGGAGCCACGCGGTGGCAACTCCGTGAGGCGGGATTGGTTCGTGCGTGCGTGTGGGTTAGCGTGTGCGTCGCTCGCAGTCGGTTTCGTGTTTTGCGAGCGCTAGGTGCGTGTGTGTTGGTGTGTGTGTGCGTGCGTGGGTAGCGGTGGTGTAGCGGTTAGCGATCTTCTCTATGAACCCCGGCAGAGACCAGAGGTCGATTCCGGATCACGGCCAACACCAGTCGGTCGACCCGTGGCACCTGCTGGGTCTGCCCCGTGACCTCCTGCCGGCGGGCGTTGGACACTTCACGTGGCAGCCTCGACGTGCACCTAGCCTGGCGCAAGCGCCGCGGTGGTTGTTGTTGTGTGTGTGTGTTTGTGTGTGTGTTTGTGTGTGTGTTTGTGTGTGTGTTTGTGTAGCAGTAGAGTGTAGAGGTTAGCGCTACGCCGCGCTACGAACCCGGCGACCCGGGTTCGATTCCCGCTCACGGCCAACACCGGTGACGTTTATCTGAACCGGTCCAGGGCCTCCCCTAGGTCGGCTCGGCCTCAAATGAGTACCTGGTGCGACATGTAAACATCGGCACTGGGGAGACAAAGGCGGCCGGGCGTGGTGTTGGCCGCCCACCCCCTCGTGTGCCGTGCCGGCCTTCATAGGCGCTCGCTAACAGCACTTGCCCCTACAGTCTGTTCAAGCTGTACGGGAGGGGGGGGGGGGGGCTTTTTTTCTTTGTACTGTACGTCGAACTTCTTTCGCGCCGTACGTGAGCCGAGCGTTGCTAATCGGTGGTGCGGGGGAGGGGGTGGGGCAACGAACGTAACAAGCAGTTGTAGATGTTTCAGTGTAGATGTAAAAGTAGCATCGTAGCATCCCGGCAGCGCCCGGCGCTCGCTGACGATCCGCAGCTCCTCGACGAGAATCGGTTCAACTCGACGCGTCAATTCGACGCGCAGCGATCGCCGGGGCGGAGCGAGCGAGACGGCGGGAGAGCGAACGCTTGGAACGCTGCGATTTGGTCCTCCTGGCTACTACCGGCAGACATTGACCCGCGCGACCGAATGTTGACGACCACGGGAACGCAAACAGCGCGGAGAGCGAATATCTTCGACGTCAATGAAGACCTTGGCGTGCACGCGGTCTCAAAAATCTCGAGGGGGTTACCTGCCGACAAGGAAGACAGCTGACATTTGGTGGCGCAGGTCGGTTTTAGGACACAAAAACACATTCCTGCTGCGGAGGGAGATGGTAGGAACGTTGGGTTGCTCGGTCAATGGCCAGGGTCAATGGCGGCGTGGTGTATTCCGCAAATATGGTCGACTGTGAGGGCGGGCACAAGCCGGCGTGAGGAGGTTAAACGTTGCGTTTTATAAGGGCACCACGGGGTGACCAGCCCCTCCCCAACCAGCCCCACCCTCCCCACCCAGCCCCTCCCCACCCTCCCCACCCTCGCCACCCAGCCCCTCCCCACCCTCCCCACCCCGCCCCACCCAGCCCCTCCCCACCCAGCCCACTCCCCACCCAGCCCACTCCCCACCCACCCAGCCCCTCCCCACCCAGCCCCTCCCTCCCCACCCAGCCCCTCCCTGCACGACGGACACAATAATCCCCTGTGGGCTGGTGTAACCAGGAGGTCCCTACCAGTAACAGGAGAGAGAAAATCTATCTGCGATGTGAATAAAGACCTTCATCTGTACGTGGCCTCAAGAATTTCGAGGGGGTTGACTTGCCGGCAAGGTAGGGAGCTGAAATTTAGTATCCAGGTAGTTTTTAAGACGCAAAAAACTCCCAAGAGTCGTAATTTTAAAGCCCCCAATTCTCGAGTTTAAGAGCCACACACACATACGCGTTTGTGCGATGCCGTTCAGGAGCCGTTGGCGCGAAATCAGATAAAATGTTAAGCGAGATCCACACCTGGGGGTTCTATCTTTTATTCGTTTTTTTGAGACATTTTCGATGCGAGCGTTTATTTGTTTTCGAACGGCGAAAAAAAGAATCGCGCATTATCCGGCGTTCACGTCCAAAGAGTTCGAAAACGCCACAAGGCACGAGAGCAACCCCCTCCTCCCCCTCGTAGACTATTAAGCTCGCGAAACTTTCTCGTTCTTTCTAAAAACAAAACGCGACGTTTTAAAACGAGCAGCTTCCCCATCGGCGGGAGAAGCGGTAATGGCGGCCGTCGGCCATTTTGTTTGGTGGGATTTTAGCGACGAAAATTTGCGTGGAGTTCGTTGTTAAAAGTGTGGACTGATCGCCGACAAAGTGTAAAAACCATCTCGGGTTCATCATCATCGTCGTCGTTATATTATCATTATACAGGGGTGAATTTCGATTTAAAGCTTTCGTGACTGCATGGATTCATACTATACACTACACTATACACTACTATACACTCCACTATACACTACACACTACACTACTATACACTACACTACTATACCCTACACTACTATACACTACACTACTATACCCTACACTACTATACACTACACTACTATACACTATACACTACACACTACACTACACTATACACTACACACTACACTACTATACCCTACACTACTATACACTACACTATACACTACACTATGCACTACTATACACTACACTATACACTACACTATACACTACACTACTATACACTACACTATATACTACACTGCTATACACTACACTATATACTACACTGCTATACACTACACTATACACTACACTACTATACACTACTATACACTACACTATACACTACTATACACTACACTACTATACACTACACTGCTATACACTACACTGCTATACACTACACTGCTATACGACTATACACTACACTGTACTGCTATACACTAGACCAGGTAGCTTTTAGGACTCAAAAAAAACTCCGATATTCTTCATTTTAAACCCCCAAATCTCGCTTCCGTGGCCCGTTAGGAACCCGGCCGCACCGCAGGAGGCGAGTGGTGAGTCCGTGAGTGGCCACCGCCCCCATTGTTTGATTTACCACTTCCGTTCGTGTTTTGTCTCGGCCGCGGTTTTGGTAAGCCCACAAGCTGCTAACCCCTAGCCAGAATGAGTAAAAAACAAGCGTCGCTGGAGAGCTTCTTTGAAAAGTGTGACGAGTCTGTGGGTCTCTGCGTTGTGAGTCTGTGGGTCTCTGTGTGGTGAGTCTGTGGGTCTCTGTGTGGTGATTTTGTGTGGTGAGTCTGTGGGGTGACGAGTCTGTGGGTCTCTGTGATGAGTCTGTGGGTCTCTGTGATGAGTCTGTGGGTCTCTGTAGCGCTCCCCCATCTCTCCCCCCCCTTAGCTCTACTTGGCTCTCTCCGCGTGCTCGTGATGAGTCTGTGGGTCTCTGTGGGTCTCAGTGTGGTGAGTCTGTGGGTCTCTGTGATGAGTCTGTGGGTCTCTAGCTCTCCCCCTAGCTCCCCCTAGCTCCCCCATCTCTCCCCCCCCTTAGCTCTCCTTGGCTCTCTCCGCGTGCTCGTGCGAGTCGAGGCGGCGCGCCGCGTCCCGGAAGTAGGCGATGGCCTCGCGCGACGTCTGCAGCCTCTCCTTGGCCTGGGAGATCTCCTCGCTGATCTTGCGGCGAGCAGCCTCCAGGCGCTCCCTCGTGCGCAGCTCCAACTCCATGACTAGCGGGGAGGGCGGGGAGGGGGAGAGGGGGGCGGGGGAGAGAGGGGGGGCAGAGGGAGAGAGAGGGGGGAGAGGAGAGAGGGGGGGGGGGAGAGAGGGGGGAGAGGGGGGGGAGGGAGAGGGGGGAGAGGGGGAGGAGAGAGGGGGGAGAGAGAGGGGGGAGAGAGAGGGGGGAGAGAGAGGGGGGAGAGAGAGGGGGGAGACGGGAGGGAGAGAGGGGGGAGGGAGAGAGGGGGAGGAGAGATAGAGAGAGGGGGAGGGAGAGAGAGGGGGGGAGAGGGGGGGCAGGGGGGGGAGAGGAGAGGGAGAGAGAGGGGGGGAGAGGGGGGGAGAGAGGGGAGAGGCGGGGAGATATAGGGGAGGGGGAGAGGGGAGGGAGAGAGGGGGGAGGGAGAGGGGGGGGGAGAGAGGGGGGGAGAGGGGGGGGCAGGGGGGGGGAGAGGAGAGGGAGAGAGAGGGGGGGAGAGAGAGGGGGGGAGAGGCGGGGAGATATAGGGGAGGGGGAGAGGGGGGGAGAGGGGAGGGAGAGAGGGGGGAGGGAGAGGGGGGGGAGAGAGGGGGGAGAGAGGGGAGGGAGAGAGGGGGGAGAGAGGGGGGAGAGGGGAGGGAGAGAGGGAGGGGGGGAGAGACGGGGAGAGACGGGGGATAGAGGGGAGGGAGAGAGGGGGAGAGGGGGGGGGGCAGAAGGGGGGAAAGGGGGAAGAGAGGGGGGAGAGGAGAGACGGGGGAGGGAGAGAGGGGGGAGAGGGGAGGGAGAGAGAGGGGGAGAGGGGGGGGCAGAAGGGGGGAAAGGGGGAAGAGAGGGGGGAGAGGAGAGACGGGGGAGGGAGAGAGAGGGGAGAGGGGAGGGAGAGAGGGGGGATAGAGGGGAGGGGGAGAGAGGGGAGGGGAGAGAGTGGGGGGAGAGAGGGGGAGGAGAGATAGAGAGAGGGGGGAGGGAGAGGGGGGGGGAGAGAGAGAGGGGGGGGGGGAGAGAGGGGGGGGGATAGAGGGGAGGGGGAGAGAGGGGGGGGGATAGAGGGGAGGGGGAGAGAGGCGGGGGGATAGAGGGGAGGGGGAGAGAGGGGGGGGGGATAGAGGGGGAGGGGGAGAGAGGGGAGGGGGGAGAGAGGGGAGGGGAGAGAGTGGGGGGGAGAGAGGGGGAGGAGAGATAGAGAGAGGGGGGAGGGAGAGGGGGGGGGAGAGAGAGGGGGGGGGGAGAGAGGGGGGGGGATAGAGGGGAGGGGGGAGAGAGGGGGGGGGATAGAGGGGAGGGGGAGAGAGGCGGGGGGATAGAGGGGAGGGGGAGAGAGGGGGGGGGATAGAGGGGAGGGGGAGAGAGGGGAGGGGGAGAGAGGGGAGGGGAGAGAGTGGGGGGAGAGAGGGGGAGGAGAGATAGAGAGAGGGGGGAGGGAGAGAGGGGGGGGAGAGAGAGGGGGGAGGGAGAGGGGGGGGGAGAGGGGAGGGAGAGGGGGGGGGAGAGGGAGGGGGAGAGAGGGGAGGGGGAGAGGGGGGTGGTTTGCGCGCTGCGCTATGAACCTGGCAACACGAGGTTCCCGCTCACGTCCAACACGATTATCTGAACCGGTCCTGGGCCTCCCCTAGGTCGACTCGGCCTCAAACGAGTACCTGGTGCGTGGCCTTCGTAGGTGCTCGCTAAGAACATTTGCTCCGACAGTCCGTTAAGGCTACACGGGGGATCTTTATTAGTGTGTAGGTGTGTAAGTGACCTCCTGCCAGCAGGTGTGTGTGTGTAGGGGTGTGTGTGTGTGCGTGTGTGCGAGTGTGTAGGTGTGCGAGTGTGTAGGTGTGTGTGTGTGCGAGTGTGTAGGTGTGTGTACGAGCGTGTGTGAGTGTATGCGTGTGTGTAGGTGTGAGTAGGTGTGTAGGTGCGAGTGTGTGTGCGTGTGTAGGTGTGTGCGTGCATGTAGGTACGAGTGTGCGTGCGTCACCCACAGTCCGTCTCGTGCTTGTGAGCTCCGAGAGTGAGTTGCCGAGACGTCGTGAGGAGCTGCTGCATCATCGCCGTGGGGTCCTGGAAGATCTGGGGAGATGCGGAGACACGCAGACCGCAACTAGACCACGCGCTCGTTTTTAAATCCTTTATATTAAAAGTTCACTTGCTTGCTTGCTTGCGCGCTTACGACCGTGCAAATCTTTTGGTCGTTTTTTAACCCACTTCCCGTGATCCAATCGAGCTGACATTTTGCACACAGACTCGTTGTGGGTGACAATTTATTTTCGTGAAAATTTTTTCCCAAAATTTTCCACTTTTAGGAAAAAAAATATATATTTAATTACCAATTGCTTAATGGTGGCAAGCAATCATCTGACCCATAGGTGGCAGCCATCTCAAGCCAGAGGACGAGAGGACTCTAGCCGCCACGCATATAAAGGATTTATAGTGAAAAACTTTGTTTTTACGGGTTAATTTTTTATTGTTGCCAGCTAAGGCCCCGTGACCCCTGGCCATTACAACTGATAGCAGCTCCAACGAGCGGTGGCTTATCGCGTGGATATTTATAGCAGCAGCCAAATATTCTCAAACCAGAGATACACAGAGATCCACAGAGACCCATAGAGATCCACGGAGACCCACAGAGACCCACGGAGACCCACGGAGACCCACAGAGACCCACAGAGACCCAGACCCACGGAGACCCACAGAGACCCACAGAAATCCACGGAGACCCACGGAGACCCACGGAGACCCACAGAGACCCACAGAGACCCACAGAGACCTACAGAGACCCACAGAGACCCACAGAGACCCACGGAGATCCACGGAGACCCACAGAGACCCACAGAGACCCACGGAGACCCACAGAGACCCACAGAGACCCATAGAGATCCACGGAGACCCACAGAGACCCACAGAGACCCACAGAGACCCAGACCCACGGAGACCCACAGAGACCCACAGAAACCCACAGAGACTCAGAGAGACCCACAGAGACCCACAGAGACCCACAAAGACCCACATAGACCCACAGAGACCCACAGAGACCCACAGAGACCCAGACCCACGGAGACCCACAGAGACCCACAGAGACCCAGACCCACGGAGACCCACGGAGACCCACAGAGACCCACAGAGACCCACGGAGACCCACGGAGACCCACAGAGACCCAGATCCACGGAGACCCACCGTGGGTCTCCGTGGATTTCTGTGGGTCTCTGTGGGTCTCCGTGTGTCTTACTCTGACCCTGAGACTCACTCTGACTCTGAGTCTCACCCTGACCCTGAGACCCGGTCTCCCTGAGTCTCACTCTGACCCTGAGACCCAGTCTCCCTGAGTCTCACTCTCACCATGAGACCCGATCTCCGTGAGTCTCACTCTGACCCTGAGACCCAGTCTCCCCGAGTCTCGCTCTGACCCTGAGACCCGGTCTCCCTGAGACTCACTCTGACCATGAGACCCGGTCTCCCTGAGTCTCACTCTGATCCTGAGTCTCACCCTGACCCTGAGACCCGGTCTCCCTGAGTCTCACCCTGACCCTGAGACCCGGTCTCCCCGAGTCTCTCTCTGACCCTGAGACCCAGTCTCCCTGAGTCTCACTCTGAGTCTCACCCTGACCCTGAGACCCGGTCTCCCCGAGTCTCACTCTGACCCTGAGACCCGGTCTCCCCGAGTCTCACTCTGAGTCTCTCTCTGACCCTAAGATCCGCTCGGTCTCCCTGAGTCTCACCCTGACCCTAAGACCCGCTCGGTCTCCCTCACCATCTCATCGTAGAACTCCGACACGAGGCACTTCTTCCCTGTCAGCACGTTGCTGGTGGTGTCCGATTGGAAGAGTTTGAGGAGGTGGTACAGCGTCACCTGCAGCACAGCGTCACAACCGCACAGGCTCACAATGGGCGAGTCGCAAGATGCCCAGACCCGGACTCCCCGAGTCTCTACACTCCGAGTCTCTACACCCCGAGTCTCTACTAGACCCTGAGTCTCTACACCCCGAGTCTCTACTACACCCGAGTCTCTACACCCCGAGTCTCTACACCCCGAGTCTCTACTAGACCCTGAGTCTCTACTAGACCCTGAGTCTCTACAACACCCTGAGTCTCTACACCCCGAGTCTCTACACCCCGAGTCTCTACTAGACCCTGAGTCTCTACACCCCGAGTCTCTACAACACCCCGAGTCTCTACTAGACCCTGAGTCTCTACACCCCGAGTCTCTACACCCCGAGTCTCTACACCCCGAGTCTCTACTACACCCTGAGTCTCTACACCCCGAGTCTCTACTAGACCCTGAGTCTCTACACCCGAGTCTCTACAACACCCCGAGTCTCTACTAGACCCTGAGTCTCTACACCCCGAGTCTCTACACCCTGAGTCTCTACTAGACCCCGAGTCTCTACTAGACCCCGAGTCTCTACTAGACCCTGAGTCTCTACTAGACCCTGAGTCTCTACTACACCCTGAGTCTCTACACCCCGAGTCTCTACACCCCGAGTCTCTACTAGACCCCGAGTCTCTACTACACCCCGAGTCTCTACTAGACCCCGAGTCTCTACTACACCCTGAGTCTCTACTAGACCCTGAGTCTCTACTAGACCCTGAGTCTCTACACCCCGAGTCTCTACTAGACCCCGAGTCTCTACACCCTGAGTCTCTACTAGACCCTGAGTCTCTACACCCCGAGTCTCTACTAGACCCCGAGTCTCTACAACACCCCGAGTCTCTACTAGACCCTGAGTCTCTACACCCCGAGTCTCTACTAGACCCCGAGTCTCTACTAGACCCCGAGTCTCTACACCCCGAGTCTTTACTAGACCCTGAGTCTCTACACCCCGAGTCTCTACACCCTGAGTCTCTACACCCCGAGTCTCTACTAGACCCCGAGTCTCTACTAGACCCCGAGTCTCTACTACACCCTGAGTCTCTACTAGACCCCGAGTCTCTACACCCCGAGTCTCTACACCCCGAGTCTCTACACCCTGAGTCTCTACTAGACCCTGAGTCTCTACTAGACCCTGAGTCTCTACTAGACCCTGAGTCTCTACTACACCCTGAGTCTCTACTAGACCCCGAGTCTCTACACCCCGAGTCTCTACACCCCGAGTCTCTACTAGACCCTGAGTCTCTACTAGACCCCGAGTCTCTACAACACCCCGAGTCTCTACTAGACCCTTAGTCTCTACTAGACCCTGAGTCTCTACACCCCGAGTCTCTACAACACCCCGAGTCTCTACTAGACCCTGAGTCTCTACTAGACCCCGAGTCTCTACACCCCGAGTCTCTACTAGACCCTGAGTCTCTACTAGACCCTGAGTCTCTACTAGACCCCGAGTCTCTACTAGACCCTGAGTCTCTACACCCCGAGTCTCTACTAGACCCTGAGTCTCTACTAGACCCTTAGTCTCTACTAGACCCTGAGTCTCTACACCCCGAGTCTCTACTAGACCCTGAGTCTCTACACCCCGAGTCTCTACTAGACCCTGAGTCTCTACTACACCCTGAGTCTCTACACCCTGAGTCTCTACACCCTGAGTCTCTACACCCTGAGTCTCTACTACACCCTGAGGCTCTACTAGACCCTGAGTCTCTACTAGACCCTGAGTCTCTACTAGACCCCGAGTCTCTACTAGACCCCGAGTCTCTACTAGACCCTGAGTCTCTACTAGACCCTGAGTCTCTACTACACCCTGAGTCTCTACACCCTGAGTCTCTACACCCTGAGTCTCTACACCCCGAGTCTCTACTAGACCCCGAGTCTCTACAACACCCCGAGTCTCTACTAGACCCTGAGTCTCTACACCCCGAGTCTCTACTAGACCCCGAGTCTCTACTAGACCCCGAGTCTCTACACCCCGAGTCTCTACTAGACCCTGAGTCTCTACACCCCGAGTCTCTACACCCTGAGTCTCTACACCCCGAGTCTCTACTAGACCCCGAGTCTCTACTAGACCCCGAGTCTCTACTACACCCTGAGTCTCTACTAGACCCCGAGTCTCTACACCCCGAGTCTCTACACCCTGAGTCTCTACTAGACCCTGAGTCTCTACTAGACCCTGAGTCTCTACTAGACCCTGAGTCTCTACTACACCCTGAGTCTCTACTAGACCCCGAGTCTCTACACCCCGAGTCTCTACACCCCGAGTCTCTACTAGACCCGGAGTCTCTACTAGACCCCGAGTCTCTACAACACCCCGAGTCTCTACTAGACCCTTAGTCTCTACTAGACCCTGAGTCTCTACACCCCGAGTCTCTACAACACCCCGAGTCTCTACTAGACCCTGAGTCTCTACTAGACCCCGAGTCTCTACACCCCGAGTCTCTACTAGACCCTGAGTCTCTACTAGACCCTGAGTCTCTACTAGACCCCGAGTCTCTACTAGACCCTGAGTCTCTACACCCCGAGTCTCTACTAGACCCTGAGTCTCTACTAGACCCTTAGTCTCTACTAGACCCTGAGTCTCTACACCCCGAGTCTCTACTAGACCCTGAGTCTCTACACCCCGAGTCTCTACTAGACCCTGAGTCTCTACTACACCCTGAGTCTCTACACCCTGAGTCTCTACACCCTGAGTCTCTACACCCTGAGTCTCTACTACACCCTGAGGCTCTACTAGACCCTGAGTCTCTACTAGACCCTGAGTCTCTACTAGACCCCGAGTCTCTACTAGACCCCGAGTCTCTACTAGACCCCGAGTCTCTACTAGACCCTGAGTCTCTACTAGACCCCGAGTCTCTACAACACCCCGAGTCTCTACTAGACCCCGAGTCTCTACTAGACCCTGAGTCTCTACTAGACCCTGAGTCTCTACTACACCCTGAGTCTCTACACCCTGAGTCTCTACTACACCCTGAGTCTCTACTAGACCCTGAGTCTCTACTAGACCCTGAGTCTCTACTAGACCCTGAGTCTCTACTAGACCCTGAGTCTCTACTAGACCCTGAGTCTCTACTAGACCCTGAGTCTCTACACCCCGAGTCTCTACTAGACCCTGAGTCTCTACTAGACCCTGAGTCTCTACTAGACCCTGAGTCTCTACTAGACCCTGAGTCTCTACACCCTGAGTCTCTACTAGACCCTGAGTCTCTACACCCCGAGTCTCTACTAGACCCTGAGTCTCTACTACACCCTGAGTCTCTACACCCCGAGTCTCTACACCCTGAGTCTCTACTAGACCCGAGTCTCTACTAGACCCTGAGTCTCTACTACACCCTGAGTCTCTACACCCTGAGTCTCTACTAGACCCTGAGTCTCTACACCCCGAGTCTCTACTAGACCCTGAGTCTCTACTAGACCCTGAGTCTCTACTAGACCCTGAGTCTCTACTAGACCCTGAGTCTCTACACCCTGAGTCTCTACTAGACCCTGAGTCTCTACACCCCGAGTCTCTACTAGACCCTGAGTCTCTACTACACCCTGAGTCTCTACACCCCGAGTCTCTACACCCTGAGTCTCTACTAGACCCGAGTCTCTACTAGACCCTGAGTCTCTACTACACCCTGAGTCTCTACACCCCGAGTCTCTACTAGACCCTGAGTCTCTACTAGACCCGAGTCTCTACTAGACCCTGAGTCTCTACTACACCCTGAGTCTCTACACCCCGAGTCTCTACACCCTGAGTCTCTACTAGACCCGAGTCTCTACTAGACCCTGAGTCTCTACTACACCCTGAGTCTCTACACCCCGAGTCTTTACACCCTGAGTCTCTACTAGACCCCGAGTCTCTACTAGACCCTGAGTCTCTACTACACCCCGAGTCTCTACTAGACCCTGAGTCTCTACTACACCCTGAGTCTCTACACCCCGAGTCTCTACTACACCCCGAGTCTCTACGACACCCTGAGTCTCTACTACACCCCGAGTCTCTACTAGACCCCGAGTCTCTACTAGACCCTGAGTCTCTACGACACCCTGAGTCTCTACACCCCGAGTCTCTACTACACCCCGAGTCTCTACTACACCCCGAGTCTCTACACCCCGAGTCTCCATGATTGGGTCTCTGCGTGTCTCTGTGAGTCTCTGCGTGTCTCTGCGTGTCTCTGTGAGTCTCTGCGTGTCTCTGTGAGTCTCTGCGTGTCTCTGCGTGTCTCTGCGTGTCTCTGTGAGTCTCGCGTGACACTGTCTCTCTCACCGGCCTCTCGTTGGGGTCAATGAAGAATATTTTGATGATGACCTCAAACTCGCCCCAGCCTGTCTCTGTGATCTCATAGGGCGGCTTTGTCACCACTACACAGACACACGGAGACACACGCAGAGACACACGCAGAGACACAGACACACAGAGAGACACAGACACACACACAGACAGACATGGAGAGACATGGAGAGAGAGATATACATAGGGCGGTTTTGTCACCACTACACAGACACACGGAGACACACGCAGAGACACACACAGAGACAGAGACACACAGAGAGACAGAGACACACAGAGACAAAGAGACACACAGAGAGACAGAGACAGAGAGACACGGAGAGAGAGATATACATAGGGCTGCTATGTCACCACTCCACAGACACACAGAAAGACAGAGAGACACGGAGAGACAGAGACGGAGAGACACAGAGAGACACACAGAGAGACAGAGACAGAGAGACACACAGAGAGACAGACAGAGAGACACGGAGAGACAAAGACGGAGAGACAGACACAGAGAAACAGAAATCGTTACAGAGACACAGAGATAGATACAGAGACGCAGAGAGACACAGAGAGACACATACATATACGCATAGATATATACAGTGAGTGATTGGTGAGTGGTGAGTGAGTAGTCAGTGAGTGGTGAGTGAGTGGGGTGTGGTGAGTGAGTAGTGAGTGGTGAGTGTGTAATGAGTGAGTGGTGAATGGCGAGTGAGTGACGAGTGAGTGTGTAATGAATGAGTGAGTGGTGCGTGCGTGGTGAGTGAGTGGTGAGTGAGTGAATGAATGAGTGGTGGGTGAGTGGTGAGTGAGTGAATGAGTGAGTGGTGAGTGAGTGGTGAGTGAGTGAGTGGTGAGTGAGTGGTGAGTGTGTAATGAATGAGTGGTGAGTGCGTGGTGAGTGAGTGGTGAGTGAGTGGTGAGTGAGTGAATGAGTGAGTGATGAGTGAGTGGTGAGTGAGTGGTGAGTGAGTGGTAAGTGTGTAATGAGTGAGTGGTGAGTGAGTGGTGAGTGAGTGGTGAGTGAGTGAGTGCGTGGTGAGTGAGTGGTGCGTGCGTGGTGAGTGAGTGGTGAGTGAGTGGTGAGTGAGTGGTCAGTGTGTAATGAGTGAGTGGTGAGTGAGTGGTGAGTGAGTAATGAGTGGTGAGTGAGTGGTGAGTGAGTGAGTGGTGAGTGAGTAGTGTGAGTGAGTGATGAATGAGTGAGTGAGTGGGTGGGTGAGTGAGTGAGTGGGTGGGTGAGTGAGTGGGTGAGTGAGTGGTGAGTGAGTGGTGAGTGAGTGTGTAATGAATGAGTGAGTGGGTGGGTGGATGAGTGGGTGCGTGCGTGGTGAGTGAGTGGTGAGTGAGTGAATGAGTGAGTGGTGAGTGAGTGGTGAGTGAGTGGTGAGTGAGTGGTCAGTGTGTAATGAGTGAGTGGTGAGTGCGTGGTGAGTGAGTGGTGAGTGAGTGCGTGAGTGCGTGGTGAGTGAGTGGTGAGTGTGTAATGAGTGAGTGGTGAGTGAGTGAGTGGTGAGTGAGTAGTGTGAGTGAGTGATGAATGAGTGAGTGAGTGGGTGGGTGGGTGAGTGAGTGTGTGGGTGAGTGGGTGGGTGAGTGAGTGGGTGAGTGAGTGGTGAGTGCGTGGTGAGTGAGTGTGTAATGAATGAGTGAGTGGGTGGGTGGATGAGTGGGTGCGTGCGTGGTGAGTGAGTGGTGAGTGAGTGAATGAGTGAGTGGTGAGTGAGTGGTGAGTGAGTGGTGAGTGTGTAATGAGTGAGTGGTGAGTGCGTGGTGAGCGAGTGGTGAGTGACCTCTGAGTGGGTTAGCGTAGCTTTCATGCAGCTTGAACTGAATCTTTTTAATGTACGTTGACATATCCTGCAGACACAGACACAAAGACACAAAGACAAAGGTCCCCCGTGTAGCCTGAACAGACTGTCGGGGCAAGTGCTGTTAGCGAGTAGCAGCACCTACAAATACCGGCAAAGTGGCACACAGAGGGGGTGGGTGGCCAGCACCACGCCCGGCCGCCTTTGTCTCCCCAGTGGCGATGTTTACTACACACCGCACCAGGTACTCGTTTGAGGCCGAGTCGACCTAGGGGAGGCCCAGGACCGAACTCGGGTCGCCGGGTTCGTAGCGCAGCGTAGCGCTGACCGCTATCACCACCGCACCCCAAAGACAAAGACGCACACACTGATGTGTGGGTCTCCCTGCGTGTCCCCATGTGTCCCCGTGTCTCCCCGCATCTACCCGTCTCCCCGTGTCTCCCCGTGTCTCCCCGTGTCTCCCCGTGTCTCCCCGCATGTCTCCCCGTGTCTCCCCGCGTGTCTCCCCGTGTCTCCCCGTGTCTCCCCGTGTCTCCCCGCATGTCTCCCCGCGTCTCCCCGCGTGTCTCCCCGTGTCTCCCCGCGTGTCCCCGTGTCTCCGTGTCTCCCCGTGTCTCCCCGCATGTCTCCCCGTGTCTCCCCGCGTGTCTCCCCGTGTCTCCCCGCGTGTCCCCATGTCCCCGTGTCTCCCCACGTCTCCCCACGTCTCCCCGTGTCTCCCCGCGTGTCCCCGTGTCTCCCCGTGTCTCCCCACGTCTCGCCGTGTCTCCCCACGTCTCCCCGTGTCTCCCCGTGTCTCCCCGCGTGTCACCGTGTCTCCCCACGTCTCCCCGTGTCTCCCCGTGTCTCCCCACGTCTCCCCGTGTCTCCCCGTGTCTCCCCGTGTCTCCCCGCGTCTCCCCGCGTCTCCCCGCGTCTCCCCGTGTCTCCGTGTGTCTCCCCGCGTCTCCCCGCGTGCCCCCATGTCTCCCCGTGTCTCCCCGTGTGTCCCCGTGTCTCCCCGCGTGTCCCCGTGTCTCCGTGTGTCTCCCCGTGTCTCCCCGCGTCTCCCCGCGTCTCCCCGCGTGTCCCCGTGTCTCCCCACGTCTCCCCGCGTCTCCCCGCGTCTCCCCGCGTCTCCCCGCGTCTCCCCACGTCTCCCCGTGTCTCCCCGCGTCTCCCGCGTCTCCCCGTATCTCCCCGTGTCTCCCCGTGTCTCCCCGCGTCTCCCCGTGTCTCCCCACGTCTCCCCGTGTCTCCCCGTGTCTCCCCACGTCTCCCCGTGTCTCCCCGTGTCTCCCTGTGTCTCCCCGTGTCTCCCCGCGTGCCCCCATGTCTCCCCATGTCTCCCCGTGTCTCCCCACGTGTCCCCACGTCTCCCCGTGTCTCCCCATGTCTCCCCGTGTCTCTCCGTGTCTCCCCGCGTGTCTCCCCGCACCTCGTTCTTGAAGGGCTTCACATAGACCGTCCACTGGTGCGTGTGCCCGTCCTCGTCTCGCTTCTTGCCGAAGTAGCGCGCCGTGTTGCCGTACACCAGCGGCTTCACGATCGTCACGCCCTGCCAGCCACCACAACCACCGCAACAACCACAAACACCACAATCACCACCACAACCACCAACAGCAATCACAACCACCACAACCACAACCACCGCAACAACCACCGCCATGCCCTGTTAAACAACCACAACCACCAACAACAACCAACAACAACCACCACAACCACCGCAACAACCACCGCCATGCCCTGTTAAACAACCACAACCACCAACAACAACCAACAACAACCACCACAACCACCGCAACAACCACCGCCATGTCCTGTTATACAACCACAACAACCACAACCACCACAACCACCGCAACAACCACCGCAACAACCACCGCCATGTCCTGTTAACCAACCACGACCACCAACAACAACCACAACCACCACGACCACCAACAACAACCACAACCACCACGACCACCGCAACAACCACCGCCATGCCCTGTTAAACAACAACCACCACCACCGCAACCACCAACAACAACCACCACGACCACCACCACAACCACCGCCATGCCCTGTTAAACAACAACCACAACAACCAACAACCACAACCACCACAACCACCGCAACAACCACCACAACCACCGCAACAACCACCGCCATGTCCTGTTAAACAACCACAACCACCACAACCAACAACAACTACCACAACCACCACGACCACCACCACAACCACCGCCATGCCCTGTTAAACAACCAACATCCACCACAACCACCAACAACAACCACCAACAACAACCACCACGACCACCGCAACAACCACCGCCATGCCCTGTTAAACAACAACCACCACCACAACCACCAACAACAACCACCACGACCACCGCCGTGCCTTGTTAAACAACCACAACCACCAACAACCAACAACAACCACCACAACCACCACCATGCCCTGTTAAACCACAACCACCAACAACAACCACCACGATCACCGCAACAACCACCGCCATGCTCTGTTAAACAACAACCACCACCACAACAACCACAACAGCAGCAGCAGCCACCAAGTGGGCGTGACGTCACCACGGCGCTTGTGCCAGGCTAGGTGCAGGAGGTCACGGGATAGACCCAGGTGCTATGAGTTTGACTGCTGTGCCAGGCTAGGTGCAGGAGGAGGTCACGGGACAGACCCAGGTGCTGTGGGTTGACTGCTGTGCCAGGCTAGGTGCAGGAGGTCACAGGACAGACCCAGGTGCCGTGGGTTGACTGCTGTGCCAGGCTAGGTGCAGGAGGAGGTCACGGGACAGACCCAGGTGCTGTGGGTTGACTGCTGTGCCAGGCTAGGTGCAGGTCACAGGACAGACCCAGGTGCCGTGGGTTGACTGCTGTGCCAGGCTAGGTGCAGGAGGAGGTCACGGGACAGACCCAGGTGCTGGGGGTTTGACTGCTGTGCCCACAAACTCACCCACACACTCACTCACCCACCCACACACTCACCCACCCACACATCCACACACTTACCCACCTACTCACACACCCATACACTCACCCACTCACACATCCACACACTCACCGACCTACACACTCACCCACCCACTCACACACCCACACACTCACTCATACACTCACCCACACACTCACCCACACACTCACCTACCCACTCACACACCCATACACTCACCCACTCACACACTCACTCACCCACACCCTCACCCACCCACTCACACACCCACACACTCACCCACACACTCACCCACACACTCACCCACCCACACACCCACCCACACACTCACCCACACACTCACCCACCCACACACTCACCCATCAGTCCTTCGCTTCTATAATCCATGCAAGTTGTATTGATGCTGATGCTGCTAATCAATGAATGTTGGTGATGCTGCCGATGACACTGCTGCTGATATGAACAATGTTGCTGATGATGATCCTGCTGATATTGCTGATACTGATGATGCTGATGATGCTGTTGGTGATAGTGATTGGTGATGGTGGTGGTGGTGGTGATGGTGGTTGGTGATGTTGCTGCTGCTGCCGATTCTGCCGATGATGCTACTGCCGCTGATGCTGCTGCTGATGATGATGCTGCTGATGATGATGCTGCTGATGCTGCTGATGCTGCTGATGCTGCTGCTAATGATGATGCTGCTGATGCTGCTGCTAATGATGCTGCTGATGCTGCTGCTGATGCTGCTGCTTCTGCTGCTGATGCTGCTGCTTCTGCTGCTGATGCTGTTGATGATGCTGCTGCTGATGCTAACGCTGCTGATGATGCTGATGATGCTGCTGCTAATGATGATGCTGCTACTGCTAATGATGATGCTGCTACTGATGATGCTGCTGATTCTGCTGCTGATGCTGCTGCTGCTACTGCTAATGATGATGCTGCTACTGATGATGCTGATGATGGTGCTGCTGCTGATGATGCTGCTGATTCTGCTGATGATGATGCTGCTGCTAATGATGATGCTGCTGCTGATTCTGCTGCTGATGATGCTGCTGCTGCTAATGATGATGCTGCTTCTGCTGATGCTGCTGATGATGCTGCTGCTGCTGATTCTGCTGCTGCTGTTGATTCTGCTGCTGCTGATTCTGCTGCTGATGCTGCTGCTGATGATGATGATTCTGCTGCTGCTGCTGATGCTGCTGCTGATGATGCTGATGATGCTGCTGCTGCTACTGCTGATTCTGCTGCTGCTAATGATGATGCTGCTGATTCTGCTGCTGATGCTGCTACTCATGATGCTTCTGATTCTGCTGATGGTGCTGCTGCTGATGATGCTGCTGATGATGCTGCTGATGATGCTGCTGATGATGCTGCTGCTGCTACTGATGACGCTGCTGCTACTGACGATGCTGGTGATGCTGCTGCTGCTACTGCTAAAGATGATGCTGCTACTAATGCTGCTGCTGATGCTGCTGCGGATTCTGCTGCTACTGGCTCCGCGCGTCTCGCCCCGCGCCCTCACCTTGACTCTCCCTCCTGAGTCTGGCCCGAACTCTGCCATGCGACTCTTGTACATGACTGACCGGGGGTACCCCGGGAAAGAACAGGGGGGGGGGAGGCACTCGGGCCTCCTCTCCCTACCCGGGGAGGGCGCGAGGCGGCCCGCGGGGAAACTAGGCGAGGAGCCCCCCCCCCTCCCCCACCACCACCTCGCCCCTTCACTCGCGCGCGCGCGGTCGTTTCGTCCGCTCGACGATTGTAAAAAAATGAAAGAAAGAAAATCGATCAAGAGTCGATGGCTGTCGTCCCTTTGCCAAAGATTAATTATTTGTAGATTTTTAATCGAAGATAATAAAATCCGTAACGCATTGGAAACGTGTGTGTATGGGTCGAATCGATTCCTCGATACTAACTTAGTGAACGGATGTGGTTCGATTCCTACCGCGTTTCTTAACGCGCGTGTCGATTCTTGAAGCGTGGGGAATCGATTCCTCTTGTGTTGGAGACGTGAATGAAGGTGGTTTAATCGCGATCAGAATCGACCGTATCGATTCCAGCGAACAGGGACAAACCGCACGGTGGTAGCATTGAGGCTAGGAGGCACCGAGGTTTCTTCTAGATTTGAAGCTTTCGTGACTGCAAGGATTCATACTCTTTGGTTTTTTCGGCAAAGTCACGTAGGTAAAAAAATTAAATAACATTTTAAATGAAATAAAATTAAAATTAAATGAAATTTAAAATACATTTTTAAATAAAATAAAATTTAAAATAAAATATCAAATAAAATTTAGTTGCTTTATTTTATTTTTTTACCTGCGTGACTTTACCGAAAAAAACCAAAGGGCACGAGGTCACTTTAACACAAAATGAATAATATTTTAAAAAACTTTTTTAAAAACACGCTTTAATGAAATGTAACCGTACTAATAATGGAAGAACTCAACGACTCCAGGAAGTGGACCCCGAAGCTTGCCATAACGTAAGGGGACCGTGCTGATTTACCAGCCAACGTCAGTTGACCGTGGACAATTAGACCCAAGCCGAAACATAAAAAAAATATGTTTAAAAATATTTGTTTTTTTTTAATGATAGAATATGGTATTTAAATTTCGATTTAAAGCTTTCGTGACTGCAGGGATTCATCTTCTTGGTTCTTTCGGTAAAGTCACGTAGAAGGGAAGTAATAAAATAATAAAAATAAAACATAATAAAATAAATTCTCACGACGTTTCGGCCACAACGCAAGCAGCCGTCCTCAGGTGAAAACCAGGTCTTGTCATCAGTATGACATAAGTATACCAAGTTTGCAGTCTATACCACGTTGGGAAGTGGGTTAAATTTGAGTTGCAAGATTTGAGGATACAACAGAGTGAGTTGAATAAAAGCGTGTAATAAACAAACATTCCTGCGGAGGGAGCTGGTAGGAACGTTGGGTTGCTCGGTCAATGGCCTGCAGGGTCAACGGCGGCGTGGTGTATTCCGCAAATATGGCCGACTGTGAGGGCGGGCACAAGCCGCCGTGAGTAGGTTAAACGTTGAGTTTTATAAGGGCACCACGGGGTGACCAGCCCCTTCCCACCCAGCCCCACCCAGCCCCACCCTCCCCAGCCCCTCCCCACCCAGCCCCTCCTTGCACGACGGACGGACACAATAATCCCCTGTGGGCTGGTGTAACCAGGAAGTTCCTACCAGTGTAGTGACATAAGAAGGGAGGGGCTGCTGGGGGCTCTGGGACCCTGGGCGGGCCAGGCGCTTACGCCTCTTGGCACCAGGCGCTGGGTTCCCAGGCGCTTAAGCCGCTTGGCGCCGCCAACGGGGGGGGGCTGTGTGTGCTCTGTGGGATATCTGGGGGCGCACACGGCCCCACCCCTCGTTGGGGACTAGGCATAAAAGGGGAGCTCCCTGGACGATCAGGGCCAGTCGTAGCTCAAGACCCAAGACCCAAGACCAGCCATCTGAGGACCCTGAGATGTTGTGAGAGCCAGTGGTGGGACTCTGGAACTCCCGACTCTACGACCTTGTGAGGGCGAGTTCCAGAGCGTAGCCAGAGTAGAGTATCTAGGCTGTGTACCTAGGCTGTAACAGAGTATCAGGAGTGTCAGGACTGTTGGAGAGTTGGAGTGTTGAATTGTAATAAAGAAGTTACCTCTAGAAGTGTCTCCGGAACCCGTTACACCAGTATTACGTCTCTATGGGTCTCTATGTATCTCTGTGTATCTCGATGCGTTGAGAGTATTGGCTGCTGCAATAAATATTCATTCACGCGATAAGCCACTGCGTGGTTGAGCTGCGATCTAGATGTGAAGCTTTCCTGACTGCAATGATTCATACTCCTTGGTTTTATCGGTAAAGTCACGTAGGTAAAAAAGAATAATAAATTAAATCACGACGTTTCGGGCGCAACCCAAGCGTCCTTCTTCACACACTTGAGCGGTTGTGCTTTCGCTACGTGGTCTCCACGTGAAGAAGGACGCTTGTGTTGCGCCCGAAACGTCGTCATTTAATTTAGTTTATTTTATTTTTTACCTGCGTGACTTTACCGAAAAAACCTAAGAATATGTGTTATGGGTTGACTGCTGTGCCAGGCTAGGTGCAGGAGGAGGTCACGGGACAGACCCAGCAAGTGCCATGGGTTGACTGCTGTGCCAGGCTAGGTGCAGGAGGAGGTCACGGGACAGAACCTGCAGGTGCCACGAGTTGACTGCTGTGCCAGGCTAGGTGCAGGAGGAGGTCACGGGACAGACCCAGCAGGTGCCATGGGTTGACTGCTGCGCCAGGCTAGGTGCAGGAGGAGGTCACGGGACAGACCCTGCAGGTGCCATGGGTTGACTGCTGCGCCAGGCTAGGTGCAGGAGGAGGTCACGGGACAGACCCAGCAGGTGCCGTGGGTTGACTGCTGTGCCAGGCTAGGTTCATGAGGTCACGGGACAGACCCAGCAGGTGCCATGGGTTGACTGCTGTGCCAGGCTAGGTTCATGAGGTCACGGGGCAGACCCAGCAGGTGCCGTGGGTTGACTGCTGTGCCAGGCTAGGTGCATGAGGAGGTCACGGGACAGACCCAGCAGGTGCCATGGGTTGACTGCTGTGCCAGGCTACGTGCAGGAGGAGGTCACGGGACAGACCCAGCAGGTGCCGTGGGTTGACTGCTGTGCCAGGCTAGGTTCATGAGGAGGTCACGGGACAGACCCAGCAGATGCCGTGGGTTGACTGCTGTGCCACGCTAGGTTCATGAGGTCACGGGACAGACCCAGCAGGTGCCATGGGTTGACTGCTGTGCCAGGTCAGGTGCATGAGGAGGTCACGGGACAGACCCAGCAGGTGCCGTGGGTTGACTGCTGTGCCAGGCTAGGTGCAGGAGGAGGTCACGGGTCAGACCCTGCAGGTGCCATAGGTTGACTGCTGTGCCAGGCTCGGTGCAGGAGGAGATCACGGGACAGACCCAGCAGGTGCCATGGGTTGACTGCTGTGCCAGGCTGGGTGCAGGAGGAGGTCACGGGACAAACCCAGCAGGTGCCATGAGTTGGCTGCTGTGCCAGGCTAGGTGCAGGAGGTCACGGGACAAACCCATCAGGTGCCATGGGTTGACTGCTGTACCAGGCAAAAGTCACTCACACCACTTGCCCCTACAGCCAGTTAAAGGCTACACGGGGGATCTTTGTCTGTGTGTGTGTGGGTCTCGCTGCAAGTCACTGACAGCACTTGTCCGTACAGCATGCTGGAGGCTTCACGGGGGTGCTTTGTCTGTGTGTTGTTGCACAGAAACTGGACACGAAGGAGCAGCACGTCCCCATGGTAACTGGTTTATTGAAGGCGACTTTCAAGATATCTTGGCAAGCTTCGTTAGCGCGATAACCACCACCACCATCACCAATACATTTGTGAAGAGACCGCCCTCAGTCCACGCGCCTCCAGCCGAGAATGAGAAATTTCGCTCAGAACAAGGCCACTCGGCTAACAGACCCGGCCTCCTTGAGTCTCACTCTGACCCTGAGACCAAGTCTCCTTGAGTCTCACTGACCCCGAGTCTCACTCTGACCCTGAGTCTCACTCTGACCCTGAGACCCGGTCTCCCTGAGTCTCACTCTGACCCTGAGACCCGGTCTCCCTGAGTCTCACTCTGACCCTGAGACCCGGTCTCCCTGTGTCTCACCCTGACCCTGAGACCCGGTCTCCCTGAATCTCTCTCCGACCCTGAGACCCGGTCTCCATGAGACTCACTCTGACCCGGAGACCCGGTCTCCTCGAGTCTCTCTCTGACCCTGAGTCTCACTCTGACCCTGAGTCTCACTCTGACCCTGAGACCCGGTCTCCCTGAGTCTCACCCTGACCCTGAGACCCGATCTCCCCGAGTCTCACCCTGACCCTGAGACCCGGTCTCCCCGAGTCTCACCCTGACCCTGAGACCCGGTCTCCCTGAGTCTCACTCTGACCCCGAGACCCGGTCTCCCAGAGTCTCACTCTGACCCTCCCCACTGAGACACGCTCTCTCTCTCTCGACGGCAACCCACGTGTGAGCGAGCACGGTCTTCCCTACAGATTCACTCAGCCACACGCCAGCAAGGAATTAGATAAGCGATTGCCAACGGCAACGTCAAGCCCAGCCCATTAGGGGCCGGTGTGTTAATGTCCTCGCGCGAGTCGCGATCTTGGCTAAACCCACACCCACAGTGGAACTGCCAGCAGCCAAAATACTCCCCCCCCCCCCATCCCCCATGCTGGGATCTTAGAACAGCAGCAGCAACAGCATCGCCCCCGACTATTTGGCAGTCTTGAAACTCAGGGGTGTAGAGACTCGGGGTCATTTTGATTCCGCGCGTTCACCCAGGACAGCATCGCGAAGTCTCCAGGCTCTCCTTCAGGAGGGGACTGCGACTGGACTTGCAGAAGGGGGAAGAGATGCCGCTGCGGTCGAGGGGCGGTGCCTGGAATCCTAAACAGCAAACCTCTGCAACTCACTCAACTCGTTCACTCACTCGCTCAATCAGACACCCACCCACTCATGCACTCACTCAACCAAAAACCCATTCACTCATTCACTCACCCAACCAAACACCCCTTCACTCACCCAGACACCCTTAAACTCATTCACTCGCTCAACCAGATACCCATCCACTCATTGACTCGCCCACTCACTCACTCACTCGTTCGCCCAATCATTCACCGACTCACTAACTAATCCACCCGTGCACTCATTCACCCGCTCACTCGCTCACTCATTCACTCAACCAAACACCCATTCACTCATTCACTCACCCAGACACCCTTACACTCATTCACTCGCCTACTTATTCACTCACTCAAGCAAACACACAACCACTCATTCACTCACTCGCTCGCTCACCCACCACTCCACCAACTCATTCACTCGCCCACTCATTCGCCCAATCATAAATAGACACCCATCCACTCATTCACTCACCCAACCATTCACTCACTCAACCAGACACCCATCCACTCATCCACTCACCCAACCAGACACCCATCTACTCATTCACTCGCCCGCTCATTCACTCACTCGCTCGCTCACCCACCAATTCACCAACTCATTCACTCGCCCACTCATTCACTCATTCGCAACCCTCATTTGCACACAAGGCAGAGCCGAGTGGTTTCCCAGAAATGGATCGCCCGACAAAGCCCGTCACGTGCCTCGACTCTCCACAAAAACCCGATCTACATTCCACGTTCCCATGGCAAGAGCCAGGCTCGCCCCGGCTTTTAGCGATGCCCATGTCCACGTTACTATGGCGGGGGGCAGAGGTATGTCCCTAAGCACGAAACAATAAGCCTAACAAATAAAATATAGTTTTTACATAAAAATGTTTTTCTTTCGCGCCTGATCACGCTGATTCCGATGACAATTGAGCTGCTGCTGCTGATGATGCTGATGACAATTGAGCTGACGATGATCGTTTTAACACTGTTGTTACCTATGATTGTTTAGCTGCTGATGATGCCGATGATGCTGCTTACAATTGAGCTGCTGATGATGATGCTGATGATGCCGATGACAATTTAGCTGCTGATGATGATACTACCGATGATGATGATGATGATTTAGCCGATGATACTACAGATGATGATACTGCTGATGATGCCCATTCACAATTAAAATCGCACGTAACCCAGAACACCCAGCCGATTGTTGTCGATTCCGAAACCGTTGTTTTTTGTATAGATTCTGAAACCGGTTTTGTATAGATTCTGAAACCGGTTTTATATATTCTGAAACCGTTTTTATCGATTCAGAAACCGGCTTTTTATAGATTCTGAAACAGGTTTTTAAAATCGATTCTGAAACCGGTTTATTAAATCGATTCTGAAACCGGTTTTGTGAATCGAATTTTAAACTAGTTTTGTATAGATTGTGAAACCTACACTATGGGAACCTCATTTGCCAGTAAAAATATGATAATTGGTTTTTTACCCTTCTATCTGGCAACAAAACTGACACCTTTTTACAAGGAGTCATCTTTGCATAGACCGCAATACCTGCAGTCATAATACAAACAAAAGAACATAACTCTGATAATGTGCACTGCGCCTTTTGGCGTCATCTGGTCCAACCCATGTGAGACTAGGCTCTAAGGAAAGCTGTCTCGGGTGTGGACCAATCAACTTCAAGGACAGTGCATACATTATCAGAGTTATGTTCTTTTGTTTGTATTATGACTGCAGGTATTGCGGTCTATGCAAACATGACTCCTTGTAAAAAGGTGTCAGTTTTGTTGCCAGATAGAAGGGTAAAAAAACAATTATCATTGTGAAACCTGTTCTTAAAATATATTCTGAAACCGGTTTTTAAATCGATTCTGAAACCGTTTCGTTTACCGAATCTGAAACCGATTCGTATCGATTCTGAAACCGGTTTTGTACAGATTCGAAAAAAACGGGTTCATATCATTCCTTTGCCGTCAAAATGTAGAAGTTAAAAAAACGTTAAAACGACGATAACAGCAACATCCGTGAACCCAGAAAGAAAATTCTACAACCTCTCCCCCCACGTCGACTAAGAAGATGAACCAAAAGCCACCACCACCACCCCACGGCTACCCACCACCACCACCTCTGTGACACCATCAACCCACGGCTACCCACCACCACCACCACCTCTGTGACACCATCAACCCACGGCTACCCACCACCACCACCACCACCTCTGTGACACCATCAACCCACGGCTACCCACCACCACCTCTGTGACACCATCAACCCACGGCTATCCACCACCACCACCCCACTCTGTGGCACATTCACCCCACGGCTACCCACCACCACCACCACCACCTCTGTGACACCGTCAACCCACGGCTACCCACCACCACCACCACCTCTGTGTCACCGGTCACCCCACGGCTACCCACCACCACCACCACCCCACCTCTGTGGTACCGTCAACCCACGGCTACCCACCACCACTACCACCCCACTCTGTGACACCATCACCCCATGGCTACCCACCACCACCACCCCACCTCTGTGGCACCATCACCCCACGGCTACCCACCACCACCACCACCACCTCTGACACCACCACCCCACAGCTACCCACCACCACCACCACCCCACTCTGTGACACCATCACCCCACGGCTACCCACCACCATCACCACCACGGATTGCCACGTACGTTGGTGCGAAAGAAGTTCAGCGTACACACGAACGCTCGTGCGAGTACCACCTACGTACACACACACACGTACGTACCTACGTACACACACGCGCGTACGTGTACGCACGTACACACACGCGCGTACGTGTACGTACGTACACACACGTGCGTACGTGTACGTACGTACACACACGTGCGTACGTGTACGTACGTACACACACGTACGTACGTACACGTACGTACACACACACGTACGTACGTACACACACACGTACGTACGTACACACACGTACGTACGTGTGTATGTACGTGTACGTACGTACATACACACACACGTACCCTACCCGTACCCTACGGCCGGGTACGGGTAGGGTACGGGTACGGCCGGGTACGGGTACCCGTTTGCGAACCTGGTGCGGCCGGGTACGGGTACGGGGGGTAAGGAATCAAAACCCGTTTGCGACCTCTGGTGGTGGGTGTGGGTGGGTGCGTGGTGGGCGACAAGACAAAATGGCCGCTCAGCGCAGGAGGGCCTTGACGGCCTGCTCGATGTTCTTGCGATGGCCGACGCGCGTCACCCCGAGGTCGCTGAAGTCCTCGCGGCCCAGCACGGGCAGGTGGGTGCCGTCGATCTCGTTGGCCAGGAAGCGGGCGCGGTGCTCCGACAGGTTCAGCGAGTCGAGCCACGCCGCCACCTCGTATTTGCTCCACTGCTCCAGCGGCTTCTGCGACCACGACGCCACCATCGTCGTCGCGGCGACGGCGGTGGCGGGTACCATCGTCGCGGCGACGGCGGGTACCGTCGTCGCGGCAACGGGGGAAGGAGGAGGAGAGGGACCGGCAACGGCGGCGACCGGCTCGGGGAAACGCGGCGTCTCAACCGGAGATGGCAGGAAGGAGGAGACGGGTCTAGTGACCGCTGACGGGTTGCGAGGGATCGTCGGTGATGGTTGCCTGGCGACGGCGGCGGTATCGGCGACGTCGGCGGGCCGTGCCACAGGTGGGCCACCCGTCAGCTTAACCATGGGCCGTGGCGCGTTGGGCCGGATGGAGAAGGTGGCACCATAGCCATCACCAGATCTGTGGGGAGGGGGGGAGGTGGGGGAGGGAGGGAGGAGAGGAGAGGAGGGAGGGTGGGAGGAGAGGAAGGGAAGAGGGGAGGGAGAGAGGGAAGAGAGGGAGGGAGGGATGAGAGAGAGTGGTTATGCAGAGCTCCTGAACGTATCATTGTAATAACCTCGCACAATCGTAGGGTATATAGTGGAGGTCGTGGTGGTGGTGGTGGTGGGCCAGGCTGTTGTTGTCTAGTCAGTCAACCCGTGACACCTGCTGGGTCTGCCCCGTGACCTCCTACCAGTGGGCATTCGACACTTCACGTGGCCTCAACGTGCACACGGCCTGGCACAAGCGCCATTGTGATGTCACCGCCACGTAGTGGCAAATGGCAGTTGTTGTTGTTGTCTAGAGAGGTCCCATCGCAGAGCGGTCGGTCCATCACCGTCACGCCTCTGAGTAGCTCTGCCAAGGAGAGATGAAATTCCCCACTTGCAACTACCATCAGCGAGCCGAGGCCAGGACACTGTGGGTTTGAGTGGGGTCCTAGATGGACACCCACCACCGGAGTGGAAGAATGGCAGGCGCATCTTAAGATGACAAGCAGATGGTTGGCAGGTAGATCAGCTCTACGGTAGGTCCTGGTGTCAAGGATGTGGGCCCGCATCCGCTGTTCCATCACTATGTAGTCCAGCAGATGTTCTTGCTTGGACCCGGCATCCATCCAGATGTGTGGATGCGCCGATGCCGGAACAGCATGTTGGTAATTACAAGCCCATGGGCTGCACAGAAGTCTAGCAGCCTCCTACCGTTGTTATTGAGCTGATCTGGCCCATGCCTTCCAATCACTCCAGCCCAGGTGCCAGCATCATGACCAACTCGGGCATTAAAGTCACCCAACAAGATGACTATCCCGAGGGGCCACTTTAGTTAGCACCTGTGACAGGAGGTCATAGAAGGCATCTGACTCATCAGCCTTGCCTGCATCCCTCCACGGATGTTCGTCTTCGGTGGGGGCATAAGTAACCACGACCACCGCTCCTCGCCTCCGATTGAAGGGAAGGCGAGCCCAAAGTAGCCTGGGGCTTACAGCTTCCCACACCTCACCGCCACGCTCCCACGCCCCCTTCATTATTTTGTTCAGGAGAAGAGCCACACCCTGTTGTTTGGCAGTCTCCTGCCCCGAGTAGAGGACTGTCCACCCCTCATGGTGGCAGGAGCCAGAGCCGGTCCACCGGACCTCCTGAATGCCACAGAGATCCAGGCGGTACTGGTCCAGCTCCCGACAGAGGAGTGGCAGCCTCTCCTCTGCAGTGAGCGTTCGAACATTCCACGTGGCCATCCGTAATGGCTTTTCGTTGTTTCTGGAAGAGCCCCGACGGTGAAGATTCAATCTCCTGGCTCCGCCAATTGGGGTTTGGCCAGGAGACGTCATGACACCACAACCACCGCAACCGCCGCAACCGCAACCACCGCCACAACTGCAACCACCGTAATTCACTGCAATCACAACCACTGCAAACCATCACCTAAACAACCACCACCACAACCACCACCACCACCGCCTCCCTTCACGTCCACCCTCAACGGCACTCACTTGTTATTGAGCTGGGCCGTGGCGCCCAGCGCCGCCTCTCCCTGGACGCTGCCGCCAGCGCCATCCTGCCGGTGCACGCGCTGAGTCAGCTCGCTCAGCACCTCCCGCTTGGCCGAGTGGGCACCGCCGGCGCCCACCGGCACCACCGGCGCCGCCGACCCGGCAAGGCCCGGCGGCTTGGGGGAGGTCGGGGGGCCGCGCTGGCGCCCGCCGGCCCCCCGCCAGGGACTGGCACTGTGGCCGTAGCGTGGCTGGCCGGACAGCACAAAGTTGGGTGACGTCGTGGCTCCGCCCGGCGACGTTGGGGTGGCGGGGAAGGTGGTGGTGGTGGTGGTGGTGGGGGGGGGGGTGGGGGTGGGGGTGGGGGGGAAAGTGGTGGTGGGGGGGTGGTGGAAGGCCGGGGAGGCCGGGGTGATGCGCATCGTGGTGCGGCGGTCCGGATCCGGCAGCCTCGTCGCCCGCAGCCGGATCTTGTTCTCCTCCGGGTTGTCCGGGTTGTCGTCGTCATCGTCGTCGTCGTCATCACCGTCATGGTGGTGCGGGCGCTCCGTCTCCGTTTCCACGGACGTCCCCTGGCCGAGATCCGTGGCCTCCCGGTGCTTTCCGGCCTCCTCCTCATCCTCCTGCTGCCCCCTCTCCACCTCCTCCACCTCCTCCACCTCCACCACCTCCTCCGCCTCCACCTCCACCTCCTCCGCCTCCACCTCCACCTCCTCCGCAGCGCGGCCGGAGAACTGGGCGGGGGGCACCAGCGGCTCGTCGGACACGGACACCTCCTCCTCCACCTCGACGGGCAGCGAGAGAGCCGGCGCTACCACCGGCGCCTCGCTCCTCGCCTCCTCCACCTCCTCCACCTCCTCCACCTCCTCCACCACCTCCTCCACCACCTCCTCCTCCGCCGGCAACGGCGTCGCCTGCTGCTGCAGCTGCAGCTGCTGCGGTGGCGGCGGTGGTTCCACCGTGACACCACCGCCGCCGCCGGTGTCTCCATCATCCTTGCTCTTGGTGCGGTTCATGGAGCGTTGTCGCGCCGCCAGGATGAGCGCCATGGGGGAGGCGGGGTCCAGCAGCTGCCCCGTCACCGGGTGGAGGAAGCCGCGGCGGTCGTTCACCGACAACGCCGCCCCGGTGGTGGTCGCGGCCGGGACGGTCGGCGGCATCGCCGTTGCAGGAGGAGCGGAGGAGTCGTCCCTGCGTGGGGGTGACGGTGGTGGGGTTTAATGTGACGCTGGGGGTGGTGGTGGTGATGGTGGTGGTGGCGGGGGTGGTGGTGGCGGGGGTGGTGGTGGTGGTGGTGACGATGGTGGTGGTGGTGACGATGGTGGTGGTTGCAGTGGTGATGGTGGTGGTGGTAGTGATGGTGGTGGCGGGGGTGGTTGTGGTGGTGGTGTTGACGATGGTGGTGGTGGTGACGATGGTGGTGGTTAGAGTGGTGATGGTGGAGGTGGTGGAAATGATGGTGGTGGTGGTGGTGGGGGTGGTGGTCGTGGTGGTAGTGATGGTGGTGGTGGTGACGATGGTGGTGGTTGCAGTGATGATGGTGGAGGTGGTGGAAATGATGGTGGTGGTGGCGGGGGTGGTGGTGGTGGTGACGATGGTGGTGGTTGCAGTGGTGATGGTGGAGGTGGTGGAAATGATGGTGGTGGTGGCGGGAGTGGTTATTGTGGTGTTGACGATGGTGGTGGTGGTGACGATGGTGGTGATTGCAGTGGTGATGGTGGAGGTGGTGGTAATGATGGTGGTGGTGGCGGGGGTGGTTGTGGTGGTGGTGTTGACGATGGTGGTGGTGGTGACGATGGTGGTGGTTGCAGTGGTGATGGTGGAGGTGGTGGAAATGATGTTGGTTGTGGCGAGGGTGGTGGTGGTGATGACGGTGGTGGTGGTGACGATGGTGGTGATGGTGGAGGTGGTGGTAATGATGGTGGTGGTGGCGGGGGTGGTGGTGGTGATGATGGTGGTGGTGGTGACGATGGTGGTGGTTGCAGTGGTGATGGTGGAGGTGGTGGAAATGATGTTGGTGGTGGTGGTGGCGGGGGTGGTGGTGGGGGTGATGATGGTGGTAGTGGTGACGAAGGTGGTGGTTGCAGTGGTGATGGTGGAGGTGGTGGAAATGATGGTGGTGGTGGCGGTTGTGGTGGTGGTGACGATGGTGGTGGTGGTGACGATGGTGGTGGTTGCAGTGGTGATGGTGGAGGTGGTGGTGACGATGGTGGTGGTGGTGACAATGGTGGTGGTTGCAGTGGTGATGGTGGTGGTAGTGATGGTGGTGGTGGTGGCGGGGGTGGTTGTGGTGGTGGTGTTGACGATGGTGGTGGTGGTGATAATGGTGGTGATTGCAGTGGTGATGGTGGAGGTGGTGGTGGTGGTGACGATGGTGGTGGTTGCAGTGGTGATGGTGGAGGTGGTGGTGACGATGGTGGTGGTGGTGACGATGGTGGTGGTTGCAGTGGTGATGGTGGTGGTAGTGATGGTGGTGGTGGTGGCGAGGGTGGTTGTGGTGGTGGTGTTGACGATGGTGGTGGTGGTGATAATGGTGGTGATTGCAGTGGTGATGGTGGAGGTGGTGGAAATGATGGTGGTGGTGGCAGGGGTGGTGGTGGTGGTGGTGACGATGGTGGTGGTTGCAGTGGTGATGGTGGAGGTGGTGGAAATGATGTTGGTTGTGGCGAGGGTGGTGGTGATGACGGTGGTGGTGGTGACGATGGTGGTGATGGTGGAGGTGGTGGTGGTAATGATGGTGGTGGTGGCGGGGGTGGTGGTGGTGATGATGGTGGTGGTGGTGACGATGGTGGTGGTTGCAGTGGTGATGGTGGAGGTGGTGGAAATGATGTTGGTGGTGGTGGTGACGATTGTGCTAGAGGTGGTGGTGACAATGTCGGTGGTGGTGACTATGGTGCTAGAGGTGGTGGTGGTGACGATGGTGGTGATGGTGGTGGTGGTTGTGGTGGTGGTGACGATGGTGCTAGAGGTGGTGGTGGTGACGATGGTGGTGATGGTGGTGGTGGTTGTGGTGGTGGTGACGATGGTGCTAGAGGTGGTGGTGGTGACGATGGTGGTGATGGTGGTTGTGGTGGTGGTGACTATGGTGCTAGAGGTGGTGGTGGTGACGATGGTGGTGATGGTGGTGGTGGTTGTGGTGGTGGTGACTATGGTGCTAGAGGTGGTGGTGGTGACGATGGTGGTGATGGTGGTGGTGGTTGTGGTGGTGGTGACTATGGTGCTAGAGGTGGTGGTGGTGACGATGGTGGTGATGGTGGTGGTGGTTGTGGTGGTGGTGACGATGGTGGCGATGATGGTGCTGCTGCTGCTGCATCTCCGCTGAAAAACAGCCTGCTTCTCTCTCACCTCTGCTGCTGCTGCTGCTGTTGCTGCTGCTGCTGCTTCTTGCGGTCGACCGAAGCGCCGGCGACCGCCGAAGCAAACGGCGACGTCCTCCCCGCCCCAGCACCGCCGCTCGCCGGCCCGGCACCGCTCGTCGCCGGTGCAACCGCAGCGGCAGCGGCAGCCGCCAGATCCTCCTCCACCGCTCGGCTGCGCTGCTCCGCCGCAGCCGCCGCCGCAGCCGCCGCAGCCACCGCAGCCGCAGACTTTGCCGGCGCCGGTGGGGCCGGTGCCGGTGCCGGCGGCGGTGCCGGAGCCGGCTTCTCGGCGCGAGGACGGGGAAGAGAAGCGGCGGTGGCAGGAGGGGATTTGACCGGCGGCGGTGGCGGTGGGGTCGCCGGCGGCGGTGGCGGTGGAGTTGCCGGTGCCGGCGGTGGCGGCGACTCCGTCTCACCGGCGGTGAACACTCGGTACGCCGCCGTGGGGTTAAAGGTCGAGAGAGGCCTCTGCTGCTGCTGCTGCTGTTGTTGCTGTTGCTGCTGCTGCTGTTGTTGCTGCTGCTGCTGCTGTTGCTGCTGCTGCTGCTGCTGCTTATGCTGCCTCTGCTGCAGGAGGAGCAGCTCCGGGGTGACGACCGGCGACGCCGGCGGAGGAGGCGGCGGAGCGAACGGCGGAGCGGGAGGCGGCTCGGCAAAGAACTCGAAGCCGTCGGCGGTAACGTCATCGGTGACGTCGGCATCGGTGACGTCGGCGGTGACGTCATCGTTGACGTCAGCGGCGCCCCACGTGGGCGTGGGCGGGGGCGCGTACGCCGGCGGCGGCGGCGGCTGCACCTCTTCGTCGGTCATCGCGGCCGCCTCGTCGTCGTCATGGTGATGGTGGTGGTGCTGGTGGTGGTGGTGCTGGTGGTGGTGGGGGTGGTGGGGGTCCGGCTGGGGAGGCGCCGGGGGGGGAGCGCTGGGAGGCGGGGGAATGTCGGCGGTGTCCACCAGGTCGAAGTAGGGGATCTCCTGCATGGACTGGGAGACGCGCGGAGCCTTCGACTGCGACTTGTTGCTGAGGATCTGGAGGCCTGGGGAGGGGGGAGGGGGGGGGAGAGGGGGGAGGAGGGGGAGGAGGGGGAGGAGGGGGAGGAGGGGGAGGAGGGGGGGGGGGGGAGGGAGGGGGGAGGAGGGAGGGGGGAGGAGGGGGAGGAGGGAGGGGTGAGGGGGGAGGAGGGAGGGGGAGGGGGGAGGAGGGAGGGGGGAGGAGGGGGGAGCAGGGGGAGGTGGGAGGGGGAGGGGGGAGGGGGAGGGGGAGGGGGGAGGGGGGAGGAGGTAGGGGGAGGGGGAGGAGGGAGGGGGGAGGAGGGAGGAGGGGGGAGGGAGGAGGGGGGAGGAGAGAGGGGGAGGAGGGAGGGGGAGGAGGGAGAAGGGGAGGGAGGGGGGAGGAGGGAGGGGGAGGGGGGAGGGGGGAGGGGGGAGGAGGGAGGGGGAGGGGGGAGGAGGGAGGAGGGAGGGGGAGGGGGGAGGGGGAGGAGGGAGGAGGGGGGAGGAGAGAGGGGGAGGAGGGAAGTGGGAGGGGAGAGGAGGGAGGGGGAGGGAGGGGGGAGGAGGGAAGGGGGAGGAAGGAGGGTGGAGGGAGGAGGGAGGGGGAGGGAGGTGGGAGGTGGAAGGTGGGAGGGGGGAGGAGGGAGAGGAGGGAGGAGGGAGGGGGAGGTGGGAGGGGGGAGGGGAGGGGAGGGGGGAGGGGGGAGGAGGGAGGGGGGAGGAGGGAGGGAGGTGGGAGGTGAAAGGTGGGAGGGGGGAGGGGGGAGGTGGGAGGAGGGAGAGGAGGGAGGAGGGAGGGGGAGGTGGGAAGGGGGAGGGGGGAGGGGGGAGGGAGGGGGGAGAGAGGGGGGGAGGAGGGAGGGAGGAGGTGGGGGAGGGGGAGGGGGGAGGGGAGGGGAGGGGGGAGGAGGGAGGGGGGAGGGGGGAGGAGGGAGGGGGGGAGCAGGGAGGAGGGGGGGGGAGTGATAATCTGGGTTGACAAGTACACAACTCAATGGGCCGTGGTGAGTGTATTGTGGTGAGCATGGTGAGCGAGGCGGGAGGTGAGCGAGGCTGGTGGTGAGCGAGGCTGGTGGTGAGTGTGGTGAGCGTGTGGTGAGCAAGGTGGTGAGCGTGGTGAGTGTGGTGAGGCTCACGCTGGCTAGGGGTGAGGTTGGTGGTGAGCGTGGTGAGCGTGTGGTGAGCGAGACTGGTGGTGAGCGAGCGTGGTGAGCGTGGTGAGCGTGGTGAGCGTGGTGAGCGTGGTGAGCGTGGTGGCGAGTCTCACGCTGGCTGGGGGTGAGGTTGGTGGTGAGTGTGGTGAGCGTGGTGAGCGTGGTGAGTGTGGTGAGCGAGGTGGTGAGCGTGGTGGTGAGGCTCACGCTGGCTGGGGGTGAGGTTGGTGGGGAGCGTCGTTCCGCCCCGGGTGCCGTCGTCAGGGATTGGCCCTTCCTCATCGGCCAGCATCTCGTCCAGTTTCTCTAGGTGAGTGTACAGGTGAGTGTGCAGGTGAGTGTACAAGTGAGTGTACAGGTGAGTGTGCAGGTGAGTGTGCAGGTGAGTGTACAGGTGTGTGTACAAGTGAGTGTACAGGTGAGTGTGCAGGTGAGTGTACAGGTGAGTGTACAGGTGAGTGTGCAGGTGAGTGTGTAGGTGAGTGTACAGGTGAGTGTACAGGTGAGTGTGTAGGTGAGTGTACAGGTGAGTGTACAGGTGAGTGTGTAGGTGAGTGTGTAGGTGAGTACAGGTGAGTGTGTAGGTGAGTGTACAGGTGAGTGTGTAGGTGAGTGTACAGGTGAGTGTACAGGTGAGTACAGGTGAGTGTGTAGGTGAGTGTGTAGGTGAGTGTACAGGTGAGTGTGTAGGTGAGTGTGTAGGTGAGTGTGTAGGTGAGTGTACAGATGAGTGTACAGGTGAGTGTGTAGGTGAGTGTACAGGTGAGTGTACAGGTGAGTGTGCAGGTGAGTGTACAGGTGAGTGTACAAGTGAGTGTGTAGGTGAGTGTACAGGTGAGTGTACAGGTGAGTGTACAGGTGAGTGTCTGGGTGTGTCCAGGTGTGTACAGGTGTGTCTAGGTGTGTACAGGTGTGTACAGGTGAGTGTGCAGGTGAGTGTGCAGGTGAGTGTACAGGTGAGTGTGTAGGTGAGTACAGGTGAGTGTGTAGGTGAGTGTGCAGGTGAGTGTGCAGGTGAGTGTACAGGTGAGTGTACAGGTGAGTGTGTAGGTGAGTGTGCAGGTGAGTGTGTAGGTGAGTGTGCAGGTGAGTGTACAGGTGAGTGTGTAGGTGAGTGTGTAGGTGAGTATCTATAGGTGTATGTATATAAGTGTATCTATAGGTGTATGTGTGTATATAAATGTATCTTCTATAAGTGTATATAAGTGTATCTATAGGTGTGTATATACATGAGTAAGCATGTGTGTATATACATGTATCTATAGATGTGTGTATAGGAGTAAGTTTGTGCTCGTGAGTTCGTACCCAGTTCCGCAAGTTCGTAAGTATGTGTATCTATAAGTGTATCTATAGGTGTATGTGTATACGAGTAAGTATGTGTATCTATAAGTGTATATAAGTCTATTTATAGATGTGTATATACGAGTAAGTTTGTGCTCGTGAGCTCGTACCCATTATCTATAGGTGTATGTATGTATATCTATAGGTGTGTATGTATATAGGAGTAAGTTTGTATGTATATAAGTCTATCTACATGTGTGTGTATACACGAGTAAGTATGTGTGTATATGTGTATTTATAGGTGTATGTATGTATCTAAATGTATATCTATAGGTGTATGTGTGTATATGTGAGTAAATATCTATAGGTGTATCTATGTATATCTATAGGTGTGTATATACACGAGTAAGTTTGTGCTCGTGAGCTCGTACCCAGTTCCGCAAGTTCGTAAGTACGTGTATCTATAAGTGTATATAAGTCTATCTATATGTGTGTGTGTATCTAAATGTATATCTATAGGTGTATGTGTATGTATGTGAGTAAGTATCTATAGGTGTATGTATACACGAGTAAGTTTGTGCTCGTGAGCTTGTACCCAGTATCTATAGGTGTGTATGTGTGCGTATATAGGAGTAAGTATGTGTGTAGATAAGTCTATCTATAAGTGTATGTGTATATATGTGAGTAAGTATATATACGTGTATCTATGTATATCTATAGGTGTATGTATGTGTATCTATAGATGTGTATACAGGAGTAAGTTTGTGCTCGTGAGCTCGTACCCAGTATCTATAGGTGTATGTGTGTGTATATACGAGTAAGTATGTGTGTGTATATAGGTGTATCTATAGGTGTGTATGTGTATATATGTGAGTAAGTATCTATAGGTGTATGTATGTATATCTATAGGTGTGTGCATACAGGAGTAAGTTTGTGTGTGTATATAAGTGTATCTATAGGTGTGTATGTGTATATATGTGAGTAAGTATCTATAGGTGTATGTATATCTATAGGTGTGTGCATACAGGAGTACGTTTGTGCTCGTGAGCTCGTACCCAGTTCCGCAAGTTCGTAAGTATGTGTATCTATAAGTGTATATAAGTCTATCTATAGGTGTGTGTATATACGAGTAAGTATGTGTGAGTGTAAGTATCTATAAGTGTATATAAGTGTATCTCTAAGTATAGGTGTATGTATATATGAGTATGTATGCATATCTATAAGTGTATCTATAGGTGTATGTATGTATATCTATAGGTGTGTGTATATGAGTATGTATGTATATCTATAAGTGTATCTATAGGTGTATCTATGTATATCTATATAAGTGTATATAGTAGTAAGTTTGTGCGCGTGAGCTCGTACCCAGTTCCGCAAGTTCGTCCGCCACGGACTTTGACTTCTGGGTCAGCACCGTGCCAGGTGACCGCTTGGGGGGCGGTGGTGGGGGCGCTGCGAAAAACGTACAGCGCATTGGCACGCCGCCGCATATACAAAACGTAGCGCGCATCGGCGCATCGGCGCGTTACGATACAGACCAACGTCCGTACCCGGACATTCGCCGCCAAGTGACGGCGGTCGTCACACCAGGGCGCCCGTGCCAGGCTAGGTGCACGTGAATTGTGTCGAAGGCTCGCTGCTGGCAGGAGGTCACGGGACACACCCAGCAGGTGACATGGGTTGTGACTGACTGAGATGATTGGGTAGGCCAACTTGCTGTGTGCTTTAGCCGCCCGGCGCTCCGCTCGTTGTTGTGAGCGTCGCTCCTCCGCCCTCCGTTGTTGCTGGAGGGCGACTGCCTCCAATTGGCCAGTAGCAGCGTCCTTCACGAGCCTCCTCCTGCACAGAGGCCGATCTTGACACCGCTGGTACCGGTCATCGGTAAGTCCACTCAGCTCCACGTCCTCCTGTACCACGTCGCTCCATCTCTTCTCTAGCCCGTGCCTCCTGTACCACATCGCTCCATCTCTTCTCTAGCCCGTGCCTCCTGTACCACATCGCTCCATCTCTTCTCTAGCCCGTGCCTCCTGTACCACATCACTCCATCTCCTCTATAGCCCGTGCCTCCTGTACCACATCACTCCATCTCCTCTCTAGCCCGTGCCTCCTGTACCACATCGCTCCATCTCTTCTCTAGCCCGTGCCTCCTGTACCACGTCACTCCATCTCTTCTCTAGCCCGTGCCTCCTGTACCACATCGCTCCATCTCTTCTCTAGCCCGTGCCTCCTGTACCACATCGCTCCATCTCTTCTCTAGCCCGTGCCTCCTGTACCACATCACTCCATCTCTTCTCTAGCCCGTGCCTCCTGTACCACATCACTCCATCTCTTCTCTAGCCCGTGCCTCCTGTACCACATCGCTCCATTTCTTCTATAGCCCGTGCCTCCTGTACCACATCACTCCATCTCTTCTCCAGCCCGTGTCGAACCCGTTTAGCCCTCTCTATGCGGCCAAGCAGAAGCTGCTTGGGCATGCGGTGGCTGGGCATGCGGGCTACATGACCCAGCCAACGCAACCTTGCCTGCCGGAGGAGCTCACTGATTGCAATGTGTCCAGATCTTTCAAGGATTTGTGAGCTCCTCACACAATCCAGCCTGCAGGTTAAACCCAGGATGGAGCGTAGGCAGGCCAGCCTGAATATTTCTAACCAGCGCAGATGTTTCATTAGAGGGGTCCACGTTTCACAAGCATAAAGAAGGGAGGTCATAATCGAACCCACGACCTCCAGTACACCAGGCGAGGTAGTTAACATCTCCTAGTCACCGTGATGATGATGATGAGAGAGACGCAAACTCCAATTATACAGCAGCAGGGATCGTCGGGGTCGGGATCGAACCCACGATCTCCTGCGTACTGGGTGAGGTAGTTAACATCTCCTAGCCAACGTGATGATGATGATGATGATGAGAGACGCAGACTCCAAATATACAGCAGGCATCGTCGCGGTCGGGATCGAACCCACAACCTCCTGCACACCAGGCGAGGTAGTCAACATCTCCTAGCCACCGTGATGATGATGAGAGAGAGAGACACACACACACAGACTCCAAAGATACAGCAGCAGGCATCGCCGGGTTCGGGATCGAACCCACGACCTCCTGTACACCAGGCGAGGTAGGCAACATCTCCTACCCACTGTGATGACGATGAGAGAGAGACGCACACTACCAATATACAGCAGCAGCAGCAGGCATCGTCAGGGTCAGGATCAAACCCACGACCTCCTGTACACCAGGCGAGGTAGTCAACGTCTCCTAGCCACCGTGGTGATGATGATGATGATGAGACGCAGACTCCAAATCTACAGCAGCAGCAGCAGGAATCGTCAGGGGTCGGGATCGAACCCACGACCTCCTGTACACCAGGCGAGGTAGTCAACATCTCCTAGCCACCGTGGCGGCAACACCGCCCCCCCCCCCCCCGCCCCTCACCTTTCTTGCGGATGTTGCTGGGAGCTGCGCTGCCCGGATCGGACTCCGGCTCCGTGCTGGAGTCCGCCTCCGGCTCCGGTTCGGGCTCCGGTTCGGCCTTTTCTATCCGCGTGACCGTCACGGTCTTGATGGCCAGGCGGTTGCCGCTGTGCCGGATCATGTTCACCACGTCACGGTGGCCGCTCTTCACCACGTTCTTACCGTTCACCTACAGCGGTGGGGTGGGGGGAGGGGCATGGCAGAGGGGGGTGGGGCGAGGGGTTATGGGAGGGGCAGGGGCGGGGCAATGGGTTGAGGGGTGGGGCAGGGGGGGTGGCAATGGGTGAGTGACAGGGCAGGGGGCGTGGCAATGGGTGAGTGACAGGGCAAGGGGCGTGGCAATGGGTGAGTGACAGGGCAAGGGGCGTGGCAATGGGTGAGTGACAGGGCAAGGGGCGTGGCAATGGGTGAGTGACAGGGCAAGGGGCGTGGCAATGGGTGAGTGACAGGGCAAGGGGCGTGGCAATGGGTGAGTGACAGGGCAAGGGGCGTGGCAATGGGTGAGTGACAGGGCAAGGGGCGTGGCAATGGGTGAGTGACAGGGCAGGGGGCGTGGCAATGGGTAAGTGACAGGGCAAGGGGCGTGGCAATGGGTGAGTGACAGGGCAAGGGGCGTGGCAATGGGTGAGTGACAGGGCAAGGGGCGTGGCAATGGGTGAGTGACAGGGCAAGGGGCGTGGCAATGGGTGAGTGACAGGACAAGGGGCGTGGCAATGGGTGAGTGACAGGGCAAGGGGCGTGGCAATGGGTGAGTGACAGGGCAGGGGGCGTGGCAATGGGTGAGTGACAGGACAAGGGGCGTGGCAATGGGTGAGTGACAGGGCAAGGGGCGGGGGGGGTGGCAATGGGTGAGTGACAGGGCAGGGGGCGTGGCAATGGGTGAGTGACAGGGCAAGGGGCGGGGGGCGTGGCAATGGGTGAGTGACAGGGCAAGGGGCGTGGCAATGGGTGAGTGACAGGGCAGGGGGGGTGGCAATGGGTGAGTGACAGGGCAAGGGGCGTGGCAATGGGTGAGTGACAGGGCAAGGGGCGGGGGGCGTGGCAATGGGTGAGTGACAGGGCAAGGGGAGGGGCAATGGGTGAGGGGTGGGGCAAGGGGTGGGGCAAGGGGAGGGGCAAGGGGAGGGGCAAGGGGTTGAGGGGAGGGGCAAGGGGTGATGGGAGGGGCAGGGGGGGTGGCAAGGGGTTTCAGTTCAAGTTAATGTATCAGGTGTAGCCCTGTGAGCCATTCGGCTCTTGAATCGGGTGCAACCGCAACAAACAAAAAACATGAACAAGAAAACATCTTAAAGTGAATATGTGACTGAGTGCAAACAGAAAATCCAAGAAAAGACGGCAAAATATTGAAGAAAAAAGCACCGTACACCAACGCTGTGTGCAAAAATCCCAGTGGGATGCAAGTCAAACAACAACAACAACCACAAGACAACTTAGATTAAGGCCATCAGTCTAACTCTGTACTACAACAAACAAACATGGCCAAACCAATACACTTTTCGAAATCACCAAAACAAAGCAATGAGGCGGGGCAGAGAGTGAGGGGAGGGGCAATGGGCAGGACAATGGGTGAGGGGAGGGGCAAGGGGTGAGGGGGGGGGCGAGGGGGGGGGCAAGGGGTGAGGGGTGAGGGGAGGGGCGAGGGGTGAGGGGAGGGGCAAGGGGTGAGGGGGGGGGCGATGGGGGGGGCAAGGGGTGAGGGGAGGGGCGAGGGGTGAAGGGAGGGGCAAGGGGTGAGGGGGGGGGGCGAGGGGGGGGCAAGGGGTGAGGTGAGGGGCGAGGGGTGAGGGGAGGGGCAAGGGGTGAGGGGGGGGTGATAGAGACGCAGACTCCAAATCTACAGCAGCAGCAGGCGTCATCTGAGTTCAGGATCGAACCCACGACCTCCTGTGTACCAGGCGAGGTTGTCAACATCTCCTAGCCACCGTGATGATGATGAGAGAGAGACGCAGACTCCAAATATACAGGAGCAGCAGCAGGCGTCGTCAGGGTCGTGATCGAACCCACGACCTCCTGCACACCAGGCGAGGTAGTCAACACCTCCTAGCCCACCGTGATGATGATGATGATGAGAGAGAGACCCACGACCACCTGCATACCAGGCGAGGTAGTCAACATCTCCTAGCCACCGTGATGATGATGAGAGAGAGACGCAGACTCCAAATATACAGCAGCAGGCATCGTCAGGGTTCAGGATCGAACCCACGACCTCCTGCACACCAGGCGAGGTAGTCAACACCTCACCTCGACAATGAAGGCCCCGGTGGTGAGGCCGGCTCTGGCCGCCACTCCCCCCTCGTCGACCTTCTCCAGGTACTGCAGCGCAGGGAAGGCCGCAGTCGGCTCAAACTCCGAGACCGGCACATCCGCTGGGACCCATCCGGGAGGGGTGGGGGAGACACGCGGAGACACGCGGTGAGACACGGACAACGGGCCAGATGATACGGGGAGATACGGGCATAAACGGGGAGACATTGAAACACACAGGAGACACGGGGAGACACAGGGAGACGTGGGGGGGGGGGGAGAGACACGGGGTGGGGGAGACACACGGGGAGACACGCGGTGAGACACGGACAACGGGCCAGATGATACGGGAAGATACGGGCATACACGGGGAGACACTGAAACACACAGGAGACACGGGTTGACACAGGGAGACGTGGGGGGGGGAGAGACACGGGGTGGGGGAGACACGGGGAGACACGCGGTGAGACACGGACAACGGGCCAGATGATACGGGGAGATACGGGCATACACAGGGAGACACTGAAACACACAGGAGACACGGGTCGACACAGGGAGACGTGGGGGGGGGGGGGAGAGACACTCGGAGGGAGAGAGACACGGGGGGAGAGAGACACCGGTGAGAGAGAGACACGGAGAGAGACACGCGGGGAGAGAGACTCGGGGGGGGGTGGGAGGGAAATACATGGAGGGAGAGAGACACGGGTGGGGAGAGACACACCACGGGGAGAGAGACACGCGGGGAGAGAGACACGCGGGGAGAGAGACACGGGTGGGGTGACACGGGGGGAGAGACACGGGTGGGGAGAGAGACACGGGGGGGGGGGAGAGACACGGGTGAGGAGAGAGAGACAAGGGGGGGGGGGGAGCGACACGGGTGAGGAGAGAGAGACACGGTGAGAGAGACATGGGTGGGGTGACACGGGTGGGGTGACACGGGGTGAGAGAGACACGGGTAGGGAGAGAGACACGGTGAGAGAGACACGGGTGAGGAGAGAGACACGGGGTGGGGGGGGGTGAGAGAGACACGGGGGGGGGGGGGAGAGACACGGGTGAGGAGAGAGAGACACGGTGAGAGAGACATGGGTGGGGTGACACGGGTGGAGTGACACGGGGTGAGAGACACGGGTAGGGAGAGAGACACGGGTGAAGAGAGAGACACGGGGTGGGGGGGGGGGAGAGACACGGGGGGGGGGTGACACGGGGGGGGGAGAGACACCGGTGGGGTGACACGGGTGGGCAGAGAGACACATGGAGAAAGAGAGACACGGGGGGGGAGAGACACGGGGGGGGGGGGGGTGACACTGGGGGGGGGGTGACACGGGTGGGGAGAGAGACACACGGAGGGAGAGAGACACGGGTGGGGAGAGAGACACACCACGGTGAGAGAGGCACGGGGTGAGAGAGACACGAGGTGAGAGAGACACGGTGAGAGAGACACGGGTGGGGTGACACGGGTGGGGTGACACGGGTGGGGTGACACGGGTGGGCTGACACGGGTGGGGAGAGAGACACGGTGAGAGAGACACGGGTGGGGTGACACGGGTGGGGTGACACGGGGGGGGGGGGTGGAGTTGTCCACCTTTGGCCCCGCGGAGGACGAACCCGAAGCCCTCGTGCTCCTGCTTCTGGAGCACCACGCAGCGCTCGCGCACAGACACCTCCCTGCGCACAAAGACAAAGCTCCCCCATGTAGCCTCGCGCCGACTGTCGGGGCAAGTGCCGATAGAGTAGCGAACAGCAGCAGTAGCGGTGGAAGGGGTAGAGGCAGTGGTAGGGGTAGAGGCGGTGGTAGGGGTAGGGGTAGAGGCAGGGTGAGTGGTAGGGGTAGAGGCGGGGTGAGTGGTAGGGGTAGAGGCAGGGTGAGTGGTAGGGGTAGAGGCAGGGTGAGTGGTAGGGGTAGAGGCAGGGTGAGTGGTAGGGGTAGAGGCAGGGTGAGTGGTAGGGGTAGAGGCGGGGTGAGTGAGTGGTAGGGGTAGAGGCAGGGTGAGTGGTAGGGGTAGAGGCAGGGTGAGTGGTAGGGGTAGAGGCAGGGTGAGTGGTAGGGGTAGAGGCGGGGTGAGCGGTAGGGGTAGAGGCAGTGTGAGTGGTAGAAGTAGAGGCGGGGTGAGTGGTAGGGGTAGAGGCAGGGTGAGTGGTAGGGGTAGAGGCAGGGTGAGTGGTAGGGGTAGAGGCGGGGTGAGTGGTAGGGGTAGAGGCAGGGTGAGTGGTAGGGGTAGAGGCGGGGTGAGAGGTAGGGGTAGAGGCGGGGTGAGTGGTAGGGGTAGAGGCAGGGTGAGTGGTAGGGGTAGAGGCAGGGTGAGTGGTAGGGGTAGAGGCGGGGTGAGAGGTAGGGGTAGAGGCAGGGTGAGTGGTAGGGGTAGAGGCGGGGTGAGTGGTAGGGGTAGAGGCAGGGTGAGTGGTAGGAGTAGAGACGGGGTGAGTGGTAGGGGTGGAGGCGGGGTGAGTGGTAGGGGTAGAGGCGGTGTGAGTGGTAGGGGTAGAGGTAGGCCTTGGCAAGGTAAGGTAATTTACCCTTTTTACCGGGTAAAAGGGTAAAGGTCAAGGGTAAAGGTGTTGACATTCCAAAGGGTAAGATAAAGGGTAGGGTAAAGGTAGGCTCGTTGCTTTTTACTTTTTACCTTTTATTTTACCTGCTAAAGGGTAAAAGGTAGGGTAGAGAGATTGTGTTGTGGTAAAGTAAAAGGTAAGGTAAAGGTAGTATTTTTAACTTTACCTTACCGAGGCCTAGGTAGAGGCAGGGTGAGTGGTAGGGGTAGTGTGAGTGGTAGGGAAAGAGGCGGGATGAGTGGTAGGGGTAGAGTGGTAGGTGTAGAGTGGTAGGTGTAGAGTGGTAGGGGTAGAGTGGTAGGTGCAGAGTGGTAGGTGTAGTAGTGTGAGGTGTAGAGTGGTAGGTGTAGAGTGGTAGGTGTAGAGTGGTAGGGGTAGAGTGGTAGGGGTAGAGTGGTAGGGGTAGAGTGGTAGGTGTAGAGTGGTAGGTGTAGAGTGGTAGGTACAGAGTGGTAGGTGTAGAGTGGTAGGTGTAGATTGGTAGGTGTAGAGTGGTAGGTGTAGAGTGGTAGGTGTAGAGTGGTAGGTGTAGTGGGAGGTGCAGAGTGGTAGGTGTAGAGTGGTAGGGGTAGAGTGGTAGGTACAGAGTGGTAGGTGTAGAGTGGTAAGTACAGAGTGGTAGGGGTAGAATGGTAGGTGTAGAGTGGTAGGTGCAGAGAGGTAGGTGCTGAGTGGTAGGTATAGAGTGGTAGGTGTAGAGTGGTAGGTGTAGAGTGGTAGGTGTAGAGTGGTAGGTGTAGAGTTGTAGGGGTAGAGTGGTAGGGGTAGAGTGGTAGGGGTAGAGTGTTAGGTGTAGAGTGGTAGGTGCAGAGTGGTAGGTGTAAAGTGGTAGGTGTAGAGTGGTAAGGGTAGAGTGGTAGGTGTAGAGTGGTAGGTGTAGTGGGAGGTGCAGAGTGGTAGGTGTAGAGTGGTAGGGGTAGAGTGGTAGGTACAGAGTGGTAGGTGTAGAGTGGTAAGTACAGAGTGGTAGGGGTAGAATGGTAGGTGTAGAGTGGTAGGTGTAGAGTGGTAGGTGCTGAGTGGTAGGTGCTGAGTGGTAGGTGTAGAGTGGTAGGTGCAGAGTGGTAGGTGTAGAGTGGTAGGGGTAGAATGGTAGGTGTAGAGTGGTAGGTGCAGAGTGGTAGGTGCTGAGTGGTAGGTGCTGAGTGGTAGGTGTAGAGTGGTAGGTGTAGAGTGGTAGGGGTAGAGTGGTAGGTACAGAGTGGTAGGTGTAGAGTGGTAAGTACAGAGTGGTAGGGGTAGAATGGTAGGTGTAGAGTGGTAGGTGTAGAGTGGTAGGTGCTGAGTGGTAGGTGCTGAGTGGTAGGTGTAGAGTGGTAGGTGCAGAGTGGTAGGTGTAGAGTGGTAGAGGTAGAATGGTAGGTGTAGAGTGGTAGGTGCAGAGTGGTAGGTGCTGAGTGGTAGGTGCTTAGTGGTAGGTGTAGAGTGGTAGGTGTAGAGTGGTAGGGGTAGAGTGGTAGGTACAGAGTGGTAGGTGTAGAGTGGTAAGTACAGAGTGGTAGGGGTAGAATGGTAGGTGTAGAGTGGTAGGTGCAGAGTGGTAGGTGCTGAGTGGTAGGTGTAGAGTGGTAGGTGTAGAGTGGTAGGTGTAGAGTGGTAGGTGTAGAGTTGTAGGGATAGAGTGGTAGGGGTAGAGTGGTAGGGGTAGAGTGTTAGGTGTAGAGTGGTAGGTGCAGAGTGGTAGGTGTAAAGTGGTAGGTGTCGAGTGGTAGGTGTAGAGTGGTAGGTGTAGAGTGGTAGGTACAGAGTGGTAGGTGTAGAGTGGTAGGGGTAGAGTGGTAGGTGTAGAGTGGTAGGTGTAGAGTGGTAGGGGTAGAGTGGTAGGTGTAGAGTGGTAGGTGCAGAGTGCTAGGTGTAGAGTGGTAGGTGTAGAGTGGTAGGTGTAGAGTGGTAGGTGTAGAGTGGTAGGTGTCGAGTAGTAGGTGTAGAATGGTAGGTGCTGAGTGGTAGGTGTAGAGTGGTAGGTGTAGAGTGGTAGGTACAGAGTGGTAGGTGTAGAGTGGTAGGTGTAGAGTGGTAGGTGCAGAGTGGTAGGTGTAGAGTGGTAGGTGTAGTGGTAGGTGTAGAGTGGTAGGTGTAGAGTGGTAGGTGCTGAGTGGTAGGTGTAGAGTGGTAGGTGTAGAGTGGTAGGGGTAGAGTGGTAGGGGTAGAGTGGTAGGTGTCGAGTGGTAGGTGTAGAATGGTAGGTGTAGAGTGGTAGGTGTAGAGTGGTAGGTGTAGAGTGGTAGGTGTAGAGTGGTAGGTGTCGAGTGGTAGGTGTAGAATGGTAGGTGCTGAGTGGTCGGTGTAGAGTGGTAGGTGTAGAGTGGTAGGTGTAGAGTGGTAGGTACAGAGTGGTAGGTGTAGAGTGGTAGGTGTCGAGTGGTAGGTGTAGAATGGTAGGTGCTGAGTGGTCGGTGTAGAGTGGTAGGTGTAGAGTGGTAGGTGTAGAGTGGTAGGTACAGAGTGGTAGGGGTAGAGTGGTAGGTGTAGAGTGGTAGGTGTAGAGTGGTAGGTGCAGAGTGGTAGGTGTAGAGTGGTAGGTGTAGTGGTAGGTGTAGAGTGGTAGGTGTAGAGTGGTAGGGGTAGAGTGGTAGGTGCAGAGTGGTAGGTGTAGAGTGGTAGGGGTAGAGTGGTAGGGGTAGAGTGGTAGGGGTAGAGTGGTAGGTGTAGAGTGGTAGGTGCAGAGTGGTAGGTGCAGAGTGGTAGGGGTAGAGTGGTAGGTGCTGAGTGGTAGGTGCAGAGTGGTAGGTGGTGAGTGGTAGGTGCAGAGTGGTAGGGGTAGAGTGGTAGGGGTAGAGTGGTAGGTGTAGAGTGGTAGGTGCAGAGTGGTAGGTGCAGAGTGGTAGGTGCAGAGTGGTAGGGGTAGAGTGGTAGGTGCTGAGTGGTAGGTGCAGAGTGGTAGGTGTAGAGTGGTAGGTGCTGAGTGGTAGGTGTAGAGTGGTAGGTGCTGAGTGGTAGGTGCTGAGTGGTAGGTGCTGAGTGGTAGGTGCTGAGTGGTAGGTGTAGAGTGGTAGGGGTAGAGTGGTAGGTGTAGAGTGGTAGGTGTAGAGTGGTAGGTGTAGAGTGGTAGATGTAGAGTGGTAGGTGTAGAGTGGTAGATGTAGAGTGGTAGGTGTAGAGTGGTAGGTGTAGAGTGGTAGGTGTAGAGTGGTAGGGGTAGAGTGGTAGGTGTAGAGTGGTAGGTGTAGAGTGGTAGATGTAGAGTGGTAGGTGTAGTGTGGTAGGTGTAGAGTGGTAGGGGCAGAGTGGTAGGTGCAGAGTGGTAGGTGTAGAGTGGTAGGTGTAGAGTGGTAGGTGTAGAGTGGTAGGTGCTGAGTGGTAGGTGTAAAGTGGTAGGTGTAGAGTGGTAGGTATAGAGTGGTAGGTGTAGAGTGGTAGGTGTAGAGTGGTAGGGGTAGAGTGGTAGGTGCAGAGTGGTAGGTGCAGAGTGGTAGGTGTAGAGTGGTAGGTGTAGAGTGGTAGGTGTAGAGTGGTAGGGGTAGAGTGGTAGGTGTAGAGTGGTAGGGGTAGAGTGGTAGGTACAGAGTGGTAGGTGTAGAGTGGTAGGTGTAGAGTGGTAGGTGTAGAGTGGTAGGGGTAGAGTGGTAGGTGTAGAGTGGTAGGTGTAGAGTGGTAGGTGTAGAGTGGTAGGTGTAGAGTGGTAGGGGCAGAGTGATAGGTGCAGAGTGGTAGGTGCAGAGTGGTAGGTGTAGAGTGGTAGGTGTAGAGTGGTAGGTGTAGAGTGGTAGGTGCTGAGTGGTAGGTGTAGAGTGGTAGGTGTAGAGTGGTAGGGGTAGAGTGGTAGGTGTAGAGTGGTAGGTGTAGAGTGGTAGGTGTAGAGTGGTAGGGGTAGAGTGGTAGGTATAGAGTGGTAGGTATAGAGTGGTAGGTGTAGAGTGGTAGGTGTAGTGGTAGGTGTAGAGTGGTAGGTGTAGAGTGGTAGGTGCTGAGTGGTAGGTGTAGAGTGGTAGGTGTAGAGTGGTAGGGGTAGAGTGGTAGGGGTAGAGTGGTAGGGGTAGAGTGGTAGGGGTAGAGTGGTAGGTGTAGAGTGGTAGGTGTAGAGTGGTAGGTGCTGAGTGGTAGGTGTAGAGTGGTAGGGGTAGAGTGGTAGGGGTAGAGTGGTAGGTATAGAGTGGTAGGTGTAGAGTAGTAGGTGTAGAGTGGTAGGTGTAGTGGTAGGTGTAGAGTGGTAGGTGTAGAGTGGTAGGTGCTGAGTGGTAGGTGTAGAGTGGTAGGGGTAGAGTGGTAGGTGTAGAGTGGTAGGTGTAGAGTGGTAGGTGTAGAGTGGTAGGGGTAGAGTGGTAGGTGCAGAGTGGTAGGTGTAGTGGTAGGTGTAGAGTGGTAGGTGTAGAGTGGTAGGGGTAGAGTGGTAGGGGTAGAGTGGTAGGTGTAGAGTGGTAGGGGTAGAGTGGTAGGGGTAGAGTGGTAGGGGTAGAGTGGTAGGTGCAGAGTGGTAGGTGTAGAGTGGTAGGGGTAGAGTGGTAGGGGTAGAGTGGTAGGGGTAGAGTGGTAGGGGTAGAGTGGTAGGTGTAAATCACCCAGCGTCAGCGTTGGCCGTCCCATATGGTCCCTTGTGTCGTGCAGTTTGCGGCGGAGATTCTGACGAGAAAGACAAAGACGGCGTGAGAGACACTCAGAGCCACTACACCTACCACTCTACACCTACCACTCTACGCCTACCACTCTGCATCTACCACTCTACACCTACCACTCTACCGAGAGAGAGACAGAGAGAGACAGAGACACACAGAGAGACACAGAGAGAGAGAGACACACAGAGCCTCTACACCTACCACTCTACACCTACCACTCTACACCTACCACTCTATGCCTACCACTCTACGCCTACCACTCTGTGCCTACCACTCTCCACCTACCACTCTACACCTACCACTCTGCACCTACCACTCTACCCTTACCACTCTACACCTACCACTCAGCACCTACCACTCTATACCTACCACTCTACCGAGAGAGAGACAGAGAGAGACAGAGACACACAGAGAGACATAGAGAGAGACACAGAGAGAGAGACACACACAGAGAGACACCCAGAGCCACTACACCTACCACTCTGCACCTACCACCCTACACCTACCACTCTACACCTACCACTCTACACCTACCACTCTACCGAGAGAGAGACAGAGACACACAGAGAGACAGAGAGAGAGACACACACAGAGAGAGAGAGAGACAGAGACACACAGAGAGAGACAGAGACACACAGAGAGAAACAGAGACACACAGAGAGACACAGAGAGAGACACACAGAGAGAGAGACACAGAGATAGAGACACACAGCGAGACACAGAGAGAGAGACACACAGAGAGAGAGAGAGAGAGACACAGACAGAGACACAGACAGAGACACAAACAGAGACACAGACAGAGACACAGAGAGAGATACAGAGGTACAGAGACAGTGAGGCAGAGAGACAGAGAGAGACGGAGAGACACAGAGTGAGAGACACAGAGACACACAGAGAGACACAGAGTGAGACACAGAGAGACATAGAGAGAGACACACAGAGAGACACAGAGTGACACAGAGAGAGACACAGAGTGTGAGACACAGAGACACACAGAGAGACACAGAGAGACAGAGACACAGAGAGAGAGACAGAGACACAGAGAGACACAGACAGAGAAACACACACAGAGACACAGAGAGCACACAGAGACACAGACAGAGACACAGAGAGACACGCAGAGAGACACACAGAGAGACAGAGGTACAGAGACACACAGAGAGAGACAGAGGCACAGAGACACACAGAGTGACACACACAGAGAGACACACACAGAGAGAGACACACACAGACAGAGGCACAAACAGAGAGAGACACAGAGAGACAGAGGCACACACAGAGAGACACAGAGAGACAGAGACACAGACAGACACAGAGAGAGACACACACAGAGACACACAGAGTGACACACACAGAGAGACACACAGAGAGACAGAGACACAGAGAGAGACACACACAGACAGAGGCACAAACAGAGAGAGACACAGAGAGACAGAGGCACACACAGAGAGACACAGAGAGACAGAGACACAGACAGACACAGAGAGAGACACACACAGAGAGACACAGAGAGACAGAGACACAGAGAGACACAGACAGAGACACACACAGAGAGACACACACAGAGAGACACACACAGAGAGACAGAGACACAGAGAGACACACACAGACAGAGGCACACACAGAGACACAGAGACACAGAAAGACAGAGAGACACAGAGAGAAACACAGAGACACAGAGAGAGACACAGAGACACAGAGAGAGACACACAGAGAGACACAGAGAGAGACACAGTGAGAGACACACACAGACAGAGGCACACACAGAGAGAGACACACACAGACACACACACCCAGGGGGCCCAGCGAGTTGTGTGGCGGCTTGGAACCCATCAACTCGTCGTCTTGGCTAACTGCGCATCTCCAAACCCTGGGGGGGGTCCGATCGTGAAACTTCCCAATAAGCGGTGGGGGTGGTGGGGTTGGTGGTGGTAGAAATGAGCAGCCTACAGTGAGAAATGCAGGCTACATGGATCCCTCCCCGGGTTAATGATTTGCCACAAAGCTGCCTCTCCGATCCAGCCGTGGGCTTGTGGCGAGCAATTTGTTGAGATTCCGATGGGGGATAATCAGCACTCACCCCCCACCCCCGACTTTGTTTGTATAGATAGCGTGGTGAGTCAGTGAGTGGGTGGGTGGGTGAGTGGGTGAGTGGGTGGGTGAGTGGGTGGGTGAGTGGGTGGGTGGGTGGGTGGGTGGGTGGGTGAGTGGGTGGGTGGGTGGGTGAGTGAGAGAGTGAGTGGGTGAGTGGGTGGGTGGGTGGGTGAGTGGGTGGGTGGGTGAGTGAGTGAGTCAGTGGGTGGTTGAGTGGGTGGGTGGGTGAGTGGGTGGGTGAGTGGGTGGGTGGGTGAGTGGGTGGGTGGGTGGGTGAGTCAGTGAGTCAGTGAGTGGGTCAGTGAGTGGGTGAACGGGTGAGTGGGTGGGTGAGAGAGTCAGTGGGTGAGTCAGTGAGTGGGTGAACGGGTGAGTGGGTGGGTGAGTGAGAGAGTGGATGGGTGAGTGAGTCAGTGGGTGAGTGAGTGAGCCAGTGAGTGGATGAACGGGTGAGTAGATGGACGGGTGAGTGAGTGGGTGGGTGGGTGGGTGAGTGGGTGGGTGGGTGAGTGAGTGAGTGGGTGGAGTCAGTGAGTCAGTGAGTGGGTCAGTGAATGGGTGAATGGGTGAGTGGGTGGTGACAGAGTCAGTGGGTGAGTCAGTGAGTAGGTGAACGGGTGAGTTTGGTGGGTGGGTGAGTGAGAGGGTGGGTGGGTGAGTGAGAGGGTGGGTGGGTGGGTGAGTGAGAGGGTGGGTGGGTGAGTGAGTCAGTGGGTGGGTGAGTCAGTGAGTGGGTGAACGGGTGAGTGGGTGGGTGGGTGAGAGAGTGGGTGGGTGAGTCAGTGAGTGGGTGGGTGGGTGGGTGAGAGAGTGGGTGGGTGAGTCAGTGGGTGGGTGGGTGAGTGGGTGGGTGGGTGGGTGAGTGAGTGGGTTGGTGAGTGAGTGAGTGAGTCAGTGAGTGGGTCAGTGAGTGGGTGAACGGGTGAGTGGGTGGGTGAACGGGTGAGTGGGTGGGTGAGTCAGTGAGTGGGTGAACGGGTGAGTGGGTGGGTGGGTGAGGGAGAGAGTGAGTGGGTGAGCGAGTCAGTGGGTGGGTGAGTCAGTGAGTGGGTGAACGGGTGAGTGGATGGGTGGGTGAGATAGTAGGTGGGTGGGTGGGTGAGAGAGTGGGTGGGTGGGTGAGTGAGTGAGAGAGTGGGTGAGTGGGTGGGTGAGTGAGAGAGTGGGTGGGTGAGTCAGTGGGTGGGTGGACGGGTGAGTGAGAGAGTGGGTGGGTGGGTGAGTGGGTGAGTCAGTGAGTGGGTGAACGGGTGAGTGAGAGAGTGGGTGGGTGAGTGGGTGAGTCAGTGAGTCAGTGGGTGAGCGAGTGAGCCAGTGAGTGGATGAACGGATGAGTGGGTGGGTGGGTGAATGAGAGAGTGGCTGGGTGGGTGAGTGGGAGAGTCAGTGAGTCAGTGAGTGAGTGAGTGAGCCAGTGAGTGGATGAACGGGTGAGTGGATGAACGGGTGAGTGGGTGGGTGGGCGAGAGAGTGAGTGAGTGAGTCAGTGAGTGGATGGACGGGTGAGTGGGTGAGTCAGTGGGTGAGTGAGTGAGCCAGTGAGTGGGTGAACGGGTGAGTAGGTGGGTGGGCGAGATAGTGAGTGGGTGAGTGAGTCAGTGAGTGGATGGACGAGTGGGTGGGTGAGTGAGTGGGTGAACGGGTGAGTGGGTGGGCGAGAGAGTCAGTGAGTGCGTTAGTGGGTGAGTCAGTGGGTGGATGAACGAGTGAGTGAGTAGGTGGGTCGGCGAGAAAGTCAGTGGGTGAGTTAGTGGGTGAGTGAGTCAGTGGGTGAGTCGGTGAGCGAGTGAGTGGATGCATGAACGGATGAGTGGGTGAGTGAGTGGGTGGGTGAGCGAGTGAGTGGTTCCATGAACGGATGAGTGGGTGGGTGGGTGAGTGGGTGAACGAGTGAGTGGGTGGGTGGGTGAGTGATTTAATGGGTGAGTAAGCAGGTGAGCATGTGGGTGGGTGAGCATGTGAGTGGGTGAGTGAACGGGTGAGTGGGTGGGTGAGTGACAGACACGCGGATACAAGGGCAAAGCTACTTCCCCTTTAGTATATCCTCAACAGATTATTGGGGCAAGTGCTGTTAGCGAGTAGCACCTATGAAGGCCGGCACGGGTACAAAGACAAAGCTCCCCCGTGTAGCCTCTAGCAGGCTGTAGGGGCAAGTGCTCTTCCACACACACACAGACAAAGCTCCCCCGTGTAGCCTCTAGCAGGCTGTAGGGGCAAGTGCTGTTCCACACACACACACGAAGACAAAGCTCTCCCGTGTAGCCTCTAGCAGGCTGTAGGGGCAAGTGCTGTTCCACACACACACATACACAAAGACAAAGCTCCCCCGTGTAGCCTCTGGCAGGCTGTAGGGGCAAGTGTTGTTCCACACACACACACACACACAAGACAAAGCTCCACCGTGTAGCCTCTAGCAGGCTGTAGGGGCAAGTGTTGTTCCACACACAGACAGACAAAGCTCCCCCGTGTAGCCTCTAGCAGGCTGTAGGGGCAAGTGCTGTTCCACACACACACACACGAAGACAAAGCTCTCCCGTGTAGCCTCTAGCAGGCTGTAGGGGCAAGTGCTGTTCCACACACACACAGACAAAGCTCCCCCGTGTAGCCTCTAGCAGGCTGTAGGGGCAAGTGCTGTTCCACACACACACACGAAGACAAAGCTCTCCCGTGTAGCCTCTAGCAGGCTGTAGGGGCAAGTGCTGCGGCGACCCAACCGCTGCGCCACCGCTCCCCAAGCGCCGCGTGCAAACAGCCCACGTGGTGTGGCACGCGAATTGTGTCAACAAGGAACGCGGTGAGCGGGTCTCGCCGGGCAGGTTTGGCGAGTGAGCTCCAGTAGGTGCGGTGACAGCACTTGCCCCACAGCCTGCTAGAAGCTACACGGGGGAGCTTTGTCTTCGTGTGTGTGTGTGTGTGGAAGAGCACTTGCCCCTACAGCCTGCTAAAGGCTACACGGGGGAGCTTTGTCTGTGTATGTGGAACAGCACTTGCCCCTACAGCCTGCTAGAGGCTACACGGGTGAGCTTTGTCTTTGTGTTTGTGTGTGTGGAAGAGCACTTGCCCCTACAGCCTGCTAGAGGCTACACGGGGGAGCTTTGTCTTCGTGTGTGTGTGTGTGGAACAGCACTTGCCCCTACAGCCTGCTAGAGGCTACACGGGGGAGCTTTGTCTCTCTGTGTGTGTGTGTGTGGAACAGCACTTGCCCCTATAGCAGCCTGCTAGAGGCTACACGGGGGAGCTTTGTCTGTGTATGTGGAACAGCACTTGCCCCTACAGCCTGCTAGAGGCTACACGGATGAGCTTTGTCTTTGTGTGTGTGTGTGGAAGAGCACTTGCCCCTACAGCCTGCTAGAGGCTACACGGGGGAGCTTTGTCTGTGTGTGTGTGGAACAGCACTTGCCCCTATAGCAGCCTGCTAGAGGCTACACGGGGAGCTTTGTCTGTGTGTGTGTGTGTGGAACAGCACTTGCCCCTATAGCAGCCTGCTAGAGGCTACACGGGGAGCTTTGTCTGTGTGTGTGTGTGTGGAACAGCACTTGCCCCTACAGCCTGCTAGAATCCACACGGGGGAGCTTTGTCTTTGGACCCGTGCCGGGCCTTCATAGGCACTGCTACTCGCTAACAGCACTTGCCCCAACAGCCTGCTCGAGGCTACACGGGTGGTCTTTGTCTTTGTGAGCAGACTCGCTGATGAGGACCCATCGGTTGAACCCTTTCCCAGCAGCAGCACCCGTGGCGATCCACACGCAACGAAAGCAAACAAAGCTCCCCCAGGTAGCCTCTAAAAGGGCTGTAAGGTGGGCAGGCAGGCAGGCAGGGCAAGTGCTGCTAGCAGCGAGTAGCAGCAGCGCTTACGAAGCCAGCCTCAGCTTGAACAAATGTTGACCAACTGCCCCTCCCAGCCCCACCCTCCCCACCCAGCCCCCGCCCTCCCCACCCAGCCCCTCCCCACCCAGCCCCACCCCACCCAGCCCCACCCAGCCCCACCCTCCCCACCCAGCCCCACGCTCCCCACCCAGCCCCACGCTCCCCACCGAGCCCCACCCTCCCCACCCAGCCCCTCCCCAACCAGCCCCTCCCCACCTTCCCCACCCAGCCCCTCCCCACCCAGCCCCACCCTCCCCACCCAGCCCCACCCCTCCCTACCCAGCCCCTCCCCACTCTCCCCTCCCCACCCTCCCCACCCAGCCCACCCTCCCCTCTCCACCCAGCCCGACCCCATCCCATTTTCGGATTTCACGCCGGACGGACGGACACAATAATCCCCTGTGTGGGGGGCTAGTGGAACCAGGTGGTTCCTACCGGTATTACAGATCGGCTGGACGAAGTAGTCCACGCGCACGAGACACCAGAGGTCGCAAACGGGTTTTGATTCCTTACCCGTACCCGGCCGCACCAGGATCGCAAACTCACTCACCCACTCACCCACTCACGAACTCACTCACCCACCCACTCACCCACTCACGAACTCACTCACTCACCCACTCACCCACCCACTCACTCACCCACTCACCCACCCACTCACCCACTCACGAACTCACTCACTCACCCACCCACTCACCCACTCACCCACCCACTCACGAACTCACTCACCCACCACTCACCCACCCACTCACCCACTCACCCACTCACGAACTCACTCACTCACCCACCCACTCACCCACTCACCCACTCACTCACTCACTCACTCACCCACTCACCCACCCACTCACCCACTCACGAACTCACTCACTCACCCACCCACTCACCCACTCACCCACTCACTCACTCACTCACCCACCCACTCACCCACTCACGAACTCACTCACTCACTCACCCACTCACCCACTCACCCACCCACTCACGAACTCACTCACTCACTCACCCACTCACCCACCCACTCACCCACTCACGAACTCACTCACTCACTCACCCACTCACCCACCCACTCACCCACTCACCCACTCACTCACTCACTCACCCACTCACCCACCCACTCACCCACTCACGAACTCACTCACTCACCCACCCACTCACCCACTCACCCACTCACGAACTCACTCACTCACCCACCCACGCACCCACTCACTCACTCACCCACCCACTCACCCACTCACCCACTCACGAACTCACTCACTCACCCACTCACCCACCCACTCACCCACCCACTCACCCACTCACCCACTCACCCACCCACTCACCCACCCACTCACCCACTCACCCACTCACGAACTCACTCACTCACACACTCACCCACCCACTCACCCACTCACCCACTCACCCACTCACCCACCCACTCACCCACCCACTCACCCACTCACCCACTCACACTCACTCACTCACCCACTCACCCACTCACCCACTCACCCACCCACTCACCCACTCACGAACTCACTCACTCACCCACTCACTCACCCACTCACCCACCCACTCACCCACTCACCCACTCACTCACCCACTCACCCACCCACTCACCCACTCACGAACTCACTCACTCACCACCCACTCACCCACTCACCCACTCACGAACTCACTCACTCACCCACCCACGCACCCACTCACTCACTCACCCACGCCACTCACCCACTCACCCACTCACGAACTCACTCACTCACCCACTCACCCACCCACTCACCCACCCACCCACTCACCCACTCACCCACTCACCCCACCCACTCACCCACCCACTCACCCACTCACCCACTCACGAACTCACTCACTCACACACTCACCCACCCCACTCACCCACCCACTCACCCACTCACCCACTCACCCACCCACTCACCCACCCACTCACCCACTCACCCACTCACGAACTCACTCACTCACCCACCCACTCACCCACTCACTCACCCACCAACCAAAGGTCGCAAACGGGTTTTGATTCCTTACCCGGCTACCCGTACCAGGCCGGGTACGGGTAGGGTACGGGTATCGGGTACCCGGTTGCGACCTCTGGGATGAAGCCACGTTGCAGGCGCGGGTGGGTTGATTCTAGGAACTTGAATTGTGAGAAGAGACAAGACGTTGGGAAATGAGTGACAAACGGTGACTCACCAGTGACTCACGGCCTACCCGTACCCGGCCGGGTACGGGTAGCCGAGTATCGGGTAGGGTACGGGTATCGGGTACACGGTTGCGACCTCAGCGAGACACGCGGGACACCAACAACTCGGTTTTAGATTTCAAATTCGGGTTTTTGTTCCTTCGCTGCAAGTCCGGGCAGAACGCCGATGTGGCTTGCACACAGACAAAGGTGCCCCAGCAGAGAGCACGGAGGACTTCATCTGGGGCAAGTGCCACACACACGAGGGTTGCCCAGCAACCACGCCCGGCCGTCTTTGTCTCTCTTTGGTGATGTTTATGCGGCGGGGAACTCGTTTGAGGCTGAGTCGACCTAGGGGAGGGGGGCCGATTCGGATGATCGTCACTGCTGGCGGGGTTGGTTGGCCGTGAGCGGGAATCGAACTCGGGTGGGGCGGTTCGTAGCGAGGCGGAGCGCTAACCGCTGCGCCACCGCTCCTCACGTGCACCGACACACACACACCTAACACACACACACACACTGACACACACACACACACACACACCTGACACACACACACTGACACACACACACACACCTGACACACACCTGACACACACACCACACACCATACACACCACACACCATACACACCACACACACACCACACACACACACACCGCACACACACCACACACACCACACACACACACCCCACACACACACCCCACACACACACACACACCCCACACACACACCCCACACACACACACCACACACACACACCACACACACCACTGACACTGACACACACACAGACACACACACACACACTGACACACACAGACACACACTGACACACACACACACAAACTGACACACACTAACACACCACACCCACACTGACACACACAAAAACCACACACACTGACACGACACCCACACCCACACACACCCACACTGACACACACAAAAACCACACACACTGACACACACACACTGACACACACTGACACGACACCCACACCGACACACACACACGCAGCGTTCTCTCCATCTCTCACCATCACTCATCCACACTCCTCCCAACCCTATCGGGTTCTCTCCCCCCCTCTCCTCCCCTATCTCCTCCCCCCTCTCCTCCCCCCATCTCCTCCCCTATATCTCCCCCTCTCTCCATCCCCCCTCTCTCGCCCCCCCTCTCCCCCCCCCCTCTCTCGCCCCCTCCCTCTCTCCCCTATCTCTCTATCCCCCCTCTCCTCTCCCCCCTCTCCTCCCCCCCTCTCCCCCCCCCCTCTCCTCCCCTATCTCTCCCCCTCTCTCCATCCCCCCTCCCCCCTCTCTCTCGCCCCCTCCCTCTCCCCCCTCTCCTCTCCCCCCTCTCCTCCCCCCCCTCTCCCGCCCCCCCTCTCCTCCCCCCCTCTCCCCCCCTTCTCTCTCCCGCCCCCCCTCTCCTCCCCTATCTCTCCCTCTCTCTCCATCCCCCCTCTCTCGCCCCCCTCTCTCCTCCCCTCTCTCCTCCCCTCTCTCCTCCCCCCCCTCTCCCCCCCCTCTCTCCATCTCTCTCCATCTACCCCCCTCTCCTCCCTACACGTGCACTGTATTAGTCGATGCGTCTCCACGTGTCATGGGTGGGATAGGAGATGTTGACTACCTCGCCTGGTACACAGGAGGTCGTGGGTTCGATCCCGACCCTGACGACGCCTGCTGCTGCTGTATATTTGGAGTCTGCGTCTCTCTCTCATCATCACGATGGGCTAGGAGATGTTGACTACCTCGCCTGGTGTGCAGGAGGTCGTGGGTTCGATCCAGACCCTGACGATGCCTGCTGCTGCTGCTGTAGATTTGGAATCTGCGTCTCTCTCTCTCATCACGGTGGCTAGGAGATGTTGACTATCTCGCCTGGTACACAGGAGGTCGTGGGTTCGATCCCAACCCTGACGACGCCTGCTGCTGTAGATTTGGAATCTGCGTCTCTCTCTCATCATCACGGTGGCTAGGAGATGTTGACTACCTCGCCTGGTACACAGGAGGTCGTCGGTTCGACCCCGACCCTGACGACGCCTGCTGCTGCTGTAGATTTGGAGTTTGCGTCTCGCTCTCATCATCATCATCACGGTGGCTAGGAGATGTTGACTACCTCGCCTGGTGTGCAGGAGGTCGTGGGTTCGATCCCGACCCTGACGACGCCTGCTGCTGCTGTATGTTACTGGACATCTGTTGCTACTGCAGACCTGTGACAGATATGAGCTTCATAGCTCATCGGGTTTCTGCCTCTGATATTTAGAGAGTTTTTAGAATCGACATCACTGCGCGCTCAGAATATTTGGCTGTAAATGTCCACACGGCGATGGGGATGATGGTGGTGATGGTGGTGATGGTGGTGGTGGTAGTGGTGGTGGTGGTAGTGATGGTGGTGATGGTAGTGGTGGTGGTGGTGGTGGTGATGGTGCTGGTGGTGATGATGGTGGTGGTGGTGCTGGTGGTGATGATGGTGGTAATGATGGTGATGGTGGTGGTAGTGATGGTGGTGGTGGTAGTGATGGTGGTGATGGTGGTGGTGGTGATGGTGGTGGTGGTAGTGATGGTGGTGGTGGTGATGGTGGTAGTAGTGATGGTGGTGGTGGTGGTAGTGATGGTGATGGTAGTGATGGTGGTGGTGATGGTAGTGATGGTGGTGGTGTTGGTGGTGATGATGGTGATGATGGTAATGATGATGATGGTGGTAATGATGATGATGGTGGTAATGATGATGATGGTGGTAATGATGATGATGATCACGACCACACACACACCACTCACCACCCACTCACCACACTCACCACCACACACTCACCACCACACATCACACACATTCACCACACACACTCACACACTCACCATCACACACACTCACCACCACACACTCATCACCACACTCACACACTCACCATCACACACACTCACCACACAACCACCACACACCACCACACTCACCACACACCACCACACACTCACCACACTCACCACCACCACTCACCACCACACTCACCACCACCACCACTCACCACCACACTCACCACCACACTCACCACCACACTCACCACCACACACACCACCACACACACCACCACACACACACACCATCACACACACTCAACTCACCACACACCACCACACACCACCACACTCACCACACACTCACCACTCACACACCACACACTCACCACACTCACCACCACACTCACCACCACACACACCACCACACACACCACCACACACACCACCACACACACCACCACACACACACCATCACACACACTCAACTCACCACACACCACCACACACCACCACACTCACCACACACTCACCACTCACCACCACACACTCACCACACTCACCACCACACTCACCACCACACACACCACCACACACACCACCACACACACCACCACACACACCACCACACACACACCATCACACACACTCAACTCACCACACACCACCACACACCACCACACTCACCACACACTCACCACTCACCACCACACACTCACCACACTCACCACCACACTCACCACCACACACACCACCACACACACCAACACACATCACACTCACCATCACACACTCACCTATCAGGCTGCTCATCTTGGTCGATGGCGGAGGTGGTGGCAGTCACTCCCAGAGACCCCTAGGTGAGCGAGCCCAGGTGAGTGAGACCAGGTGAGCGAGCCCAGGTGAGTGATTCAGGTGAGTGAGACCCAGGTGAGTGATTCAGGTGAGTGATTCTGGTGAGCAGGCCGGCTCCGGCGCTGAGGGAAGAAGCACAGAGGTGACATCAGATACTTACACAAATAAAGCTCCCTAACCGCTGCGCCACCGCTCCTCGCGTTACTGTGCCCACAAAGATTCCAACCCCCACCGTGTGGCCTTGAAGGACTGTTGGGGCAAGTGCTGTCAGCGAGCGCCTACACACACACACACTATACACACAGACACACACACAGACACACACACACACAGACACACACACAGACACACACACAGACAGACACACAGACACGCACACTCACAGACACACAGACACGCACACTCACTCAGACACACACAGACACACACTACACACATACACACACACTCACACAGACACACACACACAGACACACACATACACACACACTACACACACACAGAGACACACACACTATACACACACACACAGACACACACTATACACACAGACATACACACAGACACCACACACACTATACACACACTATACACACTATACACACTACACAGACACTCACACACAGACACACAGACACACAGACACACACAGACACACAGACACACAGACACACACAGACACACACAGACACACACAGACACAGACACACTCACATTGCACTACACACACTACACACAGACACACAGTCCACACACATACTACACACACACACTACACTCACACACACTACACACACTATCACTCACACACTACACACACACTACACTCACACAGACACACACACACACACTACACGCACACAGACACACACACTACATTACACACACTACACACAGACACAAACACACTACAAACACACTACACACACACTACACACAGACACACACACTACACTCACACGCACACAGACACACACACACTACACACACACAGATACACACACACTACACACACACAGACACAAACACACTACACACACACAGACACACACTACACACACACCACACACTACTACTCACGCAGAGACCAAGGCAAAGATCCCCCGTATCGCCTGAACACGCCCATGAACTCACCCACCTCGTTACACTGAAACTCACTCACACACCCTACTAGCACACACACTACACACTCCCTACTACACACACACACTCACACACCCTACTACACTCACACACTCACATCTACACTACACTCTCACACACACCCTACTACAACACACTCACACATCACCCCCTATTACAACACGCGACCCTACTATACACACACACACACCCCTACTACACACACACCACTACACACACCCCTACTACACACACACCCCCTACTACACTCAACACACACTCACCCATCCACTCATCACGTCCACTCACTCACTTATTCACCCACCCACCCACTCACCCTCCACTCACTCACCAACCCACCACCCTACCAACCTACTCACTCAAACCCACTCACCCCAACCACCCATCCACTCACCCACTCCACTCACTCACTCACCCACCCTCCACTCACCTCACTCACCCACCCTCCACTCACCTCACTCAACCCAACCCTCCACTCACTCACTCACCAACCCACTCACCTCACCCACCCACCCACTCACTGCTCTGACTCACCTTCTACCCACTCACCAACCTACTCACCAACCCACCCACCCACCCGACTCACCTTCTACTCACCCACCCGACACCATACACTCACCCATTCACTCTCCACTCACCCACTCACTCACCAACTCACCCACTCACTCACCCACTCACACCACCCACCCACTCACCCACCCACTCACTCACCAACCCACCCACCCACTCACCTTCTACTCACCCACCCACCCATACACTCATCCACTCACTCACCCTCCACTCACTCACTAACCACACTCACTCACCCACCCACCCAACCACTCACCCACTCACCCTCCAACTCACCCACCCACTCACCCCACTCACCAACCCATCCACTCACCCACCCTCCACTCACTCACCAACCCACTCACTCACTCACACCACCCACCCATCCACCCACCCACACATCCACCCACCCACCCATCCACCCACCCACACATCCACCCACCCACCCATCCACCCACCCACCCATCCACTCACCCAACCACCCACCCAACCACTCACCCACCCACCCATCCACTCACCCACCCACCCATCCACTCACCCACCCACCCATCCACTCACCCACCCACCCATCCACTCACCCACCCACCCATCCACTCACCCACCCACCCACCCATCCACTCACCCACCCACCCACCCATCCACTCACCCACCCATCCACTCACCCACCCCCCCACCCATCCACTCACCCACCCACCCATCCACTCACCCACCCACCCACCCATCCACTCACCCACCCACCCACCCATCCACTCACCCACCCACCCACCCACCCACTCACCCACCCACCCACCCATCCACTCACCACCCACCCACCCATCCACCCACCCACCCACCCATCCACTCACCCACCCACCCATCCACTCACCCACCCACCCATCCACTCACCCACCACCCATCCACTCACCCACCCACCCATCCACTCACACCACCCACCCATCCACTCACCCACCCACCCATCCACTCACCCACCCACCCATCCACTCACACCACCCACCCACCCATCCACCCATCCACTCACCCACCCACCCCATCCACTTACCCACCCACTTACCCACCCACCCACCCATCCACTCACCCACCCACCCATCCACTCACCCACCCACCCACCCATCCACTGACCCACCCACCCATCCACTCACCCATCCACTCACCCACCCACCCACTCACCCACCCACCCACTCACCCACCCATCCACTCACTCACCCACCCACCCAACACACTCACCCACCCACCCACCCACCCATCCACTCACCCACCCACCCAACCACTCACTCACCCACCCACCCCATCCACTCACCCACCCACCCACCCATCCACTCACCCACCCACCCACCCATCCACTCACCCACCCACCCACTCACCCACCACACCACCAACCCATCCACCTCACCCACCCACCCATACCACCCACCCATTCACTCACCCACCCCACCCACCCACACTCCCACCCAACCCACCCACTCACCCACACCACCCACCCACTCACCCCACCCACCCACCCATCCCACTCACACCACCCACCCATCCACTCACCCACCCACCCATCCACTCACCCACCCACACCCACCCATCCACTCACCCACCCATCCACTCACCCACCCACCCATCCACTCACCCACCCACCCATCCACTCCACCCACCCACCCATCCACTCACCCACCCACCCATCCACTCACCACACCCACCCATCCACTCACCCACCCACCCATCCACTCACACCACCCACCCATCCACTCACCCACCCACCCACCCATCCACTCACACCACCCACCCATCCACTCACCCACCCACCCACCCATCCACTCACCCACCCACCCACCCATCCACTCACCCACCCACCCACCCATCCACTCACCCACCCACCCACCCATCCACTCTCCACACCCACCCACACCATCCACTCACCCACCCCACCCACCCACACCACCACCACCCACCCACCCATCCACTCACCCACCCACCCACCATCCACTCACCCACCCACCCACCCATCCACTCACACCACCCACCCACCCATCCACTCACCCACCCACCCACCCATCCACTCACCCACCCACCCACCCATCCACTCACCCACCCACCCACCCATCCACTCACCCACCCACCCCACCCATCCACTCACCCACCCACCCACCCATCCACTCACCCACCCACCCACCCATCCACTCACCCACCCACCCACCCATCCACTCACCCACCCACCCACCCATCCCACTCACCCACCCACCCACCCATCCACTCACCCACCCACCACCATCCACTCACCCACCCACCCACCCATCCACTCACCCACCCACCCACCCATCCACTCACCCACCCACCCACCCATCCACTCACCCACCCACCCATCCCACTCACCCACCCACCCACCCATCCACTCACCCACCCACCCACCCATCCACTCACCCACCCACCCACCCATCCACTCACCCACCCACCCACCCATCCACTCACCCACCCACCACCCATCCACTCACCCACCCCACCCATCCACTCACCCCACCCACCCATCCACTCACCCACCCACCCACCCATCCACTCACCCACCCACCCACCCATCCACTCACCCACCCACCCACCCATCCACTCACCCACCCACCCACCCATCCACTCACCCACCCATCCACTCACCCACCCACCCATCCACTCACCCACCCACCCATCCACTCACCCACCCACCCATCCACTCACCCACCCACCCATCCACTCACCCACCCACCCAACCACTCACTCACCCACCAACCCATCCACTCGCCCACCCACCCATCCACCCACCCATCCACTCACCCACCCACCCATCCACTCACCCACCCACCCATCCACCCACCCATCCACTCACCCACCCACCCATCCACTCACCCACCCACTCACCCACCCACCCATCCACTCACCCACCCACCCATCCACTCACCCACCCACCCATCCACTCACCCACCCACCCATCCACTCACCCACCCACTCACCCACCCACCCATCCACTCACCCACCCATCCACCCACCCACCCACCCATCCACTCACCCACCCACCCACCCATCCACCCCACCCACCCATCCACTCACCCACCCACCCATCCACTCACCCACCCACCCATCCACTTACCCACCCACCCATCCACTCACCCACCCATCCATCCACTCACCCACCCACCCATCCACTCACCCACCCACCCATCCACTCACCCACCCACTCACTCACTCACCCACCCACCCATCCACTCACTCACCCACCAACCCATCCACTCACCCACCAACCCATCCACTCACCCACCCACCCATCCACTCACCCACCCACCCATCCACTCACCCACCCATCCACCCACCCATCACTCACCCACCCACCCATCCACTCACCCACCCACCCATCCACTCACCCACCCACCCATCCACTCACCCACCCACCCATCCACTCACCCACCCACACCCACCCACCCATCCACTCACCCACCCACCCACCCATCCACTCACCCACCCACCCATCCACTCACCCACCCACCCATCCACTCACCCACCCACCCACCCACTCACCCACCAACCCATCCACTCACCCACCCACCCATCCACTCACCCACCCACCCATCCACCCACCCACCCATCCACTCACCCATCCACCATCCACTCACCCACCCACCCATCCACTCACCCACCCACCCATCCACTCACCCACCCCACCCACCCATCCACTCACCCACCCACCCACCCATCCACTCACTCACCCACCCACCCAACCACTCACTCACCCACCCACCAATCCACTCACTCACCCACCAACCCATCCACTCACCCATCCACCCATCCACTCACCCACCCACCCATCCACCCACCCATCCACTCACCCACCCACCCACTCACCCTCCACTCACCTTCTACTCACTCACCAACCCACCCACTCACTCACCCACTCACCAATCCACCCACTCACTCACCCACTCACCCACTCACCAACCCACTCACCCCCACCCACCCTCTTTCGACTCTCTCCCCCCACCCCCAATCCCCCCCCCCACGTCCCACACACGTGGTAGTGGTGATGGTGGTGGTGGTGGCCGCGGTGTTTGTTTGGTTGTCGGATCCGCCCCCGCGTGCATTATTCACGCGCGCGGGGGAGCGAGTTTTTGTTATTTTTTCACCCGCGAACTTTTAAATTAAATTTTTTTTTAAAAAATTCGCGTCTCCCCCCCCCCCCCCACGCCGTCGCATGTGGGAGTCGGAACCTTGACAATTTTTTTTTATTTCAACTCAACATCATCTTCTTGGTTCTTTCGGTAAAGTCACGTAGAAGGGAAGCAATGAAATAATAAAAATAAAACATAATAAAATAATTCTCGATTTAAAGCTTTCGTGACTGCAGGGATTCATCTTCTTGGTTCTTTTCGGTAAAGTCACGTAGAAGGGAAATAATACAATAATAAAATAAAACATAATAAAATAATTCTCACGACGTTTCGGCCACAACGCAAGCAGCCGTCCTCAGGTGAAAACCAGGTCTGTCGAGGCGACACCTGAGAACGGCTGCTTGCGTTGTGGCCGAAACGTCGTGAGAATTATTTTATTATGTTTTATTTTTATTATTTTATTACTTCCCTTCTACGTGACTTTACCGAAAGAACCGAGAAGATCAATCCCTGTGCAGTCACGAAAGCTTTAAATCGAAACTCAACATTAATTTATTTGTACCGGTTTCGTTCCTTTTGTCGTGATAACCACCACCATCATCACCACCACCA